>NC_080101.1:13869724-14534010 GCF_950005125.1 Chionomys nivalis | reverse complement strand
AATAGTCTATAGAGTTATTTATCCCCATTGTGTAAAATTCAATTTGTTTTTATTTTTCAATAACTATAGGCCATGATATGACTAAATTTATACCATTTCTAAAAATTCTTTCCTTCTTTAGAATGAATTAGAGAATAAATTCCCAGATTTACTGTGTATAATTTCTTTTCATGACTCACTGCTCAAACAGGACATAATACACAGCACTTCTGAAGAAATTTAAATAAATTTACCAACAGCTAAATGCCTGTATTTAACCCTAGGTATAAACTGGAAGCTCACTGTTCATTTTCCATTGATTTTTATTTCATACAGAGTATTTCTCTAAGTCTATTTGCTATTTGTATCTCTTTTCAGTGTAAACTTAAGTTTTACTCAGCAAACCTTTCCAGAAACCTGGTTTCTATTATAGTAACTACAATACATACACATTCATTATTAAAAGTAAACTTAACTGGTTTGAGATAGAAAAAGAATTAAAAACTGATTACTTTTTGGGTCTAATATTTGTAGATGGATGCTATAAAGTAGTTCGACACTAGCTCAAAATGGAGTATAATAAAGGGTTCTTTATTTTTTTTTTTTTAAGGGTTCTTTATTTTAAGGTAGACTCACAGATCACAGTTCTCTACACGAGCAGGGAACAGGAACCGAATCCAGCAGCCAAGAGAGGCCATACAAGTTTACGTCTATATTTATAGTACAAGAGACCACGCCCAAGTAGGCTACTGGCTGAAGGAGTTCTCACAGTAAATATTTTTAACATTAACTTTTAGTTTATATGCCTAGCCAAAAGTTTCATTTTTCATGATGGCATTCCTAACCTACTGCAGCTTTGAAATGCATTTTCAAATAGCTTTTTTTCTCTGACACAAAATTTTGCTCTTTGGTAAACTTTACTTACTTACAAACTACGTATGTGTTACAGTTTCCTAAGCCAAATACCTCATTGCATAAAACCCTGCAAAGCTTTAAGAACTCTGACCTTTCAACTATGAAAGCTTTAACAAGGAAGCAATTACCTCTGTTTGCTTTTCAATTCCAGGTCTGCTGCTGTGGCCACACTATGGCGTGTATCGCTAGAAGCAATCACCAGGTGGAGAACAGCTTCCAGTTCAGGCACCTGTTCAGCTTCTATAAATTTCACTATGCCCAATTTGCACTGTAGATAAGTGAAGGGAAGGAGAAAGAGTGGTCAGGCAAACAGAGCACACACTAAACGTATCGTTTAGCATAGCAACATGGTCATAAACCATGGATCAATGTAACAGTAGGAGCGCCTACTTAGGTTTATAATGTACTAGACAAGTGTACTAAATCATAACTATTCATAATTTCATTTAACCCTCACAATCTATGAGGTAGATATTATTAGACATTTTAGGTGAAGAAACTGAGGCAAGGCTTAAGACATTAAAATACACAGGAAGTGATGACGTCAGGCTTCAGAGACTAGACAAAACAATTATAAGTCTCCCTACTGAGGTTACACAACCTTCCTAGACTGATGAAGACTTAGCTTCCAGTTAAAAGGGTTGCTACATTAAGAACAACATGCTCTATAAATGTTTGTGAGAAAAAAACATGTGAACATGTTACATTCCAGAGCTTTCCTCTATTGCTAAGATATATATTACTGTCCTCTGCTTTCTTAAGCTACTAAAATCAGAGACTATGCTTTCCAACCCACTCTAGTCAATCCGAGTGTAGCTCGGATTGGAGTGTTTAATCCAGCAAGTTCAATGAAATGCCATGGGGAGTCTAAGAAGAACTTTCTGAAATGTAAAGAGCTGTGAGTTTCACTACAAATCATTCCTGGACAAATATACCTGAAAAGCAAAACTATATCTTCAGTTTAAAAACCAGTTACACAATAGTCCTCAGATATATAAATTAGGAATGATAAAATATACTATTAAATGAGAAAGAAATTTTTAAAAATGGAATGAGAAAGAATGCCAATAAAAAAGTGCAAATGACCAGAGGCCTACCTCTCCTCCCTGCTCAACGTAACTTTCTTATAAGAATACAGTTTGAAAAGAGAAGAAATCATTAATATAGATTGCAAAGGAATGGTTATAGAAGTCAAATACACAATACAAGACAAAAATGTATAAAAAACTGAAAATGACAGATTCTCATCAATAAAAGTTAAAAATATTACATGATTAAATTTTACACAAACATCAAATGAACAGATTGTTTTAAATTCCCAAAGACAATTTAGTAAAAAGACAAAACTATTGTGACACATAAAAATGTATTACGTAAAAGCTGTTTATATACACATACAAGCACGGGGGGTGGGGAGGGGGAAGAGAGCAAGACATAGCTAACTAGGGAGGTGGATCTACAGGTAGTTTTTAACTTTTTTGTTAGTTTCCTTGAGATGCTGTGGATTAAACAGCACTCTATCACTGAGCAGCACTATGGGGTTTCTGTTTGGCTTTTTGTGTTGTTGCTTTTATTTACTGTTTTGTTTTATTTTTGAGACCGGGTCTCAAATGAACTATGTAACCAAGGATGACTCTGAACACCTTGAGCCTCCTTGCCGTAACATCTTGGTTATGAAGTGCCAGGATTCAACTGCAGTTTCACGCAAGCTGGGTAAGCACTCTTATCAACTAAGCTATATACCCAACACCCCTCAATTCTATTTCTGACTACTGAAACCTTTACCTTTATAATTAGAAAAAATAAAAGCTGACTAATTTGGAAGAAAAGGTATTCAAAATAAGAAATTTTCATTTTTAAAGCTAAACCATTTTAGCACCAGGTTATAAAACAGACAAAACTCATTCAAAGACCTTTAAATTCGCAATGACCAATTTAAGACTCTAAGTGAACAGTAACTACTACTCTCCAATATATATACAGCTATAAGCCTCAGAAAAGACTAGGTAAACAGTCTAGTAATAGAAGTGAGACCCTGGTGAACCCCAAAACCTCAGTGTCTTTTTGAAAAGGAGCTCAATTTTGCTACCTCATTAGTTGGTGTGAGGATTAAATGAGATAATGTACTCAAAGTACCCAGTACAGAGCCTGCCACGGGTCACACTCAATAGAGTGGTTTCTATTCTATTTACCTTCCTCACCCTACGGTTTAAGGAGGGAAAATAGAAGATGTACAAGCATGAAGTAAATCTAATCAATTATAACCCTCATTGAACATTATACTCTTAAATTTTTGAGTGCCAAGAATGCCCCACTTGCTTCTTTTTCCCTCTCCTGGGAACACTTTTGATCAATGGTCACTTACAATCCCAAAAAGAAAAGGATCAAATCATTGAGACTGCTATGGAGAAATAAAGGAAGGATTGGAAGACTAACCCATGTTGCTTGAATTCCAAAATAATTACATACTGATTTCTGTTCTTCCCTGAGGTGCCTGATGACAGACACAGGGAGGCACCTTCTCTGTAGAGCACCAGTCATTTTTAAAAGCTGCTCAGAGAACATCTGTGTCCTGTTTAAATCCAGAATAAAATTCTTAATGCCAATTTTTAAAAGCCCAAGAAGAAATATAAAAGGGAGTCATGCTTTCCCCCACATTGTCACTTGTGAAGTACAGAGGTTCCTCACTTTACACAAAATGGACAGCCCTAAAAACTGAATAATGAAAGATAAATTATAATTTAATTGCATCAAAGGAGCTAAGTAATTATTAAGACCTATAATTATGAACTGAAATGATAGAAAACTAAATCTGCTCAATATAAAAATGGGTTGTGCAAAATACTTGAAAGATGTGAGCAATGTTTGAAAGACATTAAAATCATTTCCCACTCCTCCCTTTCCCTAGGACTTTAACAAAAACTGGTAGAGGAAAAGAACATTTTGTATCATTTGCTCTTTTCAATCATATTTTTTAGAGAACCTGAACATACAGGAAATACAATGCACATGCTTCATAGGGGCAAGTGTTCAAGAACAACTCCCATGATGAGCAAACTCTGTGATACCTGTTCCAACTGTTCCGGCGTCCATGGGTTATCACCAATAACTCGTTTAGCTGCATAAAAGCTCATTCCTGGGGGAGGTTGTGGGATTCCAGAACCTCCCCCACTGTTTGAAGAAGAACCCTGTGATGAAGATGAATTTTGGCGACTCTGGGATTCATTTAACACATATCTGGAAAGAAAATAAACTTTTATCTATAAAAACATGTGAATTTGTGTATATAGACATATATACGTAAGAGTCAATAGCATGCGGTCCATGTACAGTAGTATGACAGAACAGGATTTTTAAACTATGGGTCACGACCTCGTTGGGGGTCAGATGACCCTTTCACAGGGGCTGCCTAAGACCATCAGGAAACACAAATATTTACATTACAATTGATAATAGCAAAATTACAGAAATGAAGTAAAATAAGTTAATGCTTGGGGTCACCACAATATGAAGAACTATACCAAAGGGTCACAGTATTAGGAAAGTTGAGAAGCATGAGGCTAGAACAACTAAAACAAAAACTTAAATGTAAAGAATCTTTATTGTTTGTTTTTTGAGACACAGTTTCTCTATGTAGGCTGTCTTGGAACTTGCTCCATAGACCAGCCTGACCACGAACTCAGACATACACTTGTCTTTGCCTCCTGAATGCTAGGATTAAAGGTGTGTGACACCACCCAGCAACATAAAGAATCTTTTTTTCTTTAGGAATTAATAACTTTATTCATTATTTATTAGGCATCTCTTATGTTCCAATAACTTCCGAGTCATTAAAAATAACAGATCTTTTGATGTATTAAATCACTGTAAATGTTAATTTTTATATTTTCATATTGAGAGATAACAAACTTGAGGCTGAGGATTGTTGAATGGCAATTTTTCCCAACATAAAGAATCTTAAAGGCATCTTAAGTAAAGGTATCTATATCCTCAGCAAACTAATCAGAAGAACCTATAACTCATGGCAGTTATAAATGAATTACAACACTTAACAATATTTGAATACAAAATATTTGTTCCATTTCCATTGTACACTACTGTGTGATGAGTCAGTAAAGACTCACTATATTTTGACTTCTAGCTGGCAAATAGACACGAGTTCGGTGACCCTAAAAGGCATGTGGTGACAGTGTTCTATGCCCCAGAGCTTTCAGCTATTCTCCTTTCTTTGTAACTCACATCAGAAAACTCACTGAAGTTTCTGACAAACTGCCAACATACAAGTGCAAAACAGTCTAAAAGTTCAAAACAAAGTAAAAGGATCAAAGAGAAAATGTTAGGAGCCAACAAGATGGCTTAAGGTGTTAAGGCACTGACCACACAAGTCTGACAATCTGAGTTTGAGTCTGAAACCCATGAAAGGTAGAAAGAGAACCAGTTACACAAAGTGACCTCCACACACACGTACAAATAATAATAATGAAGTCTTAAAAGTAGGAAAAGTCAGAAAAAATAAGAATTCCCAGTATATATTCAAAGCTTTTTTATATCTCCTCATTATTATCTTATTTATTTTTTAGTTTATAGAGAGTAGAAATAAGATCTCTAATGAATTCATTTTGATCCAATTAAAACTAGTATTCCTCATAATCAATATAAATTTTTTGATATAAATACTAGTTAAAATCCCTTTAACAGTATAATTCTATACTGATAAATCTAGACATAATGGATAATAAGATTCTCATTATAATTAAAGAAAGTACTTGAAAGCTATGGTAGTTTTAATGAAAATGTCTCCATAGGCTATAGTTGGTTCCCAGCTACTGGTACTTTGGGGGACAGTAAATCCCCACAACCATAACTGCTGGAGGGAGTAAGTCACTGGGGGTGAGATTTGAGTTTATATTCTCACCCACTCTCAGTTTCATGCCTGCAGTCACAGCCCTAAAGAAAAAAAGAAAGAAAAATCAAGCTACTCAACTAGAGGAGCCAAAGAAGAGCAAAACGAATCATACAGCCTGAACCCTTTGGTCTCTGGCACTGAGGTCAGATGATGTGCAGCGCCATTTGCCTGGTCCTCTATGTACATCTACATTCAAGATCAGAAGAACTTTAGGAAACTATCTCTGACAACAGGACAAAATCAATAGGCTAGTGGCAGATCTCAACCTGGAACTAAGCCAGATTCCAAAATCTGATAAAACATATCTTGACTACAAGGGGCTAACAGTCTGTTAAGAAAATGAAAATGTCAGCAGTGTGATAAAAACACAAAGGAGTATACAGGTGGATCTTTGGGGTTATAAAGATACAGAAACAGAGCAAATATCTACATAGAATAAGAAATGTCTGTCAGAGACAGAGTTGTCATCAAGCCAGAAAGAGATACTTTCCAAAGTGACTCTGTTGTTACTTCTTCTGTGAAGAAATATGCTAAAGAGAATTAATTGCAGGGCCGTAAAGATTAAGATGACAAGTGTTTGCAGTAGAGCATGAACTGCTGAATGCATACAATGACTGGCTAATGAGAAACCACATAAGATGTGTTTTGATCAATATCTATGCTAAAAATCAGGCAGCACTACAGCATCGTAGAGAAGTTTGAAGGCATGATAGGGATAACTAAGTACAGTGATATATGTGTATAACAGATCACAGTGAAGCCCATTATTTTGTACATTAACTAAAAAAACTGAGTTAGAAAACAAAGAGGTGAGAACAAAATTTTAATCAGAGTTGAATAGATCCAAAACTAAATGATACCAGTACAAAGAGATTTCAGGACATCAAGAAGAAAGGAAACTACAAAAGAAAAGCTGGATATAATTTCCTAAGGGTACATACAAGGTGCTATGAGACTCAACACAACATCTATTTCTGCCTGGGACAGGTGAAGCATGAAACCACAACAGCAGGTCTACACTGACAGAGTCTTTATGCGGTGGAGCTGTATCTTAGCGTTTAAGACTGATGCAAATCCTCAGAGATGCATCCATTCACAAGTGAGCCAAATCATTTAAAACAGCACATAATTTCCATATAGTAAACTCAGTAGAAAACAACATCGCTTAGTTTCATTGGTCTTTTTTAACTCACCCATAAGGCATCAGAAGGACATCTAGCATAAAGTCCAAAAGCAGCTGCACAGTCTTTGGTTTCTCAGCAAGATTAAAAGGAGAAGCTGATTTTGATGATTCAGCTGGGTATTTCATGTGAAAAAGGGTTGGTATTAAAAGATGCATTAAGCTGAAAGAAAAATTACATTTATTGAAACTACTTTATAATTCAATTTTTATACATGTGAATAACAAAACAAAGAACAGTTAATAAAAGTTGGCAATTATATCAGGAACTGTTCATTTATGATACCAATTATGTCAAAATCTTAATTTAGGGAGTGGTACTGATTTCCTAATCCCAGCACCCAGTAGACAGAGGGAGGCGATATCTGTGAGTTTGAGGTGAGCCTGGTCTTCAATACAATTCCAGGACAGCCGGGGCTACACAGAGGCTGTCTCAAAAAAAAGAAAAAAAAAAAAAAAAAAAAAAAAAAAAAAAAAAACAGGAAAAAAAGAAAGAAAATTAAGAATCTCAAAGTATTAAGATGAGTATGGTAGTGCTGTGGGAGTATGATCCTGTACACAGTAAAGATTTGTCACTTATATAGGTTTAAAAAAATGCTGATTGGCCAATAGCTAGGCAGGAAGTATAGGCAGGGCAACCAGACTAGGAGAATTCTGGGAAGAGAAAAGGCAGCCAGATTCAGAGGAGGCAAGATTTGAATGACTCAGTGAGAAAAAGTACCAAGTCCATGGATAAACATAAACAAGAATTATGGGTTCATTTAAATTGTAAAAGCAAGTTAATAGTAAGCCTCAGCTAAAAGGCCAAACAGTATATAATTATGTTATAATTAATATAAGTCTCTGTGTGTTTCTTTGGGACTGAACAACTGGCTGCAGGACCAGGCAGGACAGAAACTTCTATACATGGTGGTGCACATCTTTAATCCCAGCACTCCAGAGGCAGAGGCAGGTGGATTTCTGAGTTCAAGGCCAGCCTGGTCTACAGAGCAAGTTCCAGAACAGTCAGGACTACAATAGAAACCCTGCTAGCAAGAAAGAAAAGAAAAAAAAAGGAAGAGAAAGGAAAAGAAAAAATTTTGAATGAAAAGAAAGAATTGAAATGATATTAAAATACTAACTTTTCAACATGGTCAAAAAAGAAAGAAAGAAAAGAAAGTCAAAGTATTGAGAGATAATTAGCATTTAGCCAATGTGATCCATCACTTTAAAACTTTGAGAAAATATATATAAAATAGACTTGATGTCCTTTCAATAAAAAATTAATTTTTTATTTATTTTTATTTTATGTGCATTGGTGTTTTGCCTGCATGCATGTCTGTGTGAAGGTGTTGGATCCATTGAAACTGGAGCCACAGACAGTTGTGAGCCGCCATGTGGGTGCTGAGAACTGAACCCGGGTCCTCCTGGAAGAGCAGTCAGTGGTCCTAACCACTGAGCCATCTCTCTAACACCCTAAAAATTTAATTACTAATTTTGTTTATAAATACTCATAGTCCTTTTCTCAGGGTTTCTGAAGTCCTAGATTTGAGCCCCAGCACCATTATCAATCAACTGATTGATCAATTAGTAAGTAAACAGAACTGTAAATATCTTTCTCATTGATGGATCTGAGATACAGATCTTTTCTCTAAGCCAACAGACAAATGATATCTAAGTCCTTCCACTTTTCCAGCACCTATTTTAATATATCATATCAAAAATACTCTATTGCTTCCAGAAGTTGCTGAGAAATGTCTTATACTTCAAGATAGAAATTTTTTGATTAAAATTTTTCCTTTTTGTTATTTAACACATGTATAGGTATCTCACCTACATGTATGTCTGTATACCACAAGAATAATCTAGTGCCCAGAGGCAAGAAAAGGGTGCTGGATCCCCTAGAACTGGAGTTAACAAATGGCTGTGAGCCACCATGTGGGTGACAGGAATTGAATCTGGGTTCTCTGAAAAGGCAGCCAGTGCTCTTAACAACTGAGCCATTTCTCCAGACTCAAAATGATTTTTAACATCACATAAATTTACCAATTAAAAACAAATAACAAAAACTAAAGCAGTAAGGTTTATAAAAATATCATTAATTTTATACATTTTTAATGTTCACATATAGAACTTTTATAATGCTATTAATAAAATAACTAAAATAGTAACAGAAAATTCAACTATCTTTCAGCTAAATGAGCTCGATCCTTTCCATTTACCAAGTGAAATCAAATGTGACCTGTATTTGAAACACAGTCAGTTGTTGACTCTTGCAGATAAGAAATAGGTAATGAGGAAAAGCCATACCTATCCTGCTGTGGCTGAGGCTTCCCTTCCATGGCAGTAAGAAGCGTAGGGGCCAATTCACATTGTTTTTCCACTGGCAGGCGAGGGTAGCCCATCTTAACATAAATTATAGTGAAATTCTAAAGCAAGAAAAGAAAAGCAAGTGAGTATGAAAGGAAAATATGACTACAAGAAGTTATAGTTATAACAAATCATGAAAAAACAATCATCCTCTCCACAGACTTATTACAGCTTAGTCAAGTTACCCTAATGTATTCAGGGGAAGACATCAAGCACAACTTATTCCTAGTAATGAACCTTTTCCCAGCTTCTGCTAACCTCTATTCTACGCTTAATTTCTAAGAACTAAAGTGTTCAGGTTCTCTCTAAGTAAATACCTGGTGGTCATTTCACCAACAATTCTTTGTTCAGTGTAAATCGACATTCATTACCATGTCCCTATAATGTTCTCTGAAGCAATATTACCTGTGAATCAGTACTCTGTGAAAAAACAGCATGTGATTTTTTTTTAAGTAAAAATATTTCCATTAGATATGGTCTAAGAATAAAATTCTAAAGTTGCCAACATACATTGATGGCATCAACAACACAGTAAAAGGATTTACTATAAATTTTTAAAAAAGGGAAAAAAAACATTCCAAAACAAACCAACTCTCACCGTGACAAAGGAGACTGCAGCAGGGTCCTGGTACTGAACCAACAGTGTCTCTACTGGGAGTTGTATTTTGGGGCGGCTTTTTATACGTTTGTTCAGATGGACCAGCAGTTCCATTACCTAAAGCAAAGATAGAAGAACGGAAGTTACCAATCATATCTTAAAAATAAAACTTTAATTTCTTAGACATTACTTATTTTGGTGAAAAGTAGCTACTTTATTCTTAAGGACTATAAAGTTGGTATCTCAGAAAGGGATGTATCAGAACCAGAAACACAGCATCTGAATTTCTGAGATCCCAAGATATAAAACAGAAGATTCTGTTTCTAGATACACTTAGTCTGTCAAATCTACTTCTGAGAAAAAGTCGTAGAAACACTGAGTTCTGGGGATTCGATGTGCTTCAAGCTGAAACCAGTTTTAAAAAAGAACAAGGGTCTCAAAGAATATGGCAAATTATATCTGGATGAAACCCAGAATGGTAAGAATTCAGAAAAGCAAGGTCTGGATTACAATAGAATTTAGCAAAACACTGAAGTACATTTCCTTTATCCTGAAAAATCATCTGATACCAATAAAGAATTCAAGTAAAAGTTGGGCAGTGGTATCACAGGCCTTTAATCCCAGCATTCAGGAGACAAAAGCAGGCAGATCTTTATGAGTTGTAGGACAGCCTGATCTACAGAGTGAATTCCAGGACAAACCCTGTCTGCAAATAAATAAATAAATAAATAAATAAATAAATAAATAACAACCTTCTTCCTCCTCTATTAGTGGAAAAGGAACAAAAGCAGAAATTAACACATCAACAATTCCTGTGGAAAGGAAAATATACAAATTTATGATAAATGGCCTCTGTCTTACTCCAGTATAATATGTACGAAGAGAGAAGAAATTCAACATTTTTTAAAATCTAACCTAACAAAGACTGAACATTTTAACTAGTCTGGAGGGCTGTATCTATGATATTTTATTCCTGAAACATACAATGAAGCCTCAAAGCACACATCAGTGGAAACTACAATTTGGGTGACTAAGTATAGTGCTGATATGAATATATTTCCTT
Source organism: Chionomys nivalis (assembly GCF_950005125.1). NCBI lineage: Eukaryota > Metazoa > Chordata > Mammalia > Rodentia > Cricetidae > Chionomys > Chionomys nivalis. Next base: position 14,523,020 of record NC_080101.1, on the reverse strand, counting down.
TCAAAGACATATGTGCTTATTTTTGTTGGATATAAATCCAAGACTAGAAGTGTTTGATCACGAAGTTATGCAAACGCCCAGTTTAAGCAGATACTTCCAAGTAGTTTCCAAAGTGAACAGTAATTTGTACTCCTGCCAGTAGTACATGAGCACTCAAGTTGTTCCACAGCCTTGCTAACATCAGGTATGGTCAGGCATTAACTTTTTGCTATTCTTATTTTTGGTTGTGAGCCTAGCCTTTAAAAGTTGAGTCATCTCTCCAGCACAACTTTTTGCTATTGTAGTAACTATGAACAAAAAAAGTTAACTAATATAGAATTCTACTTAGCAAACCTCATTTTTCTTAAAATTAAGAAGTCGATACTAATTAGTACCAAAAAAACCCCAAAGTTTTAGCTCTCTTTCAGCCAATGTATCCACAACTGAAAGCTATGTTATGTAACATCCCACTTAAGTCAAACATACATTACGAAATTGATGGTAAGGACTCCAATTCCAAAGCCAATAAACAAAATCAATACAACTAACTCTGGTTATAAAATTCGAGTATAAAATTTTACACTGACTAGAGAGTACAAAAATAAAGAAAAAGAAAGAAAATAAAAAGAATGGTTGCTTAATATGCACAAGGTCCTGGGTTCAATCACCTGCATAAAAGAAAATAAAAGGCTGGAAGGTGGTGGCACACGCCTTTAACCCCAGCACTTGGGAGGCAGAGGCAGGTGGATCTCTGTGAGTTCAAGGACAACCTGGTCTACAGAATCAGCCAGGACAGCCAGCAACCAGGACTGCACAGAAGAAACCCTCTCTCAAAAGAAGAAGAAGAAAAAAAAAGCCAACAACAACAAAAAAACCAAATAACAAAAATAAATGCTGAGGAGACTATGGTATAAATGAGTTCTATTTAAAAATAAATGTTCTATGAGTCTTATATATTTTATTAAAGAGGAAAAATGCATTCTGTATTTGTACTCAATATCTATACATTTTATTAACAATACTACTCAAATGACAATTATTACACTGGTTCTAAAATTTACAAGGCATAACAGTACATGACTATATACTATGAAAGTAGATTCCTATCAAGAATCCACTCTCTAAAAGTCAAAATAACACACAAGAAAAGTTCTATTACTGCCTTCAGAGTGATTTTTAACCCCTATTTACTTTGACTAACTTTGGATGAATTAAATTTATTCTCATAAATACAGCAAAAAATTAACATATGTAGCCATTACACAGAAGCAGTATCGGGCAGAAACCAGCTTAATTTTGAAATTACTCATCTATTAAGTCCCTGTTTATAAAGTACATTGTTAGTCATGTGACATAAGGCAAATTACTTACCTTCTCTGAGTTCCAGATTTTTCATCTATAAAATAGGAATAATTAGAGCACCTATACTTCACAGAATTGCTAAACTGAGACACTGTCCAATAATTTTGGCTATTACTATTAATTTCAGGATCATTATTCCCATTTGTAGGACTCAAATAATACATCAAAGGCAAACAACAAGATTCGATGAAAAGATATGTCAAAGAGTGGTATGATATTAAAGTATACCAGCCTTAAGTATTATTTCTTTGTCCTAGAAATTTTCAATTTTGCTTAACAGTAAATCACTCTGCCAATAAATACATATATATAATACACTGTAATTGATAATAAAACATTAAATTTGTAATCAAAATGTATCAAATCAAAATATTAACCTAACAAGAACACTGCAAACTGTAGAAAACTGTAATCCATGACTATTAATATACAAGACTAGAAGACAGTCTCAAGACAGCTGTACAGTGTTAGCAGCAAACGGCCTCCAGGCACACTGAGATCCACAGTCCACAAACAGGAATTGTTTCAAAGCTTATGAAGGACTTTTCTCAGGAGCACAGAATACCCTTTAGGACTGCAGATGTAACCGTGGTAGAACACACACTTCGCATGCACAAAAGCCTGGGTGGTAGCCATCCAAAGCACAACCAAAGAAAAAAATTAAACAGAACTGTCAGATTTCAGTCCAGAATGAAAAATAAAAGGAAAATTTTGTATCAAATACTTCAAAACTAAAAACAATATTCTTATTAATAGTTTACCTAAAAAAAAAAAAAGCAAACACTGTGTATGTCAGTGTAACTGTAAAATATAACCAGAATAGCAAAGACAACTTGAAAAACGGGTCTTTATTCATTCTAAGCATGCTTGAAAACATAAGAAATGAAAAAATGTATTTGGTGACCAAGGTATTTTGGTATTTTGTATTTTAAACTTTAAATCCTCACTCACCTATTCATTCTTTGGTCTTTTAAGAATTCGTTAATAGTCAGGAGTGGTGGAGCATGCCTTAAATCCTAGTACACAGAAGGCTAAGGCAGACAGATCTGTAAGTTCAAGACCATCCTGGTCTACACAGAGTTCCAGGTCAGTGAGGGCTATATTGTGAGACTCTTAAAAAGTCATTAAATAAGTAAACATAAGCAAATAAAAGTTCATCAATCATTATAAATTCCATTTGGTCTCTAAAATGTGGAAAAGAACCACTTCACATTATTTTGTAAACCTAGCACTTAATGCATAATCATTATCATATATATAAAAATCTTGAGGAAAATTTTGAATAAAATAGAGACAATGCAAATAAAAAGAGGAAAATAAACCTAAGTACTAGTTTGCCTTTTGAAACAGCTCATCCCTAAGAAAAATTAACCTAAGCTAGGCTGAGTGATATACTGTCAAGCATTTAGAAAGCACTGGGACAGATGCCAGCACAATAAACAAATACGCAAGCAAACAAATACTATAATTTTGATAATAGTGACCAATAAACTAGAGCTAAGAGCTGAGAAGAAGCGCAGTCAATAAAGAGCCTGCTATGTAGGCCTAAGTTCAAGCCCACAGAATCCATGTTTTTTGGTTTTGATTTTTCAGGACAGGGTTCTATTGAGGAATATTATTTTTAGGTGTGTGACTTTTGTTTATGCTGCATTTGTTTAACTCTGTGAAGCTGTGAGTCTTTGCCTGTGTAAAACACCTGATGGTCCTAATAAAGAGCTGAAGGGCCAATCGCAAGGCAGGAGCAATGACAGACAGGGCTGGCAGGCAGAGAGTACGTAGAAGGAGAAATGAGGAGGAGGAGCAAGAGAACAAGGAGAGGAGGACATCAAGGACCAGCCACCCAGCCAGAAACATTAAAAGTAAAATATACAGAAGAAAAGAAAAAAGCCCAAGGGCAAAAGGTAGTCAGAATAATTTAAGCTAAGAAAAGCTGGCGAGAAATTAGGCAAACTAAGGCCAGGCACTCATAACCAAGACTGTAGACCAGGCTGACCTCAAATTTAGAGATCCACCTGCCTCTGCTTCCTGAATGCTGGGATTAAAGGAGTGTGCCACCACCCAGCCAATCAGAATCCTTGTTTTAAAAAAGAAAAGAAGCTATACCTAATGCCACATATACCTGCACTGGGGAAATAAAGCCAGCAGGGTTGTTGGGGCTCACTGGCTAATCAGTCTAGTCAAATCAGTGAGGCCCATGTGTAATAAGAGATCGTGCCTTAAGGAAAAAGTGGAGGGGCTGGAAAGATGCCACAGGATTTAAGAGCACTGGCTGCTCTTTTAGAGGATCCAGATTCAATTCCTAGCACCCATATGGTGGCTCACAACCATCTGTAACTCCAGTTCCAGAGGATCTGATTGCCCTCTTCTGGCCTCAGTGGGCATCAGGCATCCACATGGTACACAGACATTCATGCAGGCTAAACATCCATGCAGACAAATATTTAAAAATCTTGTAAACATATTTAAAAGGTGGAATACAACTGGGAAAGCGATACAACATCATTTTCTAGCCTTTATATGTGTACAGTCACATGCCATGAAAACATGTACATACACACAAAAACATACAAAAAAAAGAACCCTGAAAACAAGAATGAAATTTCTACATTTGGAAGGATAATAGGATAAATAATATAACAAAAATGAAAGATACATAACCTAAACAGGTAATTAAAGAGGGATTATTTTCTACAAAAAAAAAAAGATAAAAGAAAAAGAAATATAGTATCTTAAGTAAACCAGTGTGTTTGCTTTTATTCTACTAAAATTATTCAGCATAAACTAAAACAATGGTTCTTTGGCTACTTCCTGAACTCCACTTTCAGCTTCTAGTCCAAATAGCTTTAGCAGTTAAGGAAAGATATCACTACCACCCACTCAAATCAGTGCTGTAGAACTCTGCTTCCTCCTATCATCCATCCTCATCCACTGAGGGAATCTCTGTGGCCTTGTTGAGTTCACCAAGGGCATCACATTCAGTCATAGCCACATCCCCGTCTTCTTCCATCTACCCCTTTCCTTTTCTCTCTTAACTAATGTAAAATGTGCCTCCATGCACTTTATTACTGGTATGTAGCTGGTGGTGTTGTTTTGAAAAGTAAAACCTTCTTAGGTCATAAAATCTCACTGGAGTAAGTTGGTCCCTGGGGAGGTGCTCTGGTTTTATAGCCAGGCCTCACTTCCCTTCTATTCTCTGCTTACTGAGTGACTATAATATGACCTTCATAGTCTTACTATAATGCCTTAAACCGTGAGTCAAAGTAAATTCTTCCTTCTTTAGGTGTAGTGATAGTTTGTGTTTTAATAAATAAGGCTTGCCTGAAGATCAGAGTGCAGAGCTAAGCCACTAGAGGCCAGGGAATGGTGGCACACATCTTCAATCCCAGGTCAGAGGCAGAGGGATCTCTGTGAGTTCAAGGCCACCCTGGGCAACACAAAACTAACTCTGTCTAAAAGAGAAACAGCTCACACAAAGGTGATCAGGTGGTCCCAGCACTAGGGAGGTGGAGACAGGAGTGGCATGGCTGGGTGGAGAGAATATAAGGTGGGAGGAGACAGGAGCTCAGTGCAGATGGTAGTGCAGATGCAGTCTGAGGTGCAGCCTGAAGCAGTCAGACGACATAGTCTGAGGATTCCATAGAGGTAAACAGTATCTCTAGTGGCTGCACTGCTTCTCTGATCTCTCAGCTTTCACCCCTAATATCTGACTCCAGGTTATTAAGAACAATTAGAATTCACACACAGTTAAGTATTTTGTGTCAGCAATAGAGAAAAGTAACAAATACAGAATGTACCATAAGGCATACAGAAAATTTACAGTAAATAGCCAGGTTACTATCACTAAGTAAACAGATATCAATCTGTAAAAGAATTTTGATACCCTGAGAGCAAGAAAAGTCCACTGAAGGGTTTTAAATTAGAGAATGGCATGCCTAAAAAGAAATCTACCTCAACAAATAAGGATTAACAGCACGTAAAGATTAACAAATATATGGTAAGACTGTCCATCTTTTCCAGCAACAAACAAAACAGACATTCTGGAAGATAATCTTCCCACTGAACTCAAATCAGGCCTTTTAGGGCAGACATTCAAGTTAACGTCAATCAATTATAATATCACAGGAGATGAAACCTGATGACAGATCAAAGACCAGAAGCTCTATCACAAACATACTGGAAAAAATAATGAACTATTCTACAGATTAAAGGGAAACATGTTCCATAAAGAACAATTTAAAAATAAAATAGTGACATTATAGTTATATATCTTTATGAAATAGTATTTTGTAGAACATAAAGTATAAATTACATTAGAATAGTCTGCTTTCAAAAACTTTATTTGCTTACCTTTATTACCTTTATTCAAGGATATATTCACCATCAACCAATGATTAAACAGCATTTCCCCTTCCTACACTGGCTTTCATATTCGGTTTAGATCAGTCCAGATGATGATCTCCATTAAAGCACCTGGCACTGATGACAAGCACGCACTGGGTAGTAAAGGCAGCTACCCCAGGCAGCTAAGCTTTTTCATCAAAAGCTGATTCTTAGATTTACCATACATTTGGAAAGGTAATTAGGATCTTAAGCGTACATTACAACAATGGAAATCTTTTTTAAAACCTCACTTCATGATATACACTCTTCACCAATTATTCCCCCAATGGCCCCCAACATGCTTACCTTTTTCCGTACTCCTTCTTGAGTGCTGGACAGTTTGAGCAAAACAGGAGGAAGGAATTTAGATATAATATTTTGTAACTGTTCATCTGTTTCAGCATGGCCAAGTCGTAAAAAGACCCGTTCGAGCTGATCTATAATATAAAAAGAAAGCAAGAGAACTTGACAAACCAAACATAACCAAGCCTACTTTTATAACATATTCCCATTTTCTGTACTGCAGATCCTTCAGTCAAGAATTTCAATTAGACTAGCCCTACAATTGACTCTGACATACCAGGAAGTACTGCTTTAAAAGGTCTAATAACTCATCATGTGCTACTCTGCAACTGTTTGGGGACATTTAATCTCTAGAAAGGAGAACAGCCAAGAGTAATGAAATTCCTTCCTACATACAAAGTTACTTTGTCTTTCTGAAGGGCTTAGTTATTAAGAAAGGATATGCAGGGTAGTGGTGGTGCATGCCTTTAAACCCAGCACTCGGGAGGCAAAGGCAGGCCTGGCTAGCAGAACACAATAGAAGAACTTTAACTGGATGTCAGGGACAACCTAACTGATGAGGTTTCTCCAAAGACAGAATCACTGATTACTACTGTGTTGTAGCTGAATCAGAAAATCAGAGACAAGTTTCCCACAGGAAACTTACAGTGAGAAAATGTTAGACAAGACCATGGGGTGTGTTCAGCAGAAGGTAGACAGCAATTATTGAACAAGCCGCCATGTATCTTTGACCAGTGTGCTATAGGACGGGGGAAAGGTGACAGAGAGGAACTCACACAAATGCCAATATTTAGCTGCAAATTACTGTCAGCTTTCTGGTATTCAGTATGGGGGAAAATGGTACTGTATGAGATACTTGTTCCTCAAAGTCTCTGGCAAAAAGTATCAGAGCACTAAGCAAAGTGATGCATGACTATAATCCAGCATTTAGAAGGCTGAAGTAAAAGGATCACTCTGAATTTAAAGTCATCCTGTTCTGCATAACAAGATACTGTCTCAAAAAGGCAGATGAGGATGACTCACAAGTAAAAGCTCTTGCTGTACAAAGATCCAAGTTCAAATAACCAGAACTCAGGTAAAAACCTGGATATTTATAATCATGTGGCTATAACTGTAACATTGTGAATAAGCAGACACACGAGGAACACCAGGGCTTACTGATCACCAGCCTAACTCCAGGTTCAGTAAGCAAGAGCAACCCTGCCTCAAGTGAATGAGGTATAGAGTAAGAGCGACACATTCAAAACCTTCTCTGGCCTCCCTGCTATAAGGACACACATTTCTGCACACACACACAGGCATGCATACTACCACCACATACATATACACACACGCAAACATCACACATCACTTGTAAAAAAAAAATTATCAGTGGCAATGAATGAGCTGGAAATGTTCTATATCTTGACCTGGGCAACATGCACTATATCTCAATTTAAGAATAAATTTTTTTTTTTTTTTTTTTTTTTTTTTGGTTTTTCGAGACAGGGTTTCTCTGTGGCTTTGGAGCCTGTCCTGGAACTAGCTCTGTAGACCAGGCTGGTCTCGAACTCACAGAGATCCGCCTGCCTCTGCCTCCCAAGTGCTGGGATTAAAGGCGTGCGCCACCATCGCCCGGCGGTAAGAATAAATTTTTAAGTCTTCACTATGTAGTGATAAAAACAGAAAACACTTTCAGGTGAACTAATATAGCTACTAAAATTTACTTTAAATAATAAGTAGAACATTAGCCAATAGACAGGTGTCAGAAGTCATACAAATGAAACTCAGACTACCCACTGACTGATAATTAGCCAAGTTTTATAAGAGATACTAAGAATTATTTTGTTTGCCTCAAATAATCTCTCTGTGAAGAAAGATGGGCATCTATTAGTCGAGTGAGTCCTAAAGGGACAAGAAACAGCAACACCCTCATAGCAATGTGCAAACCCTATATCCAGCATGAATCTTGTTTCTAAATATCATTCTGTAATAAAAGGGAACAGATTTCTCGGCAAAATAACGATCCCAGGGCTTAGGATAGGAAAACGATTATATTAGAAAGGTCAGTCTAAACATCTTACAGTATTAGAGATGACATGAAGCATCAAGAAGGGATAGAAATCAACTGAAAGAGCTCCTACTGGCCGATAGTAGATCAATTAATAACAGAACACAATAAATAGCACAGCACTGGATTAAAAGCCAAACTAGAAACATCTATATTGATGTTAATAAATGATTAAAGAAACTAAAAGAAAAGAGAAGCTAATCTTTCTTATGGAAAAACAAACTACCATATGTAGTATGTTCCTAAAGGGAAGTATAGCTTCATTCCCTTTTCTCTTTTCAAGGTAGCCTGGATATAGTTACTTCTTACAAAGAACAAAAGAAATTAGATTAACTTTACAATGGAAAAGAGAGTTAACAACAGCAGAGACATCATATAACGTGTACATGATGAGATATAACAAGACAGGCATTTCAGCGCTCTTGGGTTCATTCCAAAATCCATCATCCTAGTCTACTTGTAGTGAAACAAAGAACAGCCAAACTGGAAGACACTCTATAGGGTAACTTGTTGGTATTTCTCAATAATGCCAAGATCCTGAAAAGCTGGGGGCAGGAGGGCGACTAATATACTGCCCCAGAGAGGCTAGGTTATATCACTAAATGCAGTCTTGAACAGGATCCTGGAAGAACAAAAGACATCAGAAGAAAAGCTAGTAAAATCCCAAATTCGAGTTTAGTTTAAAGAAATTAATAATAAAGGTAAAATAGAACCAAGAATCAAAATTAGGCAGGTAAACTCTGAGAGTACTAGATCAAATGATTCTGTTTAATGAATGTTCAGTATTGTAAAAGAAATTCTTTTCTTCCCCAAAGAAAGGGTTTCTTTGTGTAGCCTCAGCTGTCCTGGAACTCACAGAGATCTACCTGTTTCTGTCTCCTGAGTGCTAGGACTAAGGGAGTGCACTGCCACCTCCTGGCTGTAAAACAAATTCCTAAGAATGGTAAATTCAACCACAGCATCTGTATGCTGTGAACATGTTTCATTACCATTGATTCAAAGAGAAGCTGCTTTAGACTATGCTTTAGACAGAATATGCTTCAGCCAGAAAATCCAAGCAGTGATAGAGGGAAAAAGAAGGTGAAGTCAGGGAGACGCCATGTAGCTGCTGAAGGAGAAAGATGCCAGAACCTTACCAGTAAGCCACACCCTCGTGGCAATACATAGAGTAAAAGAAATAGGTTAATTTAAGATATAAGAATTAGCTAGAAATATGCCTGAGCCGGTGGTCAAACAGGGTTGTAATTAATATAGTTTCTATTGCATTGTATGCTATATTGTAATTAGTTTCTATGTGATTATTTGGGTCTGTGCGGCTGGGAAACAAAAGTATAGTCTCCAGATACAATCTGGGAGTTCCAAGCAAAGAGCATATTCTTCAATACATTTCACTCTTGAGACAGTAAAAAGTGCCCACAAACAAGCTATAATCAAAGGAACACTATTCTACAAAGACAGTTAAATTTTCACAACAAATTAACATAGAAAAATCTATGCCAAAGTTTAAAAAAGGGGATATACTGTACTCATTTTTCACATACTCCTTCATAATGGAATGTGATAATACAAAGAGCACCAAACATCATACAACGTTACTTCCAAAGCAGGCAGAGTTAGAGCTCTGTAATTCAGTGAAGCAGGATCAACGTACAACTAATTAGGCCATCTTTTAGAGACACTATGTACTTTTAAATAGAAGCTAATCAAGCTGGGTGTGACTAACACACTCCTATAATGCCAGCATGTTGAAGGCTGAGTCAGGAGGCTAAGAAGTACAAGGTCACCCTGTCCTACATAGCAAGAATCTGTCTTAAACAGAGGAGTGGGGTACAGAGAGATGGCTCAGAGGGAAGGTGCTTGCTGCCCAGCCTGACAACCTGAGTTGATTCCCAGGATCACAAAGTGGAAGAAGATAACTCCTGCAAGTTGTCTATTGACCTCCATACACATGATATGATATGCATCCCTAAACACACACACACACACACAGGCTAGGACCTGCACGAAGGAGAACATGCAATATTTTTCTCCTTAAGATTGTAACCTATAGTGATATTTTATTTGTATTCTAATAAATAAAGTTTGCCTGAAGATCAGAATGCAAAGCTAAGCCACTAGAGGCCAGGAAGTAGTGGCACACACCTTCAATCCCAGGACTCGGGAGCCAGAGGCAGATGCATCTCTGTGAGTTCAAGCCTACCCTGGGGTACACAAGATTGATCCAGAAATAGATCTAGGTGGTGGTGGTTCACATCTTTAATTCCAGTATTTGGGAGTCACACACCTTCAGGGGACAGGGGGCTGGGTGGAGAAAGGAATATAAAGGGAAAGAGACAGGAACTCCCTGAAGAGTGGAGTCTGAAGATCATCCATTCGGTCTGAGCATTGGTAGAGGTAAAAGGTCTCTCTAGAGGCTTACTGTTGTAATATGAGCAGCGGGGCTGCGTCCCCGGCACCCAGCCGCCCGCATGGCTAGCTTATGCCCCGAAATAATTACACGGAAACTGTATTCTTTTAATCACTGCCTGGCCCATTAGTTCCAGCCTCTTATGGGCTAGCTCTTACATATTGATCTAACCCATTTCTAATATTCTGTGTAGCCCATGAGCTGGCTTACCAGGAAAGATCTTAACCTGCGTCTGTCTGGAGTGGGAGAATCATGGCGACTCCTCACTCGGCTTCTTTCTCCCAGCATTCTGTTCTGCTTACTCCACCCACCTAAGGGCTGGCCTATAAATGGGCCTAGGCAGTTTCTTTATTATTTAACCAATGACCTTCCTCCATCAGCTTACTGCTGTGCTTCTCTGATCTTTAGCTTTAATTCCTATACTTGTCTCTGGGTTTGTATTGTTCGAGCTACAGTAACCCCTCTTGAGCTTTTACTCATCTACCTGGTATAACACAGTGGGGGGGGGACCTCAACATTTTAAAATCTCTCAATCGTGGACTTCCAGTTTTTTTGTTTTTGTTTGTTTTGGTTTTTTGAGACAGAGTTTCTCTATAGCTTTGGAGTCTGGCCTGGAACTAGCTCTTGTAGACCAGGCTGGCCTTGAACTCACAGACCAGTTTTGGTTTTTTTTTTGTTTGTTTGTTTTTTTAAGATTTATTTATTTGATGTATATATACTCTATCTGCATGGACACCTGTGTGCCAGAAGAGGGCATCAGATCCCCTTAGAGAAGGCTGTGAGCCACCATGTGGTTGCTGGAAATTGAACTTGGGACCTCTGGAAGAGCTGCCAGTGCTCTTAACCACTGAGCCATCTCTCCAAGCGGGACTTTCAGCTTTCAGGAACAATAAAAATATTGGGCTATGTGTATGGATCCATTGGTAGAAAGCCTCAGTACCACATTAAACCAAACATGTGGCACTTAGGAGGTGTCAGCAAGAAAATTTTAATTTCAAGGGTATCCTTTGCTAATTCAAGGCTAGCCTAGAATACATGAGGTCCTGTCTCCAAGAAGGAGGAAAAAACAAGAAAATGAAGGAAATTTTTTTTCGTTATAAATTATCTAGTCTTAAGTATCAAGACTAAGTATTAAGTATAAGTATCTAGTCTTAAGTATAGCAACAAAAATAGATAACTATCTCAAAAGGACCTTTTCAAAACTAGGAAGAGATAAGACTATTATGTTCTGAAGATTCAAAGAGAGTCTAACTCACATCTTTCTTAAGCTGCTATGGGAGCTGATATTCTTCAAATCATCATGGTAAGCTCTAATATATGATGAACAGAATGAGACAAGAACAAGTTCCATCTTTCTCATAATGTTCTCATTTTTCTATTCAAACTCACATTGTTTCATTTATGAAACTTACTATTTCCTTTAAATAATCAGTTAAATGTTCCGGTGGGTTGGTGAGGGGAGGGGGAGAGAGGAAGATGGGAATGGAGAGAAATGATTAATGATTAATACTGTCAACTTGACAGGATCTAGAATCACCTAAGAGACAAAAGTCTGGGCAAATCAAAGAAGGAGCTTCTAAATTCAGTTAAATGGGTTAAAAGACTCACCCTAAATACCAGTGCTACCATTCCAAGGACTGAGGTCCCAAGTTGGAAAAAAAAGAACAAAGTGAGTTAAATATAGCCACTTACTTCTGCTTCCCAACTGTAGGAGCAGTGTGATCAGATGCCTCAAATTTCTGTGTGCCTTCTTCCTTTATTAACTTGCTTTTGTTAGGCATTTTATTATAGCAACAGGAAAAGTAACTGATTCAGTGTATGTGTGTGTGCGCACACGCGTGCGTGTGTTGTATGCATATACAAGCCCACAGATGTGTGGAGACTAGAAGTCAATGACAGGTCGCTCCCTCCACTGTTCTCCATTTCATTTTTCACTGAATCTGAAGCTCACCAAATTCAGCAAAGCGAGTTGAGCAAACCCCAGAGATCGTATCTGTCCAGCACTGTGATTACAGCTACATGTCACCCTCTGGCTTTTATGTGGACACTGGAGGATCTATCTCAGGCCTTCGTGTTTGTACAGCAAGGATTTCACTAATGGAGTTTCACATCTTCCCAGTCCAAACACAGGAAATGTATTTTAACTGCTGTTTTTCCACTCATATAGTAACATTACATAACCTCAAAACTGGAACATAACATATATTAGTTCATACTTTGCCTTTCTTGTGTGTATATGTGTGTGTGCGTGTGTGTTGTTTTGAGACAGGGTCTCCCTATAGGTGTCTATCACCACACCTGATCTACTTTTCCTCTTTTAATTAACATAAATCTCTTACTTTAGACCTTTAGAGTGATATATCTCAGAACTTTTCAGATTTTACAAAGGCACCACGTAAGACATGTGATTCAAAACTCACAATATGCCCTAAGCAAACAGCAAAATTGCAATCTTCCAGTCTCAGCTTCATAAGTATAGGGATTATAGGTATGCAAGCCCATGTGACTTGCAAAAGATTTTTAAATTTTATTCATTATTATTATTATTATTGTGTGTGAGAGTGAGGAAGAGGGAGAGGGGAAGGGGGTAAAGACATGAGGGCAAGCATGTTTGTGCCACAATACAAGTGGAGAAGTCAGAGAACAATTTTGTGGAGTCAATTCTCTCCTTCCTTCCACCTTATGCAGGTTCTGGGAATCAAACTTCCATCATCAAATTTGCACAGAAGCTTAATGCACAGCAAGTTGACCCACTAAGTCATTTTCATAATGATTCTTCATAATAATTGGTTATGGGTGGGTCCACACCACGGTGGGTGAGACTCCATGGTGGGTGAGAGCCAGACACGCCATGCAGACAGATTACAAGGGGAGTTTTATTGGAAGAGGAGATAAAAGGGGCAGAGAAAGGGACAGAAAGGGGTCAGAGAAAAGGGCAGAGAGGGGGCAGAGAGGGACAGGGTTGGAGGCGGGGCAAAGACCTGCTTGCCTCTTCAGAAGAACAGCAGATAAGAGAAGGAGAATTGGCAAAGTTGTCTCTTAAAGGAACCTTTTGCACCTGTGCAGCAGCCACAGGACCCTGGGCAGGTCAGGGCCTGAGTGCATCCTGCCAGATGACAGAGAGCAGCATAATGCCTGAATTCTAATAATCTTGATGGCCCTTATAAGAGTTTTCACATATTGGGCAAGTAACTCCCACTTTTTCCCCATATAATAAATATTTTCCCATTTCCCTTCTGACCCTCTATAGTTTCTTCTTTTTCTTTTCCACACCTCAGCTTTTAAATACAGTTCAATTTATCATTACTTCAATTTATGGCCTTTTAATTTTCTTCTCATCGTGCTTAAAATGTTTCAGCAAGCCAAGACTATTATATTAAAATTTATGATGTATAGAAAAACAATTAATGGACTGGGGAGATGGTTCAGTGGTTAAGAGCACTAGCTGCTCTTCCAGAGATCCCAGTACCCACATGGTGTATGGTGACTCATAACCATCTATATAATGTGTAATGGGATCTGATATCCTCTTCTGCCATTCAGGCATTCATGCAAATAGAGTACTCATATACAAAAATAAAATAATTTTTTTTAAAAAATAAAAAATAGCACAGCAGATCTAACATCTGGAAACTTGGCTCAAGAGCATTTTCACCATTCAGATTAAGAATGGTGCACCATGTCTGAATTGTTTCTACAAACAGTATACTTTGTTAAATACTAGCTTTTCTTCTGGGAGAATTTTGGTACATTTGGGCAAAATATGCCAAGATGACCAGCTTCAGATGAAAACTGTGACCCTGCGTCTCTAAGAGTACCCTACTAGACACCATTCCACATATGTCACAGCTCATCAACTCATCAGGACAGGAACTGAAAGCCTCTTCTGTGTGACAGCCAGGAAAGGAGTCTTGAAGCTTGAACATGGTTTCCTCCCGACTTCATTCCATAACCTTTCCCTTCAGTGGCTTCAGTGCACAAACATCTGTTGAGTCCAGTGAGTCCTCCTACACTGAAGTTCTCAATCTAGTAGTAGCCTTGGAGAGACCTAACACATATATTTATCTACATTTTCTTCTTATACCTTATGATTTTGCCTTCTGTATTCAAGTCTTTGTTCTGAAAGTTTCCTTTAGCATATGAAGGAATGTAGAAAATTTAAATTTTTCCTGAAGTCTTTAAAATTTGTCCATTGTGAAATAAAACAAAGAAAATATTCAAAGCACAAGTACTCACAGTTCAATTAATTATTAGGAATGCTCACATGGGCAGCTCATATAGCTACCACACAAGCCTAGGAAGAAAATAATAAGTGTTCTGAAATATGACTAAAAGTAGATTTGTTAGCCAGGTGGTGGTGGTGCACACCTTTAATTCCAGCACTATGGAGGCAGAGGCAGGCAGTTAGTTCTCTGTGAATTTAAGGCCAGTCTGGTTTACAGAGCTAGTTCCAGAACAGTCAGGCCTATCCAGAGAAACCCTGACTCAAAAAACAGAGAGAGACAGAGACAGAGAGACAGACAGAGACAGAAGGACCAAGTATAATAAGAGCATGTAACCTTAGTACTCAAATGGTTGGGGTAAAAAGATGAAGCGTTCAAGGCTAACTGAAATGCGCAGTAAAATCATTTCTAAAGGGTTAGGGGGAAGGGAAGAGAGGAAGAAAAGAAAGGAGGCTGGGGGGAAGATGAGAAAAAGATTTGAAGGGCTGCAAGTTTAGTTTACTGCCATAGCATAGTCTTACTATGTCCAAAACCCAGGTTCAAACTATAGCATCAAAAAAAAAAAAAAATAGAAAGAAAAGAGATAAATCCTTACTATATTCAGAGTTGAAAAAAACTTGGCTACTTTTCTTACTGCTGTGATTTAACACATGACAAAAATTAACTTGAGAAAAAAGAATATTTTGGGTCCCAGCATGAGGACACAGCCCATCAGACAGAAGACAAGAGTATAATGCGGCTGGTCAAACCGTATCCATAGTCAGGAAACAAAGAACAAAGAAAGCTGGTATTCAGCTCATTTTCTCCTTTAAAAACAAGGTTTTTAAAAAAAAAAAAAAAAAAAAAAAAAAACAAAAAAACAAAAAACAAACAACTTTGTATGTGTGTCCATGCACATAAAGCATAATTGCCTACAGATGCCAGAAGAGGGCATCAGATCCCCTGGAGCTGATGGCTATGAGCCACCCATCACTAGCGATAGGATCCAAACTTAGTTATCTGCAAAAACACTATGTACTCTTAAATACCGAGCCATTTCTTCAGCCCTCCTTTCTCATTTTTATTCAGCTCAGGACCCGAGCCTACCCACACTTAGGATATGGCTCCTTCCTACCTTTATGTCTAGACATTTGTTTCCCGGGTGATTACAGATCCTATCAAGTTGACAATTAAGTATTAACCATTACAGAACTGGAAAATTATCTAACATAAAAACAATCATATCTAATAGCTAAGCATGGAATCACATACCTGTAATCCTAGCACTCGAGAAGAGAAAGCAGAACCAGAAATTCAATGTCACCCTGAGCTGTAGGCAAGAAGGAAGGAAAGAAGAAAAGGAAGGAGAGGGAAGGGAAGAGGAAGGAAAGAAAGAGCGAGGGAAAGAAGAGGGAAGAGAGGGCCAGAACAAAAGGGAAGGAAAGGAAGGTGGGAAGAGGGATGGGAGAGAGATAGCTAGATACAAAGGCAAAGACAGAGACAAATACTGAATTTTACTGGAGCCAAATGCTGCAACCCTGGGGAGTGGATGCACATAGAAAGGATGCCTCAGACTGACCCAAAGAAACTGAGAAATAGACTAGTCAGAACAAGGCGGGGCAGGCTTGTACACAGATTCTAATTCCATCAGTCTATTACAAGCTTTAAATGTACAGACTCCTGCCCACCATCTGTCTTTTTGTTAAGGCACAGTGGAAAATGGCCTCATTCATGTTGAGTGGGAATACCAGCAACATAGATAGAATCATCTAACAATCACCAAGTCCTGTCGTGCCCCCACCCCCAAAAAAAGTACTCAAGAGTCAGTGCAAGCTGTTTGGAAAAGTTGTGGCTAGAGCAGGACATCCTAAGGCCAAAGTCATCGCTTCAACAGCCGCTATGGTTAAAGTGGTTCCGTGTACCTACGAAGTGCTCAAAAGTGCCAAAGAAAGTACTTCTCCCATTTCAAGGCAAGCAGGTGAAATGAGAGGTTGCTACTACTTGTTTCTACAAAATTGAAGGCAATGTCCAGTACTGAGATTTGGAAGGCATAGAATAGGTCAGAAGTTTATCAATAATAGAAAAAAGCTTACAATTATCAAGGTAAAAAAGAGAAGAAAACATGATTAAAACATAAAACTGAAGAAATGGTAAAGGACCCTATTAAGATTAGTGAACACATACTATACCACTAAACAAATCAAAAGACTCCTACCCTTTTGTTCTCCTCCCCACATAATATTTACCAAGGGGATAATTTTAGATCCTTGAAGCTTCTCCAGGTATTGGAGAGCCTCTGTTATTCAATGATGGGACCTCTGATCACATCAGAAAGTGTATACTAAAGAACTAACTGATAGAGGGAATTCCTAAACAATTTGTGCCAAGTAATAACTCAGGAAAGGGATAGGTCACCCTAAAAAGACCAAAACATGCTTGGGGGATTGCAACTAAAGCCAGGTAATAAAGGGAAGAGGCTGGAAATCAAGCCACATGAGCAATGACTTGATTAGTATCTTGGCAGTGAAAACTCTAGATATCACACCAGCTTTGGCAATAAATGCCTATAACCCAAGCACTTGAGAGGCTGGGAAAAACTAGTAAACCTGGAAAAATCTTTGGAGACCTCCAACTTTACAGCAACTGATGAGAACTGATGGTGATATCTAATTACAGCCTTCTGGAGGATCACACCCTTAATCTGTTAGGTATATCTACAATACTACGTAAAAATGTTATTATGTACATATATGTCCCATGTGGCTACTTAAAATACATTATTTCCTGGGCTGGTAAGATTATTCCATGCCACCAAGCCTGATGATCTAAGTTCAACCCCAGAACCTACATTATGGAAACAGAAAACTAATGCCAGCAATATATTCCTTGACCTCTACATTCACTCCATAGATACATGCACACACACAAACATGAAATCTGTGTTAAATATATATATATATACATATATATATATACACACACATATATATATTACTTCTTAAATTTTATCTGTTTTAAAAAAGCTTGCTAACTACAAAACAATATAAATTAACATATAATATTATAAATAAGAAATTTATCTAGTTTTTCAGTTTCAGAACACATGTTCAGCTAAGATTAATTGTAGACTCTAACAATCAGTAGAAATCCTATGCTGGATGTTAACACCTTCATTTAACACCACCAAAAGAAAACTAAGGCAGGCCTGAAAGCTAAAATTTCATGTGCCAACAGACAGAAGAGCACATTTGCTAGAAAAGACAAGTTGCTGAAGTTGATTCTCTCTTCCCATTGTGTGAGCTCCAAGAACCAAACTGTCAAGTTCAAGATTGTCAAGCTTGGCAGAAAAATGCCTTTACCTACTGAGCCATCTCTCTACCTAAGAAATAACAATAATAATAAGTAAATAAAATATATTTTACTTGAACACAAAGGCAAATAAAATAATAATAAGTCAAATAGCAAAGCAAATCCAGTGTTACATAAAAATAATACATCATGCTAAAGAAGAGCTTATTTCAAAAACGTTTAAAAAGTCAGTTTACATTTAAAATCAGTATTATTTAACCATACTAACAGAATTAAGATTTTAAAATCCTATAAAATTTTAATATACTTAGAAAAGGTACTCAGGTTGACAAGATATGAATAAATTATCCATATTGAATAAAGTTGAAAGAGAATTTAATTAATATGTTAGGAGTTTTTTAATTTACAGCAAACATTGTACTTAATGAAAAATTAATTACATAAATTACATGCTCCCTTATTTTTGGAACAACAGAATTTTCACTAGTATAATTCTATTCAGAGACAGGAGGGATGGTTCAGTGACTAAAACTCCTTTCTGGTCTTGGGGAGGGCTAGGTTTTGTTCCTAGTACACACGGAGGCTCACAACATGTGTAACTGGAGTTCCAGGGGATCCAATATCCTCTCTGCCCTCTGTGGGAACTAGAAATGCCATGGTACACACACATCATGCAGGCAAGCACTCACACATAAAGCAAAAATAAATTTAAAAAAAAAAAGTTTATCAAGGGCTAAGAATGTAAGTAAGTTGTAAAGTACTTGTTAAAAAAAAAAAATGTTGCGTTTAGACCTGGGTCTCATCTGTAAGCTACCATATCATAAATACATACTTTTTCTTTTAAATCTAAAGAAAAAAATAAGAAACCCATTCTCATCCTAAGCCTTTCAGATAGGAGTTATTTCAATTTATACTAACAAGGTATAGTATAAATTGAAATTTATACTATACCCAAACTGATCTATAGAAAATATTACCAAATAATAACTCAAAAAGTATTTTAAAGATTACTAAATAGAAGGTTTATTCTACCACTTCTACAAAGGAATAAAATTTGCAAAGGATGACCTTGAAGCTAAAAAAAAAAGAGAGAGAGATGGAGAAAGGGGCACACTCATCCATTGCTGGTGGGAATGCAAACTTGTGCAACCACTATGGAAAGCAGTGTGGCGGTTTCTCAGGAAAGTCGGGATCAACCTACCCCAGGACCCAGCAATACCACTCTTGGGAATATAACCAAGAAATGCCCTATCATACAACAAAAGTATATGCTCAACTATGTTCATAGCAGCATTGTTTGTAATAGCCAGAACCTGAAAACAACCTAGATGCCCTTCAATGGAAGAATGGATGAAGAAAGTACGGAATATATACATATTAGAGTACTACTCAGCAGTAAAAAACAATGACTTCCTGAATTTTGCATGCAAATGGACGGAAATAGAAAACACTATCCTGAGTGAGGTAAGCCAGACCCAAAAAGAGGAACATGGGATGTACTCACTCATAATTGGTTTTTAGCCATAAATATAGGACACTGAGCCTATAATTTGCGATCCTAGAGAAGCTAAATAAGAAGGTGAACCCAAAGAAAAAGATATAAGCATCCTCCTGAATATTAACCTTCATCAGGCGATGAAAGGAGACAGAGACAGAGACCCCCATTGGAGCACCGGACTGAAATCTCAAGGTCCAAATCAGGAGCAGAAGGAGAGAGAGCACGAGCAAGGAACTCAGGACCGTGAGGGATGTACCCACACACTGAGACAATGGGGATGTTCTATCGGGAACTCACCAAGGCCAGCTGGCCTGGGTCTGAAAAAGCATGGGATAAAACCGGACTCGCTGAACATAGTGGACAATGAGGACTACTGAGAACTCAAGAACTACGGCAATGGGTTTTTGATCCTACTGCACGTACTGGTTTTGTGGGAGCCTAGGCAGTTTGGATGCTCACCTTACTAGACATGGATGGAGGTGGGGGGTCCTTGGACTTCCCACAGGACAGGGAACCCTGATTGCTCTTTGGGCTGACGAGGGAGGGAGACTTGATCGGGGGAGGGGGAGGGAAATGGGAGGCAGTGGCGGGGAAGAGGCAGAAATCTTTAAGAAATAAATAAATTTAAAAAAAAAAGAGAAAATTGCCAATATTTGCCAAATTGATGCTGAAGAAAAACAGTTTACATGACAAGATTTTGAACCTTGCCAAAAATAACGATAACTAAAAGTACCATGTAGTACAAAAACAGTTCAGTTGGAAAATAAAGAAAATCCTTAAGAGATAAACATGGATAAGTCACCTGCCTTAGAACAAAGTTATGAATAAAATGAGTAAATGAATAATTGTGATTTCAGTAAACTATACTAAAAGCAATTGCATTGTAATAAGGGAAAACAAAATACAACTCCTACCTTATCACACATCAAAGAAGATGAATCATAAAGCTAAATATGAAAAGCTAGAGATAGTTAGTGATGGAGTATGTGCTTATGAACAAGACCCTGGTTTCCATCCTTGGCACCACTCCCAAGAACTCTAAATATGAAAGATAAAACAATACAATTTCTAAGGGGAACAAAGAAAATATTCTCATGGAAACAGAAAATGAGAGCCTTAACACAGGAAGCTGTTCGGTAGAGGAGTATAGGAAACAACACAGAATCCCAGTATCACAGAGCAGAGCTTAGAAATGTAAATTTGAAAACAACTAGTCTGGAAGAAAATAACCATTATCTGACAAAATGTAAAAATCTACATCAAATATCATATTGTATACAAAACCTGGACAACACAGAAAGTACACATAGTTACTACTTCTAACCAAACTGAAGGGTCATGAAAATGCAGTGTAAAAAAAGTCAACAGGAATTTTTTAGCTCCCAGTATTTCACAGCATGTATAGTATCGATGAGAAGAGAATGTGGAGCAAGAAAGGTCATGTTGCACACAAGATCAGGGTAAAGAAGCCAAGTGATACACATGAGAGCAAACAGTTAAAAAGGGAGTATTGTTTAAAATGTGTGCAACAGCAATAAAAACCATAAGGTACTGTCCTGTATGCTTTTGTGTGTCCACTTGACAAAAGATAGTCATCAGAGAGGGAGGAGCCTCTCAGTTGAGGCTCAGTTGAGGAAAAGCCTCCATGAGACGCAGCTGTAAGGCATTCTCTCATTAGTGATCAATGGAGAAGGGTTCAGCCCATTCTGAGAGGTGCCATCCCTGGGCTGGTGGTCCTGGAGTATATAAGAAAGCAGGCTGAGCAAACCACGGGAAGCAAGTCAGTAAGCAGCACCCCCTCCATGGCCTCTGCATCAGCTCCTCCAGGTTCCTACCCTGTTTAAGTTCCTATCCTTGACTTCCTTCACTGATGAACAGCAATGTCAAAGCAAAATATCAAACAAACCCCTTCCTCCCCAACTTGCTTTTTGGTCATGGTGTTTCATCACAACAAGAGAAATCCTAAGACAGGTACCTAGAAATGAATCTAACAAAATATGTCAAAATTCTTTACTGAACTCTAACTTAATTTTAAAGACCAGAATAAACAGACTAGAAATATTCAAATTTCTGTGTCAGCTGGAACAGGTTAGTAGATTCCGTGATTAAAATGCGCATCATTTCCACACTTGAAGCTGACACAAACTTCCCACAATACTTCTCAACCAAAGCTCAGTAGGGAGGCTCTGCTCAGCAGTCAGCAGTAGGGCCAACTCCAGCTGAAGCCCGGCTGCCCTGGCGTCACACTCTCAACCCTCTGCTCAACAAAAAGGTTAAACTAACCTCACCCATGTCTTACATGCACACCATGTCATGTCCCTAACAAAAAGGCCGTCAAGCACCAAAATGTCTTTTGTGCCCAGAAAAGAGAGCAAAAAATATCTGGTAAACAGCAAAAAGGTCTATAAATAAACCCAGTATCATAAAAATAGTAGAATATTCCACAACCAAATATTCTCTATAGACAAGAGTTCTTCATGAAAGTTGAAGAGAAAATTATAAGAATAAAAAATAATATGGACTATCAAATAACCAGAATTTCCACAAAAGTGAATGGACCTACTACATTTTAAGACTTATAATAAAGTTACTGTAGTTAAGAGTATATACAATAAAAGTATTTACAAAGGAACAAATCAGCAGACTGAAACAGAGAATATAGCAGACAACCAGAAACACATGAAATATAAAAATCACTTCCAAGTAAATTAATAACATGGATAAAATCAAGATATTTTAAGCTTTAAATGCAGATCTGAAAATGAAAAATTGAAACAGCACAAAGCATAAGATACAAACAAGATATAAAAAATTTGTTCTATAAAGTAAAAAGGAGAAGAGGAATAAGTTATAAATAGCTAGTATGTTTTTAAACTAAAAAAGAACTAAATATAAATACTTTAAAGAACTAAGCTGGATATGGTAACTCACTCAATCTGAAGACTCCAGAGAGCTGCCACAAGCCTGAGGCCAGTGTAGTGAGTTCCAAGGCCGCCTGGGCTACAGTAATAGGCTGTCCCAAAAGCCAAAGACAAGGAAGGAGGGAAGGAGGAAAGGAAGGAAGGGGGGAGGAGGGAAGGAGGGGAGGGAGGGAAGAAGAGAGGGAGAGAGACAGGGAGGGAGGGAGACAGGGAGGGAGGGAGGGAGGGAGGACATATGCATAAAACCATAGCCACAGGATTAGTAAGAGTAAAAATAAATAAATAAAACCTAAATGTCAATCAAGTGATGGATTAAATGTAGTAGGGTCACACTGTGGTAAAAACAAGTATGAGTCATATTTACATGACTATGTATTTAAACATATGTGAGGCAGATGAGATGAAGCTCCGACCCAGGATGGACGTAGGCTAGAATCTTCCCAGTAAGCGCACCATTCAGCAGTTTGGAGAGAAATAACTATGTCCATATTCCCAAATATTGTTTATAAATGTTCTTTTACATTTAAAGGGGGATATGATAGAGGTATGAATAATTTGCATTAGTATAGATTTTGCTTTATTGATAGAGATTTAAGGTAAATTTTGTTATATGTATTTCTGATCTTGATTAAGGTATTGTGATTGTATAGTTCATGAAAAATGTAATGTATATATGTTGTTAATAGATAATCATCTATAATAGTCAAGTTTGTAGTCATGTTAGTTAGATTTTCTAGATGTACATAGATATATTTTAGATAGGCATTCTTCATATCTTTCAAAGATTATAGAATATGGCATTTTAAATGTTTTAATAACTTAGGGTTTTTCATGACAATGAGACATGTCTGCTCCTGGCAGCACCAATCTACTTAAAGAGGAAGATGGGCATCGAAGAGGATCCTTATGGAGTCTGATAGCCACTTGGGCAAGAAACTGCTCTTGTCTGGACTGCATAAACTGGACACAAAGAACCTGCAGAGAGAGGACTGCTGAACTTGCCTAAAGGTGAGATGATCTTTCGGGGTTCCTGATTCATGAAAGAGTCTGCGAGACATTCTGCAGGACACAGCAGATAGTGACTGAACTGCCTTTGAAATTTCCTGCTTCATGGAAATGTCTCTGGATACTATGGACCTGAAGGCCGAAGATGGATGCCCCAGCGGTACAAAAGAACTTTGGGTAACTGTCCAGGCAGCGAAATGTCTCTGTCATTTCTAGAGTTTGGAAGTTGCTTATTTCTTGTTTGCTTAGGAAATATTGTATCCTTCTCGAGTCTTTGATGGAGTTGAAGAATATATAGTTAGTTACAGTTTTCCTTAGTTATGATAAAGATAAAATAGATGTAAATATTGTAATTTTTACTTGATAACTGTTTTGTTATATGTAATTTTGCTATGTTGAAGTTAAAAAAAATAAAATAAAATAAACATATGTGGGTATGTATTTAAACACTACTATGTTTAAATTTCTTAAGATCCAAACAAGTCAGAAAGCAAGGCATGTACAACAGGGTACTTGCACTTACAGAAAGTTTCTAAATAAATATGTATACTGTTCATGATATAAATACAACAGGACAAATGACTATGTCTAGGCAAGTAGGGAAAAGAAGAAATACAGAAACAGGGGAAGGAAAGAACAGTAAAGGGGATTTTAATTATCTCTGTAATATTTTTTAAAGGATCTGAAGGTAGCAGAAAAAAATGTCAAAACTTTATGAAAGATAGAACAGACATGAGTCAATAAAGAACATTTGCCGAGCATGTACTCAGGTTTCCATCCCTAACAACTCTTGCAACAAACAGAGAAACTCAAACCTCCATAATAGTTCTCCATAATTTCTTCATAGTATTCTTTTGTTATTACTTGAATTATTTTTATTTTAAAGATATTATATATGCCCAGAATTTTGTTTATAAGTGTATAAAACAAGAAATAAAATATATCAGTGATGTTTCTTTGTATTTTCAAATATTCTTCAATAAAAATAAATTTTTTTATCTGAAGAGTGTACAGAGCAATTTAAAAAAATAAGAATTCATGTTTCAAAAATAAGGAAAGAATTTTAATTACAGAACTTTTGAAGTATCTTAAATGTAAAAAATAAGAGTATTCGGTCTAAGTTAAAGTACCAAAACCTTGAGAATAATCTTAAAGTCCCAAAATAAACCAGTTTCTAGCTGAGTTCATGCCAACTATTATATCCATGTCAGAACAAAAAAGAAAAATGTAAAGAGATTTTTTCTAACTCATGTCATTACTTATACAGAAAACACAAAAAGAAGAATGGCAAAGTGTAGCACGAATACCCACGCTGGGCACCAGATGTAGCACAAATAATAAAAACCGAGAGATGGATATTAGGGTTCAAGCTGAATATCAGAAAAGCAAAGCAGCCAACCACTGGCTCTTACCTCTACATCAGACCAAAATAGGCGATCCTGCCTCCACAAATCCATAATCTGAGACTGAGTGAGAGCTGTCTCCTCCTGTCTTATATTCCTCTCCAGTGCTGGTATTAAAGGTGTGCACAACCGCTGCCTGGATTGTATGGGTAACAAGTATGGCTACTGGGGTTAAAGGTGTGTGCCACCACTGCCAGCTGTTTTGCACTCTGATCTTCAGGCAAGCTTTATTTATTAAAAATAATTAATAATAATAATAATAAACCACTAAAGGAACAGAGCCCTTTTCAGGATCACCTTCTTATTACAACACTCATCATAAAGTATGAAGAGAAGACGGGGACGCATACTGCCTGCCATTTGTTTAACTCTATCAATTACTTCAAGAGCATAAATGTGTACCTTAACCACAGCTGGTGTCAAATATATCAAGGTAGTCTCTGATGCAACTTTCTTCAGAATTAGGATTCAAGAGCCAAGTCTCACCTAACTGGCTGAAGCTATAAACACAAACCGGCAGATATGATACAGATATCTTGAGCCTATCCAATTGACCACAAAAATCAGAGGAAGTTGGACAGAAGAAAGAATGGCATGAAGGCACAGAAAAGCTGGAAGAAGATCTAAACAATTCCTAGCCTGCAATTCTTAGACTCTCTTGAAGTCTCTCTCAGCTCCTTAAGTACTGAGAGTCACTTTAAGTGCCATTATGGCTTAAGCCAGCTTACAACTTGATCCAAACATAAATGAAGATCTTGTAAAAGAAAACAAAAACATACCTCCATAAAGTACATTTAAAAAACAAAATGTTTCCAATGCCATGTCACATCAAAAAGGGAGTCCTTCCTAGGAGTAGGCCAATCTATCCATAACAAACATTCTCACTTACGTATGCCATCATTCCCCACAAAACATCCAAATCCCAACTGTTTCTCACATGTACAATAGGTCCTCCCAGCCCAATTATTTTGAGACACTACAGTTTTGCTCTAGTCCAGACTGTCCTCAAACTCCAGTTCTCCTCCTTCCACCTCCCCCATACTAGAATCAAGAAATTTGCCACCACATCCAGTTTTTCCCAGTCCAAGTCCTTTGGCCAACCAAGTCAATCATTACAGTATACTCTCCCAAATACACCAGACTGTTCCTCTATCTAACCCCATCCCACTTGAGACCCAGCTCAAATACTATGTACTATACAAGTATACCACTTCCAGCCTGGTGGTATGGGCTCCCTACAGGCCTTTTCTGGAGAGGATACAAAGTACAAAGACCAGGAAAATATAAGGGGCATGAAAAGGAGCCTGTCACCTAAAGTTCACCTTCATCAGGTATGATCCTACCTAACACGTTCGCATGAGAAATCACCCTATGATCACATTTAAGTGCCTTAACAACCCTATGAGATGTAACTTCAGAAGCCATCAAAATCATCTATAAGGTTATGGCAAAGTCAATCGCAACTCTCTCTTGAGTAGCCCATGACCACACTTAGAGCTAGCTACCTTATATTTTCCCTGAGTACCTCTCCATTAATCCCAAGCTTAAATCTATGTTAAAATCTTTTCTTGATGAACTCCAACTCTGCCTCATACTGACTCCTCTTAAAATTCTTTTCTGAGGCCAAGTCAAAACTCCCAGCTTCTCCTGAATGCAGCCACAGGAGACACCCTGGAGTTATGGCTCAGCTCCTCAGCAACCTCCCCCAACCCATGCCACCACTTACATTTTCTGTTCTTCTTCTGGTGATTACTAGCTTTTGCTACATATTATGTAACAGCTCCCTCCATTCTTCCCTAACCATATTTGATCTGATTCCACCCTACTGCCTATTCACTGTCTCCATCCTCTTCCAGCTTAAGCTCAGAACCTATGACTGAGTCTCTTATTCCAACACTAAACCCAGTTCCTTTCAGAAAGTATATGCTCAAATACTGACTGAATGCAGAGAAAAGAAATTCTTTATGTATCATAAAAGCTACTTAGAAGTTTGTACATCTAACATCTGTATAGGAAAAGAGGACACTGGTGGAAGCTTATGAATTAAGATCAGTTGAAAAAGAGACAGGTTTTTAATAACCATGACAAGAAAGTAAGTTTCTCATTGTGTGGCAAAGCTGTCCTGATCCAAATCAGGGGAATATAGCAATTTCTAAAGCAAAAGGAGAAAAGAAAAACGAAGGAGGAAAATGACAAAGAGATCAGTGAAATCACAGAAAATCAAGTGCTCCAAACACCAGGCTGCCTTGTGCTTATCACATTTTTAATAATTTACTCCAGAAATATAGGAGTAAAGAGAATAGTGATTGTAAAACAGATTGATAGATGATAGATAGATAGATAGATAGATAGATAGATAGATAGACAGACAGACAGACAGACAGACAGACAGACAGACAGACAGACAGACAGACAGGAGAGATCGATCTGAAATAGGGAGAACCAAAACAGCATTTTCAGAAACGGGAACTTACAAACTAAGAAAAATAAAAGAACTAAATTATACAACTGGAAGTGACAATCTAGAGGTGTAAAGTAGAGACTGAGCATCTTCAAATTCTGAAAACCATTGTGATTAGTTTGAGGCTAAAACTGAAAATTAAGGAAGACCTGACTTCTATCTAGATTATTCTGTCTTATAAATCTAACTAATACTAGCCCTCAACGTCCACTTCATCTGTTGATTCCTAAATAATATCCTAAGTCATTAACTGTCAATCTAATATGTGCAAAACCTAAGTAAGGATAGCAGAACTTTTCTTTAGAAAAAAATGGCTAGAAATCAGAACTCCCATCTTCATGCCTAAGATATTAAAATAGAAATTTGCCCCTACTCCAGCATTTTTAAAGGAACTCAGATAAATGCAAATGTACTTTTTAAAAGCAAATGCCGAGCAGTCCATTAGTAAACACAAATACAGTATGTTGTAAGTAAGGCAATGAATGACTCAATCCCTATCAGCAAGGTTTCTGCAAAAGCTGCCTTTCTCTAGCTAGGGCAGCCCAAGGAAACCATCCGGATCCTGGGTCCCTACCTATGTAGCACTCCTCCTGCCCTTCAGGACTAAAGTAGCAAAGCATTGTCCCTCTGTCCTCAGGGTCAAGACAAATGCCCAATTAAGAAAGTCCTTGTTATCTAGTTATTTCCCCTAAATTGAGACATTCCCTCAGAGAGTGAATTAAGGATCATAAGACTCAGGAAGCTAATGAAACTTTGGAAGCTCAGGAAGCCCAAAAAGTTATGATACAGAGGCTCCCCCCCCCCCCCCGTTACATAAGCAGTAAACAATCGCAAAAAAGGGAATCATCCATGCAGCTGCCTGCCCAAGTTCAGCAGGGAGCGCTAGGAATTCAACTTTCATAAACTGCAGCCCATGCTGAGGTGGGCTCTGCAGTCCAGCAGGTGCCTTTAAGTCATGTGTTCTGGAAGTAACCACTCACCCAGGCTTCTTTAAGGAGCCCAAATAAACTCCTCGTTTCACCAAGCTAAATTTGGATAGAATCACTTCTTTGGTTTGCCACCGATACATTTTTGGGGGGTGAATAGACATTGCCGCATTCTCCAGAAAAGGCCATGGATCTTTTCATCTAGAAGAACTAGTACCAAACTCCTTAAGCAAAGTGAAGTTAAGAGTCTATTTCCTGGTAACTGAAATCCCAGCCTTCTGTATAAGATGCCAGACTACTTTAAAGCCCCCTATCAACTCAGTATGAGCCCCAAAAAGGCTTACCTCTTCCTGATCACCTCAGCTCCCCACCAAGATTCTTTACTTACTCAACTCCTCACCCTTCACACACACACACACACACACACACACACACACACACACACACGAAAGCAAAGCTACAGGAGGGCAGTCTGACGGGGTTGGACCAGATGATCTGACCAGAGTACCCATCAATTCCTAAGACACGGTGGGTAAGTGCCAGACTCCTAACACATACACAGTCTTAGGTTGACACACACTCCCACATCTCAAAAGGGCCTCTCCCCTCAGAGCCGGGGAGCTGGCAGGCAGCCAGTTAGAAATTAATTTAGTAAGTTATTGAGCAGAAGGATTGCTTTAGCTTATGAAAGCCAATTTGGGGTACTACGTAAGAATTTAAGTTGCATAATAGTCCAATGCAGGATAATTAATATCCACCAAAAACAATTAATTACTTGGAAGAAAAATGTTCATTTAGATGTGGAAAAGTCTGAACGTTCTGTTGTTTTGTTTATTGAGGTAGGATCTCACACGATAACCCCAGCCATCCTGGATGGATTCACTATGTAGTCCAAAAAGGCCTCAAAGTTGTGATCCTCCAAAGTCTGCCTCCTGAGTACAGGGATCATAGGCATGAACCACCAGCCTAACTAAAAAGGCACAATTTAAGTCCTAGCATTTGTGTTTTGGTCTGCTTGTCTTCAGGACATCATTAGAGCATGGATACATTTCTCACGGTCCCCAAAATAGCTGAAGAATCTAGGGTGGAATAAGCAATGCCCTCATCGGTCTACCAAACAATTCTTCCAACTTCCCAAGTCTCCATTTCACCACACATCTCAGGAAAAACGATGAGGAACAGCAAAAATTAACTAAAATTTATTCTAAAGTTGAATTCCAGTTTATAAAATATTCCCGGCCCCAAAATTCCACTTAAATGAATTAAGCATCATATACTATAATCAGCAGGACCAAATAAATAATAACTAAAAAGTTATAAAATAACAGTTAAATTAGTCTAGGAATCATAGCAGAAGATAGGCACACAAGCACTTTTAGACTGATGTTCCTAAACCCCAGGTAGTCACTGGATATTGAATGGTATGAGAAAATGACAGTCTGGATTTATAGAGTTTCAAAGAACGATCCAGTACCATTAAAGAGCAAACCTGGAAACACTCTTGTGTAACAATGACATAGGATAAAACAGCTTTTAAAATAAAAAACTGCAGTGTATATCAAAGTAGCAGAAACAGGAATAATCAGTTACCATAAAGATGCCTCCTACATTACCTCTTTTCAGAAGTAAAATAATTAATTCCGTAAAAATGTTTTTTGTATAGTAGATAATATTACTTATAAACAATCACCCATTGTTTCTGCCTGTGCACACTGCTAGGTAGTATCTTCAAATTTTAGCTTTTTCTTCTTTCTTGCTAATTTTTTATATTTATCATCACAGAGAATATAAATAGGCAATACAAACTAACATGAATTCACTGGTTCTCTCAGGTAACTAGGAAAGGGAAATGGGAAAAAGTGAAGATCTTAGGGGAAAATTGCTACCTAATAATCTATGCATTTTAAATGCTGCTGTAAAATGCACATGTCCTCAGAAACTAAATCTACTAACCTCTACAATCAATGTGATACATGGTTTATCCAATCTTGACAAAAATCCTCTGGATCACCAATGGTATGTTCATCCACTCGTACATATGCAATTGTATAAAGAATCTATTATTTAGAACACCAAAAAAAAATACAATTAAAGACTTGAACACACAGCTACCATTTTAAGAAAAATTAGCACTATTCATTTCTTGCTAACATCTTTGATGCCCTCCTTTGTGAAACAGAATAAGGAAAAGTACAGTGATTACCAAATTTGGGAAAGAAGAGCATGTCCATAAGCTGAATTTGAACCTATATAATGCTTCCAAAGATAGGCTGATAATAACTGACTAAAGATCTAAAACTCCAGTACTAATGCAACATGTATTTTATCATATAAGTGTATATATATATATACATACATATATATATATATATAGGTCATAAACATATTAAAACCTTCAATTAAAGTTAAAGGAAGTATCTCAGTTACATGGCACTTGTATGAAGAGTGTCAGCCGGTATAACTGAGAAATATAAATGCTTAAGCACTAAGGAAGCTGAAGCAGGAGGCGAGAGTTTGAAGTTAGCATGGGCTACACAGTGAGACTCTGTCTCAAAAACTCGGGGAAAAAAGTTAAGATTGATCATTAGTCACCTGTGACTTTTCCCAGCACTCCTCATCACCTTGAATCATGTCAACCCTCCCTACATATCCACAGGCTCCAAAGAGCAGTCTTTGGAATAACCTGTCCATTCCCATGACCTCATCATCCCCGCCTCTTCAAAGCTTTAGAATCACATTTCCCACACATGCAAACCATGTGCCAACTACCAAGATTTTAACATGCATCATCTCTTCCCATTCTTTGACTACTGTAAGTTGAGTTTGTTCTGATCCCATTTTACAGATGGAAAAAGCAAGGCCCAAAGGTAGGCAGTTTTGTGGTCAAGGACACATTAATCAAAAAGTGACAATGCAATGAATTTGAAACCAGCTTTGACTTTAATTTCAGAGGCACTGGCCACCACTCAAAACATTCTCCTTACACTAGCCAATAAAGATGCCTCCGTCATTCATTCATAATCCTGTTTCCCTTTTCTCCATTTCCAATTCTCTGTCCTATTTCCCTTTCCTACAGTCTCCACTTAGATTCCTGGAATCATCCCTAACTCTTCCCCTCTTTAATACTCCTCGCCTATATAATAACACAATAATTTCTATAAAGTTTAGGGCTTCAAAATTAATGTTATCTCCTTGCCAAATCCAGTTCCACTGTCTCAATTCAGACCCTACATTTCTTCAGCCATTGTGACCCCTCTGAATGAGTCTTATGCTCTTGATCTCTGGGTCTCACAACCAGTTCCACCACTGCCGTGTGTTGTCCTTACAAAACAGGTCTTCTCGTGTTGTGTGACTCGGGGGCCTCTGCTGGTTCTCTGCTGTCTACAGAACAATGTTCAAACTCTATACCTTGGCCCATTCTATCCTCCCCATGACATCTATTCTTGCCTTCCCCATACCAGAAACAGTAAATGTGGACATCTTAACTGTCTATACAGAGCACTTTCATATACACTAATCTTAACTACACCTTGAGTATTGTCTTGTCATCACCCCATTTTATGAGAAAGAAAAAAACTCAGGAAGTGATGTATTCTAGATTGCAAATCATAAAGGCACTACAGAGTAAGACTCAGACTACCAAGTTTATTTCCTTCCCTAGTCCTTTAAACAGCCACAGTAAAAACACCTTCATCCCTCTCAGTTGATTTACTCAGTCATTTCTCAAAATGCATGATTATTACTCTACTTCAATGTCTCAAATTAAGCTATTATTCCTTAGATCCTAGAATGCTATATTCATTCCTTAAGGTTTCCAACAACCCAAATTAAGCACTTTTCATATGAAGCTTCATATTAGCTATTTATATTGACATAAAAATCTGTGTCAAATTACAAGCATTCTGAGGACAAGGCCATAAATTACTTGTTCTATCTTAAAAGTCTGCTTACTGAAATGGAAAATATGTGGATAACATGCCATACAAGAAAGCAAGCATCAAAGCAGAGTCTTGGCCAGGGCTGAAAGGAGAAATCAACACCTGGACCAAACCATCTAAGAACACTGGCAGCTGCCTACTGTTTTACCACCTATCTTCTGAATAAGGCCAGTGTCCCCATGCCAACTACTGGCATTGGCCTTTATTAAAATTGTTTGCTGAAAGCATAATTCAAAAGAACAGGATAGAAATAAAATCTGGAACAGAATAAGAGAGAAAAATCCTGTTGTCATTTTCCATTTTAACTTCCTATTTGTTTAAGTAACCAAAATTTAATGATACAGGCTTGACAGCCTTTCTACAAAGACCGACCCGCAGTCTAAGTGCCTGTCACGACAACGACCAACTCTGAGCAGCTATTTCAGTAAGCTCACACAGTTGCTGAAGGACACAACTACATACCTGCCTGCCGCTCTCAGAAGACCGCTGCAGGGCTGATGACCTGACAACCTACACCACGAAGGCTGCACACCGCTATGTCTAATGGCCAAGCTGAACAGTGTAAGCTTCAAGATTATATGTTGCTTCTTCAAGAGTTGTCCAAAACCCAACAAAAGATCAGGCTTGAATGCCACCTTACAGTTAAAAATCAAGAACAGGAAACCACTGAGCAGCTAACCAAGCAAAAACTCTCCATTCCTTTCTTCCTTCTTTCAGAAGCACCTCTCTCAAGTACTGAAACCCAGTTACAGTGCCAGCTTTTTCATGAACCAATAAAGGATAAAGTTAGAATAAAATTAGCCATCTGCCCTCTATTGCATTTCATTCCATTTGCAAACATGAGCCTAAATACAAATAAAACCAGACTATGAGCATAAGTAATTACAAACTAAATCTAAGAAACACTTTTAACAATATGAATTAATTAATCTCTTTATCTGCATACTATCCAAAAGTCTAGCACATTTTGTTCAAACAGCAAAACATTGCCACACGGCTGAGAGTTTATTCAGTAGTAGAACCCCTTCCCCTGCACACCCTCTCCAGTTCTGATCCCTACAAGAGAATAAAAGGAAAAAAACATTAAAAATATAACTACTTCTTTCTATAACTGTAGGGAAGTTAACAGCTGACAGAGCAGAACTACATAATGTTTCAAGTCAAATAACCTAAGTTCAAGTCCTAACTATGCCCTAGGATAACTTCACCATTTGGTTGACAGCACCAAATTCAGTTATTCTCAGGAGTCATTAAGTATGTACACTCTCAAAAGACATTAGTTTTACTGTTATTCTGTTATAACCACATAATTCAAAGCAAAACTTATACAATATTTATATTTTTAAAAAGAACATAAATTCTAACAAAACTCAAGGTTATCTTGCCTTCCTAGCTTTTGCTCACTTACACATTCAATCAAACGCTGGGCATGATAGTGCATGCCTGTAATCTCAGCAGAAGGACCCAACAGTTAGAGGCTAGCCTAGGCTATATACCCAGACTGTCTCAAAGGGAGGGAGGGAAAGGAAGAAGGAGAAAGGATTGAGGAGTGTAGATAACAGTCAGTTTTACTGCTCAGGAGCAGTGTATTGTGGTCATGTCATTTAAAGTGGCTGTGTATTATGAAAAATGGAGGACTTAATGCAACTCAACAGTATAGTACCAAACAGCAAATCCAAATAGTTGAGTATATAAATATTAACTTTCAGGGTTTTTTTCTGTATGTTTGGGCTCCATCTAGTTCATGCTTCTATTATCATCTATTATGCAGAAATTATAGTAAGTCAAACCCAGTGGTGATGTGGGATTCCCCTCTGTATGCTGTGAATAGCACTGGTTAATAAAGAAACTGCTTGGCGCACGCCTTTAATCCCAGCACTCGGGAGGCAGAGGCAGGCGGATCTCTGTGAGTTCGAGACCAGCCTGGTCTACAAGAGCTAGTTCCAGGACAGGCTCCAAAACCACAGAGAAACCCTGTCTCGAAAAACCAAAAAATAAAAAATAAAAAAATAAAGAAAGAAACTGCTTAGAGCATATAACAGAACAGGACAGAACAGAACTAGGTGGGAGAAACTAAACTGAATGCTGGGAGAAAGAAGCGCAGAGTCAGGGAGAAGCCATGTAGCTCCTCTGGAGACAGATGCCAGAACTTTACCCTGTAAGACACTGCCTCATGGCAATACACAGATTAACAGAAATGGGTTAAATTAATACGTAAGAGTTAGCCAATAAGAAGCTAGATCTAATTGGCCAAGCAGTGATTTAATTAATACAGTTTCTGTGTGGTTATTTTGGGAGTCTGGGTAGCCGGGAAACGAACAAGCGGCCTCCCTACTACACAGTGGTAATAGCCCGTAGTTAGTTGTAGCACTCAGGAGGCTGAGGCAGGAGGATTACTGGAGCCCAAGAGTTGGAGACCAGCATGTGTAACATAAGACCAACCTCAAAAACAGTATAACACCACTAGGTGTTCAGATAATTAGTCCCTTTTTCTTGGAACCCTCAAGGCACCTTTACCATCCATCTCCTCTTATTACAGCCATCCTGAAGCAAATAAAAAAAAAAACGCTTCAGAGTGTGTGTGTGTGTGTGTGTGTGTGTGTGTGTGTGTGTGTGTGAAAGAGAGAGGGAGAGAGGGAGGGGGTTGCTATATACTTCAGACTGGCCTCAAACCGAAGTGCCTCTTGCTTCAGCTTTACAAATGCTACCATTTGAAATTTCTGAACCTGCACTTATGTATATGGTCTTAAGTTAGTCTAGGAACCAAATGCCAAGTCTTTTATCTCTTCTGAAGAAAGCAGAAGCTAAATTAACAGATTTCTTTGATAAGTTGACCAAAGAAAACAGAACAGGTAGAATTGAACTACCTGTTCCTAACTTTAACATTTGCTGGTAATGCCAATAAATCTCTTAACCAGAAATACTATCAGCATCTTAAATGGTACCTGATATACAAATATGAACTGCAGATACACAAACACTTGAACCACTTCAAAATGCTGTGTAATTCTTCATCTCATTTTCTTTCCCATTCCTACCAGGAACTGAGATTGTAATGTACTTAGTGTTACAACAGAAACCCAGACACCACGAGGCATGTCAATTTTAAAATACACATTTTTATACATAAATTCAGACCACCTGAGATCCCCCTAGGATGGTACTAGTGAGAACACAGAAAATCCTAACTACTGACAATAATATGAAGAAGTGGAACCCTCTATGCACCGTTGGTGGGAATGTAAAATGGTATGGCCGCTGACAAACAGACAAACTGCAGGCTGGGGATGTCACTAGCGATAGAGCGCTTGCCCAGTACGTGCAAGCCCTGGTTTCAATCGCCAGCACCACAAAAAGCAAGCAAGACGTGGCAGTTCCTCAAAAGTTAAGGGCATAATCCCAAAAGGACTGAAAGCAGGACTAGAGCAGCATCACTCACAGTAACTGAAATCTGGAAGCAACCTGTCCATAGAGACGAATGGGTAAGAAAATGTATTACGTGCGAGGGTGCAGTACTCAGTCTTAGAAAGGAAAACATGGCAGGTGTTTCAGCATGGAGAAGCTCTGAAGACATTATACTAAATGAAATAAAACAAACACAAAAGAGACAAGTACAGTGTACAGCCACTTAAACATGTTAGCTAATGAAGTTTAGAGACAAAAAGCGGGAAAGAGGCTGCAAGGGGGTTCAGAAGGAGGGCATGCGTTGTTCAATAGGTACAGAATTTCTGTTTTGCATGAAGAGTCCTGAAGATGATGGTGGTGAGGACTGCACAACAGAGTAGATGTACACAATGACCCTGAACTACA
Organism: Chionomys nivalis; assembly: GCF_950005125.1. NCBI lineage: Eukaryota > Metazoa > Chordata > Mammalia > Rodentia > Cricetidae > Chionomys > Chionomys nivalis. The sequence goes on along the minus strand of NC_080101.1, from coordinate 14,487,066 downwards.
CGACTAAAAATGGTTAGGATGATAATTTGTGTGATGTGTATCTTACCACAATAAAAAAAAATACAGAAAAATAAAATTGAGGAATTGATCTCTTCAAAAGGCCAAGAGGTGATTTCACGGGGACTGGCAGGCAAGCAGTCAACATTGTGGCTACTAGTCCACACCTACCCCTCTCCATACCAGGAGACCCTACCTTGTTCCCCAGATAACCCCCTCTCCCCAGAGCCATACCAAATGTTGACTTCTGCGTCCAAAAGAGCAACCAGTACTCCTGCTTCCCCGGTTCTGAGTCAGGCAGCAAGGAACTTAATCCCTCTAAACCTGCCTCCTCGTTAAAACAAGGATAATTCCTACCTGCCTGTCATACAAGGTTGTTATGAGGGCAGAAGTGAGATCACATTCGTAAAAGTAGCTTTCAACTGCCAAGCACCAAAGAAACATAAATTACGTTTAACTACTTTCACATGGCGATGGAGACGCTTTAATAACACAAGCTTCACAAACATAAGCGTACAACACCTGACCCGTGCTGCATGTAAAATACACATCATCTCTTAACACCTCTCTTTAGTCTTGAGCTCAACAGCAACCGGGGGTGGAAGGGGGGTGCTCCTAAATACCCTAAAGCACTTGAACTAACCACCCAAAACGCAACAAATTATTCTACATAGCCCGCGAAATTGCATATTTATGACCCCAGAATAGGCCTACAACACTCTGGAACTACACTTCCCACAAAGCATAGAGTGGAACACTGGCAGCATGCGGGGCCTGGACTTCAGGGTGACCACGGCTCCGGGCGAGCCTGGATCCGTCCCCTGGAAAATCGCAAGGCTTGGCGTGCAGTGCGATTGCCTCTCCCTTCTGACAGCTCTGTCACCCGCGTCTTATTTATTTATTTACTGTTTCTGCGCTAACAGCGGCCCTGTCCGTCTTTCCTGCTTCAACCTGAGCGTCATCTCCAATCCGTGACCTTTCCGCCGATTCCTAGGATGTCGGGGAAAGGCACCTTCTCTCCTTCCCAAAAGATCCATTGCCACAACTCGCCCGTCCGTCCGAACCAGGGGACATGGTGGCGGGGGTCAGACGGGACGGGTGGACACACAGTCCGACCCCGGGGCGAAGGGCCGCGCGACACCGTGGGCAGCAGGTCAGGGGGCCGGACTCCCCCCCGAACCCCGGGGCCGAAGCGGCGGGCGAGCCGAGGTGGCTCTGCCCCGAGCTCCGGTTTCAATTTCACGACGTGACAGTGCAAACCTGCGGCCTACAAGCACCCGCGGCGGCGGCCCGCCCCGTTCGCCCTCCCCTCCCGCCCGCCCGCCAGGCCCGAGCGCCCCAGCCCCCCGCACACCCAGGCCGCCGCCGCCGTCGCTCGCCCGCTCGCCCGGTCCCGAGCCCCGCGAGCCTCTGGGGTCCCGCGGCCCCGGGCCCCTGCGTGGAGTCGACTCCCGCTCGCGGCCGCGGACTCTGCGCCGCACTTACTCAGCTCGTCCTGGGAGGCGGAGGCGGCGGCCGCAGCCATGTTGCGCCCGGGAGCGAGCGAGCGAGCGAGCGAGCCAGGGAGGGAGGGGCGGACGGGCGGCGAGGGGGGCTCGCGGCCGTCGCCGTGCCGTGTCGCGCCGCGCCGTGCCGCAGGGGCCCGGGGCCGCCTCGGCTCCCTCACGCGGGGCCGCGCTGCGCCCTCGAAGCCCGCCCGCCGCCTGCGTCCTCCGCGCGGCGAGCGTCGCTCCCGCCGCCCCGCGCCGCCTCGCGAGCTCGCGACGTGGGCCGCTCCCCCTCCGCCTCGCGCCTCGGAGGAGCCGCTGCCGCCCGTGCGGCCGAGGGACCGTGCCCGCGCGGCGGCTCTGCGGCTCGGAGCCCGGCTCGCTCGCCTCACGCCGGCTCTTATATTTAGAAAGAGCTGAGCCATTCCCCCCCCCCCCGGCCCCATGCGCGCCCGCCCTCGCTCGCTCGCTCTCTCGCCCGCGCCGAGCTCGTCCTGCCCACCTGCCGCCGCCAAGCTTTCCCCCCGCGCGGAGCGGAGCCGCGGCGGGCCTCCCCCCCTTGGCTTCTTTCCCCCACCTCCGCCGCGGGCGCGCGGCCTCTGACCTGAGTCCGAACCGGTCTCCATCCCGGGCTGCTGCCGCTCGGGCGCCGCGACCAGCGAGGTGGAGGGCGGGCCCGGGCCTGTGTCGAGGGGGACGCGCGCGGCCGCTCCGGAGAAGCCGGTGTGTGTGCGGCCGAGCCGGGCCGGGTTGTCCCGGTCTCCGCAGGAGAGCTTCCTCGGCGCTGGCGATCGAGGTGTGCGGCTGTCACGTCGGCCTGGCCCGAGGAATAGACGTGGAGTCGGGAAAGTCGAGCGAGGCTCGGGTCGGCGGAGGAAGCCCCGCCCTGCGCCTCGCGCCCAACTTCTCGGCCGCCGCGCTGACTCAGGCCGGGCCTCCGTGCAGCCCCGAACTTTGAGCACCGAGGGCGCAGCCCCGAGAGATCAACCCCGAGGGGGACCCCACGGACTCCTCGGGGACGGGCTTCGAGCCTGGCGAAGGGCGGGGCACCGCCGCAGTTAAAGTTCCCATGTGAGCTACCAAGACTTGGCGTAGATTTGTTCTTCACAGGAGTTGTTAAGTGGAAAGGCCGACTTTGAATTTTAATGCCTTCGGTTTGTCCACGAGGTCGTGGACAGTTGTAAAATGGGATCCAAATTCAGGGATGACGTGATTATTCCACTATAAGAAATTAGGTTCCAGATCAGATACCTTTCTTGGGGGGCAGGGGACGGAATATTGACACCCTAAATGAATTGAAACTGCACCTATTCCCCAAAATGGAATCCCTAGGGCCCTAAATAATGCCTTGAAATTTGAATATATGTCGTTCCGGATGTGACATTGGCAAGTACAAGATGTTAAACACTAACAGTATTACTTCCTGTATTTATTTTGCATTTACAAAGAAAATGACATTGTCTTTGTAAAGAATGCAAATGATTTGAAATACCATTTTAAAAAAGAGTCCTTCCTCCTAGTTTAGCTCTTCCGCCTCATCCATCTCACACCCTAAAGAAATTTATGTAATGTAGGATTGTGTTGGTGCTTCAGGACCTTCTCTCTGCACACACGTACCAGCCCCATCTACAGCTCGGTTGATAGGGATAAGGCTTGATTACAGACTGTCCCGTACATGTTCCTGCCCTGGGACTTGGCTTGCCAGCTGATGGACTCTGGGACAATAATTGGACCCTGGGGTCTGACCTAATCAGTAAGATAGTGTTTTCAAGGCTTCATTGCCGTGGAAAGCAGGAGGTGGGGCTAAGAGAAGGAAGTGCATCACTAGAGGTGTGTCCTTAGGGACTGTGTGGCAACTGTCTCTTGGGTCACTGCTCTCTCTGCTTCCTGTTTGCCTTGAGAGGAGCTGCTTTATTCCACCAACACTCCCTGCTATGATGGCCAACCTCACCTCGAGCAGCGCACAGGGATGGAAGAAAGCGACCGTGACCCGTGAGCCGAACCTCTAAAACTGCGAACCAAATATATGTTCACTGGTTTTAGATGATCACAGGTGTCAGAAGAACAAACACAAGTGGATCACGGTTCTGGGTCAATTTTTTCAGCCCCCGTAAACATTGTTCAATGTTAGTTTAAAGAAATTTGTATTACCCGACAATCATTCTTGCTGATGACTTAATGTATTAAACCACACCATCCCATGCTCTACAATCTTAGCATGCCATCCAGACTGATATCCTAAGTCCCTGACTCCAGCCTCTGCCTCTGGGGACACAAAACTGAGTGTAGTTTTGTACTGCTGCACTGAGCCTCAGTCCTTTTTAGTGGTCATTCTTGCTCTTTGGTTTGGTGTTTCTTCCAAAATAAGTGTGCAGCGAACTATTTACAAACAATACTGAAGTTTAGAAATGTCTCACCACTCTTCCCATACCACTGTCTCCTCATTTCACTCCCTAGAAAGAATCCATTTCAACAGCTTGATACTTGGAAACTTCCCTATTTCTGGACTGTATTAAAGTGCTCCAAATGTCGTGAAAGGCTGGCCGAGGGTCTTTTTTATCTATTCGAATGTTGAAGACTGGCAAGAATAGGGGCTAGAGAAATGACTCAATGGTTGCTCTCCCAGAGGACCCTGTTCAGTTCCCAGGATCCACATAGTGTCTAACAATCGTCTGTGAACTCAAGTTCCACAAGATCTGACGCCTTCCTCTGACCTCTGAGTACTGTACGCATGTCCTGCACAGACATAAGTGCAGACCGAACACTCATACACATGAAAAGAAAGAAAAGAATGGCAGGGATAGCTTCTTTAGTGATACTATCTCTGAGTTCTTGAACATTAGAGCTACAAAACCCAGCGGCATGTAGCTCTGGTCCCTGAGAACTAGAGACCTGTGGCTCTAGGCACTAAAAGCCAGAGGGTTATATTATATAGGTAAGTACTCAGGCCAAAGCATGCTGCAGCTTTTAAAGCCAGAGGCTTCTTGCTCCAATGTTGCACGGTAGAGACTTAGAACCTTAGGAACTCGGGTCAGAGGCTATGTATTGCTCTAGGCACCAAACTAGCAGCTGGTGTGACAGCGCCAAAGCTTCAATTATCAGGACCCTTGACTCTTAACCCTTGCCAGCGCTCTGGAAGTCTTCCGTGGAGCAGGGCTTGCAGCTTGCTGACTCAGCTTTTCACAGTCTTACCTTCAGGCTCTACTCGCTAAGGTTTCCTTCTGTGGAGCTCTCCAGCTGCTTTCTCACTTCTGCTGCGACCACCACTTCAACTAGTGCCACTGCTGTGGTTGAGCACGCTCCTGCTTCATCTTCTCTCCATGCAGCAAGTTCAGCCCGCGATAAAGACTACATGTGGGCAAGTAAAAAGTCACTCAAGAGAGCCCATTATTGGGGCCTACCACAATATACAGGGATAATACATTGAAAAGAAGCCTTCAAACTGACCCCAAGAGCCTAACAAGCAGGCTGAAGCGGGCATGGCAGGGTTAGGAGCAACTTCGAGCTCCACTAGTCACTGCTTTGCGTGCTCACGATTTGTTTGCCTGGTTTGTGTGTGTCAATTATGAGCTTTTTGCTAAGTCATCAGGGAACTGCTCCCCCCACCCTTGTCCTAAGCAGGCATAGCAGCAAGATAGGTAGAGTCATCAAGATGTCGCTGAGGTTTGTCGTGATGAAAGTGAAGTTGCCAAGAGCTGGTGTAAGCTGTCTAAGACAGACTTAACTCAAATGAGACCCTTTGAGCAGCTATAATGCCAATGGTCCTCAAAATTGCTTTTGAATTTCCTCGGTTTCCACGCAGTATTCAAAGCAGCCAGGCCACCGTGATAACACTCATGCGGCAGTCCCTGGACTGTTTGATTGCCGTTTCCGAGTCAAAGCAGTCTAATACGTGGGAAGAGTCTGACAGTTGTCTGTCAGATGGTAAGTAGTTCAGTCACGACAGCTTTGATCATTTCAAAGGAAAGACATCAAAGAGTCCTTACATTAAAGACGGATCGGGAACCAGTGCCAACCACAGTGTTTAACACTATTCGACATCTAGTAAAAGTGACCTTAAAGAGATTTGAGTCCCTCGGGTCTGAATCGCAATAACTGGTTAGGGAAAGTGACTTTCCATAATTTCAAGTGGACCCTTCTAGAGCCATCCCAAATAAAAACCGAATGTAAGTAAAAGACAGTGAGTGGGGTAATCGTAGCCTTTAGACAAAACCAGCAGCTCTGTCATTATATGTAGAAATACCAGCATCAATGTGTGCAACCACCTGCATGTGTATACACAAAGATTTTTGTTTTAACCAAAAAAGTGGACTCTTATTACACATATAACTATGTATTATAATTGTTCCAAATACTATACCACAAGTACCCCTTCTCTACCACTGAAGATAATGATAGTAATAAAATACTAATTCTTCCTAATGAAATTAGGTATTGGATTTACATAGTCCTCTCAACAGTTTTATGAAGTGGATTTTTTTGTTGCACGGGGTGATGCAGGTATACAACCACAGCATCGCAAACTACAAAGTAAATGAGGAGTGGAGAGCTGAGTCCAGAGTGGATTAGAGCATGTGTTTGGATTAGTCTGGTGGGGTTCTATTCTGTTTTGTGTTGTATCATGCTGTACTGTGTTGGGAATAGCCCCTAAGGCATGTGCATATTAAACAGGCATCTATCACTGAATGATATGGTCAGTACTCCAGATCCATTTTGTTTTCCTTATGTGATTCAGAGTCTGGCTGATAAGGTAGCACTCCGAGAACACTCTGTCACAGGGTGACAGACTCAGCTCTGTAATGAGATGAGGAACAGAAGACGAATGTGCCATGCTAATAAAGGTACCATTATCTGGCAGAGCATATTAATACATAATACGAGTTAACTGAAAATGTAAGAGCTAGTTAGTAATAAGCCTGAGCTATTGGCTGATCATTTGTGATTAATATTAAGTCTCAGAGTGGTTATTTTAGATTGGACAGTCTGAAACTTCTGCCTACAACAACGTAAAGAAACCATAGATTGAAATGATATTGAATAAGATTTAAAGAATCTCATTGACAGCCCAGTGTTGGTGGTGACACATGCCTTTAATATTAGCACTCAAGAGGCAGAGGCAGGTGGATTTCTGAGTTCGAGGATAGCCTGGTCTACACCTGGTCTACAGAGTGAGTTCTAGGACCATCAAGACTACACAGAGAAACCCTTTCTCAAAAGAGAAAATCTTGTTCACATATGTTGTGGGATGTTTAATCACTCTATGAACATCATTGGAACAGAAGTTCATTCAGCTCTTACTCTGTCATTTGGCAAGTCCTATATGTTTGAAAACCTTAGGCTGTTCCTTTATATTTTTACAGTGGAATGCTGAATTTGGTTTTTCATTAAATTCCCCTGTCTGGATTTTAATATCTCTGTGATCTGTTTTATTAAGTTTTTCTAAGGCCTGCATCTTTTTTTTTTTAATATTTATTTATTATGTATACAATATTCTGTCTGTGTGTATGCCTGCTGGCCAGAAGAGGGCACCAGACCTCATTACAGATGGTTGTGAGCCACCATGTGGTTGCTGGGAATTGAACTCAGGACCTTTGGTAGAGCAGGCAATGCTCTTAACCTCTGAGCCATCTCTCCAGCCCTAAGGCCTGCATCTTAACACTCAGATTAACCAACTTTTTTACTGATACAATAAAAATGATAAAGCTGATAATATTTATAGTTGACATTACATAAATTCCATCTAAATTATATATTCTCTCTTCTAATCATTCCAGTTTCAAACTGTCTAGCATATTATCATACAATACCTCCATTGTAATGATTTTTACCATTTTTTAATGTGGAGAAAATTCCTCTTCTAATTCCTCTCTTTAAGAATTCCAAGCTGTCTTACCAAACAGCCGATGATGTTGATGAAGATGTGATGCTTATTGCTGCTGTGTAGAACAGTAAAAGCCTTACTGGATTTCAAGGCAGCTACCTAGTTTGGACTGAGAAGGGATTCAGGGAGAGTCTGCAACCCATGGGAGGGAGAGAGAAAGGAGAGAGAGGGAGAGAGAGAGAGAGAGAGAGAGAGAGAGAGAGAGAGAGAGAGAGAGAGAGAGAGAGAGAGAGAGAGAGAGAGATCTGAAAAACTACACAGGAGATTGTTCAGAAAAAGCTAATGTGACCAGGGTGGGGGCTACCTGAAGGCAGAACCAGCCAGTCTATGGCAAGTAAGTCCTGTAGCGTTTGGAGCCCAGGTGCTTCTGGAGTTGATTGGCAGCTGGAGACTGTTTAAAAGAGGCTACAACAGAAAAATCTCAAACTCACTCAGAGGCTTGGGGGAAAAAGAAAAGAAAGCCTAGCCAGGTGGGATTGGAGACCCATGTACAACTCCGGCTTGTGCAGGTGGCTAAAAAGTCACAGTGACTTTTTGTGAATTCATACCCCAAACATTGAGTGCCAAAGGTAGCACAAACTCGGAGACAGATATTGGGGTTCAACCTAAAGATCAGAAAGGCAAAGCAACCAAGTCACTAGAGAGCTCTTACCTTTATGAAATCTTCAGACTGAAAGAGAGAAAGTTTCTATTTCATCTCACCTTGATTTTCTCTCTAATGCTGGGATTAAAGGTGTGCACCAACACTTCCCAGCTTCTATGGCTAACTAGAATAACTGCTGGCATTAAAGGTGTGTGCCGCCACTGCCTGGCCTATATAGCTGACTAGTGTGGCTGTTTTGCGTTCTGATCTTCAGGAAAGCTTTATTTATTAAAATACAAATGAAATATCACTACAGCCCAATTTCCCATCAAGGGGTAAATGATATCAAAGCTAAGTGAATTAACTCCTTGCTCTTAGGACTTTGATCAGTTTTGAAGAAGCCAACTTTATGTTATTTGGGTGTATCCAGTTACCTTAATACTATGGGATGATAGTCAACAGAGTTGTCTTTTAATTAAAAATTTTACATCAATTTTATTTTTATTTATATGTATGTACATGTTTGTGTGAACCAGTATGAGCCATATATGTTATGTGAGTCCCGCAGAGGCCAGAAGAGGGCATCAGACTTCCTGGGGCTAGAGTTACAGCTACCTGAGGTAGGTTCTGGGGACCGAATTTGGGCTCTAAGCAGCTGAGTCATCTCTCCAGTGCCAATAAGACAGCCTCATTCTGATTTTACATGTACTACACAAGACTGGAAAAATCACTCATAGCAGGAATGAGAAATACAATTATTAAAAACAATTCCTCTGTAATCCTTTATTAAAGTCATAGCAATGCATGACTGTGAAATGTTAATATAGTCTTTTCTCTTGAGATTTAATCTTTAAAGTATTGCTCTCCTGTAGTCACCGGGATGTAAATTCTCTCATTGCTTCTCTTTGTTGTTGAGAAATGTGAGGAACAGAAAAGGGTTTTGAATTATCAAAGAATTATATCTGTTTTATTTTACCTGTGGCACAGTAGCTATGTTTAATCCGATCACTGTCTTAGCTGCTAACTGCACCCAAGCCTCTGCTGCCACTGACTCAAACTCCTTCATGTAGGAAGGCAAATGTTGTTTTTGACTAAGTTTTTATCTTTTTGCTTTACCAATAAAGACTTGGGAACTAGATGCTGGGGTGAAAACCTGCTAGCTCAGAGAGGGAGAGAAAGCAGCCAGCTAGCCTTCTTCCTCCACTGTTGTCTCAGAAAGAAACTTTTCTCTTCTCTGGACTAAAATGAAAATTCTTCAGACCTGATGTCCCTGTCTTCTACTTCCTGTGCATCTCTCTCTCTGAACCCCCAACTTCCTCTCACTCTATGTGGTCTCTATGTTTGCTCTGCCTCTTGATCAATGGTTGATTTTATTTAAATAATGCAGTCTCTGAGAGCTCACAGTGTGATCAAATATCCCACAACATTTCTTTCTTTCTTTATTTTTTTTTTTTGCTTCTTTTGTCTAAATAAAGGAAAGGTTTTAACTCTAACACAGTAAAACTATTTACAATAATGAAGTTATTTTGTCCAACCTTTCTCTAACGCCCAGCTTGGTTGTGTTTGGCAGGCTTGGGATGAAGTATTTCTGAGTTCAATGTTCTGTAAAATGTTCATGTCAGTCTCATAGGAACCCAGCTATTTGAATGTCCTTAGTGATTTGCAGTCTGAAGCCGATCTTTGAAAGACCATTGGTTGTTATGCTCTGTTTATGCACAACCTGAAAGGTCTGGGATTGTTATTGATAATACCTTTAATGTTTTTCTCAGAAGTGTTCTTTATTTTATGGTTTGCTTCTGAGACTGGAGGAATTTTAATCTGTGTTTTCTACTGTTGTAACAAATCATGTCCTTGTAAATTTATGGCTATGTTAGCCACATATGACTTTAATTTTCCTGTCTGTCATTCTAGCCCTATATACTCGACCTATCTTGTACTTTGTTTTACCTGAGATAAAATTCCAATCCCTAAAAGCTGTATATTTACATCCTAAAGAACCAATCCAGATGCCAAGATTTTGGTGAAATTATTGTTACATCCATACCTGTATCCAATAATCCTTTAATTACAGTGCCATTTATTTGTATTTTTAGCTTTGGTCTTTAGTTTGTCAAAATGCTTGTTTTTGGTCTCTCCTATCTACTGAAACTGTTCTATCCTTCATCATATCCAGAACAGTGCTGTTTTTAACAACAGTTGTTGACAGTTCTAATTGCTCTGTGGATGAGTTTCTCCAATGTTGACAGGGAATGATTGAACCAAATTTGACATTGGGGCCTACGGGAGTCCCCTAAGGCTCTCACCACAATGGCAAGGGTTATCTTGTCTGTCCCTTGTTGATCGGCATTCATTATCCTAATGACAGCCTTTGCTACACCATCTGCATACTCCAGAAGGCCAGGGCCTTCTGTTGAGATTATCTCACGAAAAAAATTATTGTTTCTAGGAACACTTTGCCTTCAGTCCCCTTTCAGATGACCTTCCTTACCACAATTAAAACATCTGACATTTTGACTTTTCTTAAAACATTTAGGAATTACTTCTTCTAGCAGAGCAGCATTATAAATGTGAGACCCAATATCAGCCATATTTCTAATCCATTCATCTTTTGGTGCTGATCTTGTCTTTAAAGACCAAATCACTCCTTTGCATTGTGAATTAGCATTTTCAAAAGCCAAAGATTTGATTAAAAATTAATTAATATTTGACTTCCAGATCTGATACTATTCTATTTACAGCTGAAGTCAATCTTTGTAAATAAATAAACAAACAAACAAAAAGTCAGTGAAGGCTTCTTTTAGGCCTTGGTAATTTTAGCAAATGACTCAAACCTCCTTCCTGATTCTTCAATCTTGTTCATTCAACACTGCTAAACAATATAGGTTCAAGGGATGATAGTGAAAATCAATGTTCCTTTGCAATCCAGCATCCTAGCCTTCATATAGAAATGTGGAAATATCAATAACTCTAGCCTATTTCAGTATTCTATGGCCCTACCTTCTTCTCTCCACCATATTTTTCATTGCAACTGAGAACTGGTGTAGCATGAATAATAAAAACTCAGAAACAGATATTGGGGTTCAAGATGAAAATCAGAAAAGCAGCCAGGCACACCTTTAATCCCAGCACTCAGGAGACAAAAGCAGGTGGATCTCTGTGAGTTTGAGGCCAGCCTGGTCTACAGAGTGAGTTTCAACACAGTCAGGGCTGTTACACAGAGAAACCCTGTCTTGAAAAAACAAACAAACAAACAAAAAAACCAGAAAAAAATAAAAAGAGAAGAAGAAGAAAAGAAAGAAAAGCAGCTAAGTTACTATAGAGTTCCTGGTTCCACAGACTCAGACAAACGGGTGAGCCTGTCCTAGCACAACTATAGGCTGCAATGCTCTCCACCAAACCTCAGATGGCACGGAGACTGCACTCACTCCTGATTTACATTCCTCTCTAGTGCTGGAATTAAAGGCGCATCATCCCAATATCTGGGATTGAAGCTGTGAATTCTGCTTCTCTTTTAGACTGACTCTCAGGTAACCCAAGGTGGCCTTAAGCCCTGGGAATAAAGGTGTGTGCCACCACTCCTTGGCCCCTGGTGGCTTAACTCTGCACTTTGATCTTCAGGCAAGCTTGGTTTATTAAAACACAAAGAATATATCAATAGACCAGCTTCCAATATTGCTGTGACTAAATCTTTCCAGTCTTGAAGGATAATTCTGTTCTGAGTTGCCCATGGATTTAATACTGCATCAGATAGGGTGAATGCATACCATATTAAATGACCACTTCCTTAAGTTTCCTCATATTTAGCATTTCTATAGGATTCTATTTAACTTCCTGATAACCTTGTCTCTAGGTCATTCTTGTATAGTAACCGGATAAGCTAATGTTGGTTTTCTAATAACCTTGAGCTATCCCTTGTCAGATCCACCATGCAGTACTGCAGTAGCTTCTTGTCTAAATTCCTCTGTCTGTGACTGAGTATGTTTCTTAGTTCCATTAATAAGTCTTTCTAAGGCTTGTATCTTACCAGTCAACTTTTCATGTTTGGCACAATTATTACATCAATTTTTATATTTGGCACAAGATACCACTGTAACTATTAAGGATGAAATATAAATCACCAGACTGATAATAATTACAATCTGCATTGTGTTTATTCAAGCTACATCTTTTATCCCCCATTTACTGCTTCTATTTGCAAGCCATTCACAGTAGCACTATACAGGGTCCTTACTCCCTACAATGTGATATTTCCCATCTTCAACATGGGAAAGATTTCAATAGTACTTAACTCTTTCCTTAAGGACTTCCTAGGTGTCTCAACAAATCTGCTGACTTCCCAGTTTGTCCACAGCATTGGTGACAGAAATGCATGGAAACAGAGTGTCCTGTGTGCACATGAGGAGGAGTGGAGGAGGCAGAAACCACAGCTCCAGCTGGTGTGACCTTGTGCCACATGTTGAAGTGCCAATTGCTGTTTTTATATAAATTTTTATCTTACGATTTTACCAGTAAAGACTCGAAAGTCAGAGACTGGAATGAAAACCTGTTAGTTCAGAGAGGTTGAGGAGCAACTAACTGGCTGATCTTTCTCCTTCACCAGCATCTGAAAAAGACAGCTCTTTTTCTGCCATTCCAAATCAAAATGGACAGGCAAACTCTAAGTTCCTTCCTTATACTTCCTTTGAGTTTCTCTATCCATCTTCCTGATACCTCTTTATTCTCTATGGCTACTTTTTATTAACTAGTTGATGGCTTTGCCTCTTGAACTCAGGATTTTTTTTAATTCATACAATCTCTGGGTTCACAGTGTGATCAAATGTGTGCAACACTAACTAGCTTGTTGGTTTGTTTAAGGTGATTGTGAAAGGGATTTTTTTTTTGTTTTTTGTTTTTTTGCCTGTCTAAAACACCTGATTGGTCTAAGAGCTGAATGGCCAATAGCAAGGCAGGAGAGAGGAACGAGTGGTGCTGACAGGCAGAGAGAATAAATAGGAAGAGAAGAAAATTAGAGGGAAGGAGGGGTGGGCTACAGAGGAGAGGAGGATACAAGGGGCCAGCCTCCCAGCTACACAGCCAGCTGTGGAGTAAGAAGTAAGGAAAGGTATACAAAACAGAGGAAGATAAACGCCCAGAGGCAAAAGGTAGACAGGATAATTTAAGACAAGAATAACTGACTAGCAAAGCTAAGGGATGGGCATTTATAAATAAGAATAAGTCTTTGTAGCTGGGCGGTGGTGGCGCACGCCTTTAATCCCAGCACTTGGGAGGTAGAGGCAGGCGGATCTCTGTGAGTTCGAGACCAGCCTGGTCTACAAGAGCTAGTTCCAGGACAGGCTCCAAAACCACAGGGAAACCCTGTCTCAAAAAACCAAAAAAAAAAAAAAAATAAGTCTTTGTGTGTTTATCTGTTTGGGAGCTGGGTGATGGGCCCCTCCCAAAGTAAAAGAGCCAAGAGTAAAGAATAGAAAATGAACAACAACATGAGACTGATATCCAGCTGGGCGAACTCAAACTCTGTATCTCCATATCTGATGGCAAAATGCTCTTCAGATCTCCAAGTCCTTTCAGCTTTTTTGACTGAATACACTTCTTTCTTTTGGGCTGTTTCCACTTCCTGTTAGCAGCTCTTCTTGGCAGGTATCTCACGGCTCCGGCATCTTTAACATCTTGGGGTCTCCAAGGCAATCCAGGCTTCAACATCAGAGCTACAAACAATGGCCTCTCTAGGCCTCCACACAGGGACACCCTGCATATTTCTGGCCTTGGCCGCTGTCCTTAGTTCTGGAGGCAATTCCATAGCCCATTTCTTCTATCCTTAACTTCAGAACCACATGGTTGAAGCTAGCAAGTTCTGCTGCGTGCTGGGGCTGGAACATGGCCACCTTGTTCAATTACATTGTCATCAGTTTCTGTCCTTCACTGCCTAAGCTTAGCTGGTCTGAAACTGGATCTCTAGATTAGGCTGGCCTCAGACTCCCCTTTCTAGCTCAGGGATTAAAGGCGTATGCCACCACACCTCTAAACTTTTCATTCCTTTTTACAAGTTGGAAATTTAGCTGGGTGAGATCTTGCCCTGAGGTCCTCACTCCCTTTATTCCATTTCTTAATCTGTTTATCCCCTTGAACACGGAGTTTAGCTCCACCCACTTTCTGGTGCTCTTTACTCCTCAAATATTCTTCCTTGCTCAGCTTGTTCCTTTTCATTTTATATCTTCATGAAAGTTAACACTAGTAACCACACGACAGAATCTATACTAGGCTATTTTGAGATTTCCTCTGCCAACAGAATTAATCTAAAACTCTTCAATTTAGCTTCAGGCAGACTCTTCAGACAAGGGCAAAAGGCAGCCACTTTCTCCAACAAAATATCACAAGACCAGTCTCTTGGCCACATACTAACTAGCATTCTTCTCCTCTGAAACCTCTTGATCCTCACAGTTCATCAAATCACATTCAGCACCACTGTCTTCCATGCTCCTGCTAGTACGGCCCATAAAACAGCGAGTAAAGCATCCACTGCTTTCCTAACCCAAACTCCCGAAGTTCATGTTACTCCAAACAAAAATATGGTCATACCTATCACACTACCCTAGTTTTCTGTCTTAGGGCTTTTATTGCCATGAAGAAACACCATGACCACAGCAACTTTTATAAAGGAAAATATTTAATTGAGGTGGCAGCTTAAAGTTTCAGAGGTTCAGTCCATTATGATTATGACTGGGAACTTGGCAGTATGCAGGCAGACATGGTGCTGGAGAAGCTGAGAGCCCTACGTCTTCAGGCAATAAGAACTCAACTGACACACTGGTTTCAGCATAGGAAACCTCAAGGCCCACCCCCACAGTGGCACACTGCCTCCAACAAGGCCACACCTGCTAATGGTGCCACTCCCTATGACACTATGGGGGATAATTACATTCAAATTGCCCCACACCCTAATGTTTCTGATCTTAGAGGACCTGCTTTCAGGTTTTCTTCTTTCTCTATAACGTTGGGTACCCGTTTTACTATATGACTACATGAACTTCATCAAGTTAAAATATGATCTTTCTATTCCTAGATTCCTCGGGGATATTAGACTTCATCTAAGGCATTTTACATCTATTCAAACAATTGCATGATATGAAATTTATGTCTGTTGATTGCCATATGTAGAACTATCCTTGTATCCCTAGAATAAAACCCAAGTCAATATGGCTTTCAGTAGGTTGTTGAATCTGATTTGCAAGAATTTTAGCATCTCAGTTCATCAAGAAAATTGCTCTGTAATTTGTTGTTGTTGCGTTCTTATCTGGTTTGAGCATCTGAGTAGTACTAGCTTAATAGCATGGGTTTAGAGCCAATCCTTTGCTTTCTGTTTCATGGAATAATTGCCTTAGTGTTAATCCTTTAAAGTCTGTTAGTATTTGGCAATGCCTCGACCTGATTACAGGCTCTCTTTTTCAGGAGATTCTTTGGTATATCTTCAGTCCCGCTGCTTGTTAATAATGAGGTGACGTGGTTAATTTGTTTGTGTTTTCTAGGTACAATTTTATAAATGTGATGGTGGGCACTGATCATGACTTAACAGCCTCTAGGGTCATCCAGGACTGCCCTTGGCACCACTGTCTGTCACTGAGAAGATGTGGATGTGATCTGAAATCACAGTGAGAATGTATGTGACAGGGAACCTGAATGAATATTTGCTCTCATGGCGTTTATGAGGTGGCCAACTTTGGAACCAGAATGCCTGAGCTTCAATACCATCCCATATGCTTACAAAGTGGGGGGCTGTGGGAAAGTTACCCAACTTCTCTGGAGCTGGCTTTCTGCATTTGTAAAATATAAGCTGTGGGAGTCGGTAGAGGACATTCTGCAGCACAGCACTTGCCTCCCATGCACGAGGCCCCGTGTTTATGCTCTATCATTGCAAAAGAAAACATAAAGGTCATGGGGCATAAAGATCAGTCGGAAAAGGCTTGCCCTGCAAGCATGAGGACCCAAGTTTAACCTACACGCACACATACACATACACACATATACACATACATACATACACACACATACACACACATGCACCCACATACACACGTACGCACACATATGCACACATGCACACACATACACACATGCACACACATGCACATACATACATACACACACACACACACACATACACAGACTTGTCAGTGCACAGGAAGATCGAGTACTTTCAAACAAGCAAGTATAGCCACATCTGTGAGCTCTAGGTTCAAAGAGAGACCTCAAAGTCTTTCTACACGTGCACATACATGCGAGCACATATATACAAAACAGAAGGAGAAATGATCATAATCATACGTATATTGTGGAATTGTAAGAATCTCTATTTACAATATGTGTATTTGATCCTTTAATCTCCTTGTTTTCATTTATTTTTTTAATGGTTTTGGGAATTGAACCCGGGGCCCATGGATGCTAACCAGTGTATCACCAAGTTACAAAGCTGGCTGTGACTGTTTTTTTAAGAGAATTAAAATCAAATGTATTTATTGTATCACTGACCTCTTTCAATTTTACTGCTCAAAAAATCTATTCAATGCCACCAAGTCCTTTGCCTTTGCCACCCCTGCTCCAGACTCCTTGAAGTAAAAATCCATTTTCTGGGATGTGGTAAATTTCCACCCATTCATCATCTGTGCTTTTTTCCTCACAAAATCTTATTACTGTTACATCCTTTTCATTTCTCATGTCTTTGTGAATCTGTGCCCTAACACGAATTGCTGTTACTTCAGTCGGATGATAGAGGGATGGGGGAGAGCAAGTGATTGTGCGGGCCAATTTCCACTCACGTAACAAAGCCTAGGGCCATCGGTTTATATGGAGAAAAGCATTGGTGTAGCTCACATCTTAGCCAGGTTGGCTGCCTATCTCAAGGTGGAAGTGTGTGCTTCAAGGAAGCTGCTCGGAACAGCAGCTAGGAACGGGATGGGGCAGAGTTCAAGGCATTTTTCATGCGACTCTTCTCCCCTAACTATAACCTCTTAAAGATTCTACAACCCAGAAGCTGGAGAGCTGGCTCAGCGGTAGAGAGCACTGGTTGCTCTTTCAGAGGTCCTGAGTTCAAGTCCCAGAAACCACATGTAATGAGATCTGGTGCCCTCTTCTGGCTTGCAAGGATACATGCAGGCAGAACACTTCATACATACATACATACATACATACATACATACATACATACATCTTTAAGAAAAAAAAAAAGGATTCTACAACCTCTGAATTGCATCATAGCCTGAAGACTGCAGCTAACTATGACAGCCCTCATCGTCAATTTTCCAGCTTTTCATGTCATTACAATCTTCACTTTCATATTGATGTTTTCCATCATGACGATGTCAAAAGTCCTATATGACCTAGCCACCATTTAGCTTTGCCGCTTTGTGTGGGTGCACACTTCAAGACAGAATCTCACGATGTAGTCCAGACTGGCCTCAAATGTATGGTGCTCCTGCCTCAGACTCCTGAGGGCTGTGCTCACAAGCATTTGCCACCAATCTTGGTGTTGGACTAGATGTCCAAACATCAGGAAGGAGTTGCTCCAGACACCACTCACAAAGCCTCAATTCATGCAAAAGCAAGAGGATTTTTATTCTGTCATGACAGGGCCCTTCAGGTTCGGGATATGAAGGACAACGATAGCTGTTACAGTCCATCTTTTAAAGCAAAAAGCCACAGACACAAGGGGGGAATCTGTAGGTTGTTTTCCAACTCATTGGATTGGCTTATTCAAAGGGTTACTAGCAATGATTGGTCTATTCCAGGGCAGGAGAATAGTTGCATGGTCAGGTGATAAGGGAGAGCATCTCTGTGGCCTCCCTAACCTTGTTCCAGTGACTAAATCAATACATCAGGAACTGAGTCAACATCTGTGGGTTGTCTTTGCCTCAATTCCCAGAATGGAGTTATGTTTGAAGATTATTCACAAGGACACAGGGGGAAGAGCAGTCCAGCATGTGTGTGTGGGGGCGACTGTCCCTTTTCCAAGATAGAGTGAGTGTAAGGTTTTAGAAAAATGTCTTAGGGTTGAGGGGGCTTACAAATGCATTTAGAGTCTTTCATTGGCTCTTTGGCAGTTTCTTAGGTCAACGCTGTTTTCCTCATTCGGTCTGCTCCAACCCAAAGCTGCTTCTTATCAGTTTGCAATTGTTCTGCTTTTGCTTCGCTTCCCTCTCTTCCTGTCCATCCTTACATTCAGCCAAAGCCCCCAACATGCTCAGTAACAGCAGACACAGCTGTTTCTTTTCTTTCTTTTTTTTTCTCCATCTTTCCTTCCTTCTTGCATTTTTCTCTCTCAGAAAGGATGGATATTCCTGGAACTTTCTGTCCCCCTGCTCCAGTAGATTAGATTTTTATCTGAATCTGAATGCTAGACAGACTCTCTGCCATCGTAAACATTTTCTATGAAGGGCTAGATTGTAATTAATTTAGGCTCCTTGGACCTCACGGTCTCTCACAACTACTCTTCTCTGCCCTCTGTTTTGTGGGAACCACGACAGGTAAGTCCTAGGCAGAGGAGCACAGCTGTTCCAGTGAAGACAATTTATTAAGAGATGCAGTGGTGTTTGTTCTGTGTTCTGCTGCACAGCAGGGGGACTAGAGGTGATGATGGTATAAGGCACCTTTCAGGAAACTAGAAGAACGAAATTTGAATGTTTATGTGAAGACATGGCAGATATGTAAAAGGAGATAGGCTCACTCCAATGTGAATATCACACAACATGCACATGAATCAAAACATTGCACTGGAACCAGCCAGATGGTTCAGTCAGCAGCTATCCTTCCTGCCAGAATTGATGGCAGGAAGCTTACATGGTGGAAGGAGAGAATCTATTTCTACAAGTTATCCTCTGAACTCCAAATGCATACCATGGCATAGCATGACTAAATAGTGTAATATCAAACTAAATACGTAAGTGAAACATCACACTGTATCCCACAAATATGTATACATTTTATGTGTCAGTGAAAAATTAAAAGTAAATAAAGGCTGTGGCTGTATTGGACTCATGGCACAGCTTGCTGTGACCCTTTACTACAGTTCCTCATGTGGTGACCCCAATCATAAGATTATTTTTGTTGCCACCTCATAGCTGTTATGTTGCTAATGTTATGAATCATAATGTGGACATCTGTGTTTCCCAATGGTCTTAGGTGACCCTGTGAAAGGGTCATTCAACCCCCAGGCTGAGAACCTCTGTTCTAGAAGGGAATCAGGAAAACTAGGAAGCCCTTTCCAGACACACACTCACATGCACACATGTGTATTTCCTTCCATATCCACATAGTGGACCAGATGCCGAGTTAGGAGCTGTGTAAACAGGAAAGTGATGTAAACAGCAGGTCACAGGGGAAGGCTGTGCAGCAATGAAAACAACAAACAACCATGTGCAACAGTGTTGACAAATCTCGTGGATTCACTACAGAGTGAAAGAAGCCATCTCTAGAGCAAACACCGTCTGATTCCAGTTAGAATCTAAATCCCAGGCTACAGAGATGAGAACAGCTCCACTTTATTATATGTTTTTTAAAAAACGGGCTATATGAGTGAATTCTGCTTTTAAACACACACACACACACACCATCTGAAACAAACCCAGGACCACACTTCACAGTCCTTTGCGCCCACAGTGCCCCTGGACTGCACCCCTCTGCCCATTTCTGGATTCTATGGAACTAAGAGAGATAACCCTAGTTTCAAAAAACTAGAAACTTCTCTCAGAGGAGCTACATCAACCTTGCACTTTTAGGAATATCTTAAGTACATAGATAGACATTGGTGTGATCATCTTCACTGTGATCGGCCACACTTGTGTCATCTTGTTCATGCCCATCACTAGCTGATGTACATCTCCAAACTCCAGAATTTTTATCATTTCTTGATACTATTATTGAACAGATCTGTCTTCCATTATCAGTGAAACCACCCCTAGAATTACTTGGGAGACCAGTCTTTGGGTGTGCCTCTGTGGGATTACCTCCATCGCCGATCGCCCGTATTTGAGATGGGAAGACCAGCCTGCTGAGGGTGGCACCATTCCCTGGGCAGGGGATCCTAGATTGTTTAAACAGAGAAAGGAACCTGAGCAGCAGCGAGCATCCACTGGTCTCTGCTTCCTGGTTGTACTTGCGATGTAAACAGTTGCTTCAAGCTCCTGATGCCTTGACTTCCGGACCATGAAGACCATACCTTAACTGTGTTCTGACAGAAACCCCTTTTCTCCTTAGTTGCTTTTGTCAAGGTATTTTGTCACAGTCAGAGAAAAGTAACCAGAGTTTTGAGCAGTTCTTCCTAAGGAGGGACATAATCTGTCTAACCATGGTGTAGGTGATGGACAGGGGATGAAGGGAAAAACCAAGATGCTATTGCAACCGTGTGGGCAAAGCAAGCTTGGTGCTTTGCCTCGGATCATGGTGGCAGGTGTGGAAGTCAGAAGACTGCATTTGTGGAATTTATTTGCAGCGTTACTTACAGCTCGCATTGAATGCCTTGCTAATGCTTCCTCGGTGGATTTTTCACTTTGGATTTTAGTGAAAGGTGGTGATGGGAGAAGCTGAGGAAGATTTAAGGTTGCCGTGATACTGGGCCGTGATCTAAAAATCTAAGCGGGTTCTAGGCCTCTAAGCCTCTGGCGCAGCAATAATTTAACAGCCAAACCCCCAGCCGCTTCTCAGTAACCATGCGCAACAGGCCAGATAAGAGCCTATGGAACGCACGGGAGTTTCTGAAATCAAGGGCAGCGGACCCCGGGATTCGTAGTTCATAGCTTCTGCGCAGGCGCAGTGGCTCCCGCGGGCTTGCGTGCGCAGCTGCTGCGGACAAGGTTCTGAAAGCTTGTTGCGGTGCAGCTGGCTGCGGGTGCTGGTACAGGTATCGGTTTCCGCCGTTGGTTTTTGAAGCTGCGCGGGTTGCGGGTTCCGAGCGCGCGCATCTTGGGCGGGTTAGAACTCAGAGCATCCCACGGACCTGGCGCTGCACTGCAGCTACCGTTGCGGAGGCGTGCACTTATGCGGCACCGCGCCATCCGATTCTTCCATTCACTCCTCCCTTGCTCAGGGCTTGAAAACTTCGTTACCATTTGTATTTTGAACTGGATAATTCTTTGGTTTGTTTCCTCGCACGTGCGTGTGTTTGTGTATGATCCTTTTGCTAGATATTTAGCAGCGTCCCTGGCTGTATCCCTTAAAAACCCCGGATCATCCTTTCTCCTGGGTCTTAATAAGCCAGAGCGTCTCCAGGCTTTGCCAACTGACACCTGTGGGGCAAATTGCCGCTGCTTTTCTCTCTTGAGTTGAGAACCTTAACCTGCGTCACATTTTCACGGAGCTTCTAGTGAAGCAGCTGCGCATGTCTCAGTCACTGCGGAGACCCAGGTATCCAAAGGGACCTCAGGTAACATGGTGGGCGCCTGATGGTTAGCAGAGAAGTAAAAGACATCACTGTGTGGCGGGTCCTGAGGTGGGTAGTTAACGCTATGCTAATTGCAATAAGAGGCTTGTAATCTTGTCAAATAGTGTTACATCTCAGGCCGTCTTTCCTTGATATAAGTGATCTGTACACTCCTGTCCTCACGGTTTCTATTCCTATATCTGTAAATGCACAGTCTTTTATGGAATGAATGAATAAATGCATGCATGCATGCAGCACAGGCCAGGCTGTGTGCAAAGACCATTTGGGAATCAAAGGGAAGCGTCACAAGGTGGTGGGGTGGGGGGATGGAGGAGTAGAGGTGGGGTTTTGGAGGTGGGGGTTGGGGATGGTGGTGGTGGGTCAACTGAGAAGAATCAGAGGTTTTGTTTTTTATGTTTCTTGTGGAATTTCCCCCCTCTTTTGGTGATGGGGTCGTGTGTGTGTGTGTGTGTGTGTGTGTGTCTTTTTTCCTGAGAATTGAAACCAGGACCTCCACATGCTAGGCAAGTATACTACCACTGAGGAATATCTCCAGCCCTAGTTTTATTGTGTGTTTGTGGCTCTTTTGCCTGCATGTATGAATGCCCAGCGTGCATGTCAGAAGAGGGTGTGGGATCCCCTCAAGCTGGAGTTACAGATGGTTGTGGGCTGCTATGTAGCTGCCAGGAATAGAATTGAACCTGGTTCCTCTGCGAAACAGAAACTGCTGTTCAGCCCTGAACCCCAAGAGTCATATTTTGAAGAATGAGTAAAGGATTGGTAAGACGGAGAAGGCGGCATTCCAAGGGAAGAGGGGGTGGAAAGCTCTGGTGTTAAGGGTAGGAGAGTGTTGGTATGGAGTATTTCTGTGTGGCTGCAAGGTTGGTCTGTGAGGTATCTAGGCAAATCTCTAGATGGTTCTGTGTGCCTTCTGCATTGAGCTTGGTCTTAGTGAACCCGTGAGGGCTTCCAAGCAGGAAAATAACAGGGTCAGCTTCTGAGTATCAGGGAAATCCTCTGGCTGCAGCGTGGGAGTTGACTGAAGACAAACATACTGAGGAGAGTGGACCCCAGGCCAAGAGCATTTGTCGCTATTCAGAGGACCCAGGTTCTGTTCCCAGCAACCATGTGTCAGCTCACAACCTTTTGTGATTCCAACTCCAGGGGATCCAAGGCTTTCTTTTGACCTCCATGGGCACATACATGGTACACACACATGCAGGCAGGGAAACACTCATACATATAAAATAAGTAAATCTAAAAACAAATGTTAAGATGGAGAGGGTCTGAGCTTGGTTGTTTATTATGTGGGAAGTAAGATGGGGAAGGAAATTTGATAGTCATATACGAAATCAGGCTTCTGAGTTGACCAGCTGCTGGGAAATAAGTGTTTGTTGAAAGGGCAGGACCTGTGTTTAACCTGTGTTTGTGACTCAATCTCTTGGAACCAAAGAATCTTCCATTTATTTTGTTTGCAGGAGTAGTATTAGGTTTGAAGTACCTGTCTGCTTGCAGAGGATGTTTAATTATCTTTATTAAACCCTTCAGTTTTTAGTCTGTAAAGATTCTCCTTCTCTGGGGCTCGAGAGTTGGGTCAGAGGTTGAGAGCACCTGCTGCCCTTCCAGACGTCCTGAGTTCAATTCCCAGCAACCACATGGTGTCTCACAACCATCTGTAGTGAGATCTGGTGCCCTCTCCTGGCGAATAGGCGTACATGCAGGGAGAAGAATGCTGTTAACAAAATAAATCTTAAAAAAGAAACAAACAAAAAAACCAAAATTCTCCTGTTAGTAGACTGGTTGGTTGGACACTTAGAGACTCTTGTGTCTCTAAGTGAGTAGGTATGGGGGGGGTGCATTGGTGATAAAAGTCAATGTTTTTGGAATTAACAATCTGTTTATTCATTTAATGTCTTTTGTTTCTTCTTGACAGCTCCTTCAAGACTCTAAATTGGATTCCCGGAGGCATTGGTAGTTTCCTGTGCGTAGATAGTACCTGTTGGCAGATCATACATACTCAGATAGTCTACACGGGACTGGATTCCCGCTGGTGACACAATGCAGGCTTCAGTGCCCTCGAACATGCTGACAGGCCCTCCAGCTCTGGCTTCACTTGAACAAAGCAGGGTCCCTGGAATGGGTACTTCTAGGGCCCAAGAAAGGCTCTTACGAGGGTATGCTGATGACCTAGATTCTTTCAGGCAGAAGTTCAGGTGGTTTTGTTACTCACAAGAAGAAGGGCCCAGAAAAACCCTGAACCAGCTCTGGGACCTCTGCAAGCAGTGGCTGAGACCAGACGTTCACACCAAAGAGCAGATCTTAGAGCGGCTCGTGTTTGAGCAGTTCCTGAGGGTTTTGCCTGGAGAGATGAGGATTTGGGTGAATTCTCAGCATCCTAAGAGTAGTGTGGAGGTGGTGACCCTGGTAGAAGATTTGAACCAAACACTTGAAGAAAGGGAAGGTGAGAGTTGCGGGTAGAAATGGGTGGGGTGGAGGGACAAGACGAATCCCCTAAGGTTTGAACTAAACCTCTCAAAGGAAGCAAGACTGCAAAGATTGAAAATAAAGAATTAAAATTACATATTCAAAGATGAGGGAGCATTTAAGGCAGTGGTTCTCAACCTGTGGGTCGAGACCCCTTTGTGGGTTACGACTCTTCCATAGGGGTTGCATATCAGATATTTACATTATGATACATAACAGTAGCAACATTACAGTTCTGAAGTAGTAACAGAAATAATTATATGGTTAGGGGTCATCACAACATGAACTGTATTAAGGGGTCTCGGCGTTCGGAAGATTGAGAACCACTGATTAAGGGGAGACATTTTATTTTACAGATGACTGGCAATCAGGTCTGCATTCGAGTTCTTAGAGGCTCTAAGGTTGAAAAATGAGCATACTATGGTGATAAATCAGAGAGGAGTCAGGTAGCTCACATTTAGGCATCCCAGTTACCTGTGTGACCACAAATTAAATTGGCGGCAGCAAACAGTACTTCCTCCTAGCTAGTTAGAGCTCGTGGTAGAATTCATTCTGTCCCTCACTGCTTCTCCAAAATCCTGACCTCTGTATGGAGTCTCCTGCAGTGAAATCTATTGCTAGCAGCCATTTGCAAGAAAGAACAATTTTCTTAAACTGATTCTCTTATATGGTCTTATATAATTCTTAATTTTCCCCCAACTGTCTGGTCAATAATACCACCTATAGTTCTTGTTATAAGATGGCAGAGTATGATCTGGAGAAAGTCTTTCTCCTATTTGGATGTGAGTCAGCATCTAGGGATGCTCAATGTGTTTCGTCACTTCAGGCTCCTCATGGGGTCTTGACCCAGTGTCCCACCCCTAAGATCTCAATGAGCTCACCCAGAACCCCACCCTCTGCTCTTTCCCCTTCAATGGAGTTGTCTTGCTTCTTAACTATGATCCTTAGGAATCAGCTGGAAATCCCAGAGGCACAGTTGGTCTTTTTAACTAGCTTAGTGCCTTTGTTCAATAAGCTAAGCTGTAAATAAGATCTGGAAGTTCAATAAACAGCTATAAGCAACGTTTGAGCAGGGCTGGTTTACCTTGATCCACCTTATACATTAGAAATACTTCAAATTATTACACAAAGTAAGTGTTTTATAGCTAAGGGCTTGTGGAAGGAAGGAACTCGGTTTTTGTGATGAAATAGTGGGGGAAAGCCTATTTTTATATAAAAAAATCTATCTCTGGTGGTTCTGTGTTTTAAAGAGAAGAAAAAATTGATTTCTGAACTCTCCTCCAGGGGGCCGTGAAAACACTGTGGTATTATGAAATAGATATTTGAGTTTTCATCTCCTCCTTTGCCTGCAGCCCCTTGTGACTAGAGCATTAAATGCCTTCTTATTAAAATATTTGTCCTTTCCTCCTTGGTTCCTTAAGCCTGGTCCAGAGCCTTCAATAGATGTCAAGGTCAAAAGCAGTCACCTTTTACCATTTACCATAGACAACTTGTAGCCATGCCTGAACTTAATGAGATGATATTTGCAGTGTCCAGAAGTGACCACACATGGAGGCTGATTTCCAGGGCAGCTGTAGAGGGATGGAGCTCACAGCCCCCACCTCCAGAGAGCTGAGATGTTCACCAGTGATGGCGTTAGTCATGCCTCTGTGATGATACTGTCTTACAGAAATCTGGACATAATGGGGATTCCTGGAGGGTGCAATACCTGAAGAAGGCATGCAGGGAGTTTCTATCTGGGTGTATCCAGGCTGGGAATAAATTTAGGAGCTCTGAACCTTTTTCGATAGGCTTTGCCCTATGCAGCTTTTTCATCCGGTTATTCATTTGTGTTCTTTCTAATATCCTTTGTTAAAAAAAATAAGCAAATAAACACTTCCTGTGAGCCATTTTAGCAAATCAGTTCAACCCGAGCTACGGGGTTGTGGTGAGTTCAGATTGGGAACAAAGAATGGAGCTGAAAGACCAGATTGACTTTTCCCTTCCCCAGATCTTAGCACTCAAGATGCTGCTGTGTGCAAAGTGGAGGATTTGGGAGAAGAGGAGATGGTGGCTGTTCCTCCAGATGTGGAGCCACGTGTGAGTTTTCTTTCACTGGTTTTCATTCTTCAGTAGAAACTGAGCTATTAGTGAGGGGCATAACGGTACAGAATCAACCAAAAGACCTTGTAGGTCACTGTTTACTTGCTGTTTATGTAGATTCACAGACTGTAACATAATTTTGATGCTAGACAAAATTATCTAAGGCCAGTGAGATGGCTGGGTGAGTGAAGGCTCCCTCCCGTACCTGAGAACTTCCCAGGGTCTATATGGTAGAAGGAGAGAATTAAGTCCAGCAGGTTGTTCTCTGATCCCCACAGACATTCTGTAGCATGCTTATGTGCTACCATCATCCCAAAATTATTTTGTGGGGGAGGGGGGAAAGCATTTACTAAAACTCAAAAGTTAACTCTTGACAAAAGGAGTCAGGTAGAAATAGAATTGTATTTCCCTAACATGATAAAGAACATTTCCACCTGTGTAGAATCAGGAGATTTAAAAAAAAAAAGAAATAAAAGCAGGGCTCACAATGTAAGCAAAAGGATCAGTATTTTCTGAACACTGCAGTCAACCAAGTGAAGTCAGTGCTAAAGTGTGAGAGACAAAGTCGTTTTACAACAGACAATGTTACTGTCCATTTGCAAAACCTTGGAGTCAACCGATTAAGACTAGAACTCATGCGGTAGCTGGGAAAAGCAACTGGTTATGGATCAGTAAGTTTCCAGTACTAGTAATTACCAGTTAGGAAAAAAATTATAGTAACAAGTAATAGTTCTACAGTAGAGCAGAGATGAGCTCCCGTCTACAGTAGAGCAGAGATGAGATCCCGTCTACAGTAGAGCAGTAAGGAGCTCAAGAGTAGGTTTGCTTCCTGGTGCCTGGAACTTGTGAATATTTTCTTGAAGACAAATCAGTCATTGCAAGTGTCATTAAGATACAGGTTTTAAGATGAAGAATGGGTGCTACTAAAATTGGAAAGATGGCTGGGCAGGGGCTGGTGCACACCTTTAACCAGACTAGCACTCAGGAGGCAGAGACAGACAGATGTCTGAGTTCAAAGCAGCCAGGAAAATCCTGTTTTGAAATGTAGAAGTAGTAGTAATAATAAATAAAATAATATAGAAACAGAAAGATGGAGAGTTGATCCCGGATCTTATGGGTAGGTCCTAACAGCTGTCACAAATGCACTTATTAGAGAAGCAGAGAAAATGTGAACACAGAGTTGATTATAGAGAGAGGAAGGCAATTTGGAGTGACCGGGCCACAAGCCAGGGAAGGTCAAGGAATGCTAGCAGCCACGGACGCTGGAAGAGGCAAATGGGCTCTCCCCCAGAGGCTCAAGAGAATGCAGCTCCTTGATCTTCTATTTCTGGCCTCTGGAACTAAGAGAGAATGTGTTTCTGTTGTTTGAAGTCACAGGACCTTGGTATTCGTTACAGGATAGGACATTGGCAAGCTGCTAAGCTGATAATCCAAGTACAAAGAGATCCTGTTATCTGCTCCCCTCCCACAGAGGATGCTATACATCTACCGCATAGAAAATGGGTAGGATGCGCCTGTATCCCAGAACTCAGAACACTAAGTCAGGATGGCTGCTTTGAAGCCAGTGTGGCTTCCAAGCAAGTCTGAAAGGAAGAAAAAAAAAGAGTGATTTTCACGAGTTAGTATCCTTGTTTGTGAAAGTGACATGCTTGTAGGCATGAGTATATTACCAAACCAGATTCTTTTTGATTATATATTTTGAAATATTGCTGCAGGCTGGTTTGCCAGCGCACACCTGTAATCCGGTCCTAGAGGTGCCAAAGCAGGCGGATCCTGCTGAGTTTGAGGCCAGTGCAGGCTCTCAGTAATCGCAAGCATCACTGCTCCATGTGACTGAAGCCTGTAACAGCTGCTGTTGTGTATTTAACTGTTACCTGTACTTAGCTTATAGTCTACAGTTTTGAGGATGGGGAATGGCAGTTCAGACCCTAGTGTATGATTTTCCTTTTACTCTCAGGAATGAATGTTTTAGGGTTAACTTGATCAGTGTTAACAGTGTAGAGAAGTCTTGTACCGTCAATATTTAATGTTAGATTCTCAAGTGGGAACGGTTAGGACTGCACAGTACCCTTGCTCAGTGTTTCTAATAATGGTTGTATGGATTCTGGACCTTGCTTTGAAAGCTTTAAAAAAATTTCCAAGCCTGGCTTGAAGGGATTGCTTAGCGGTTAAAAGCACTGACTGTATTTACAAAGGACCCCAATTCAGTTCCCAGCACCCTCAGGTTACATCTGTCTTCCATTCCAGTTTCAGAGATTCGGCACCCTCTCCTGACCTCTAGAAGCACAAGTCATGCACGCAGCATACATACATATGGGCAGAACATGCATGTTCATAAAAAGAATAAGTTCTTTGAAAAAAATTAAAAATTTACCAGGTCTGGTTGGGCATGGGCCTATAATTCCAGCTACTCTGGAAGCCGAGACAGGAGGAACTCTAGTTCAGAATTTAAGCAACTTAGTGAGAAACTATCTCAAAATACAAAGTAAAAAAGGTTGGGGATGTAGCTCAGTGACAGAGTACCTACCAGAGCATGCACCAGGCCCTGAGTTCGGTTCCCAGCAAAACACATACACACAGAGACAACGTGGATGCATTCAGACTGCTGATATCCTAACCACTTCTCTGAATCCTTAAGGTCTGTTGGGAACTAATACAATGCAAAGATGCTGTGTTCGATCTTCTAGGAAGCGGTAACATTTGAGGATGTGTCTGTGAACTTTACCAGAGGAGAGTGGAAGATGTTGGCGCCGTCTCAGAGGGAGCTATATAAGGAAATGCTGCTGGAAAACTTAAGGAACCTAGAATTTTTGGGTAAGACATCTTTTTGCAATCTAGCTTCTAAGAGGGTAACTTCTTCAGCCCCTGTTACTTTTCCGAAAGATAAATGCCATGTGACTGTTTTAACTGTATCTGCTGGGCATCCAGGACCTGGCATGACTATTCCTAAAAAAGGAGCCTGAAAGTGTACTTTATGTGATATTTCCTCCTAAAATAAGTTTTTGCTTCATTGCATTGGAAATATACAACATCATTTTGTTGTCCTTAGTGTTATGCCTTCCCCTCCTTCCTCGTTGGATTCCTCCTCTGTATTTGTTGTGTTTGATAACATCTTTATCTTCCTTAGAGAAACAGATTAAATATGAGTGTTGGGTTATAGTGGTATTTCATTTGTGTTTTAACAAATAAAGCTTGCTTGAAGATCAGAGTGCAGAGCTAAGCCACTAGAGGCCAGGCGGTGGTAGCACACACTTTTAATCCCAGGCCTCCAGAGACAGAGGCAGAGGGATCTCTGTGAGTTCAAGGCCACCCTGGGCTACACAAGATTGAATCTGTCTAAAAGAGAAACTGATCCCAGCACTAGGGAGGTGCAGACAGGAGTGCTGTGTCTGGGCAGAGAGAGGAATTCAAGGCGGGACAGATCTGAGGAGCATTGCAGTCTGAGGTTTGGTGGAGACAAATGCAGTCTGGAGATGCAGTCTGAAGATAGGATCGCCCATTCCGACCGAGTATTGGTAGAGGTAAGAACTCTCTAGTAGCCGGCTCCTCTGCTTCTCTGATCTTCAGCATTAACCCCTATATCTGCCTCTGGGTTTTTATTATTAATAACAATTAGACTGTGCAACACTGGGTCATCTTCGTTCTATGGGTAAGCAATCATTTTCTGGTCTTTGTCTGAGCAGGTTCTCCAGTTTCCAACTTTGATTTGATTTCCCAGCTGAAGTGGGTTAAGTTGCCAAGGGTACTAGAAAAAGAAATCTCAAAAGACCCCAGACCAGGTGAGTTCGTAAAAGGTAAGAAGGAAATGAAAACCATGGGGAACAAAAAAACCTTTGAAATGCTGGGTGGATCTCATGCTAGAATATCAAGCTGACTGATTAGAAGAGAGCCTTCATCTTCCTGGAATGTTCATTTTAGTGGGGACACTGTTGGTTTGGGTCCTCCGAAAAGATATGACTCCCCAAAGTGGAGATGTGTCGAGAGAAATCAAGTGAAGAAAAATGGAGAAGGAATTTGGATTGCCGTGAGAGCACAGTGCAGGTATAACCTCTGAGTGAGGAGAAGGGAAGGAGGTGGGGAGAAAGGATTTGAAGCTGAAGATAGTTTGCAAATTTAGGCAAGGCCAAAGAGGAGGCCCAGGGCAACAATAGCATGAGGGGGTTCCGTACCTCACGGAAATGGTTCTGGAGTGGCTGTGTGCTTCATCATTGACAGTGAGAGGGTGTGTGACGGGGCAGCAGGCAGTCTTCCCCACAGCAGATCTGAGAAGCACATTATTATGGGCACTTAAAAGACCAATTAGCCAAACAAGGGTGTTAGTCACATAGTGTAGGCCATAAGAATGGCATATAAAAAAGAACTGTGGGAGTTTCTGGGATTACAGGCCAGACTCACAATGCGCGTTTTAGGATTCTTTTTTTTACTTTAATGATGCAGAATGGGGCATATCCAGTAGGAATTATACTTGACTCACAGTGTGTGATCTGATCACTCTTTTGCAAGGCTGAGCAGCAGCAACGCTCAGCACAATCGTGATCATGTAACCTCATGCTTAAAAGCCCCAGAGCATGTTGGGTGTGTTGAATACATTTTTACGTAGGGTGTTTTCAGCTTACCATGGCTTTACTAAGACATAATTCGATTGTAAATCAAGGAGCATCTGTAAAGGGAACAATAACTTAATTAGCATTTGAATGTAAATCGCGAAAGGTAAGTGGGAATTCAAGGAGTCAACATGTATAATAATTCCATTTTTTGTGAATAAAATGCTCATATGTCTAAATGTACAGCTTAAATATTTATGGATTTTTAACATCTAGAAACATTAATGTTAATATTTATATTAGTTTTTATTAGGTTACTCTTCAAGGGCTTAGGTTTTTTTTTTTATCTTTCTCTGTATCTTCCTAAATTTAAAAATAACTGTATCTAATATGTTGAATATAAAGATGCCATTACATATATTAGTACCTTTAGTTTTAAAAAATTTGAATTTTCTAAAGAATTTATTTTAATCAGCCTTGTAAATGAAGGCAGAACTTTTCTGTCCCAATCACCCAGTCCCAAATAATCACACAAAAGCTTCTATTAATTATAAATTGTTTGACCTGTAGCTCAGTTTTCTGGCCTTCACAAACACAGCATGCGTGTAGTGCACAGACATACATGCAGGCAGAACACTCGTACAAAATAAAAATAAAAAGAATTTAAAATCTAGATTCTACTGCTTACGATGCATGTGACTCGGGACAAACTCTGACACTGTGTGCCCCATTGCGAATGTCCCTAAAGTACAGTACAAGATGTACTTCATCAGGTGGTTGTAACGAGACAGTGAAACCATACAAATGAGGTCCTGATTGTGGAGCCGGACATTTGGGAAGGACATGAAGATAAAGTTTGGGTATGGAGAATAAGTAGAAATAGATTCGACCCTGGTACAGAAATTGGAAAGAAGAGTGAAAACCTGCAACCTTCCTCACATAAAGCACAGGCCTTTCTTTTCCCACAGTATTTTCCCGAGCCTCTGTGTTCATCTTGCTTTCCTGTATCGCTTATCTTTTGCCTATTTTATAAAGCTGTAATTGATAACATATCTCTTTTTTACTATAAACTGTTTGGCATTTAGCTCTTCTCTTACAAGTATTACTGTGTTCCTAGGTCAGCCCCAAATATAGCAGCTTTCTTTACTGCAAATGGAAACACTTGCTTTGTTATCTCTTTTAGAGGGTGAGTCTAGACGTGAATTGGATGCTTTTCTGGAAGACCTCACTTTAGAGAAGACAATAGACTACTGCTTTAGTGATAATGGTTATGGCTTGAAGGCAGAATTCCAGAAACGATATGGCAAGTCCAAGAAAGATCATAGCAAGCAGAGTACCCATCAGAGTAAAGATTCTGACTCAAAAAAGACTCCCTCTGGAAAGAATTTTAAACAAACTTCAGACGCAGATAAACATCGAAGAACCTACTTAACAAAGAAGTCTCATGGGTCCAAGGAAGGAAAGAAGTCCTTCACCTTTCACTCAGATCTTGTGACGTGCAAAGAACACGGTACAGAAAAGTCACGGAAATGCAGCGGAAGCGAGAAAGGCATGGTTTACTCTTCATCTCTTACCAAACATAAGAGACAGCCGAGAATTGGCTCGTTGAGTAAGACCCACAAGTGTAGTAAGTGTGGCGTAGCCTTTACTCAAAACTCATGGTATCATAGTAAAAGCTCGCAATGTGAAAAATGCCAGAAGAATTTATTTCAAGGGGAAACGTCAAATAAAGACAAAAGGCCTGCAACTGAAGAGCCCAGTAAGTGCAGGAAATGTGGGAAAACCCTAGGCAATGGTTCACAACGCTCCGTGTGCACTGAATGCAGAGAAGCTCACAAACCTCGGCCATCTAAATCCCATAAAAAACGCGACGAGAAAGGAAAGCAGTACAAGTGTGATGAATGTGGAAAATACTTTGTTGGCTTACAAGTTCTCGAGACTCATCAAAGGATCCACACGGGAGAAAAGCCCTATGAATGTAAACACTGTGGGAGATCCTTCAATGACAACTCGTCATTTTTTCAACACCAGAGAATCCACACCGGAGAGAAACCATACACGTGTAAGGAGTGTGGGAAATCCTTCACGCTTAGCTCCTCGCTTTCAAAACATCAGAGGATACACACCGGAGAGAAGCCCTACAAGTGTAAGGAGTGTGGAAAAGCCTTCAGACAGAATTCTTGCCTTACTCGACATCAGAGAATCCACACTGGCGAGAAACCATATGTGTGCAAGGATTGCGGCTCATCCTTTAGCCTTTTTAGTACTATCCTCTATCATCAAAGACTTCATGCAGGAGAAAAACCCTACAAATGTACCCACTGTGATAAGGCCTTCCCTACTCACTCCCGCCTCGGCCGTCATTTGAGATGTCACACCGGTGAAAAGCCATACAAATGTAAGGAGTGTGGGAAGACGTTCAGACAGAGCTCATCTCTTAATTTACATCTCCGAAGTCATACTGGAGAGAAGCCCTACAAATGTGATTTCTGTGGCGCCGCCTTTACTCGGAGCACAATCCTCGTTGAACATCTGAAAACACATACAAAACATCAATGTAAAAAATGTGGTAAGAAATGTAAAAGTCGGGCAGCCAGTCTTAAACATTGCTGTACTGAGTAATTCTGGGAATGTAGTATGTGGGGGGAGGGGAGAGGCTAGTTCCGGTTGTGATCTTATTTAAAAACTTGACATGTAAACTGCCCACAGTATTGATTAGACGCTTCAGCTTCAGTGGGTTGGTTCACAACTAGGAGTAGCCTTCTTCCCCTTTGGTCCCTCTTCTTGAGGGTGGCCAGTTTTGATTAGAGCTGATAAAATTATATTGACCTAAAGAAAGCATGTAAACTGAACTAATTCTGACAAGGCAAACTTCGAAAGACTCTTTTCTTCACGGATGTCTCTCCTTGACTTCCTTCCACGGCCATACAGTAGAATGGAAAAGAACTGGCTGAACTCTTAACAACCTAGGCTCTATCCCAGTTTGCCAACCAGCCACTGTGTCGCCTAAAGAAGTCACTTGGACCTTCTGAGTCTTCGTTTCTTTACCAGTAGAGTGAAGAGATGGTATTAGTGATGGCTAAGTTTTCTTTTTATCTGATATTCTGATACTGCAGAAAATAACTTGAACATGTTTGGTTCATTGGACTCGTCATGTCTGGTAGACGCTTACTCTTTCACAGGGTGGTGTACTTCTAGATTGGTGAGAACGTGGAGTGTTTGATGTAGGGTCCCTCGAATGTGATAGACAAAACGAGTCAGGGAAGCTCAGCGAAGTTTGCTTTCAGGGAATGTTCGAATTTGCACAAATCACCCCAGTCTGCTTATCTTTTGAGTTTTGCCTCAGTGGATTGGAAATCCAGAGAGCTTGCACCTGAGGCAGCTACACCATGAAAGTAACGGTCTGAAGAGAAAAACCAGAAACAGTTGTTTTGGTTGGATATTTCCCCCTGCAGCGAGCACAGCCTCCTGCACCACAGAGTTTAAGAATTTTGTATGCAAAAGTCACAAGATGGTAGATTGAATCAGGTTGGGTCCTTAGACGTGTTTTAGTTGGTTTTTAGGATGGGGCATGTATGTACATACACAGTTTTTACTCTTTAGAAATAAGAAGTTTTGCATTTTAAGGGAAGCAGAGTTTGTCTTTCAAAATGCATAGGAGCTGACCACATTAGCCTATGTCCGTGGACTACTCAGCTGTCCCGGGTGTGGTTGCCAGTTGAAATGCCAGGTTTCTCTTATATCTGGCTTTCCTACTGCAGCCTTGTGGTATTTTGTTACTCTGCCATTTAGATAATACATACACTAAAATCTCAAGGGAGACTCCCCCCCAATTGAGAACAAGTAAAATTCAGGAAAAGAACTCAGAAGTAAGTTCTACTTGACACTTTGTTTTGTGAAGTGAGTCTTCATGGAATGGACTATATGAGTGTTGATGGGCCGATGGAATCTTAACTTCTGAGGAAGGAATTCAAGACTCTGAATGAGTTAGTTTGGGTCTTGGGACTTGATTGTGGTATAGAAGTTGAAATTTGAGGCAATTCCTAGAGCGAGAACTAAACCAGAGCTCTGGTTTTTCAGGTAGAAGGATCTGCAGTGCTGATCCAAGACTCAGGAATATCTGTGGATGTGCTTAGGTTTGAAATGCTACCTCTGCATGTAAGGTTTTTGGTTTCTTGTGGGTGGCTCCTCCCTCCTTATCCCAAGTCGAAAAGAAAATCAGACATTATTTTGTGATAAATTGATCAGTATCGCTGTTACCAAATGGATCAAGTAAACACATTCCTGACATCAAAGGAATTTGGCTTTTAAGACCCACTTATATGGGCTTAACAATTCTCAGAAATGATATATTTTATTGAAAAAAATTAATACATAAAAACAACTCTTGAGAAAGAGATCTCTTCCAGTGTGTTCTAGGGAATTTCACAAGAAGCTGTTTTTATCCCAACCTCAGTTGGGGATTAGAAACAAAACCTTTTTTTTTACAACTTCATTAAAATATGGAACACATATGCTTAAAATCAAGATGTGCAATCCAGTGAGCTTTCTTCAGTTCTACTGAAGTGCACATTCCTTACCATAATCCATTGTTCAGAACATCACGCTAATAAGAGTACCTGTTGGATCCATCCATTTACACATAATTCCCACTCTCATCTCGGACCCCAGGTAACTACTAAGCTACCTTTATTTAGTGTCTGTATTTACGGATGGCCTTTTCTAGTCATTTTATATTGATTGGTCTTTGTTTCCCATTGACATCACATTTTTAAGTTTATGCATGTTATAGCCTATGTGATTTCTTTCTGTTAAAATGTTATTTGCTGGTTGTTTGTTGTTAGATTTGATGATCTATCATGTGGATACTTCATCCATGACCTGTGAGAAGATATTCTCACAGGCGGCTGGCTGCTAGGAACAACACTGTGAACATAGGGTGGAAGTCGGTGTAGACATTAATGTTGCTTGTTTTTCTTGGTAGACATCTATAGGTAGAGTTTCTGTAAAAACTTTAAAAATGTAAATTTCTGTTTAACTTAGGAAATTACCAAATTGCTTTCTAGTGTGACTGTGTCATTTTAAATTCTGACCAGTCATATGTGAATGTTCCGTTTTCTTTACTTCTGTGCCCAGTCTTTAAAAACTCTTCATCATCCTGGTGAAATGGCATTTCCATATGCTTTTAGTTTGCATTTCCTGGCTACTAATGTCATCATGTGCCCATTCCTCAGCCTTTCACGTGTCTCTGAGTTCTTCAAATTCCTTAGCTATTCAAAAGTCAGGATGGTTCAGTTATAACAAGTTCTTCATCTACATACATTCCTTTTCCAGCATGACCTTCATCTACATACGGTCCCTTGTCCAGCATGAACTTTCTATCACCGTGTACTAGAAGGAAACTATAAACCCCACTGCAAAATGTTTATCAACAATAATTGCCTAAAAGGCATTCAATCTGGTCTAGCACCCACATACCTAAATCTGGTTTTAGATGGTCAGGTCATCTAAAGGCTTTAAGTTTATGATTATGACTCCTCATAGAATTGCTTTTTAAAGCTTTATCTAGCATTTTTGTTTGTAAAGATAAGTATTTTCATCAACTCCATGACACATTTTAAAACAAAGTCCTTGTTCTTTAGAACGACTTATAATGAGTTTCTATATAGAAATTTCTTTTGAGTCACAGGATAAGGCAAAGCCCCTGTCAGTAAATTTGCTTTATTCTTTTTACTTTAGAATTGCTTCTGATGTAAACTAGGCATACCATAAAGTGAACCACTCTGATGTTTCCGGTTGAGTGATCTGTGTTGCACGTTTGCAGTTGACCTTCATCCCCAGCGCTTTTCCATCCTCCCACACTCAACTCACTGAACGCGTATTGTCTGTCTGCTTCTCTCCCAAGCTCCTGGTCCTCACAATTCTACTTCCTTTACACATCTGGCTCTTGTTAGTCCCTGACATAAATAATGATGCAGTGTGTGTTTTTGTGTGTCTGCGTTATCTCACTCGGCGTGTAATATTTGCAAGTATTCAAGGAAATTTTCTGCTTGATTTGCTAGCACAGAAAATCTTAAATTCTTACATCATCCAGTTACTATTGATAAAAAAAAGAACACAATGTTGTTACATGTGCTCTGTCTCATTGGCTCCGTAACCTAGTCACCTGCACATGTGTACTGAAACACTTGAGCAGATGTCTGCTTTCAAAAGCTGAGTAAGAACACTTACAGCTCAAATCAGACCCGGACATGAAGCAACGAGGAAGAAGCTATCTCTTGCCTGAAAATGATGACCTACCTGGTCTTTCAACTCAGCTACAATTTCATCTTCTTGAGAGAAACTAATCTTTCTGCTTAGCTGACATTCCCTAACAGATGGAAAAAAAAAAAACATGTTTAATAAATCAGAAGTTTGAGATCTGAGGCAATGAAGTGGCTTCTCTTTGAAAATTTGGGTGTTCTTTGAGACAATACAATCAAAGTTTTCCTTGGTCAGTGTCTTACACAGATCATTTAAAATGAAAAAATACTTGAAATTTTTCAAATTTTCAGTCATTTGATTTTTGATAATAGAAATGTATATATTCTGTGAGAAATATGTAATTTGCTCATGTTTACCCTGAGCAGAATTGTTAAATGGTGTAGTGTTTTCTGTTTCCGTGAATATTTTTCAAGCTGTTGTTTTTTTTTCCAAAGTTTTTGAGTGAATATAGTAGTTGGCTTTACTTTTTTTTCAAGCTGTTGTTTTTTTCCCAAAGTTTTTGAGTGAATTATAGTAGTTGGCTTTACTTTTATCTACCCATGGTTCTATTTTTTGCATGTGCAAGAGCCAAGCTACTTTATAACTGACACACTTAGAATCTGAAACATGTTAAAATGTTGTTAAAGGGATTTTGGTTAGAAATTTAGTTTATTTAGCTGGGTTTTGTGATTTTTTTTTTTACTAAGTTGAAAAGAGATATCGATCTGGAATATCGTCTTCAGTATTGCCTACTGTGTTATCTTTAATACTTGAACTTGATAGCTTTTGTGTCTGCTGCTGCTGCTGTAAATGCGACTGACATTTGTCAGTGACCACACACTGGGCCTTCTTTTAGTCCCCTTTCCCATCTGTGCCACTTACAGTAAGAGCTTCTGTGTCCGCACTGAATTCTGCCTTAGAAATTTGACTTTAACTAAACGTAAGCTATTTTTCCATGTATTTTTACCTAGAGAATAATCACAATTCCAGTGAGAAGCACCTTGATTTGTGGCTATGAATTATACACATAATGCTCAAACTCATGTTATCTGCGTAATGCATTATGATAATCCATCTGTGCAGAGACAGCTATCATCTGTTTTATCAATGCTGCCTAGGTTGGTGACGTACTTGTGTGTCACTGAAAAACGCATGCTCCTCTGCTCTGCTAACAGCATCCTGTACAGTGCAGTAAAGTGAATCATAGTTCTGCTAAATAAAGTTGTATTTAATACAGAATACATCCTGCTTTGGGTTTTGTTTGTCTGTTTGGTTGGTTGGTTGGTTGATTGGTTTTGTTTTTTTCCCCGAGACAGGGTTTCTCTAAATAACTGCCCTGGCTGTGCTGGAACTCGCTCTGTAGACCAAGCTGACCTCAAACTCACAGAGATCCGACTGCCTCTGTCTCCCAAGTCCTGGGATCAAAGGCATCCGCCACCACCACCTGGCCCTGGTTTGGTTTTTAACTTTTTTAGACTCTTAAAATTTACTTGTGTGGAGCCTTTAATCCCGGCACTCGGGAGGCAGAGGCAGGAGGATCTCTGTGAGTTTGAGGCCAGCCTGGTCTACAAGAGCTAGTTTCAGGACAGGCTCCAAAGCTACAGAGAAACCCTGTCTTGAAAAATCAAAAATAATTTATTTGTGTGTATACATGAACATACCTGTCATGTTGTGTGTGGAAGTAAGAAGGCAATTATGATAGTTGATTCTCTCCCTCTACCATGTGTTTTCCAGGGATCAAACATAGGTTGTCAGTCTTGGCAGTAGGTCCCCTTATCTGCTAAGCCATCTCAATAGCCCTAGATTTTAATTTTTGAAAGAAGTACCATGGATATCTCTAGTTCTCAGTAGCCTCCACTAGTTAGCAAATTGGACAGTAGAGTTGGAGAAAAATAGTTTTGTTGTTATTTATCTAATTTTGTTTTGTTTTTACATCCCAATCAAAATTTCCCCTCTTCCCAGTTCCTCCCTCCTCCCACCCTCCCCCACAATGTCCACTCCCCCAGTGTTTCTCTTCAGATACAGGCA
Organism: Chionomys nivalis; assembly: GCF_950005125.1. Lineage (NCBI taxonomy): Eukaryota > Metazoa > Chordata > Mammalia > Rodentia > Cricetidae > Chionomys > Chionomys nivalis. Next base: position 14,448,332 of record NC_080101.1, on the reverse strand, counting down.
GGCCTCCTATGGATATAAGACAGCCGTGGTATATCAAGTTGCAGTGAGCCTAGGCATCTCTTCTATTAAGGCTGGATAAGGCAATCAATCTGATAGGAGGAATGGGTCTCAAAAGCAGGCAACAGAGTCAGAGACAGCCCCTGCTCACTGTTAGGAGTCCCATAAGAAGACCAAGCTACACAACTGTAACATATGCAGAGGGCCTCGGCCAGTCCCATGCAGGTTCCCTGGTTGTCGGTTCAGTCTCTGTGAGCCCCAATGAGCCCAGGCGAGTTGGTTCTGTGAGTTGTATTATGGTGCTCTTGGCACCACTGGTCCTACAATCCTTCCTCCCCGTCCTCCACAGGATTCCCTGGGATCTGCCTAATGCTTGACTATGGGTCTCAGCATCCGTGCCCATCGGTTGCTGGATGATGCGCCTCCCTGATGACGTTTGGGCTAGGCACCAGTCTATGAGTATAGCAGAATTTCATTAGGAATTATTTCACTGACTTTTATTTATTTAATTTTTTTTTTTTTTTTTTTTTTTTTTGTGTGTGTGTGTGTGTCCATTCGTGTATATTAGCCAGAGACGGCAACCAGCCGCTTGGCTCGGTAGAGGACCATTTCCCAGGCCAACCTTCTGTATCTTGCTGCGCCGCAACATTTTGCCACCATTTCCGTCTGGACCCTGAGACCACTAAGTTCCAAGAGGCAAGGAAAAGGAGCAAAATACAATGGCCAGCACTTTTCAACTCTGACCTAGTGCTGCGTCCTGCTCTCCTTAGTCCTGGAAACCTGACTGGGGGGAGGGGGAGACTGAAGAATGAATAGATGGGTACAGAAAAGCTGGAGTCAGCTGGCCATGCTGGCTCTGCTGGAGCACCGCCAGCCACCCCGACAGCCCCAGAATCTCGGCATGCTTATACTGTGCGACAGAGAGGGGAGAGGTTAGCGAGTCTCTGGTTGCCCTCATCTGGCAGGAAGAAGCAGCAATTGCTAGGGTTTGTACACACTGTTCAGTAATTCATAGATACTCGAACTTGCACAGGCTGCCACCGTTCACACGTGGACTGGGGAGAAAGGCTTTGCCATACCTCTGGACCTCACCAGGGAAAGCTTCACCACCCCCCTGGGTCTGAGGCGCCTTGGTCCTTGACGTGGCCATGCCCACATCAGACAATACACATACAAGATTCCATCTAAACTTTCTACATTCAATCAAATCTTCCTCGGCTCCCAACAGCCTAGAGACAGCTTAGAGCCACTGGTCATACCAGGGTGATGAGGTGCTCCAAGGCACTACAGAGGAGTGTCACTGGATTTTTAACATCTGAGGGGACTGAGGAGACTTTGAAAGTCAAAAATCTATTTCTGTTTTAAATTTTCACACAGCTGTTAAATCTTACTTCTATATATTTTAATTAAAATAGATTTGCACCCTTCGCCCCCTCTTTCTTCCAACCAGCCCCTCGCGTTGTTTTCCTTGATTTCTCTCTAACCCTTGAGACAGGGTCATCACTGAATGCAGAGCTTGCTGATACCGCTAGTCTGGTTAACGCCGCCTTGCTCTGGGGATCCCATGTCTCAACCTCTTGCAATGCTGGGATTGCACATGGGCCAAAACACCTACCTGGGGCTCCAAATTCTCACACTTGCACTAAGCACAGTTTACCCCCTGAGCATCTCCCCAGCTCATAAAGCCCTTACGCGACAGTCTAGTGTCTATTGCCCTTGTTTGACCAGCGCTTTATGGAACCATCTCGCGTTGCTACTACTCCCTCTCTTGCAGGCACTCCTCCCTCCTCGCCATCCAAGGCTCCCTCTGCTGTCAGGACGTCTTCTACTCTGCTTCCTATAGTGCGGTCTTCCTTGCCTTGCTCGTGTCTACAGCTCCCACTAGGCCCCAAAGCCACACAGTGGCTCCACTCTGGGTCTGCCCACCAGTCAGCTGTATCATGCACAACCTAAGATCAAGTGCCTATACCAGGTCCTTCATTCTCCTGTGGACACTCTCCTCATCCTCCTTGAGACCACACATCTCCTGCTGGGACACCCCAAGGGTGACACTGCATAGGCTGCCTGAATTCTTTAACTCTGCTGGTTTTGTGTATGGCACTCTCCTTGTACTGCTGTCTCTGAGTCCTCACACTAGGCCACCCTCTTGTTCAAATGCCATCCTCACTCTGCTTTGACTCTGGCAACCTTCATGACGCCATGCTCCCCAACTGCAACCCTGCTTAGACGCTGAGAGCCGCACTGACCCAGGAAGCCCTCTGCATTTTGTTCAGTCACTTGGCTTAGGATTCCAGGTTTCTTCACTAAGCCACAGTTCACTCCCAGCCCATCTCACTCTACTCTTTGACTCTGTATGCCAGGCAGCTGACCTCCATCAATAAGTTCAGTCTGCTCTGGCACATGGGGCTTCTCTACTCCAACCCCCAAAGGCAGGCACCTGTTGTCCCAACTGTTGTCTTTAGGACCAAATGGCTGGAGAAGAGAAGATGCAGCCAGGTGTGGTAGTGCACACCTTCATTCCCAGCACTTGGGCGGCAGAGGCAGGCAGGTATCTGACTTCGAGGCCAGTCTTGTCTACAGAGTTCTAGGATATCCAGGGCTGTACAGAGCAGCTCTGTCTCAAAACTTCAGAGTGAGAGAGACAAAAGCAGGGAATTCCAATTTTTAATTTTATTTGTCAACAAATTTTTCCAGAATGTTCAGGATTCAAAAAGCACCAGTGTACAATATAAGGTTTGTCTCTTGCCCTGTCTAACACTCCTCAGTTCCAGCTGTTCTGAATGACAGATTCCTTCCTTGGTATGGTAAGTGGCATTAGCCTCACTACACAGCACACCAGTGTAGGCTGGCACTGAGATCTCCAGATAGCAGCAGTGTGTTCTGGTTTTATCTTCCTTCTAGTATCATAAGTATCAAGTATTATACACAATTGGGGTAGAAATCTTACACCATCAAATTCATCAATTTCTGCATGGAGTTAGGTCACTTTAAGCTTTTGGACACTGCTTGAACGTTGATCTTGACAACTGCTTCAATCAAACTGGCCTGTGGACAGGTCTGTGGAAGCCTCTTTATTACTCATTGATGTGGAAGGCTAAGCCCACTGTGGGAGGTACCATCTCCTAGGCAGTTAACTATACAAGAAAGTTAGCTGGGCACCAGCCTGCATGAGCTAGCTAGCAAGTGGCGTTCCACCATAATTTGCTGTATGTCCCTGGCTGTGCGTTCCCTGGTTAGAGACAAAGCTAACGGAATACAAAGCAGGCCTACCTACAGCTTCCTCCCCTAATTTCTCTCACTGACAGGCAGTAACCAGAAAGCGTAAGCCGAGTAAACCTTTTCCTCATCTAAATTGCTTTTGTTGCAGCAACAGAAAAGAAAATTAGAACAGACACCAAAGCCATTATTTCTTACAATCACCTAGGAGGAGCTGAACTAGGCAGAAACATGCCTTCTTGTTTGTCAGGAGGTTTTCATTCTTTATCACAGATTTTTAAAAAATCACACAGGTATATTATTAGATAGGTCAAATTCCTTGCAGTTATTTCTTACATAAAGCAGTGTACATTTGTACCAAATGATAAAAAAAATCTAATCCTCCAGTGATGATGCTTATGTCATTTTTTTTTTCATGCTTTCACTATTGCCTTCCCCAAATTTTCTCCTTTCAACATTCCCATGAACGTCGCTGGCATCTTCTCAAATCCTTCGTGGATGTATTCATGGTACTGGATTTTACCCTGCATCAAAACAACAATCATGGGTTGGTTTCATTTTCCAAATGATGTTCTCTTCTCATCCTAGCAACAATTTTATCAGGTATACAAGAAGAATCTTGGAATTCTGAGATGTTGGCCCTCTTATCTATGGATAACAAGATCTATGGACAGAGTACATACAACACAATCACAGCGCACTCACAAGGTAAATGGTAACAAACAGGCAACAATAAAGCGATTCCTGTGTACCCTGCACAGAAAAGTTTAACAATGTGATGATCTCAGAAGAAAGGGAAAAAGAAAGGTATACCCTCGACAGATGCTGTTTTTCTCGTATCTAGTAGCCCAATGATAGGAAACACCACACCTCAAGTAAGACTGGAAGAGGTGGGGATTGTTCAGGAAATGTAAATACCAGGGAACTTACACTCCACTCTCCCTTCTAACCAAGGTTCACCCTGCGTGTTACCAGTTACTTAGAAGAGAGGGAGGGAAGGGTTCGTATCAGAGAAGATTTTTTTTATGTACTTTACAGATTCAAGGATTGTTTGGTTCTCTTAAGACAGAGTTTGGCTACTGTAGTCCAGGTTGGCCTTGAATCCTTGGTCCTCCTACCTCCTACTACTGCTACACCCAGCTTCAGGGTTTTTGTTTTTAAAGGGGTTTTATATAGAAACCCAAGCTACCTGATAACATTTGTACATCATCTATTCCAGTGATGGCTGAATACTCTTTATAGACTTATGGCCATGCCACCGCTTGAGGTCACTCAAAAAGCACACAGAAAGTGGAATTTGAATCCCTGACTTCAAAGCCCTAGCCCATTCCTACTTTAAAAGGACAGAGGCCCCCGCATAGGACAGAAAGCTAAAATCTGGTGTGATGATTGAAACTACAGAATGAATATTGCTGTGGACAGAACTGAGTCCTACCCACCACCCAAATTCCTCTGCAGAAGTCCCAACTTCCCCAGTAATCAGGATGCAAGCATCTTCTAGGACTAGATGTTTAAAAACATAATTAAAACATAATGAGGTTATAAGAGTATGTCATGAGCAAGCAGGACTGGTGTCCCTTTTGAAACTAAGGCAGACACACCCAGAGAAGACCACAAGAGGATATAGGAAGAAAAACCTCTGAAGAAGCAAGAACCCACTGGTACTTTGCTCTCAGGTGAGCAGCCTCTAGAATTCTGTTGCCTGAGCCACCCATCCTGTGGTGCTTTGTGATGGCAGCCCTAGAAACTAACACAAATACTAGTGAAATTTTAATAATAGGGGAAACTAAGGTATAACAGGAGGGTATGTGGGAGCTTCCTACACTGTCTTCCCAAGCTTTTCTTATCAGTTTGTAATTGTGTTAAAATAAAAAGTGTTTTTGTTTTTTTTTTTTAAAGTTGGGGGTCTCAGTAAGGGGAAATGTTTGTTTAGCGTTTGTGAAGCCTTTGAGTTGAATCCCAGCATTGGGCTGGGGAGTAGGGGGTTGGGGCAGGAAACAAAGAGGTGAATTAGAAAGAAATTAAGGCAGCTCAACTTCACTGCTTCTTGTTTGAAGCAGTTCTCCACTCCAACCCCCAAACAGCAGGCACCTGTTGTCCCAGCTGTTGTCTTTAGGACCAAATGGCTGGAGAAGAGAAGATGCAGAGAGAGAGGTAGCTAGGCAGTGGTAGTATACGTCTTTGATATCCCAGCACTCAGGAGGCAGAGACAGGCAGATTTCTGTGAGTTCAAGCCAGCCTGTTCTACCAAGGGAGCTCCAGGACAGTCAGGACTATTACACAAAGAAACCCTGAATCAAGAAAAAACAAAAACAAGGGAAAAAAAGAATGCAAAGAAAGAAACTATATGTGTAAACATAGACAAGACCACCTCTAGGTACTTTGTTATAAAGTGGATGGGTCTGAATAGCAATGAAACTCAGAGACGCTACGGGCATGAGTGGTGCATGTCTGTACCTTCAGGATTCAGGATGCTGAGAAAAGAATAGCATGAACTTGAGATTAGTATGGGATACACGGTGACACACTTATTCCATTACGGCCTTCACCCTCAACCCCCAAACAAAAATTTAAAGAAATTTATTTTTCTTTGTAAGATGAGGAAAGAATGTTTATAACTGAAAACACTGATCCAACAGACAAGAAGAAACAGAAAAGGGAAGAACTGGGGGCTGGAGAGATGGCTCAGCAGTTAAGAGTACTTGACTGCTCTTCCAGAGGTCCTGAGTTCGATTCCCAGCCACCACATGGTAGCTGCCAACCATCTGTAGTGGGATCAGATTCCTTCTTCTGACGTGGGGGGAATTGAAGGACTGAGGGTTGTGAGTTGCAAAAGTCTGTGGGAGCTGGTGGGCAATGGGAGTGGCTGGGTCCCCTTACCTCTGAGACCCAATTCATCAGGTCTATCAGAGCCTTCTGGCGGACGTCTCCCTGCCAGCGGGTAACAAGGAACCCCTCCATGCGGACTTGCTGATAAATCACAGCCTCTGGGGGTGGGCCTGGAAAAGGAGGATTTACTCATAGTGACAGGGTCCTGGGATGTGTCCACAGTGAGACACACTGTCACGGCTCTCCAAGCACCCCCTCCCCATTCTGTTTCCCCCACTCCTTTCTGATCCACAAGACCAGCACTAACCAAGCAGCAGGGAGAAGAATGGTCCCAGAGACATCCTCACGCCAAGCCCCAGAGCCCGTGAGTATATACGCTCCACAGGGAAACAGAGAGCAGGAAGGGAGAAGCCACACTGGCTGCCTGGGAGCCAGCAGCTGAGGTACAGTGCAGGGTTGGAGTTACACACACTCTCCAAGAGTCAGTGGAAGTGGACTTATGGAACGGCAAGGTCGGGAGGACGGAAGCAAGGTCGGGAGGACGGAAGCAAGGTCGGGAGGACGGAAGCAAGGCATCTTTGGTGTCGTGGACAACTGGTGTCACTCAAGGCTGAAGTCTCCACTCACTACGTGGAAGAAAGAACCATCTGTAGTCAGGGAAATGAAGCCTTGTCTTGAACCAATAGAAACTGGCACATGATGCGGGACATATATAAATGCTGGGATGTGCCTCGGAACAAATGCATTAAGTCATAACGCAGCCCATGCTCAGACTGCCCCGCAGCATGGCGCTTCTTCAACAGGCCCACAGCAACCTTAGTTCCTTTAAAGGTCCAGCCTGGGCTAGGAAGATTTGGCTCAGTCGGTAAAATGATTGCCATTCGACACGAGAACAAGAGTTCAGATCCCTGGCACCCATGTAAAAGCTAGGCACAGCAATGCGAACTTATAACACCAAGTAGAAGGATCCCTTGAAGTCATCAGTCAGCCATCTAGATGAATTGATGGGCTCCAGCTTCAGTGAGAGGCAATAGTCTCAAAAGGTCAAAATGGAGAGCAATTGGGAAGTAAGGTTGACCTCTGACCTCCATACATACCCACACGTTATGTGCACATACTACCCACATAGGTGGGAACCTTTATTTCCTCATCTTGGAAGAGACTGAAATACTGTTGCTGAGCTCAGTACCCCAACAGGAACATTGGTTTCTTTGGGTGCAACAAAGCAAATATGGTTGTAAGTTGGTAGAAATATTGACTTGTCTCTGAGCTATACTGACACTGGAATGTGCTAGAATTCCTGGCCTCAGAAGCAAGGCAGAATCCCATCTGATTAAAATAGACAACTCTACTGCCATCTCTAAGACCTATTTGAGTAGCAGAAATTCAAAAGACTAATTGTTAAAAAAAAAAACAACCTAGGTCAGAAATATTTAATTGTACCTATTTAGACTATGGTTAAGAAAATATATCCTGGAGCTGTCTTTGGTTGGCGGACAGATGTTTTTCCAAGATTCCACCTTAGCATCAATTGCAAAAGAACATGTGTGGGAGGGGGGTGTCCCTATCAATGAGATTGCCAAGCGAATCTGGAGTTTCCTGGCTGGAGAAGGCAGTGTTTTGATTTTCCATAACTCACGAGGGATTCTGCAATCAGTCCGTCTTCAGCCCCACTGCTCTAAGCTCCCCCATCTCTAGGCAGTTCTGCTGGTGATCAGCACTATGGGATTTTATTCACACAGCAAGCCCAGAATTGAAGAAGTAAGCAGTTGTTCTCTGGTCACCCATATCCTGATTAGAGACCCAAAGATTCCTTTTTCTTCTTCTTCTTCCTCGGGAGCCTCAACTAAATCTATCGTCCTGATAACAGAGAGAAGACCCGATGTGAGGAGTCGAAGCACTGGGCTCTGTCTTATGTCAGCCGTTCATCTTGTAACAGAGGCTCTCACAGGATCCCTCACAACACAGAAGCAAAGAGCATAGGGCTCTCAGCTCACTCTGCTTTTGGAACCCTGGGAGTAAAAAGGAGAGGGAGGGAGGGATTCCAGTATAGAAAAGTGAGGAAGAGAGAGATGGAAAGCACAAGAGAAATGAAAGAGGCCAATCAAAGAGTGTGTGTGCCTGGAGGGCGGGAGCAGCCAGGCCTTTTTCTCTTTTAAGGGAAATTGTCAGATGTCCATGAAGCACAGATGTCTTGCTGCTCTAGGAGACAAAGCCCACCCACACCTGTGAAGACATGACGGCCACCCCCGCCGCATCCCCGTGTCTGTGAATCTGTCCAGTCCTCCTACATGCAGGAGCACAATACCTTGGGAACGTGGACCAGTGAGGTTGTACTGAGAGATGGCCCCACAGATGGCAATTCTCCCAAACGTCTTCATCTGGGGTATAACAGTGTTTGAAAACTCTCCGCCTACCTAAATAGACAGCCAGAAAACAAACAAAAAACAAAACACGTTAAATAATGTTAAAAATCCACTAAGGAGAATCAACAAAATTGATTAAATTAATACAGCAGTTGTAGTGATTGCGGCTGAAATACATATCAGAAAGGAACATTTCTAAGAGGTAGAGGCAAAAGGATCAGAAAATTGAGGTTATTCCCAGCTACATAATGAGGGCAAGTTCCTTAAGACTTCAGTTTAGTATGACAATCCAAACCTCATTTCTCCTTTGTAAAATAAAGTAAATAAACTACAAAGAAGGGGGATTAGGATTAAAGCTTATAATCCACACGAGAAATGTTCACGTGTAGACATTTTGCCTAGGAGCCATAGTTCAATGTTCCTGGTTACTTTACAGAACACAGCTACTGCAATAATGAAATTTAACTGCAATGAAGAGACGTGTACTCATATATAAAGAACTGATAATCCAGTTGAGAGCTAGGCCAAAGTTCTGTACACATGTCCCCAAACATGATACATGTCCTATTGCTGAGTTACATCCTTAGGCTAAAATTTTACAGTGGGTTTATTTGTTTGTTTATTTATTTATTCAGTGCTCGATATGGGGACATGGTAACATTATGAAGCCCAGGCTTGCCTTGAGCCTGCTATCCTCCTGTCTCAGCCTCATGAGTGTTGGCATTATAGGTATACCTAACCTACTATGTCTGGCTATGCAGTTTAAATGAATGAATTCCATGGTCTGTATATCTTAACAAATCTTTCCCCATAAAGAGTGTACTTGATTCATATATTCTAGATGGAAACTTTAGAAAGATGCTCCTTTATGTAATACATTATTGGTAGATCAGGTAAGCTCAGATTGTACTTACATTGTCAAAATAGCAATCGTAACCATCAGGAGAAGCCGTTCTCAATGCTTCTTCCAAAGACTTTACTGTCTTGTAGTTAAAAGCAACATCGAATCCGAGCTTCTTAAGATAGTTAACCTTTTCATCAGACCCTGCAGCACCAACAACTTTGCAGCCCTAAATGGGGGACAGTGCAGACTATTAATGAAGCAGGGCCCAATTCCACATTCCGAGTCTTACACAATCATGTTACTCAAGAGCACACCTTGCGCGGGTCAACTTTTCCACACTATGACAAAAACAGCTGAGAAAACAATGTAAAGGAGGAAAGAGACAATTGGCTCACAGTTTGACTCCATGTTTCTGGGGTGTATAATATGTTTATCACAGCAGAAGGGCATGACATTAAGAATACCACTCAACTATGGCAGCCAACAGAAAGAGACAGAGACAGATAAGAAGAATCTAAAACAACCTTCAAAGACAATTCCAGTGACCTACTTCTCCCAGCTAAGCTCTTCTAGGTTGTCCCATCTACCAACAATGCCATCAAACCATCCGATGAGCCTATCCGTAGGCTGATCCATTGATGAGGTCAGAGCCCCCACAATCCAATCACTTCTGAAGTGGGAACCAGCCTTCAACCTATGAGAACACAATTCCTATCCAAACTACAGCACACACCAAATGCAAGGAATTCCACAGGAAGTCAACAGACCCTGAGGGTGAAACTGGTCCCCAGCCTAGAAGTCAACTACAGCTAGCCTGACCACTCAGTAGATCTATTTGGTTTGCAGTTCATTTCTACCTGCTGCTTTAACAACCTGGTCACTTGACCTCCTGGTCTCTTCACTCTGGGGCATCTCTTTTCCTCCAATGACATAAATCTTATCTCGGTGTGGTGTTTCATCTTTGTTGTTGTTGTGATAATTGTGTGTGTGTGTGTCTGTGTGTCTGTGTACGCACACATGAGCATGTGCAGGTGCATAGAAAGGCCAGAAGACAGCATCAGATTCTCTCCATCTAGATAAACAGGTGATTGGGAGCCACTATGCGGGTGCTGAGAACCGAACTTAGACCCTCTGGAAGAGCAGCAGTGCTCAGAACTACTGAGCCATCTCTCCAGTACAGTGCAATGCTTCTTTGGAACATCATTTTCCCTTTCTCTCAGATAGTTTTAAAATTTTATATTTATTACTAACCATGTACATGCACTTATGATATGTAGGTATGGGTACATGCATGTAACAGCACATATATAGAGGTCAGAAGACAACTTTGGAGAGCTGGTTCTCCCCTTTTCCTTGCACCTTTATATCAGAGGCTGAACTTGGGTCATCAGGTAGGTACAGCAAGCCCCTTACCCATGGAGTCATCTCTATAGTCCTCCATATTTTTAATAAAACATTTGCAATTTGGATATTGGAAATACTTCTAATTTAATTTTGTAAATCTAGCCTATGCTATATATAGCTAGACCTTCTGAGTTCAGAAAAAGAGAAAAACAAAGCCTACAAATCAAACTCACATGGAATGATACAGGCAAAATTCTCCTTAAATGCTATCAGCTCAGTGGTAGAGTCTGTGCTTAACATGTCCTAGACCCTGGTTCAGTTACCAGCCTTGCCCCAAAGCCATCAGTTCCAAAGGTTTCAATCTATAGTGTGCCACTATTTCTTGAATTTCTGGAATGCTAGAACGATGTTGAAAGACAAATGTAACTCACTGGTTGTAAAGTTAACATAACAAAAGCTGAGACAGTGTTTATGAGATTCAACTTCTTTCCCCATGCATGAACTTACTCACCTAAGTGTTTCCTGCAACCTCAGTTGTGTCCAAGCGCCTGTTAGTAACAGAAGCCAGCCCTTGGCTATTGGGTACAGCTCTACATTCAACTATATTCCACTGACCTTGCCCTATAAGAACACATCCTAAGTCCTGTACAGAAGCCTTTGACAAAGCTACATCACTCTGTGCTAGGTCACCTGAGAACATCCCCAATATGAGAAAACAAATCCTAACCAGGTCTGAGCTGCCTACTATCCTGTACACTCGCCGTCAGACTGGATCCCTTGAGCAGAGAGCTGCCCAAATCAGAGTCTACATTCTGCTTCCATTTCTGTTCTGGGAGCTCGTTCCCAAACAATGGCCCTACAACCTATATTGATTGCTCGTTTCTTTCTGATGCAACAGCCTTTGCAATAGAGCCATGTGGGTAATGACTCCTGGTTCGGCTGACCTCAAGTCCCTCTTTGTATTTCTGGAGTCATGAAGGAAGGCAATTAAACTGAGCAAGAGAAGACACAGTAAAAACAAAACATATGTGTGTAATAAAACATATATTTTATATATAATATATATGTATATATAATATATGTATATGCATACATGTATGTATGTATACACACACACACACACAAATATGTTTGTGTGTGTATATACTCAGTAAACCAGCCGGGTTCATTCCTGACTTGATATCTGCTGTGTTATCATCAGTTAACACTGGTCAGCTCATCTTTATTGTTCTCGTTTCCTCATCGTCCCCTTTCTCAGCCTCTGTCTTCTAAACAAGTCCCAGCAAGTTGATCGTACACCCCCTTGAGTCCAGAAAGTCCTCTGTATTCATGGCTGCATTCTCAGCACGCACTGAGGGTCCTGCAGAGGTGAGGCTAGAGCAAGACACTTACCTTGAGCTTGGCTATCTGCCCCACTACTGAGCCCACCGCTCCTGCTGCTGCGTTGACCATCACTGTCTCTCCACCCTTCACGCCACAGATGTCAAGCAGGCCAAAGTAGGCAGTGAGGCTATGGGAACACATAAGGATGTGGGAATAAATTCAGAGTCTTTCTCATCTCTTTCCCCTCCACACTTTCCCCCTCAGACAGTGGTGGTGCACGCCACTCAGCACTCAGGAGACCCCCCACAACAAAAATTAAAAATTTTGTATCTTTAAACCATATATCTCTCAAACCCCATCATTATATTCTCAACATCTATTGGTTCAACTTTCTAAATCCCACTTAGGCTACAGTTTGGAGATGAGCTGTGTCTTCCCCAAGCCTCTTGTGATAAAGGTTTGGTTTCCAGTGCACCAGTGTTCAGAGACGGGGTGTTGACAAAGTGATTAGATCATGAGAGCACTGATGTAAGCAATGCATTAATCCCTTGATGGATTCAAAATATGATGGCATTGTTAGGAGCTGGGACCTAGTCAGAGGAAGCAGGTCACTGAGGACAATGCCCTAGAAAGATACAGCTCATTTCTGGCTCCTTGTTTTTCTTCTCTTCCTGGGTGCCATCAGATAGACAATTCTGCCCCATCATTCCCCTTACACCATGATCATCAACCTTGTCCCAGGCTTAAAACAAATGTGCTAATGAACTGAGACCATGATCTGGGAGAAAACTTTCCTCCATTTAAATGGTTGCTCTCAGGTATTTCTCACATAAATAGAAGCTGACACAAGATGAAGATGAGAACATGTGGAATTTGTCATTCTGTACCTGACTTACTTTATTTAATGTCCTCTGGGTTTGTCTATGTTATCATAAAAGCCAAGATTTCTTTCTTTTTAAAGATTATATTGTATTCTTTTATGTATAACATTCTCTGCATTCATTTACTTAACAGATTCTTCTCTGTTTGAGCTCCTTCCTTTTTCATTCCTAACAGTTTTTCTCCAATCAGCCCTTGTGCCTTAAGTCTCTCCTTGCTGGTTAAGTTATAACATTAGACATTCTGACGAACTAAACATGCCATGACAACACTTACCCTGGCATGCCAACTGTCCCCAAAGCCAAAGACAGTGGTAACTTGTCTGGCCACTCTGCAGGCAGTTTTCTCAGTCCATTGCCATCAGAAATGGAATGTGATGTCCAGCCCAATAAAGCCACCACAACGGTTCCTGTGGGAAAGGCTGGGTTTTTGCTTTCCACAACTCTGGAAGATGAAAGAACAGTAAGACAGGTGATATCTTTTCCCATTCATGGGCTCAGGATGCTTTGTAGGGAATGTTCAGCAGAGGGCATTGAGCTAAGTCGTCCATGATTGACTCTGAGGAATCTCTCCTTAGTTCTTAGTCCTATGGGAGCCATCAAAGAACATTCTCAACTGGTCCCGCACCAATCCCTTTCTCGGCCCATTTCTCCCCTTTCTTAGCAAGGGCCCTCTGTCCTCTGGATCCAGGGGCCTCTCTCCTCCATCCTCTACACATCAGACTCCCCTCTCCCTTGGGGACCCTTTCTGTCATTGTTAGCATTTCCTTCTCTCTCGTCCTTTTTCTCAGCAGTAAGAAGGCACAACTCAGCCATTTTATAATCTCATCTTTTCCCTCCATCTTCTTTATTTTATAGCCAAATTTCCTCATTCTCCATCCACATGATAAACCGGAACAATATGCTTTCTACCTTCACCAGCCCACTGAGTTCACAACCTTCTGATTGTGAAACATAGTGGCTATTCTTTTTCAACCTTGCTGAACTTATTTGTTATTCATGTGTGGGGAGGAGGGGAAGACAGATACCACGGCATGTGTATCAAGGTCAGAGGTCAACTGTCCAGAGTCCGGTCTCATTCCATCATGGGTTCTAGGGATGGAACTCAGGCCAGCAGGCTTGTCTTCTTCAATACCTGACTCCACCTCTCTACTCCGCCCTTGCGGTTCCCAGGACACTGACCTCTGACCTCTGGTACATGCACACCTGTTGATGGAGGTGGGTCTTGTATTTATCTGTTGCTTTCATTGGTTAATTAATAAAGAAAACTGCTTGCCCCTGATAGGACAGAAAATTAGGTAGGCAGAGTAAACAGAACAGAATGCTGGGAGAAAGAAGCCGAGTCAGTGAGTCTCCATGATTCTCCCACTCCAGACCGATGCAGGTTAAGATCTTTCCTGGTAAGCCAGCTCGTGGTGCTACACAGAATATTAGAAATGGGTTAGATCAATATGTAAGAACTAGCCAATAAGAGGCTGGAACTAATGGGCCAGGCAGTGTTTAAAAGAATACAGTTTCCGTGTAATAATTTCGGGGCATAAGCTAGCCATGCGGGCGGCCGGGTGCCGGGGACTTAGCCCGACGTTCCTATTACAATAACCTGTACTCCACACCACACACTAATAGTAACAAATAAAATAGCTCAAAATCAAAGCATATGCACAAGCTTGTGCAGAATTTACACTCTGGTGACTATAGTGTATTTTTGTTTGTTTGTTTGTTTTGGTTGTTTTGTTTTTTTTGAGACAGGGTTTCTGCTGCCTCTGTCTCCTGAGTGCTGGGATAAAAGGTGTGTGCTATCACACCTGGAGGTGAATATAATGCAAAGTCTTCTTGTCTAAGTGGTCAGATACATGTGTGTGCTCATGTGTGTGCACACACACATGCAAACTTCATAAAGAACTACTGGTAGTAGAAAACTTTGAAAATAGCTGTTATCAGTAGTAGACTGAATTAAATGGAAGAATGTAATGGAATAATCTATAACTTTAAATAAACATAGATGATATATTTATGCACTGACAACAAACAGTGTATGATTTACTGAGAAAAGCCTATTTGCTGGCAAGCATATAATTTTATTCAGAGTAGAAGTTTGTACTTAGCAGGTTTTGAAATAATACAGTAACAACTGACTCAGAAGGGGAACTTTCCATTTCCAAATTTCAACTTATTTGAATTTTTACAATAATCATGAATCAGCCAGGCGGTGGGGGTGCACTCCTTTAATCCCAGCAGTCAGGAGGGAGGCAGAGGCAGGTAGATCTCTGTGAGTTCGAAGCCAGCCTGGTCTACAAGAGCTAGTTCCAGGACAGGCTCCAAAGCTACAGAGAAACCCTGTCTTGAAAAACCAATCATCATCATCATTAATTAAATATATAAAGCTTTATTTACATTGCTAAAATTAAGGATGGCAGAGAGGCTAAGATGATCCCCTACATCCATAAGAGTTAGTGTTGCCAACTTGACTGTTTGAGAACCACCCAGGAGATTAGCCAAGTGCATACCCCTGGCTGGTTATGTCCTATGAAGAAAATAAAAGATCAAAGAAAGCTGGGCTGTGGTGGCTCATATCTTTAATCCCAGCACTCAGGAGGCAGAGGTGGGCAGATCTCTGAGAGTTCTGAGTTCCAGGCCAGCCTGGTCTGCAGGGATACACAGAGAAACTCTGTCTTGAAGAACCAAAAAAAAAAAAAAAAAAAAAAAAGGATCCAAGAGAACCAGTTATCAGCTAGCTAGTGCAGTGCTCTCTCTCTCTCTCTCTCTCTCTCTCTCTCTCTCTCTCTCTCTCTCTCTCTCTCTCTCTCTCCCTCTCTCTCTCTCTCTCTCTCTCCCTATCTGCCAGGAAGCAGGAAGACTCTCTCCCACTCTCCTACAGGCTGCTCCTGCCATGATCCTTCTCACCTCAGGCCCAGGACCAACAGAGGCAAGGGCTACACACTGAATCCTATGAAACAAGCCATTCCTCCCTTTCAGTCATTTCCCTAAGGTATTTGGTCACAGCTACAGCATCCTTCCGACCCTCTCAGTCAAGAAGGAGGCCGGCCTTCCCAAGCTGTTTCCTAGAGAACCACAGAGGCTGGAGAAGGAGCTGTGGGAGCAGTGAACAGACAGACCCGGCAGGAGCTGGAGGACATTTATCTGAACAGCAAGGCAGACATAAATACTTACCTGGCCACTTGCTCACCCATCATCTTATCACCCTCCTTCAGTCTTTTCGATGCAATTCTAAAAAGAAAAAAAAGAATTCATTCTTAGTGTGCAAGACCTATCTGGAGGAAACATCTTGAGTATCAAGCCAGATGGCAAAATACTGGGTCAAAACAACATCCAATATGCCAGGGCAGTGCAATCAGGTGAAAAGCAGGATGAGGTGGCTCTGCCTTGGACCCCAAAATATGCAGTCTATGAAGGAATGTGAGAGTCTTACCACTCTGCTCAGTTGGAGGTGAGTTTCTGTCAATCATACTCAAAATACAGCACGGGCCCTGTTGGTATCTGCTACCCCAACACTAAGCACCCTTGAAAGGATGCTAATTGCCATTTCATTTTATTTTAACAGAGTCTCCCTATGACTGGTCTTAAAGTTGCAGTCTTCCTGCATCAGCTTCTCAAGGTATGAGCCACCATGCCCGGTTGCTCGTTAACATCTTTAAATGGTATCTTTCCACAGAGAGTTGAATCTTTGCCAATCAGCTGTATTACTTATTTAGGTTAAAAGAAATTGCTGAAGTGCCGTGGAAGGGCATTTGTTCCCTCGCTGCCCTCCAGTGCTTTTGAAGTTATAAGTCTGAGTCAACTATGAATCACAAATCACAAAACACTGGGGAAGAGAAGGCAGCAAGGCTTGGTTTTCGCCTTCTGCTCCATTGTTGCCAGAATGGAATGGAAACATAGGGGCCAGCTCCTGCCCCTCTCCCCATCTCTCCTGGAAGCAACTCCACTGAGCAATGGAAGGGAACACTGCAAAGAGCCGACCTTGAGCTACAGAAGATGAGACCCTGGAATCTCACCACTGTTACAGTACAGGGAGAACGAGGAAAGCCTGCTGTTTCGATCATAGGCTAGCCTAAAAGATGAGCTGCAGTTCTTCAAACTATGGGCCAACAAACATGAAAACCTGAGGAGGGGGACAGTACCTCATGTAAGGATCCACAGAGAGGAACAGGGCTTCCAGCAGGACCTCTACAAAAAAAAAAAAACCATTGAGATGCAGTTAGCGACGCAAGCCAGGATGGCTGGTATTCTGGCATTCTGAATAAACAAGCCTAGTCTTTCTGCTTAGGGGCCCCCCGCTCATCCGTGCTATTAGTGATTAATTTTACCATGCTGGGGATTGATTTTAAAACCTTGTGCACGTAAGGAAAACTCTCTTACGGTGAGTTTCACCTCCAGCTCCCCACATGTGCTTCCCACTGGCGAGAAGAAAGGCTTTCACGTTTGACCCAGCCCAACTGATGATGATGAAGATGACGATGATGATGATACTGCTACCTGTACTATTTTAGGGGGATCAATTCACGTGACATTTTCAACTATTGTCCCATCCTACTTAAGGACAAGTTAAGTAACTTAACATGGTCACTTTTGCAGCCACCATGGTACGGTGGTCATGTAACACCTTAGCTTCCTACTGCTGTGATAAAGACCATGACCAAAACTTATGTGGGCAGAACAGGGTTTATTTCAGCCTATCTGCCCCGATCATAGTCTAATACAAAGGGACAGAGGGGCAGGAGCTCCAGGGAGGCACCTGGAGGGAGGAATTGAAGCAGAGGCCATGAAGGAACTTTGCTTCCTGGCTTACTCTCATCTGCTTTTTTTTGTTTTGTTTTGTTTTTTTCGAGACAGGGTTTCTCTGTAGCTTTGGTGCCCGTCCCGGAACTAGCTCTTGTAGACTCTCATCTGCTTTCTTAATACAATCTAGGACCACCAAGGGTGGCAGAGCCCACAGTGGGCTGATCCCGCCTATGTGAATCATTGACCAGGAAAATGTCTATAGACTTGCCTGCCCACAATTCGATAGAGACATTTTCCTCACTTGAGGTTCTTCTTCTCAGATAACTTTAGCTTGTGCCAATTTGACAAAACTAACCAGAATGCATAGCATTTTACTAGCTTCTTTGATCGATACAAAAGAAGACATATTTTGCTAAAGTGACCTCCTCTGTATATTTTCTGGAACTTTGTATCCAAGTTTTGCCCACTGTAACTTAACCTCAGTGAGTGACCCTGTCATGGCAAGGGACTACACCCGGATCTCAGGAGCTAATTCACTGCAGCACCCTAGGGACACCGCTCACGGGCTGGGCTCTGGGTAGAACTGCTGAGACCTGCTCGCCTCTCTGTCATCATCAGGCTCACCAGGACAAAGGAGACAGCCTTCTTTGTCAACGCCATGAAGGGTAAGGCACCTGACATGAGCTTCATCAAAGATACTGGGGAGAGGGACCTGTGATGACATTCAAGCTGCATAGGAAAGAAACCCTAAAAAGGTAGTGGTGGGTTGCAAAACAGACATAAATGCCTCCCAATACTGTGTGCTTCTGATCAAGAAATCTGCTTCGGTGGATTGAGTGTGAAACCCAGTGGTTACCTAAAATCACGAAGAGGAGGAGGAGAAGAGGTGGCAGCAAAAGAAAGAAAGGAAGGAAGGAAGGAAGGAAGGAAGGAAGGAAGGAAGGAAGGAAGGAAGGAAGGAAGGAACCGAAAAAAGAGAAAGAAAGAAATTTGTCAGTCTTTGAATCTGGGCAACTTGTTTTGATCCATGGGACTTTAAGAAAAGCAATACAAGTAGAAACTTGAAAAATTCTTGAACACTGGAGCTCACCAACCCACAAGACCTCTACAAGGAAAGAACCCAATCCGGCTGTTCAGAAAAGGGGGGTGGTGCAGCCTGACCCCAGTAGAAAGCCTTCTATTATTAGGCAGATGAATGAGACTTATCCTAAAGTAACTAACCATTTAGCCCAGGTGAGACCTACAAAGAAGCACCCAGCTTAAACTAGCATAAACTGTGAACACTCAGAACTTTTTGTAAACTAGTGAGAAAAACTGTCTGAAGTCAAACTTGGGGATGGATTCTCCGTTAGACGGCAGAAGCTAACGGTTACAGCCTCTGCCAGCTCCGACTTGCCTCCATTATTTAAGGGTGGGAGCTCAGTTGTCTTCAGCTCGAAGTTACTGTCAGTGGGGAAGCCTTCAAAGTGCTTCTTCAGGGTCCAGCTCTTGGCCAGCACCATCGTGATGTACCTAGAACACAGTAAAAAACGTGGTCAATGATCATCTCATAGCCCTGAGGTCAGCAAGCACAACCCTATTACCATATAATCACAGCCGTTTACAGCTTTCTGGGATTATACTAAGCACTTGCTATGTTTGATCTCATTTTATTCCCATGGCTTTTCTGTAAGAGTCCTTGTTACCAATCACTTCAGGTGTGCAGATGCGGAAACAGGCTAAAACAAGCTCTCAAGACAAAAAGAAAAATGTAAACTGACAAATTCATGTTGGAGTTTCTCTAGGACATTAGACAACTAGGCGGACCTGCAAAGTCCAGCAGTTTCTCGCCTCTCCTGTTGTGACTCTTCAGGAAAAGCCTGAAATACAGGAACCAAAGTCACGTCTTTTTTTTTTCTACAGAAGCATGGACCTCATAGCCACTGGGGGGCGCCGCTGCTCCATCTCATTGTCTCTAATTTCGGCTCCAAAATGGAAACTGGTTTAAACTTGCTTCCAGGTAAAACCAACGGATAGATAATCTAAGCTGCCCTGTGCTTTAAAGGGTTCGGGGCATAGAACTACACATCATCACGTGGGACCTCAGTGGATTCTCCAGATAAGCACTCAGGACTGACCAGTTCACTACGTCCCTCTCACCCTAGGACGGTGAGGGGGGAAATACAAAGCCCAGCTCTTCCCATCTACTTGTCTCTGGGTTCGACAAGGGATTCTCGTAACCCAGTTGGCCTGAGCGAACTTGCAACCCGATCCTGCCGTGAGCCATCAGAAGGTGCTGATGACGAGCCTCTGTGAGAACAAGTGCTCCTAACTGCTGAGTCATCCTCTTTCCAACCACTCCCACCCCTCCCCCAACTGACAGCTCACAGCTTACATCCACAGGACACGGTGTAAGTGATGGAGAGTGTTTAACAAGCCCGTCATCTTCTTTACCTACCATTTTGTGATGAAACACTTGAAATCTGCTTGATTTTGAACTAATTGTTACCAAGAGTCACTCTATCTGACTCAGTGCCCTTTGACCAATACTTCAACCCTTCTCGGTCTCTGACAACTATCGTTCTGCTCCACATTTCCGAGTTCAATTTATTGTTTTTCTGAGACAGGGCTTGGCTGTGTAGCCCAGGCTGGCTTGAACTCCCTAGGTAACAGAGGCTGTTTTGGAACCCTTCATTCTCTTCTTCCACAAGCTGGGACAGCAGGCACGCTCAGTTTGAGTCTGGTTTATTGTTATCGTTATTTTGTGTGTGCATAACCCTGGGGGGGGGGGGCATGCGTGCCACCGAGGGCTTGTAGAGGTCGGAAGACCGCCTTCAGGAGTGGGTTCGAGTCTTCCATCCTTCGGTTCCAGGGACCGAACTCAGGTTGTAGGACTTGCGGGGCAAGCACCTTCACCCGCAGAGCCATCTTACTGGAGGATTTCCATTTTGTTTTGTTTTAAGACTCTTCATATTTCCGTCTCTCTTCAAAGCAGCAGCCCCTGTTCCTCCTGAACTTACCACAAGTCTAGAAGGACCCCTTTGAAAAGGGTCCTGGTACAGTCAGTGCCTTGGAGCGTGACCTGGCCTGCTCGGCTGGCTTCCTACCTCGCATGCGCGAATCCCCACCCCTATCTTTTTCATTTGCTTCAGTTTAGCAATCCTGCAAACTCCTAGCCCAGATCTTCCTGGGTGCAGGCGTTTCCGCCGCATGCACGAATGCATGTACAGTCGTACTGCAGGCCGACTTTGCCGTTTCCCTAACTCAGGTCTCAGTCTCTCCAAGAAGCGGCAGGGACCGCGAGGCGATTCTGGACTCCCCAACTTCCGGAGCGCAGAACCCAGGGTCACTAAGCGCCGGTACGTGGACGTCCGGGTGGGGGAGACCTCCCGCGCTCACTTGCTCAACGAGGATCTAGATGCCCAGCGGGAAGAAAGAATCGGTCGGGCGAGGGAAGAGGAAAAGAAGAGGGATCAAAAATATCAGTGTGTCTACTTACAGAAGCTCGCAGAAACTCCTTTCCTGGGAGGCCGCTCTGAATGCTCAGCTTAGCGCCCAACAGTTGACTTTAGCTGGACGGTCGGAGAGGGCGGGGCTTCTCCAGGGAGGAGCAGCTTCGCCCTAGAGCTAGGGTCACTGCACGACAGGGGAGGGACATACGGAGGGGTTTGTGTGAGTAGGTGTCTCCCTGTGTTCTAAATAATAAAAATATTTTTTCCTGAAGAACTCAATTTACGTTCACAAGATCAGAATCAAAGAAATCAATAAATTACCCAGTTACTTCAGGCAGTATCTTGCCACTTCGGGCCAACTAACTGTTGCTGCTGTCACTATTTCCCGTCTCTGGGAGAGGCAGGTGCTAGGTTCTTTGAAGCCTTAACAGAGAAGGTGAGCAGTCATGGCATCTAAAACTGTTTTGTAAAGAATGAGTTAAGATGGAGTTATGGCAGCGGGGAGATACAGCCGGCACTACTGGCTGCCAGCAGCCGGAGGAGTTCCCAGCTCAGGAACCTCAGTAAGGTAAAGTCACTTCCTTGACTAGAGGGCAGAAGGCTCAGAGGAATCAGTGGAGAAAGTCAGGTAGTTTACCTGCTTTTAGATTTAAGTGGGACATTTAGAAAACTATGCCCTTGGGTGATTTTACAATCCCTAAACCAAGTCGCTCAGAGAACGTAATTCACACCTAAACTTAAAAGATGGGGGAGGGGCGTGAGATTGCAAGCTGGTTTACTTCATCCTAAAGACAGTCCTTTGTAAATGAAATTTTAAGGAGGCTTCCTGAGAAACATTGTTCAGGTCTAGGGCAGAGGAGAGTGCTCAGACCATTCTTTTGTAAAACTCAGTCACAAACATTCTCTATACAATCTTGTTGGAGATGGTTTAGAACACCCATCATCTCCATAGGCAATCCTGATATTTTATGTTGAGGTTTCTGATCCCCAGATGTTGAGTGAGCAGCTTCTTTCCGTTCTCCTGTTCCTCTTAGTTCCCATCTTTGGGTCTCACGTTAGTACAGTGAGGGCTAGCTCTCAGTAAGTCCTTTGACCTCTTTCCTGGCAAGTCACACTGAATCACCAAACCTTAATCTAATCTCCATAAACCGTGTGATAGAGATAAAGGGGAGAGAGATGTTTTAACTTTGTAATCTCCTCTATTGCCCACCTCTTGGATTCACAAATGTTTGTTACTATTTACTTTTCTCTCCTTTTCTGCAATGATTCATAAATACACATAAATGATATTCCTCTCTCTTTCTCTCTCTTTGTTTTTTTGTTTTGTTTTGTTTTTCGAGACAGGGTTTCTCTGTAGCTTTGGAGCCTGTCCTGGAACTAGCTCTTGTAGACCAGGCTGGTCTCGAACTCACAGGGATCCGCCTGCCTCTGCCTCCCGAGTGCTGGGATTAAAGGCATGCGCCACCACTGCCCAGCTTTCTCTCTTTCTCTCTCACTCTCCCTCTCTCTCTCTCTCTTTTTTTGTTTTGTTTTGTTTTGTTTTGTTTTACGAGACAGGATTTCTCTGTGTAACAGCCCTATCTATCCTGGAACTAGCTCTTGCAAACCAGGCTGACCTCAAACTCACAGAGATTCGCCTGCCTCTGCCTCCTCCAGTGCTGGGATAAAAGGCGTGCCACCACTGCTCGGCTGGATTTTCCTCTTTTTAATTAAATTAGACTCACTCTGTTTCTTTGTTTACTTATTTGTTCATTCTGGCTGAACAAATGTTAAACTTGCACTTTGCCTCTGGGCTGTGTCCCCAGCCTCAGGGTCTTTATAAAGGTAATAATTTGTGCCTTTTTTCTGATGTAACGTCACAGTCATCTTCCAAATAGACAGATTCAGATATAGTTTAATAGTTTTTGGCAATAGTCCATAATTACTCAGTGTTGGGCTTGTTTCTCCTGGAGTTCTGCTTCATGCCTATCTACAGTGTTATACCTTACCCTTTTATCTGCAATACAGTAATATACCCTTTTATAAAGAACTACATTATATTCTTTTTTTCATACCAGTAGTGTTTATTGTTATTCATAAGTGATCAAAAGACAAACAAGGCTCATTATTATATCACTTGGTGACAAAGTGAAAGAGACAGATATGTATTTATATTAAAAATACACACACTCTCTCAAGCCACACGGTGCTATGCAGGTGAGATGTCAGGCTATACAGTTCTGATATACACAACACATTAAGAATCAAGCGTAAAAACCATACTTAAAGTTGCAAAAATAAAGTTTCCTTTTCTTCAAGCATTTTGATCTGGGCTCAAGCAAAGCAAACAATGAGCAACGATGATTTTAATAGGATTCTACACACGCTGAAACTATCAATATACAAAGGTCCACAAACAAAAATGGAGCTACAGGAATGGATAATGCTTTTCATCCAGAGTCTAAGAATCTGTTTCATCCCAGCTCTTGGACATTAAGAATCATAATTTACATTACTTGAAGAACAAGGTGAACCAGAACAAAACAACCAACTCAAAGTCATGACTGCAAACAAGGCATGGCTGCCCTCAGTCTCTCCAACGTTCCCCTAGCTCAACAGCATCATTTACCTGAAGGATCATGAGTCACAATTAAGGAGTACTCATACAAAACTATTTCCTTTATTCCTGAAAAGTGCCACATACTAGACTTTTCATTTAAAAAAATACACAGCACATAAACTAATGAAAGACAGTCTGTCTCCATCTCTTGTCGACCAGGAAAAGCCAGGGCAAGTCTTTGATTCCAATTCAAAATGGTGTCTGCTGGCCAATGCCCAAAGTCTCCAATTTGGAGCAGTGGAGCTGAGCATTTTTGGGATGTTGTGCTCATATGATGGGCCGTCAGTAATAGGTCTTAAGTGACTGCTCGGGAGGTTGAAGGCATCTGCAATTGCACATGCCATTTCGTACTTGGTCATCTGCTCATTGCCAGACCAGTGAAAGGTTCCCTTAATGAATGGAACCAGCATCCTCTTCTCTGCCAGCTGCCGGGACACACTGGCTACATCCTTCACGTGTGTGGGAAACCTCTGCTGCCAGTGGTCCAGGTTGGCTGCTTGTTGCTGTACTGTACCTTGTCGAACCTAACAGTCACAGCGCTTTCTTCCAGCTTCTCAACTTCCCCATACAGAACAGGAATTCTCAAAACAGCAGCCCCGAAATTGTTCTCCAGGACTGGCTTTTCTCCATCTAATTTTGTTGTGCCATAGAGATGATTCAAGGAATTTGGTATATCTTCTTCTGTGTAAGGGGGATTTGTGCCATCAAACACATAATCTGAGCTAATGTAGATGAGAAATGCTCCAATAGCAGCTGAAAATCACGAATGAGGTGATGAACTGCTTCAGAATCCAACAGGTTCACCTGTTCAAATTTTGGTCTTGCTCTTCGAGAGCCACAGTACCAGTTGCTGTGTTGAAATTCTTTGTCAACTGCTCTGCCAAGAAGCCCTGTGGCATCTGTAACTAGAACCTGCCCGGTAGGGATGTTTACTTCCTAAGCTCCAGGGAATGAAGTGGATAGAGAGCTCTTTCTCCGCCGCCCACCATGCCAGCTGCCTTTGCACCATCGCGACTGCAGTCACCTCCAGCACAGTACAACCGGGGGCCACAGAGCCCGCGTCCTTGGCTCTCCTCCCCCTTAGGAGCTACATTATATTCTAATGCCTTTATCTCTCCATAGGCTAATTTCAAAATGTGGCATTTATTTATTTCTGTCTCGGGTCAAAGAATCATGGCGTCTGCCTCATTGCCTTCTTCCCAGCATTCTGTTCTGTCTACTCCACCCACCTATGTTCTGACCTATCAGGCCAAGCAGTTTTCTTTATTAATTAACCAATGAAAGCAACAGATAGATAGAAGACACTCCTACACACACACACAGACATTCAGAGACACACAGAGACACAGACACACACACACACATATATATATGTATATGCTTTAACCTACCTGAAAGTATATATAACACATGTGTGCCTGGTACCCACAAGCGGTCAGAGGAGCATGTTGAATCTCCTGGAGCTGGAGTCAGGAATTGTAGTGAGCTACCATGTGGGTGCTGGGAACTAAACCCGGGTTCCCTGGAAGAGCGGCTAGTGGTCCTAACCACCGAACCATTCATCTCTCAAGCACCTTAAGAATAGACTTTTGGGGGCTGGAGAGATGGCTCAGTGGTTAAGAGCATTGCCTGCTCTTCCAAAGGTCCTGAGTTCAATTCCCAGCAACCACATGGTGGCTCACAACCATCTGTAATGGGATCTGGTCCCCTCTTCTGGCCTGCAGGCATACACACAGACAGAATATTGTATGCATAATAAATAAATATTTAAAAAAAAAAGAATAGACTTTTGATATAACGCTTGGGTAGAGTGACAATGTTGTAGTCAACCACTTCGACCTTAAGAAATAACACTTTCCTAAGGTTAACCCTTTGAGGTTGCTGCACTGCCTTCCAAAAAATGTCATGGCAATCTGTATCTCCCTGGCCCGTCTGGGAGTTCCTGTCAAAACTAAAGCACACACCAGGCTCAGTGGTGGTGTTTCACCTTCTGTCAGTCAGCAGGGAAACCAGCTTTCGCCTTGGATCATTCAACCAATCGTTATGTTTCCTCTCCTGCCTGCCAGGCTTTCAGCTACCAAAGCTCAAAGTGGAAGACTCGGAACCCGCAGGAAGGCTGCGTGAACTAGACCTCGGGTCAGCTGTGCAGGTTTATCAGATTCCTAGCAAGAGCACTCTGTTGACCTCCGAACCTTTCAAAAGTGAGAATGTGGGCGTGATGGAAAGAGTGTGTGGCAGTTGGCTAGGGCTGCCACAACAAAACCCATGGGTTAGAGGATTTCAGAAGCAAAAGTTTCATTTCACGAATGCGGGTGGACTGGCAAGATCCTGGGGAAATGGCTTAGTGGGAAAAGTGCTTGCGGTGGAGACTGGGGGACCTGAGTTTGATTTTGAAAATCTATATTAAAAACAATTTTAAAGGCCAGGCATAGTGGTAGTGGTACACACCTTTAATCCCAGCACTCAGGAGGTAGAGGCAGGTGGATCTCACTGCCGACAGTAGAGGAAAATACAAGGTATCTATCTGGATCACTGAGCCTTTGGTCAACTCTGGGATTCCTACTTTGGACTCCTTGTTCAGTGGGAAATGGGTGCATGTTTTTTAAGTCACTGTGGGTTTGGTTTCTGAACTCTAGAATGCAGACTTGACCTGGAAAAGAACCAGGCTAAGCCGTTGTCTTTGTTACTCTTCTATTGCTATGAGGAGACACCATGACCAAGGGAACTTAAAAAAAACAGCATTATATTGGGGATTTGCTCACTGTTTCAGAGAGTCAGTATATGACCACCGTACAAGGAGTGTGGCAGGCAGGCAGGCAGAGCGCTGGAGCCGTAGCTTAGAGCTTACATCCTGATCTTCAGGGAGCAAGCAGAGAGAGACTGGACATGGGCTTTTGAAACTTCAACGCTCACTTCCAGTAACAAAGCTCCTTCAGCAAGGCCATACCTCCTAATCCTTCACAGTGCCAACAACTGGGAACCAAGCATTCAAACTTAGGTGCCACAAAGGCCAGTCTCACCCAAACCATCACACCTGTACACTGTTTCCTGGTGAGCACCCATGCCCACCTTTCCTCCGTATGAGGGGAGGGCTTGACAACTCATCAAGAAGGCACCTTTGCCCTGGGGGCTGAGAGTGACTAAAGCTTCCCTGACACATGTGCAGAGACCACAAGGGAGACACCCACAGACCTGCAGTGCCTGCTCAGCTGTTGAAGATCAAGAACCAAGTGTATCATGGAATGTATAGTACTGGACAGCAGCAAGACCCTCAATTCTGTTTTCTTCTTTCTTCCGTGTGTGTGTGTGTGTGTGTGTGTGTTTGTGTGTGTGTGTGTGATGTTTTAAAAAAGCATACCTTGAAGCTAGTGAGCTAAATCAAATGAAATGTCTCAAGTGGCATTTGTCGCTAACCCTGATAGCCTGAGTTTGACCCCCACAACTTACAGGGTAT
The DNA here is from genome assembly GCF_950005125.1 of Chionomys nivalis. Lineage (NCBI taxonomy): Eukaryota > Metazoa > Chordata > Mammalia > Rodentia > Cricetidae > Chionomys > Chionomys nivalis. The sequence goes on along the minus strand of NC_080101.1, from coordinate 14,421,311 downwards.
GAAGAGAAAACTGATGCCTTCAACTTGTCCTCTGTCTATATATTGTGACATGCCTGTACCCACCCCACGCAATAAATAAGTCAATAAATGTAATTATAAAAGTTTTTAAGGGAAGCTATCAAGCTCAATGCATTTGAGTATTTGTCAGGGCTTCCGAAGATTAAGATGAGAAAAACACCGCATGGCTGGTGGTGTAATTTTAAAAAAGTAGCACGCGAGACAAAGACGCCGTGTAACAGAATTCACGTGGAGGGGTTTTTATTAGAGGAAAGGGAACGTAAAAAGAGAGACGGGGGAACCTAGCGAATGCGCACAGAGGGGCACTCTTAATGACTGCAGCTGACTGTCCTGTTAAGACCCCAAGGGTAGGCCAGTACAGATGCCTGAATACTAATAGTTGGGGTATTGAAAGAGCTAATAAAACAGCCCGTATGAAAAATCTTTGCCAAACAAAAATCTCAGGAGCAAAATGCCCATAACACAAGGTGTCTCAGATATTCACTAGACTGGAACTAATGGAACATAGGGATGAGATGTAGCCAGGGATGTACCCTCAGTGGTGGAGTACTGAACTCGGGCGCATGAGAACCTGGGTAATTTCCAAGCATAGAAAGAAAGGCGTGGCCATGGACTGTGCCAGGTCAAATAAGATATCTTTGGTAATAACTTTGACTTAGCAAGTCTGGATAACGGTAATCAGTAAAGTCATGGTGATTTTGCAAAATCGCAGTAAATAATCTAGAGTTAGAATATGGGGCAAAGGAGAAAGTTTCCTTTGCTTTGCTCTATGAAAAAGCCTTTTCACTTCAGTCATACATATGCACGTAGGTTTTTCACTGAGCTCTAATCTAGTGACCCAAGGGAGCAAGACACTTAAAACGATATAGTTATGTAATTAATAATAGAATGTTTCTCACCAAAAAAGACTAATAATACAATGTGTAGAGCCCACATGGTAAGAATTATTATTGATGTGGTAGGAAAATTCCTTGTGAATATTTTTCTGTGGCAACATATTTAGAAACTTGACAAGTGCATCCCCCTTGCTTCCTTACAACCTCCATATTTTGTTAGTCTGGTGAGAAGCTGTGAAACCATTGTGTAACCAATTCACGGGGCTAGAGAGATGACTCAGCAGTTCAGAGCTTGTGCTGCTCTTTCAGAGAACCAAAGTTTGGTTCCCAGTGTCCACCGTCAGATAGCTCACAGCCCACTGTAATCCAGCTCCAGGGGATCCCTGACCCTCTTCTGGCCTCCTTGGGCATGTGTACTCATGTGTGCACACACACACATGCGCGCACAATTGAACCTTTAAAAATCCAGTTTGTGAGATTGTTGTCATAACTGCAGGGAACTAGTGCATGAGGGGAAGCACATCTGGAGAGAGAATGCTCACTGCCCCTCGCTGCACGTAGAGAGTCAGATGGTGTCGCATCAGCTGTGAATCTTGCACAAGAGTAGCCCATGGGGCATAGCATTTCTAGTCCTCTTTACTGTTATCGTCCTCAGAGCCTGGGGGAAACCAAGAGGCAAATTAACATAGACCAGAGACAAGGTAGCTGGTCAGTGGCTCGGTTCCTTCTGGGGCTGACACCACCCCTGTGCATTCTCCTTCTCAACAAAGGGTGAAGCAGACTCCTCTCGTGGGAAGGAGTACCCTGAAGAGGGGGTCACACTTGTGGAATTTCTGGAAGTTACTGCGAGCAGTGTTTTTTCTAGAGCGAGAGTTTGCTGAGTGTTGGAAGGCTGTCTCTCCTGGTTTCCCCTCCTAGCTTCTTTTCCCACCACCCTACCCCCCCCCCCCCAGCACTTCTCTGATTCTGCAACAAAGATTCTTTCTGTCCCACTTGGGCTGAGGCCCAAAAAGGCCAAGGGAACCTGAAACACCTTTATCAATAAGGGAGAGTGTACCAAGTGAAGTGTGTGAAAAAATTGTGGTCCAGAGAAAAGAAAAGGAATGGGGTCCTGTCAGAAGGACCCAGCTACCTCCTAGGAGCTTCCGTTGACTGAATATAAATCAGTGTGAATATCAAGTCAAATAATTAACAGGCACATAACCCAACAATAAGAATGTTCATCCATAAATTACAATTTCATAAATCCAGAGGTAAGGAAACGATCTCCCCAAAACATCGAATGTCAGTCACTAACAGTAGCCAACTGGGTGGAATTGAAATGGCACAATTTTGCAACTCTTATACTAATAGTTGACTCAGGCAAGAGCCGTGCAGGCTGGAACATGTAGGTGAAAGTTTGGTGAGGCGCAGTGCGTTTGTACAGTACATATTGACTTATTGTCACAGAGTATTTATTAAGGGACAAAGGTAGCTTCACAATGCGGAAGTCTTGGCAGAGGAGAGAGGTTCAAGTTCAGCTGGTGATATGAAACAGCCATTACCTTGCATTTATCTGATAGACTATCTTAAGAGGGTACATGGTCCAACCATTCACCGTATCCTGACAGAAATCACAGCCTAGGTTGGAACTTGAGGAGAAAGCAGACAAAGTCATGTTGAGAAACCTAGAAAATAACCAATGTGTGTTTTCGTCTTTCAAAGAGTCATGGGAAACAGACTTAGGAACTCTTCTAAAACAAGAAGGCAAAAGACACCTGACGACAGTGGATCTGAATTACCGTGGGTGGCAGCATGGGACAGCTACAACAGACGTGACCAACCTAGCTGTGGGATCCGAATAAGGGCTGTAGATCAGGACAGCTGCTGAGAAATAGATGGCCTCGGAGCCAAACTAGGTGTTCTCAACAGAAAGAATGAGTGTGTGAGATGAAAGGAAGCAGAAATCCACCTCTGGCCTCTGAGGGTCAACAATTCAACTAACAGGGCTGGAGAGACAGCTTAGCAGTTAAGAGTAGGTGCTGCTCTCCCCAAGGGCCTGAGTGTAGGGTCTCAGCACCTACATGCTGGCTCACAACCACTTGTAACTCCAACTCCAGGGAATCAGATGCCCTCTTCTTGCTCTGCAGGCACCTGCACACATGTGGCACACACATGCAGGCAGGCACACACACATGCACGCGCACATACACACACACACCTAAGAAAAACAAAAACAGAAAATGGAAAGATGGTGCAGCAACTCAAAGTGCTTGCTGCTCTTCCAGAGGACTGAGACTTGGCTCCTAGCACCCAGAGGACCGAGGCTTGGCTCCTAGCACCCAGAGGACCGAGGCTTGGTTCCTGGCACCCCAGAGCCCAAGTCAGGCGCTCACAACTGCCTATAATTCCAGCTCCAGGTGACCCAACACTGTCTTCTGGCCTCCATGGGCACTCCTATACAGCACATTCACATACAAGCACACAAATACAATTAAACAAACAAAAGATGTACTTATTAATGCTTAATTTTCATTTCTCCAAACTTTGTGTGCAAGATCTGTTGACACATACTATAAAGCCATACAAATACAGAATATATGAGTTTACCTATATACATAAATCACTGGCTTTCTAATATGATCATTATGTTTAATTTTTTTGAGACAAGCTCTCTCTATACAGCCCAGGCTGTCCTGGAACATACTATGTAGACTAGGCTGGCCTCAGACTCATAGAGATCAGCCTGCCTCTGCCACCTGCATACTGGGATTAAAGGGATGTACCACCATGCCTGTCATTATATGTAATTTTAAAGTAGAATAATTTGTATGTTACATAATATTTACTTTATGCTTATTTGTACATATAATTTATATAACATGTGGTTTTAAACACTTTAATAAATACATGCAAAATAATGGGTTTCATTGTAATATTTTAAGGTATGCATATAACATAATTTGATCAATATATATGTGCTTTGGCCATTTTTCATCCTCTGTTCTTCCTTAGATGCCCATCAGTGACTGAATAAAGACAATATTATGTAACACTTTATATATTAAAAGAAACTATACTATAGCTGATACATTACACGTAAAATAAATATGTATTAGAACAATTGTAATACTATTCTGTCAAAAAAAAGAATGAAATTGTTCTTTTACAGCAAGTTGGCTTAGAGCTAAAGGCCATCGTGTTAACTGAAATATGATAGATTCAGAAAGACCATGTGCTTTCTCTCACAGATGGGATTTAGCAAACAAAGTATGGAAGAACTTGGGCTATATGTACGTGATAGACATTGTCATTCCCAGGCTCTCGCCATATCTAACTTCCCTTTCAGCTTTCATTGCCACTCCATGCTTGCTGAGGCTGATTCTGTGGTCAAGAACTTAGAACGGTTAACAATGAAGTCTCAGAGAAACGCGACTTCTGGCAATGCCCTGGTAAGCCCTGAAACGGAACGGAAAGAAAAGAGGACCGGTTGGAGAGACGATCCACTTTTCTAGGGGCGGAGAGCAGTACTACATCTGAACCCACATCAGGGGATGCCGCTTGCCCTCCGGCGTCATCTTCTGGGCCGTCACTGATGGCAAACCTCACCATGCGCTAGAGCCTCTGCATCCTCCCACCTGTACTAGCCACAGGACAATCTCATCAGTCCCGTGCCACACACGCCCTTTCGTGTTGGCCCCCACCCAGGTTCTGCTTGTAAAGGGTACAAGTGGGATTTCCTGATAGTGAACTACACACTCCTCTAAAAGCTTTGGCTAGGAAGGTGAATCAGTGTTAGACAACATTCTTGGATCTGTCTGGAAGACTATAAAGAAGAAACGATGTTGAGTGAGTCTCCCTAGCAGAGACTGGGCCTTGCGGCAGGCTTACTCCAGCAAGTCTGAACTGCAAGGTTGGTACATGCTAACTCCCCTCACCTACCAGGCTTTGGAGAAAGCTTCTTGCCAGAAAAGCAGCAGCTGTGGGTGGATCGGCCTCGCTGGCATCATAAAGCTACTTTGTTACAGTTTATGAGGTGTTTTCCTTTCTGTCTATATCAGTATTATAAGAGTGGGTAAAGTGCATAGTTTGCTTTAGTTTAGATGTAATTAGTCCCAGGCGGATGACTTCAGCTTCTATGGTTTCCTTTCCCCTGTCAGTCATCCTCTGACATAGCCCTAAACATGAACGGAGCTGCTTCCACCTTCTCCACAGCTTCCCATGGGCAGCTGAGGACTTTTTGGAGCAAATCGCCCAGCTAGGCTGACGGGTGTTTCTCTCATCGTAACAACACAGCGGCACACCCAGTAACGTGGAGAATTCCTCAGCGTGCTTTTTCACGCCAGGCTGCCCTGACTTTATCCTTTTCCTTGTGCTGTCAGGCCTGTCAGGCCTCCCGACCCGTGGTTGATCTGGTCTTGTGCCTCATGAGTGCACCAGAGCCCTTGGTCTGAGGTCTCATCTTTTAATGACTGGGGTCACAAGCTTCTCTGCATCTGTGGGTTCATCTTTCTGCCAGAGATAAGAGTGGACTCAGCTCTCCGGGAAGGACTGTGTCTTAACCTTCACGTTTCCTCCAACTCACCCGCCTACTCTAGTTATTCCTCCTCTCTCGCTTAAACAAATCCTGTTGGCATTAACCAGAAGTTTTCATCGTTTGGAAAGTAAAACACAAAAACTGCCTATATACAGAAGCTCCCCAAGTTTAAATTGTCCTACACTCTCTTCCAAGCTCCATGAGTTCATGCACTCAAGGGTCTTCCTGACCTTTTTGCCTTGACATCCTCTTAACTGAGTTTCTGATTTCAGCCTCAGGCAGATGCATTCTCTCTTGCTTTCTTGCTGGAAAGAATCCCAGTACAGTCTGCAATTAGCAATGGGCCTGACCAAGCTCCCTTACTGTTCAAAGCTACCTCATCGCAATTCTGCTCAGAGATAGAAGTTATTAGATAGGGATTGTAGGGAAATTTTATTAAAGTGAGCTTTTTTTTTCCTTCTTGGGGCCTACAGAGAGGTACAGCAGCCAGTTGTGATTATGAAGCCCACAGGCTACAAGAAAGCAGAAGAAGAAGGACCCTAGGATGTTGTTTTTTAACGAAATCTCAATTCAATTCTTGGAGGTAGATGCTGGGGTGAAAACCTGCTAGCTCAGGGAGGCAGAGAAAGCACCCAGATGACCTTCCTCCTCTGCTGACATCCCAGAGAAAAAGAGCTTTCTCCTCCATTTCAAACAAAACTTCACTCAAATTCCTTCCCTTCTTCCTATGTGTCTCCCTATCGGTCCTCCTGAACCCCTCTTATTCTCTATGGTTACTTCCTGCCAACCGGTTGCTTGCTCTGCCTCTTGACCTATGGAATGTTGTTTTCATTTAGTCCTGTTTATAATAAGCAAAAAGTTCTTGGATTAAAGGTGAGTGCTAGACCTGAGTCACACAACTAGAAACAGGTTTATCCAGTAAATAATGCTATCTCAGGGGTCACAAACAAACTGCAACACGGGGACACAGGTAGCATCATGAGACCTTGATGTCAGTTCTGAAAGGTTGCATCAGATCGATGTACCTCTTGCTTGTTTGAGCCACTGTGAATATTCGATGTTTTGCTACATACCTTAAATTTATCTCTCTCTTGTCTTTCTGAGTCTTGGAAACTGAGGGCTGATCTTCCTCAAATGCAGTTTGTGATTTTTCCCTCTCAACAACCCTCTTGTAGCCAGCCCATCACCAGTCTCCTCCGACTACTCCTTAAGGCAGTATTTGTATTCCTTGGTGCCACTGTGCGGTCCCAGGCACCATCATTTTCTCAAAGAACTTGCCCTGGTCCTTTTGCATCCACCTCTGCCAATCATCTTTTCTCCATCCCAAAAGGGACTTGTAAAATGAAAACTAAGTCTAGCAACGCCTTTCCTTGATGTACTTAGTGCCACCCACATTCCCTCCCCCATCCTGCTTCTTTGTCTAGCACTTAGGATACATCATCATTGTGAAGGGTTTTCAAGGCACCCAGCTGATTTCAGTTATGACGTCACTCCTCCACTCAGCCTTCACTCATGCTGTGATGGTTTTCTAACCATCATTAGACAATGAAGTCTTCGAAGCCCCAGAGTCTTGAGCACATTCTTTGTCCTGCCTAGAATAGTCTTTCTCTTTGTCTGTTCGGTTCAACTTTATCTTTTGGGTTTTATCTTAAATGTCCATTTGGAGTCCTTCCCACGCTTCCTTACTTGTCTCCAAACCTTTCTACACTTTGCAATTGTTGATCTATTTCCTTACTTGTTAGCTCTCTATGTACCCATCATCTATGAATGCCCGTCTTGTTCACCGCTGTCTACGCAGGGCCTGACACACGGAAGATCTATGTTTAGAGTTCATTGGACATATTTAGCTCTTACAGTTCATGAGCAGACTTGCTGAAGTTTAACTGAATTTAGATCCTCTTGACAAGGACACAGGAAGAATTAGTTTGGATTCTGCATGTAGCTAAGGGGCTCTATACAAGAATTTGTAAGAGTTGTACCTTAAAATGGAGCCCTTCCCACCTCTAAAAGGTTGGGTCACACTTTCTGTAAGAAAAGAAAGAGTCGTTTTGTCAAGGAGAGGCCCCCCTAAGACCTACCATGTGGAGTCAGAGACTGGGTTTCTTTAGGAAATGTGTATTTGCAGATCCAAGGCATCAAAGAAGGAAGTGAACTACTCCAAGAGGAAAAGAGAATCTGGAGTTCCCTGTTTTACATTCAAATGGGGGCACTGAGGTGACTCTGTTTGTAAAGGTGCTAGCTGCCAAGCCTGGCTACCTGAGATGGACTTTTGGGACCCACATGCTGGAGGGAGAGAACTGACTCCTGCAGGTTGTCCTCTGACCACCACACACATAAAATAAATAATTGTAATTTTTTTTGTATCTTTGTTGTTGTTTTGATTTTTTGAGACAAGGATTCTCTGTGTAGAGCCCTGGCTGTCCTGGAACTCATTCTGTAGACCAGGCTGGCCTGGAACTCATTGAGATCTTCCTGCCTCTGCCTCCCAAGTGCTGGAATTAAAGGCATGTGTTGCCACTGTCCAGTCAAGTGTAGTGAGCTTTAAAGAGAGGAGAATATATTCTTATGTTACATAATAGAACCCCTCACATGAGTCCTCAACAATCAGCGAGATCGTTTAAAAACTTTCTAAATGTTGGGATGATTCAGTTGTCTGTGGAAACTGGGGAAGGGGTTAAATAAGTCATCAAAGTTATCTTGGGACAGATCAGAGCCCCACAGATTAAAAACAGCTAGTGGAATATATTGCCTGGTATAGTGTCACACACATTAATCCCAGCACTTGGGAGACAGAGGCAGGGGGATCTCTGAGTTTGAGGCCATCCTGGTTTACAGAGTTCCAGGACAATCAGGACAGCACATAGAAACCCTGTCTTCCAAAGAGAAAGGGGTAGTATTTAAGTCAGGGCCATGAAAAAGACTACAGTCCATTACAAACAAGAAGGTAATTAGTCCTTCCGCCATTCGTGCCTACTCTTAACTGTGGAAGACCAGCCCTTCCTATCACGTTGCTCAGCTCAAAGGACAGCTGGGACCCAGGTGGACTGCACACAGTGTGGCTTTGAGGTGTGTAGACAGACAAGATGACGGGAACTGAAGGTGGGTGTTGAATCTCACTCAGCATCTCCAGGAATGCCCACCATGGTCTCTAAACCCGCAGCAGAATAAATCTAAATGCAGGAAGTAACTCTGGCGAGCCACTCGCCCAAAGTGGAGGGACGTAGCAGAAACAGACAGGGTGTAAGACTCTAGAATAACTCCGAGGCCATTTCTGAGCCCTCTCAGCCTTAGTGCTTTCCCCCCCTTCCCTGGGAACCAGGAACCTGATAATCACCCACGCATGCACTGGGCTTTGAGTACCTTCCCAGGAACTCTCTAACCCCTTTGTAGTTTTTCTTCAATAGACCCAGGAACTGGAGCAAAACAACTTGCAGATGACCAGCAGATGTTTCTCCTTGCTCAACCAACCCAGCAACCACCATGGCAACAGACAATCATAGTTAGCTGATCATTAAACGAGCTAGTCACGATAGTTGACAAACGGCTTCCGTACTCCCCCTTTGATTCTGCGGTCTTTCTCTTTAAAACTAGCCTGTAACAGCCGTTCAGGGTCCTTAGCTTCTGGAATGCTGAGTGACCCTGTCGCGACAGAATTAAAATCCTCTTGCTTTTACATCAACTGCGGTGTCAGAGTGGTCTCTTGGGGAGACTCCTCCTTTGTAATTGGACTTTAGGGTCCAACAAGGGTTGTGGAACTAGAACTGTGGACCAGTGGAAGGCTTGAGTCAGAGATTTCAGGCAGGAGGTAGGGATCTGGGAGGTCCTTCTTCTAGAAACATTGCTGAATATATATGTGTATATATATATATATATATATATATATTTCAAAGCAGGGAAACACAAGGAAGGTATCTCATAACTGAGTTTTTAACTTCATTTTGTTTGATTGTTTTAAGGTTTGTTTCCAGAAAAAGCAGCAGCAGCAGCAGATGAGAGGAAGAGGACACGGGCCTCATACACAGAACAAGACATCTTGGGCTCCAGATCACCAGGTATCAAACTAGCAATCTACAGGAGAGCCTTGGAAAGAATGAACCTGAGCTACAGTACATGCTCCACCTGTTGGTAGCCTGGAATGAGAACAAGGATTGTATGGGCAGGGCCGTGTGGAGTGGAAGCCAGAGCACTGACTCCTGTACCAAGTTTTGGCAGGGTGTTCAAGAACTATAGAAAAGCCTTGATCTGAACTTGGATCCCCCTTCCCCCAGAAATGACTGAACCCCATGAAGTCATCATCTTCTGTCCCCAGCTCCATCGTTGTGATCCCAGAATATTCAGAAAGCTGGAAGACTATACAACCGGAGTCTCAATTACCTCACACTCCTTTTTTGATATTTCCCAGCTTTAGTTTTCTCTTGCAGTTCGGAGAGAACGTGGCATCTGTCTGCTCAGCTTCGAGCCAGATGGCTTCCCTATTTTGAGAACAAAAAGAGACAAAAGAGAAAGCCATAGCTTCTGCGCTAACTGGAGAGCAATAGAGAGCTGAGCATTGGACAGAATTGCTGCCACCAGGCCTCCTCTCTGTTACCCCATCCCTGGAATACTTGGAGTTCACTTTGTAAATGCAACAGTAGATTTTAGAAGTTTCTTTTCATAGCTTTTAAGAAAGACAAATTTAGCTGGGTGTGGTGATACATGCCTTTAATCTCAGCACTGGGGAGGCAGAGGCAGGAGGATTTCTGTGAGTTCAAGGCCAGCCTGGTCTACATAGCAAGTTCCCAACCAATCAGGGCTACATAGCCTTTGTCTCAAAAGAGCAACAAAAACAACAGACTAATCTCTTATGTGGAAAACAAACAAGAATTTTTGTACTATTATCAAAATGTTTAATCCACGAACACAATTTTATCTGTGTACCCTCCAAGTAGGAAGGCCTGTATGCGAGGTGGCCATTACTTGTGGGGTTAGTAACTCAAGGGGAAGTTATGTTACCATGATTTTTTTTCATGCTATTTATGTTTTTGCTTTGGGGCTTGCACTCCAGGAGTCAGATCATTGATTGAATTTATTGTTTTGTAAATTAATTGTTCATCAGTTAAGAACACTGTCTGCTCTTACAGAGGAACTGAATTCAGTGCCCAGCCCCAGGTGGGATGGCTCATAACCACCTGTCACTTCAGCTTCAGGGGGTCTGATACACTCTTTTGGGCCTCCTTGGGCACATGTGCACATACACACATACACACAATGTGATGTCTTTCTTTACTAGACTAGGTGTCCAGGTACCCAACTCTATCCTAACTCTTCCCAGTTACCTGCTTGGCCTTCAACTGCTTCTAACCTGAGTCTTTTTATCCATATTCAGTGTTTTCAAGTATACAAGTCTTTTAAATATCTTCACCTCAGAAGATATGTTTTATTATGTGCTGATATTTCTGGTGGTTTCACTTTCCCCTTTATTTTGCTTTATTTAGTGACAGTATGCACAGGATGGTTCCTGCTCCTTTCCAGCTTGAGCTGCACAGCACCCGGCCTTGACTGCACAGCTTCCCCTCACATTCTCATCCTTGGGACTACCTTTCACTTGTCCCCCGGATGCTTTCATTTCGACAGTGGTGGCAGTTCATTCTCTACTTCTGTGGACCAGGTCATTTACATTCAATTAGACATGGGGTCAGAGCCAAAGACTTTGAGGGCACAGGGTCTTACAGGAAAAGTTTTTCATGTTTCGTGTGTGTGTGTGTGTGTGCGCGCTTAGGTATACATGCATGCACATATGTATTCCACAATATGCCTGTGGAGGGCTTTCTGCCTACCATGTGTGAGTTCCAGGGATTAGAGAGGTTGTTAGGCTAGGCAGCAAGTGTCTTTACACACTGAGCCCTCACACGAGCTCAGTAATATTTTCTTGTTAAGAATAAGCCAGGGAAGCCGGGCGGTGGTGGCGCACGCTTTAATCCCAGCACTTGGGAGGCAGAGGCAGGCGGATCTCTGTGAGTTCGAGACCAGCCTGGTCTACAAGAGCTAGTTCCAGGACAGGCTCCAAAACCACAGAGAAACCCTGTCTCGAAAACCCCAAAAAAAAAAAAAAAAAAAAAGAATAAGCCAGGGACCTGGCAATGATGAAGCAGAAAGAATGGCCAGAGAGCAGAATCATTTGTTCTTTAGGCCTGTGAATTTTAAATTTCATGTAATAATTTAAAAAAATCATTTAATCTGTCATCTGAAAAGCCCTCTTGGTGCTGGGCGGTAGTGGCCCACGCCTTGAATCAGAGACAGGTGGATTCCTGTGAGTTCTAGCCCAGCCTGGTCTACAAAGCAAGTTCCAGGACAGGTGCCAAAGTCACACAGAGAAACTCTGTCTCGAAACCACCCCCCACCCCAAAAATCCCCCTTGGTATCCTTTGCACATCTTTTTAGCTAAGGACTCACGTCTCTTTTCATGTTTTGGGTTTGTTTTGTTTCAGAAGTGTACTGTGGTTCCCAGTCAGGGCAGAGTTTAAGAAGCAGTCACCAAAGATGACTTGAGACTAGGAGATCTTTCTTTGCAAATATCCTTTCTCTTTGTACCTGAAGTCAACTGCCGGAGTTTAAATGGTATAGTTATAATAATCAATCAATCATTACCTCAACCTGATAGAAAATTTTCCAGGAGTGGGCATTGGATTCAGCTTTAAATTTCTCGTTTGATCCATTAAACTCTTTTAGTATTAGAAAAGAACTACAATCATGAATTCTGAGGAAGGGTAGGGCAACTATAAACCATTAAAACTATCGATTTTAGGCAAAAGACAAGTGCAGGATTTGCAGGAGTGTGTAGCGCCCTCTGGTGGACAGTTTCGGGACCAGCATGCTCTCTGGGAGCATTGGCACAAACTGCAGAGACAGAATCCTCTTCCAAAATCCTTGGCCAGCAGTATTTCTCTGCGGCTTTCTGGTGGCAGCGAGCAAGAAGTCACATCCTAGCGGGTACAGGATATAGACGCAATCGTGGTGGGTTGTGTGAACTATTATTTTTCTGCTTAGGAATGACAGAAGAGTGGGGGCATTAGAAAAAATCCCTTTCTTACAGCGGTGACATGTGAGTTAAGCGGCACCAAAAGGCGGGCATGAGGAAAACTGCAGCTAACACTGGGGAAAGTTTCTCCTTAAGCTCAGGAGCAATAAGGGAAAATACATATTAACTGTTTTTTTTTTTTTTTTTTTTTTTTTAAGTCAAGATTGTACCATGTAGTCCAGGCTAGCTCCTGGATCCTGGACTATCTGGATCCTCTATTTCTATATCTTGAATGCTAGGATTACAGGCACGCACACCACACACAATTCTTACAGTTTACCTCTACTAAAAAGTAGGCATATATTGAGAAGGCCAAAGGGAGATTGTGTTCATACAAGTCTGGGGAGTTTACATTCACACAAGTCTGGCTCAGTTAGAAGACGGGGCTAACTATGAAACTGATGTCCCATCCCTCCGGTGGGATTCAGTCACTGCGTTATCACCAGTCTACCTGCAGTGACGTACACATTATAAAATGACCAAAAGGAGGTTCAAGAGCAATGCTCAAGGTAGATTTTTTAAACATAGTTTTTTTAAAAAGTCAGGCATGGTGGCTCATGCCTGAACCCTAACACTAAGGATGCAGAGGCAGTAAGACTGTCAAAAGTTTAAGGTCAGCTTGGTCTACACAGTAACTCTAGGTCACCTAGGGCTACAGAGTGAGAACTGTCTCAAAAACAAACAAACAAAAAAAACCAGAATCCTAAACCAAAACAAGAAGCACACCCAAACAATGAAAATATATGGAAAATATATGTACATCAAAACTTTTTTCTTCACTTTGAGTTTTTTTGTTTTGTTTTGTTTTTTGAGAAAGAGTTTCTCTGTGTAGTCCTGACTGTCCTGGAAATCACAGAGGTCCGCTTGCCTCTGTTTCCTGAGTGTTAGGATTAAAGGTGTGCAACACCACCACCTGGCTGCACTTCGAAATTTTGTTTAATCCTGAGTCTCCCTGCAGTGTGTGTGTGTGTGTGTGTGTGTGTGTGTGTGTGTGTGAATTAGCTGTGTGTCTTTGTTCTGATGCTGTGAAGAGACACCATGACCAAGGCAACTCATTTTTAAAAAGGCATTTAATTGGGGCCTGGCTTACAGTTTCAGAGGCAGCAGGCATGGTGCTGGAGAATTTGAGTGCTACATCCTGATCCACAGGCTGAAAGGAAGAGAAAGGGGGAAATACCAGGCCGAGCATGGGCTTTTGAAAACTTCAAAGTTCACTTCCAGTGACAGACTTCTTCCAACAAGGCCACCTCCTAATCCTTCTAATCTTACCAAAGAATTGCATTCCTCCAGCAACTAAGCGTTCAAAGATATGAACCTATGGGAACCATTCTTATTCCAACCACCACAGTGTGAGGGTACTTTAAATCTGAAAATGCGACCATTAATAGAAACTTCCCACCTTGGGAAAAATACTCGTATTTGGCTCATTTGGAATTGATTTGAAATGAAATAATTGAAGTTTATAGAGAGCTAAAATCCACATTGATACTAAAAATTTTAATTGTGTTCCCTCTGAGTATTTAACACTGTCTATCAAACCTTAACAAAGTACAGACCAATCCCTAATTGCTAGATTCCAAATATAGTTGCTAACAAGTTGCCAATCATAACTGTTGCTATAGAGTCAGTCACATGGGATATACTTGTCACGGTTAATCTTCACCATCAACTTGACTGAATTTAGACTCACCATGGAAACACACCTCTGACTGAGTGCCTGAGGCTGTTTTCCAGAAGAGTTTAACTGAGGTGAGAATATGGACAGCTCCATCGTATGCAGTGGGCCATTGGCTCAAATAAAGAGAAAACAAATTTGGCAACACATTCATTTCTCCATGCTGATTGTGGATACAGAGTGGCTAGCGCTTTTTCACCAAGCCTCCCCAACCGTGCAGGCTGAATGCCCTAGAACTGTAAGCCCAGATAAACCCTTGCTCTCACGTTGCTGCCTGCAGGGATTTGGCCACAGCAACAAAGAAATTAATACATCTAGAAATCGTTATCTGAATTTCAAATTTTAATGAAGCATCTCCCCTCCCTCTGGAGGTATTTGCAAGATCTCATGCTGTTTTTTGATTGCTACAGACAGCTATTGTGGACAGTACAGGGATACTGCTAAATATTTTACATCCTTCAGGCAAATGATAATTTTTTCCAAGATATAAATAAGCTGAGAAACAGGAAACTAAAAGACCATCGACTTTCAGAGTTCCTGGGAGACAAGGCAGCACACGGAATTGTCAAACTTCATCTTCAGTTTGGGGAAGGGAGGGCGGCGTCCAGGCCTGGAGACGGGGTGCCAGAGCCCGGAATTCCTACGGCAGCGAATGAAGTCCCGAGGCCAAGAAGGTGGACTGCGTGTGGGCTGTACCGCACGGGGCGGCAAGGCGCGCCTCTGACAGACTTCTGCTGCCACCTCAAAACAGACCCAGCATCTGGCTGCCAAGGCTCCGCAGCCCACCGGAAGCGGCCCGAAGCGGCTAAGGCGTCCTTCTCACCTAGCAACGCCCGGGGAAAGGAAGTGGCTGCGGCGCCACGCCCCCTGCGCCTGCGCACAAGCACGGCCTGCTGACGTGGACCGGGCCGCTGGGCCGAGCCCAGCGCTGAGGAGAGCAGCGGCCGCTGCGGTGGAAGACCGGCGAGCGAGGCGGGCGGAGGGGGGATGGCGGCGCGGCTCGCTGCGCGCGGGGGACCGGGGACTGCCGGGCGGTGCCCATGGCTGCTGCTGCTGGCGCCGCTGCTGCTGGCGCCGCTGCTGGCGCGGCCCGCCGAGGCCCTGGTGGAGGGGCTGTACTGCGGCACCCGCGACTGCTACGAGGTGCTGGGCGTGAGCCGCTCGGCCAGCAAGGCGGAGATCGCGCGGGCCTACCGCCAGCTGGCCCGGCGCTACCACCCCGACCGCTACCGGCCCGAGCCGGGCGATGGCCCCGGGGGCGCGCCGCCGAGCGCCGAGGCTTTCCTGCTGGTGGCCACCGCCTACGAGACGCTCAAGGTGAGGCTCGCGGGCGCGGATGGGGGACCGGGGATTTGGGTCTCCCACCTGGGTGGCCAGGTCCTCCACGACCCCGGCACGGGGCGGCCGCCTCCTGGATCTCTCGGAGGTCCGCGTTTCCCCCACGTGGCCGCGAGAAAGAGCCACATCGGCCCATGGCCACCTCCTCGAGTCTTGGAGGACAGCCAGTTCTCTTTTTGGACGGTTGTTATGCAAAGCTTTGCACTTACTTTATTTTTGGTGTAGAAGCATTCTGATAGTTCGGTGCATGCTCGGAAAGCGGGGATTGTTAGTGCTAGGGTCTGGGATAGGACAGAGGAAAGAAAGATACGGCATACTGAGCTGATCCGTGCCAATTTGATAGGACAGAAGTTTGGCTTCTAGGATGATGTCAATGATGACATTTAGCTTAGGTCCAAAGAACTAGGAAAAAACCCACAAAAAACAGTGAACTCTCAGTCCAAAGACTGGACGTTTGACTCTTGGCTCTGACATCCCCGAGTGACCTTGGATAACTGTTTCTTTATGTCCGTTTAATAGACTTGGGGCAGAAGATTGAAAACTATTAGTAGGGATTGTTTTTGATGTGTTTAGTGATTTAGCAAGGTTTTATTGTGTTCTGCGGGTGTAGGGAGAGTTAGCCTGACACCTTTTCCTTCAGTTACCGTAATATATGTAAGAAATTACCTGTTCAAAGTCATGCTTCATGGAGGGAGGTATTACTGCTTCAAGAGCCCCGTCAGGAGAATGCAACAGCAATTGTAGCTGTGTTTCTTAGGGTTTTTTTTTGGGGGGGGGCAGTCTTTTCTGTCTGCTTTTAATGACTGCTTTGAGTAGCTGTGCTATCATTTAAGGGTGGATTCGCCCTCCAGATTAGCCTTTCAGAGCAGAAAATACGATCAGGTTCCTTTTCCTTCAGGCCTAGGGCATTTTGAAATTTGGAGCTATGAAGAACGTGTGCCTCACTTCCGAAGTTTTCACTAGCCGGTGAGATTACAGTTTTTATTGGCACCTGGCTGATTATGGTTGAGAAGCTGGCAAAGTGCTGACATACAGGGTTTAGTCCCGTTATGGGAGCAAAGAGTGAGAGCAGACTCCACAGAAACCAGAAAGAACGTGCCCCACGCACAGCAGCCCAGCACCTGAAGACCCACACTGTTTGCTGAGGAAAAGTGGGTATTCGACACTCAGCCTGTGCCTGTGTGGGTGATGTTTCGAAGGCTGCTGGGGCACAAGGGACCCTGCTGAGAGAGTGTCCAGGAGAGAGAAGTAGCTGGCAGCTGTTGCATTCTCCTGGGTTTTGTGGGGCCAGAGGTGGGTGGGTAGGCTTGGTGTGAGAATGGTGAGCATGTTCTTAAGGACTTTAAAAACAGTGCCAGGACTAACGTGTAGAAGTAGTGACAGCAGATAGCATTCTTACTGGGAGGACCCCAGAACTCAAAATTGTGTGTGTTGCCTTTTTCTTGGAGAGACTGTTTCAGAGGTCTTATCTGCTTGTTCCATGTGATTTTTTCTAAACCTTTAGACTCCTAAAGTTTAGAATTGATTTATCAGTAAATAAAAAGCTAGGTAAATAATGTGTCCACTCAATAACAAGGGACTTTTAGGCAGTTAAAAACTAGTGTGTTAAGCTGGGTGTAGTGGCATGAGCCTTTAACCCCAGCACTCAGGAGGCAAAGGCAGAGTTTGAGGCAGCTGGTCGATAAAGCAAGTTCCAGGACAGCTGGAGCTATGTGGGGAAACCCTGTGTCAAAAGCACAAACACGGGGAAACTTTGTCTCAAAAACACAAATAGATAGATAGATAGATAGATAGATAGATAGATAGATAGATAGATAGATAGATAGATAGATAGATAGATGTAGAGAGATAGAGAAATGTAGAGAGATAGATGGATGATAGTAAAATTAAAAGCCAAACAACAACATACTGTGTCTAGAGTAACATTTTACTTGATTCTGACGTATGTTTATAGTAGCTCCAAACACCTCGCAACAGGGACTGGAAATAGAGTGGCACTTGTGGGGAAGGGACCAGGGGAGTTCTGCACCACTCCCAAGCCGCACTGCTGATGAGACCAAGCAGGACTCTGAAATGTCCTATTTGGAATTTAGGGGTGAATATAGGTTTAGCTTCTCAATAGAGCGTGGTAGGATCTGCTCTGCTCATTGTATTGCCTTCACCTGGAAAAGGACTTTTAATCGCTGTGCTATTGAAAACAACTAAGTGGCCTGATTTGTTTTTCTCTCATAACGGAGATCTGAGAAAGTTGCCCGAGAATTACCATTTCTGGGTAATGCAGTGATTTAATGAAGAATGCCATCCAATTTTGGAGGGCCAGCTGGCTTCATATTATCCCACTGAAGCAATGGCAATGTAATCAGTGTTCTGTTTGTATTATAGTCTTAGTCTGGAACAAGGATTTGGGAGGGAGAAGAGATCTATGAATTTTGCAGAGAACTGGTCAGGTAGGGTGACAGGAGAGCATGAGTTGCAGGGCCTCTGGAATAGAAATGACGCAGGAGCCGATCCCTGAATATTGATAATAGGTGCATCTTCAGTATGGGGTCTTCTGGATTTGTATAAGGCATCAGTGGATTGTCATTCTGGGGTTGTTTTGCTCATATAAATGTCCTTTTGAGAGTAAGGTGGGGTGTTTTGGGGGGGTATTTTGTTTATTTTAAGATGGTGGTAGTTAAAAAATAAGTACAGTAACAAGATTTAAATACAGTTAATGAGACAAGAAGGTAAGATACTTGGTCATTACTAATTTAGCAACAAAAGATTATGCCTGTGCATATAGACAGTGAGAAAACCCAAGAAAAGGATGGGTAGTGGAGGACAAAGGCTGTGCCTAGGTGCTTATGCAAAGTTATACTTAGTTCTTGCTAGCAAGTAATTTACGATTTGGGTCACACCATGACTTCAGACTGGTATGATTTCACACGGTGCTATATGGTTAAGCTAATGCAAAGGTGTTTTGATTATTTGACTATTGGGCCTTGAGGGAAATCATAGGCTTTGGAAGGAAGCAGACTCACTGGCTGAGTCTGCCTTGAATCTCCTGAGATGGAACACTCTAGTCTGACCATGTGGCCTTATGTGGCTATAGCACTTATCACACTGCACTGTAAATTTAAGTAGTTCTTCTCTTTGCCACTAAGCCATGCCCCTTCTTTATTATCTGTGTATCCGTAGGACCTAGCACAATGTCTGGCACATCAGATACTGAATATTAATTAAGCTCACGTTTGGAGACGATTGAGGTAGAATGGGAATTGGAAGTGAGTTTCTGGCATTTGCCATGGTTCTGTGCAGCCTGCTCTGCTGTCTTACTCCAGTGGTGATTTTAGAGTGCTGTGTGTGGGTCATGGCAGTGGGATGGCTATGAATGAAACACTCCTGCAGGGGAGAAATTGTCCTGTCTACTTTAGTGTTTTGATGGTTTTCAAATGAGAGCAAAAATAACTTATGAATGTAGGTAAAAATTAGATGAAATACAGAAAGTAGCACAGAATAAGCAGATGCAGACATAGAAAATTATGATTGGTAAGAAATGAAAAGGTAGCTTTTGACATTTCACAAGATCACAAGAACATAGAAAAGGTTATAGGAATATTGCTGGCACAAAGGTTATCTGATAAGTTAAAGAGTGTGTAAGGAGATTAGATCTGTCTTGGAAGCAAAGCTTCCCAGAGAAGAACAATGCTTGTTTTTCTTTTTATCAGTTACTGAGATGGCAGGATCCCTAGTACTTAAAGAGAATTTGGCAAAAGGAGAGTTTGCATTCTCTGGCCTGTGACACAACTTGCTGCTGTTTCTTAGCTGTGTTCTCACCCTTCCTGTGCTCTGACATCAGGTGCTGGGGGTTAGGAGAGGAAGATAATGGAAAGTAAGTACAACTCTCTCTCCCGAGTTTTTGTTTTGTTTGTTTGTTTTGTTTTTAAACCAAAAATTGAATTTTGTATATGCTAGGCAGGCATTGACCTATATCCCCAACCTACCTTCTTCTTCTTTTTTTTTTTTTTTTTTTTTTTTGAGACAGGTCTTACAATGTAGCTCTGACTATCCTGGAATTCACTGCGTAGACCAGACTGGCCTTGAACAGTGTCTCCTGAGCACTGGGATTAAAGGGCTACACCACCGTGCTGGTCTTTTATTTGTTTATTTTGGTGTGGTTGGTTTTGAGTAGGGTCTTAGATAGCCCTGGCTGGCTGGCTTCAAACCCTCTTGGCTGAGGATGATCTTGAACTCTATTCTTTTACTCTGCCTCCAAGAGTTGGGTACAGGCTTGTTCGCCACACATACCCATCTCTGTTTTTCAATTTTAATTTTACTGCAATTCTTATCTAAGTTACTCAGGTTGACCTTGAACTCACTGTATAGCAGCCAGATCTTGAACTTTGTGGTCAATCCTCCTTAGTCTTCCACGTAGCTGGGATTACAGGTTTGAGCTCACAGGGTCAGGTTGACTTTAAGCTTTTATTAAAACCAGAGAGACAGATACTTATTGTTTGGTCATAATTTACTTAAGTTATATACTACAGTTCATATTTCATTGTGAAAATGAAGCAACTATTCTTGGGATTAGTGACAAATAAATGTACCTTTTAGCTAGATCTGGAAGAAAGCCGCATGGTTGACGGTGCAGAGGCATTTCTAATAGAACAGAAGTACTGTCGGTAGTGGTCAGGGTTGTTCTAGCAGTCAGGTACTGTACTCTTTCCAGATACTCTTTGTTTTAAGGAGAAGTTGACTGCACTTCTTAACATTCCAGATCTTTTCAGCCGTGAAGATTTTAATCAGCTGTTCATGGTAACTGTCGGTGCCCATGGGTTCTGCATTCAGGGATTCAGCCAAATTTAGATGGGAAATATCTGAAGGGGAAAATGTCTGGAGTTGTAGCTCAGTTGGTAGAGAGCCTTCTTAGCATGCATGAGGCCCTGGGTTTGATCTCTAGTCCAGCATGTACTTCGTGTGGTAACACGTACCTGTAATCCTAGCACTTGGGATCAGCAGTTCAAGGTCTTCCTTGACTACACAAGAACTTTCAAGCTAGCCTGTGCTACCCAGGACCCTGCCTCAAAAAAAAAAGTGCTTGTATTGCACGTGCTTTTTCTTTGTTTTCTAGATAGTATAGTGTGACGATTACTGCTTAGCATTTCCATTGTATTAGGTATTACTAAAGGAGGATATAGGTAAAATATAAATGTTGTGTTATTTTATATAAGGGGTTGAGCATCCCAGGATTTAAGTATCTACTTTGGTCCTGGAATCATCCCTCCCCCAGTAATACTGAAGGATGACTATCCTGAAAATAGGTAAATGATCTATCACAGTTATGATGGTAATAAACAGCCACATTACATAATCCTAGAGATCAGTGGTCCTAACCCTCCTAACGCTTGATCCTTTAATATTGTTCACATATTGTAGTGGCCACCAACCATAAAATGGTTTCATTGTTATTTCGTAACTGTAATTTTGGTACTGTTTGCAGTGTAAGTATCTGCTAAGTAGGATATCTTACATGCAACCCCAGTGGGGTCTTGACCCCCAGGTTGAAAACTGCTGCTGTAGATCATAGACTGAAGTTGGTTTTAATTTCATGTCTACTCTGATTGAGTATGACTACCTGCAGTACTTGTAAGGGTTCTGAGGCCTTTTCTGTGATTAGCTGTGATGTGTGATGTGGTTGATTTTCCTATGTGTTCAGAGTGGCATGGTAGCACTTCTACCTCATTTACTTTGACTTAAGAGACCACAATAAAACTTTTTTTCCTGATCCCTGAATTTGGGTTGTTATTGCTGATCTAAGGCTGATTTATATAACATATGCTTAATTCTGATGCTGTGATTACCTAGTATATGATATGTCAGCAGCTAATCAGAGCATTTGATCAACCCCAAACTCCTAATGTGATATAATTTAGTAAAAAACCGACTAGTTGACACACTGACCCCCATTGCTTGGGCTTGAATCCAGGATCTCATACACACTAGGTGAGTACTCCACCACTGATCTCCATTTCTAGCCCTGGCAGTTGACACTTTAACTTAGCTCCTGCAGATAAGGATAAGGAAGTTCTGAAAAATGAGAGTGCAGACATCTTTCCTGAGTCACTTTGTAAACTTCTTTTCGTAGATCTGTTTCTAGTTTGGAAGCCTGTAAAATACACAGGAAGGAAACTACTTCAGAAGACTAAGTTTGGGATTAGATGGTTATGAATGACCTGTTCCCCTCTCCCCTTTTGAGATAGTCCTGGGCTACTCTCAAACTCACGTAGCTGGAGAGGATGGCCTTGAACTCATCTGCTCCCACCTCAGAAGTCACTACGCCTGTCTTCTTCAGTGTGATGATGTGTGCACAGAGTTTGTGTGTTGCACCCATTGAGTCACCTCCACAGGCCCTATTCCTAGTTTGTGTGCACTGCTATGGATCAAACCCTGTGTTTTGAGCATTCTAGGCAAGCACTCTACCAATTGAACCATGCCCTCAACTCAACTCTTAAGTTTTTTTTTAAATGTTTGAACTTTATATTTTGAATAGTTAAACAGGTTTTGAGATGGAAAAATAACACAATCTTGTTTGTTTCAGAGAGCAGCTCAAGGAAAAGATGAGTTAGGGAGGGCAGAAGGGTGTGAAGGAATAGGAGCCTGCAGGCATAGGACTTATGTGACCAGGACATTTATTACAGAAGCAGCTCCTCTGATCTGTGACCCACTTATCAGCCTGGAGCCGGCAGCACAGCATACTGTGGGATCAAAGGACTGGGACTAACTGTCCAGCTTCGCTGTTCCTACTGCACAAGGCTCGGATCTTCTGACCCTTGGCTTGTGACTTTTACTGTTAGGGAAAATATCCTCCAGGAATTGGGCATTATTTCGGTGTCTCTGTGTATGTCTTTGAAATTAGAAAGTATATCTACAGCAGAGACTGGCTCGGTCTTACGCCCCTAATTTCTTGTGATGCTCATTTACTCTCTTCTGCCTCATACCCCTTTTAAAGGGAGAGTCTTGCAAAATTTTCTATGGCTGGCTTCAAATCTGTGATTCTCCAGTCTCAGTCTCCAGAGTAGCTGGGATTATGGATGCTGCTGCTGCTTTGCTCTTTCTAGCTAGTATTTTTTTCCTGTTGCTACTTAGTTTTTTTCAATTTGTTTTTATTATTATTATTAATTATTTTGTGGTGCTGGAGACTAAAGGACTCTACCTGGAAACTACAGACCTAACCTTCCTTCCTTGTAAGCTTTGAAGTCTTTTCTTCAAGCTTATGCTGTAAACTACTTTTCCTTAGGCTGCTGTCTTTATGCAGTCTTTTCTATTTTTTTTTTTTTTTTTTTTTTTTTTTGTTTGTTTGTTTTTCGAGACAGGGTTTCTCTGTGGCTTTGGAGCCTGTCCTGGAACTAGCTCTTGTAGACCAGGCTGGTCTCGAACTCACAGAGATCCACCTGCCTCTGCCTCCCAAGTGCTGGGATTAAAGGCGTGCGCCACCAACGCCCGGCTGTCTTTTCTATTTTCTAAGGTCTTTGGTGTGTGTGTGTGTGTGTGTGAGAGAGAGAGAGAGAGAAGCCAAGGATTGATATTGATATTAGATTAGGTGCACCACGGCCTGATACACTCTTTGCCTTAATTTACTGCGTCTGTTTCTTACCTAGCCAGAAGCAAAATTGATTCAGCCAGTTGGTTTAGCAAGCTTGCTTGGAGCTTCCCTTGTCTCCACCTCCTGAGCATCATATTCTAGAGGTTCACCATGCACCCACCTCTTACGTAGATCCTAGAGATCTTGATTTTGGTTTTATTCATAAGCCATCTCCCCAGGCCTCCAAACTCTTTTTGATAAAACTCAGCTACATCTTTGACTTCAGCCTCTGTTTTTAAGCTGATGGCTCCCAAACCTGCCTGTTTTGTAGGCTTGGTTTTTCAACACCCTCTTACACATAGCACAGGTACAGTCTTGCTATCTTTGTTAAAGACTAAACTTTAAAAGAGAATATAATGATGCTTTTCACACAAGAACAAAAAGAATGTATGTCAGAAACTTTGGCCTAACTGACTAATTAAGAAAACCAATGTGATAATGACAGTTCATTCAAAGGAGAAAAGTTGTTGCCTGTTCCAAGTCTGATGGGGATTGCTGAAGTGCTGATAAGGTAGTAATAGTTACATTCCACTGGATGCAGTCTGCCTTACTGTGAGCACAAATCGTTGGCTTTACTACTGGGTTTTCTCAAGTTATAAAGCATCTCGAATAGTAGTGGATAATCCTTGGAGGCTCCAGAGCATGCAAACATAGCCAGTAATTTTTGTCCTTCCATTTCCCTCTGCTCACCAGACTTGCTTCCTCATCCTTCATGCTTACATAAGTCACATATTATATATAATTAGAAACTTCAGTATCATGTTCAGTGTCTTCTTTGATTCTTTTTGTTTGTTTGGTTGGTTTTTTGAGACAGGGTCTCTATTCAAAGCCCTGGCTGTTCTGAAATTCACCATGTAGTCCAGGCTGGCCTCAAACTCACAGAGATCCACCTGCCTCTGTTTCCTGAGTGCTGGGATTACAGATGTATGCCATCACGCCTGAGCGCCTTTGATTGTTGTGTATCCTTTTAATTACCAGGTCCTCCATTGTAATAGTACTTTCTCACCAGGACCGCTAGCCCACAAATAACGACACAGAAACTTATTATTAATTACGAATGCTCAGCCTTAGCTTAGGCTTGTTCCTAACCATGTTTTTTCCTGACCATGACCAGTAACAACTTGCAACCAACCCCCAAAACATAATGACAAATATTTATAACTTACTGAATGACCCAAAACCACCCACCCCAACTCTTGGAAATGTGGACATCATGTTCTATAGATTGCTGCCTGTTGTCTGGGGGCAGTGGCATATTCAGGGGATCCTGAGAAAATTGTGATAATGATCAAGTCCTAGGAGAGCTAGCTGTATTATTTTTGTTTAGTCACTGTGTGATGGGGAAGTGTAGAACTTATCTGAAGTTCTGACTGGAGTAGTCTGTGAGACTGAGCATCTCAGCTAGTAACTTTAAAGTTGTTCTGGATGTAGTTGTTCTGGATAAAGTTGTTGAGGAACCTGTAACAGAGGCACTCTGAGAGGATAGATTGTCCTCATTAGTGTCTGGTCCTTTTTCCTCTGAAGACACCCAAACATTTAAAGGTAATATACTTATCTGTAAATACACAAGTATGGAATGTGCGGTGTGCAGAAATCAGCTAAAGATACTTTTTTTTGTTGTTCTATATGTGAGGAGGTAAGAGGCATCTGTCAACTTTATAAGTCCATTTGTCTGAATATCCAACCTGTAATATAATAAATGATGAGGACTCTGTAATTAACATGATTTATCATGTCTCATCTAGTCTCAGCTGTTTCCATGCAGAGGGATCAGCAGACACTCACTTGCCCTGTAGTCTTTCCTGGCTTCCTTCCCCCGTCTGTAGCCAAGATCCTCAGGGGGTCTCCCCAGGTCAAATCTGATCTCTATTAGTTTTGAAGGAATCCATAGCTTTTCATTCCCTGTGGAAACAAAAGCACAATCTCTCTCCTAACTCAACATATTTCCCAACTTCCGTTCTGAAGCCAAGATATCCCTGAAATATATAGACTGATTTAATTCAGCACTCCCTTCCATAATCCAGTGTCTCTCAACAGCTTTCATTCTCTGTTCATTAGCATTTTAAAAATTCAAAATTAACCAAGCACTATATAAGGTCCAGACTCCCTGTGTTGTAATATTTTCTGTCCTTATGTGGCTTATTATTTTTATTACTTTACTCTTTCTTTAAAAACTGTACTGTTATTTTTAAACTACTTACTTTTTTCTGTGACTGTTTATACCAACTTCCTTTTATTTCTTTAGCCACTAAGCACAGTTTTAAACACATTGTAACCTGTTCAGAGGTTCTTTCTCCCTCCTCCCCCTTTCCTTCCTTTCTGTTTCTTTTGTATTTTTTGCCCATTTGTAGCATTCTCTGACGACATGAGCCAAGCTACCTATCCTACTCTACCCTGGCTCCTCCACAGTTGGCTTCATCCCCCTTGGTTCCATGAAAGCCTAGCTTCATGCTGGCTGGTACCAGCTCTGGAGCTGCAGGTATTTCTACCTAGAGCCTAACCAAGACACCGTGAGCTCTGGGAAGCAGCTTGTTTGGGCTTTTTTTTTTTTCTCCCTCTCTCCCTTCCTCCCTCTTTCTTCTTTCTTTCTTTCTTTCTTTCTTTCTTTCTTTCTTGCTTTCTTGCTTTCTTGCTTTCTTGCTTTCTTGCTTTCTTGCTTTCTTGCTTTCTTGCTTTCTTTCTTTCTTCTTTTGCTTTCTCAGGCCTTATGTGGATACATTTAACCAGACATTAGGCCCCAAAAATATCAGTGCTTTCTCACTGGGACCACCAGCTCACAAATAATGACATGGAGACTTATTAATTATGAATGCTTGGCCTTCACTTAGGCTTGTTCCTAACTAGTTCTTATAACTTAAATTAACCCATATGTTTAAATCTGTGTTTTGGCATGTGGCTCCTTACCCCATCTCCATACTGCCCATCCTGCTTCCTCTGTGTCTGACTGGCGACTCTGCCTTTCTTCCCAGAACAAAGAACTGATAGCAGTTAATTTTCCTTAATGTAATGACCTGGAGAAAAATGTGAAGGGACAGGTTTTATTTTTGAAACATCATCATTTATGTGTGTGTATGTGTGTGTGTGTGTGTTAATAAGATTAATACGTCTTTTTAAGAATGAGCAAAATATGATTACATTTTCACATAGTCTTGATTTCTGGCCTTTACCATCAAAAAATGGTTTCCTTATTCTGCATAATAGAACATTTTGATGTAAAATTGGCTGCAATATCTTATATTGCAATTCATGTTTGTTGAAAGTAAACAATGCATAGCTAATTTTAAGCCAAGAACATAATGTTTTTGTTCGGGGAGGGGGTGGTCATTTTCACAAGAGAAGCAAGGGCTGCTTTGCTTGTGGGTTTCCTTTGTTCACTTTTGATCTAGATATTGGTGGTTGTGTTCCAGTCCTTCTGCATATGCCCAAGAGGATTGGGAATGGATGGACACCAGCAGAAGCACCATTTACTCCTGTAGAAATTAGAAACAAGGAGTATATTGCCCTGCTTGTCAAGGCTCAGGACAGAGAGGAAGAAACAAGTATAAAGGTTTTGATTTTGGAAAGAAGTTGGAATCTCCTGACCCTGGGACCTTAAGATGCACAGTATTGCTGAAAGAAAAAGTACTACCTTATTGAAGGTAAGATATTAAACTATTCAAGCTGGCTTAGCCACATGAGCGTATTTTCATAAGCTGTAAATTCAAGCAGCCATTTCTGTCGCGCTGAGGTTTTTGTGACATAATCACTCATCCAGCCTTGCTGGTGAGCTGCAGACCTGTGTGGCTGGAGAGAGATGCATAAGGAGAAGAAACTCTTAAGACATTTCACATCATTTTGAAGTGACATACTGACTGCCAGGCACTGAGCTAGGCCCTGGGAACATAGAGGTTAATGAAAACCTACTACCCACCGTCTGAGAAATCCTCGTTCAAGTGATGATTACGATGTGATAAGTGCTATAATAAACAGGCACTAAGTGTGATATGAGTGTTCCAAGGTAAGGGATCATAGTTCAGTGGTGGTAGAGTCTCGCTAGCATGCCCAAGGGCCTGGGTTCAGTCCCCATCACCACAGAAAGCTGTTTGAAGCAGTAGGAGCTCGTAAGGTTAGAAGAAGGGAACATGCTTCAGATTAGAGAGGGTTATGTGTTGTCGAGAACATACATGGCATTGTCTGTGAGAGGAATGACGAGTATTGGTAGGCAGGGGGGTCTGGGCCAGTGTGGGGTCTTGTTGCATGCCAAGGAAATGTAAACTCTGGCTGTGGGGAAGCACCCCAGATCAAATGAAAAACCTGTGAGCCTCTGTTCTAAGATGTTTTAGAGGGAAAACACTATTACAGTAATAATACACCTTAGTTCTCTCATATGGCCCCTAAAAGGAAGATAGCCGTTCTTATTCTGTCTTTGGCTACATATTCTTGGTGTCTGTATGTCTTAAACTTTGTAGCTTACTAAAGTATAGGATCTCAGCCGGGCGGTGGTGGCTCACACCTTTAATCCCAGCACTCAGGAGGCACACAGGTGGATCTCTGTGAGTTTAAGGCCAGTCTGGTCTATAAGAGCTAGTTCTAGGACAGGCTCCAAAGCTACAGTGAAACCCTGTCCCAACAAACCAAAATAACAAAAAATAGGATCTTGACCTTAGTCTGTTGAGAGAATTCCTTTTTCACTTTGTACCAACTTTGAATATCTTTTAAATTTCATGAATGCTTCAGCTCAAAGATTGTTTTCATTTTATAGAGGAAAAAAAGGTTTTACAGTAAAAATTCAGTAAATGAATAAATACTATAACAAGGAGGTGGCCAACTTTTTTTGCCCTCTAAATAGGCACATACATTTGTGGTGTCTCTTAGAAAAAGAAACCATCCTAAGAGGAGTCAGATTTGACCCTGTGACCTCTTAGAGTGTTGTGTAGCATTGGGACTTAGAAAGCTCTGAATAGCTCTAGGATTCTCTGAGGAGAGGCAGATAAGAGGGTGGAGCTCTAGCCACCACCCTCTTAGTGCAGTCTATTACTTGACGTCATAGGTCCTGAAACTCTGAGAAGATGGTGACCTTGGGGGAAGGTCTGGACATGATGCTTGAGCAGAAATAGCATCTGTGTTCATAGAATGCGACCTCACTAAGAGAAGGGGAGAAAGAAGACTGAACAGGCACATAAGGTGTCAGTGCCCTCAACTAGGGAGCAGCAGACAAGCTGGACAAAGGGCTCTGTGGGGGGCTGGTGGTAGAGGGTGGTAGGAGTCTGACTTGAGTGTGGCATTTAGTTCAAAATTATATGCAGTCTGGTTGGAGCAAAAAGAATCTGTTTGAATACATTTCAAAAGGTTGGAGGCTTGGGCTAAAGCTAAGTTTCAGGCCTTATGAGAACGTTTCTGTAAAACTAGCCACCAAAGCCAAAATCGTGGTGGAGGAGGGGAATTCTAAAAGGGTGTCTTAAAGTACTGAGTGAGACACCCCTGGAGATGTGGGCTGGAGATGTGGGTGTTAGTGTCCAGAACTGCCTGTGTCTGCTGTAAAGATGACTTCCTAGGCTAGAAGCTCTGGGGTGTGGCGGTGGCTTGATAAGGAGTATCATGAGAAAACCCTTTATGACAAAAGAGAACATAGGAGTGGATTTGAAGACGGCATCAGCCTGAACCCACGCCTGCTTATATAACAGTCAGTTCTTCAGCCCTCCACACAGTCTGTCATACAGTGTTTAAAGAGACTTACAGCTAACTAAACGCTAACTTTCATATGCTAGTGAGAACTTTCACTGAGCATTCTTTCTAAAGTTCAGTTTTTAATGGAAAATACATGATGATTTTAATAAACATAGGAAAGATTTTATCATTAGCCAACTTTTTATTTTAACTGTAAGAAAGTACATGTTGAAGGACTCAAAAGGCAGCAAGCTCTAAACAGACCTTGTAGCATCCACCCACAGTGACAGGCACTGGGTTGGATTTTGAAATGTCTGGTGCAGCTTGATAAATGTTGATTGGTTTAAACTAGAAGGACATCCTCTTAGGTTGTTATTATTTCTGCAGTGCTTTCTATTGCACATCATATAAAGATTAAAGAATTTGTCTTGGTCTTAGTGTACCATTTTCATAAGATGGAACAAGTTGAAAAATAGATTTCCTTCATCTTTTGAGATAAAAACTGTATCATATATACTTCAGTAGTTCCTAGGTAGCCCAATAAAATGTTGGCATTTATCTGTTAGAAGCTGATTACATAAAAAAATGAAAGAGACTTTGGAGAAATGCTGATTATGATGGAGAAATGCTGGGGGAGGGGAGAAAAGTGCTTGCTGGTGTCAGCATGGTGACCTGAGTTAAGATCCCGAGCCCTCGTGCAGATGGGTGTGGTGCAGTCCCTCCCTGGAAGCTTGTAAGTCACCGAGCTGGATGTACACAGCAGTGCACAAGGAGAGTCCCCGACAGTGAGGGCTGACATCTGATGTTGTCCTCTGCCCTCTACACTTGTACTGTGGCACTCACATGCCCGTACTCACACACACACAGATGTGTGTGCATGCACACCCACACATCTAAACAACTGAAATATAAAACATGCCCTAAAACTTTCAGAAGTCTTTGGACAGAATTTATATTAATAAGAAAGGTAGGTTTAATCATTCATGAAGTGGGCTCTGTCAGTGTGTACAGCAGTAAAGTACTGCTCTTCTGTAGCCTGTGACCGCACAGTGTATGTCTTTTGATATTCAGAGCAACCATGGAAAAGACTAGGACAGGTAGTATTTTTTTTACAAAGAAAGAGAATGAAGCTCAGAGGAGCTTAGTATTTTGCACAGGTCACAAAGCTAGACTTTGATATTTGTCTTGTGCTTAGTGATGTCTCAGTGTCCTTCGGCATGATTAGGCTTAGACTGGCTTCATTTGCCTTTTGCTGTCTTAATCATTGCTTTCAACAGAACCTTCCTAGACAAAGCTGGGACCTGATTGTGACTACAAAGGAGATAAACCCCATTTCCTCTCAGTGATCTTGAATAGGTATCAGAATGAACAGGAACTTCATCAGGAGCAGCATTAGCTAAAGGTTAGCTATTTTCCAAGTACTGGGTTTTCCAAGAATACTGGAAATACTAAGGAGTTTAGGGAGTGTTTTTACTCTGCCTTTATACCTGATGTAAAAGTCCATGCCTTTAAGGTCTTGGGAAGTTTTTTGATTTGATATTTTATTTGCATCTTTCATAATTGTGAAATTCTCAGTTAACAGATCATAAACTGAAGCTCTTAATGAAATGTGTATGAAGTAGAGTACCCTCACTTTACAGGATGAAGAAACACGGAGAGATTATGACTACATGCTGGACCACCCAGAAGAGTACTATAGCCATTACTACCACTACTACAGCAGACGCCTAGCCCCGAAAGTGGATGTTAGGGTGGTGATTTTGGTCACTGTGTGTGCCATTTCAGTGTTTCAGGTGTGTATTGATGAATATATAAATGTATATGTATTTCTGCGTACTTATGTTGCTGAGTGCTAGCCATTAAATCCGTATTATAAATATATTTTATAAATTTTTCTTCCAGTTGTATAATATATCTACAAATACATATTATAGGTAGAGCATACATACCCTCCTCCCCAGACTCCTAGCGTTGGAATCTTTGTCGTCAAGGTGTCTAATAAGAAACTAGTGCTTTTCTACCAGTTACCTTTCTACTGCTCTGATAAAGTACCATGACAGAAACAACTCAGAGGAGGAAGAATTAAGCCGGGCGGTGGTGGCACACATCTTTAATCTCACCACTGTGGAGGCACAGGCAGGTGGATCTCTGTGAGTTTGAGGCCAGCCCGATCTAAGAGTGAGTTCCAGGACATCCAGGGCTACGCAGAGAAACTGTATCCCCCCCCCCCCCCCAAAAAAAAATTACAGTTCCAGAGAGAGTCCATAATGGCGAGGAAGGGCACAGTGGCAGGTAGCCTGAGGAGGGAGCTGATCACATTTCGTCATGCTGCTGTCGGCAATTCTGCAGCCAGTGGGTGGGAGGTTACCTGCCCACTGGGGCGTGGCCTCTTATATTATTTATGCTGCTGTAGAGCATGCGTTCGGCCTCTTTTCTGGCTGAGGGATTTGGTTTCTGTTCTTTGTTCCAGCAGAGGATTCTGATTTGTGAGTCTACCCCTAAATAAATAACCGTCTATTTCTCAATTCTGAGCTAGCGTGGGATTTCCTTTAATTGTCCATCTTCATCGTGCAGAAAGTAGAGGGAGCAAAGTGGAAGTAGAGCCAGGCTGTAAACTCTCAGCCCACCCCAGGGCTGCATTTCCTCTAGCAAGGCTCCACCACATCCCAGACACCTGAGTTACAGGGGACAGTTCTCATTTAAACCACAAAAATGTCATTGCATAGCTACAAACCCTTTCAACCCTATTTCTTCTCATCTCCCTCTGAACAGTACTTGTTTCCACTCAGCCGGATGATATGTACTTTCATAGGACTTTTCAGTGATTTCCCATAAACTTGGAAAAATTAAGAACACCCTTCCTGTGACCTAATAAGGCTGGCATTCCATTGGCTGATGCCAGCAGTGCTTGCCTTCTTTAGCAATCCCAAATACCCTCACAGAGTTCTGCATGCCCAGAAGGGGCTGCTGCTCAGCTGGAAAACCAATGGTTCAGATTCAAAGTGATGCACAAACTCCATGTGTGGTTTTAAAACACCACAGGGGTCTAAGTTCAGCCTGGAGTGACATCTTCCCTGTTATTCTTAAACTGTGCTTCTCATGTGTTCATTTAGTAATGATTAGGAAGAAACCGGCAAGACTGTGAATGACTTCTCTCTTCTTAAAGTGTTTTATTTTG
Organism: Chionomys nivalis; assembly: GCF_950005125.1. Taxonomy (NCBI): domain Eukaryota; kingdom Metazoa; phylum Chordata; class Mammalia; order Rodentia; family Cricetidae; genus Chionomys; species Chionomys nivalis. The sequence continues at coordinate 14,389,426 of NC_080101.1, read as the reverse complement.
TGTATATTGATGTTTGCCTGCATGTATGTATGTATAACCACCATGTGCCTCGTGTCTGGAGGCCAGAAGAGAATGTCAGATTTCCTGAAGCTGAGTTCAAGATGGTTCTGCATGCTTTGAACCAACCCCAGGTGCTCTCCAAGATCAACATGTGTCCCTAACCCTTGAGCCATCTCTCAAGTCCTGAAAATTGCTTCTCTAGCAACAATATTCAGTTTAAATAACAAAACATTCTTATTAAATGCTGAGATAGTATATTTCAGCTTCTTAGCATTTGTAGAAGTATTGCCCTCCTCCTTTCTACTAGTATAGTACCTGAAGCATGGATATGCTGTATGAGCAGCAAAGCCTTTTCTGAGAGTCAAACCCTCTGAGGTTGAGTGTATTTATGAACTATGGGAATTTTCTATTACCAAATGAGTAGAATTAAAATATACTTGAGTCTTTATGTTCCGAATATGGTAAGCATTCCTGTCGGACATGTGGATATTCAGGAAAGAGATCAAAAGTTATCAGGCCTGAGGTTACAGCCTGTGAGGGTTGAACACGAATTGTCTTTTTTTTTTTTTTCCGAGACAGGGTTTCTCCATAGCTTTTGGTTCCTGTCCTGGAACTAGCTCTTGTAGACCAGGCTGGCCTCGAACTCACAGAGATCCACCTGCCTCTGCCTCGAACACGAATGTCTTATTAGCTGTTCCTCTGGTGAACCAAGGGTAGGGGAGATGTGTTGCTAATAAAGGAAGATCTTTGAGCTCACTGTTGTTAACTGGTTTTTTGAGATAGATTCTTTCTACATGGCCCTGGGTGACCCCAATTCAAATCCTTCAGCCTCCCCAGCCAGGTGCTGGGGCTGCGGGCCTGAGTTGCCACAGCTGGCTAAGGCCTTTAGTTTTAGTTAGCTGGGATTTTGTGAGGGATGACATTCACAAGGATTACTGCTGTTGCTTTCTTTTTGGTAGATTTTGCTAGTAAAATGACTTATTTTTATTTTATGTTTTAGTATTTCAGCTGGTGGAATAGCTACAATAAAGCAATCAGCTACCTAGCCACAGTACCCAAATACCGCATCCAGGCAACAGAGATTGCCAAGGAGCAGGGACTGCTCAAAAAAGCCAAAGAGAAAGGGAAAAACAAGAAGTCCAAAGAAGAAATCCGTGACGAGGAGGAGAGCATCATAAAGAACATTATAAAAAGTAAGATAGACATAAAGGGGGGCTACCAGAAACCCCAAGTACGTGACCTCCTCCTGTTCCAAGTCATCCTCGCTCCTTTCCACCTGTGCTCGTACATAGCTTGGTACTGCCGCTGGGTCTATAACTTCAGCATCAGAGGCAGAGAGTATGGGGAGGAGGAGAGGCTCTACCTCATACGCAGGTCTATGAAGATGTCCCAGTCTCAGTTCGACAGCCTGGAGGACCACCAGAAAGAGACGTTTCTTAAGCGGGAGCTGTGGATAAAGGAGAACTACGAGGTGAGTGATGGCTGCTGCCAGTGGGGAGTGGTGTCTCCCATGCTGCAGGTCCACGGCAGTGAGTCCAGTTAGGAATGGAGGCCTACTTTACTAGAAAGTATGACTGTGTTACAGTGGGATGATGGGCTTTTCCTTTAGAGTATCTAATCTAATCAGCGAATCTTAGCAAAAGAGTTGTCTAGCTTGTCAGACTACAGTGGGCTGGTGTACATAGGCTGTCTAGATGGCTTTCTGTTGTTTGCACTAATTAAATTTGTTCCTTTCCAAAACAGCAAGACAGAAAAAATGAAAAAAACTGTTGAAATAATTGTTTATTTTAAGCTTATTGAGCATAGACTCTTCTGAACAGTACTACTAAATTTTGGACTGTTATTTGCTTTTTATTTAAATCAGCTCACTGTATCGCCTTTAAAGCTGGGGCATTTTACCAAACGTTAATTTCCACTGTTGTCGGCTCCAGAAATACTCAGATGTGCTCAGCAGTCTAGTCACAGTGCTGAAGGCTCCAGCAGTCGCACTGTCCCAGGTTCTGATACAATAATTGGCTAATATATATAATGAAAATAATTATACACTGAGCACAGTGAAACATTCTTCAGAGATTTAAGATATGTTTGATGTTGCATTGTTTTGTAGTCAACTCCATTTTGTATGTAATATTCTAAATAGATCTTTATTGAAAGTAAAATTACTAGGAGTTGTCAGATGTTTGACAAGTAATTATATTCCTGTGTGTAAACGTGTGTATCCCCTAAAAATAGGAGATAATATACTATTTTTTAGCTTTTAAAACTTTTTGAGGGAATGGAGAGGCTCCGTGGGTAAAGCCCTGGCCACACAGGCATGACTTCTTTCTAGGGTTCCCAGAAACCACATGAAAAACTGAGCTTGTGGAGACAGGTGGATCCCTCGTGCTCATTGGCCAGCGAGCCAACCAGATCTGTGAGCTCTGGTTCAGGGAGAGACCCTGTTTTAAACATAAAGGCTGGGAATGCTGAAGAAAAGACAGTCTCCTTCAGCCCTGAGCCTCTGCATTTTATATACATGTGCACACCCATATTTACAAACACACACACAGGCATGTGCACACACACACACCAACACTGCCATCCACACACACATGCACAGATTTTTGAAAGGGTTTTGCTTTAAATCCTGTCTTTTTATATTCTTGTATTGGGCTGAATTATATTGCGTGAGGTTTTCTTAGTCATTACTTTTATTATTTGGAAACAATACTTTTTAAAAATTAATGTGGCTGTAAAACTGACTGTAAGAAATTGCTCATTAGCCGGGCAGTGGTGGCGCACGCCTTTAATCCCAGCACTTGGGAGGCAGAGGCAGGCGGATCTCTGTGAGTTTGAGACCAGCCTAGTCTACAAGAGCTAGTTCCAGGACAGGCACAGGCTCCAAAACCACAGAGAAACCCTGTCTCGAAAAACCAAAAAAAAAAAAAAAAAAGAAATTGCTCATTTAGTTTTGGTTGACTAAAGCTTAAAGAAATACTAGAAATTCTTGTTCATAACCTGTGTGATTTATGCAACTTTTTTTGTGACTTTAAATAAAATACTAATTATCTTTGAAAAGTAGATGTAAATTCAGTTTCAAGGCAAATGTATACATAAAGCCACTTTGTTCCTTGGTTAAGTAAAAAATTTGAAGGGAAAAAAGTACTAATTCAAGCCAGGTCAAGCATGGTGTTGTATACCTCTCTTAATCCTGTACATTAGAAAGACTGAGGCAGGAGGATTGTGAATGCAAAATTAGTCTGAATTACTTAGCACATCACAGGCCACCTGAGCTACATTGCAAGAGTCCAACACAGACACCAGACAGAGAAGCTGTAGTTCTTGTACAGTTGGTTGTTCTGACATTGGATGTTAAAGTACTTTAGTATTTGAGTCAGTCTCCAGAAGGCAAATTGGCACATTCACCTAAAGTTATATTGGGAAATTAGACACTCCATAAATACAGCAACATGGGTTTCTCTCTGACTTTATGAGTAAAGTCATTTGTATTGTTTATGTTCATAGGTCTACAAGCAGGAACAAGATGAAGAATTAAAGAAAAAATTGGCGAACGACCCTCGATGGAAGCGGTACCGGAGATGGATGAAGAACGAAGGGCCTGGACGGCTGACGTTTGTAGATGACTGAGGATTAATGGAATGCTGCTGTCCCAGACCTAACTGCGACACTGTTCTCATGGCAGTTGTTCGAGAGGTGCCTGCTGCCCTCAGCAGTAACTGCGGTTCACGAGGACATGATCAAACAGAATGATGTAGAAATCTCAACTTTCCCATAAAACTTTATACAGAAGACATTTATGATGGTTCAATTTTTATAATCTATTTGTGGATTTTGTTAAAAAATATTTGACATGGGGATTTATTAGTTGCCATTTAAAATTTTTATATGTTTAGTTAAATTTGACATGAAATTTATTAGATACCATTTAAAACTTCTGTGTGAAGTGTTTCTTCTTCAAGGGTATTTCCTTATGTTTTCATAATGCTACATTTTTCTGCTTTCCTGGTCTATACTTTTACAAAACAACAACAAAGAAATGACAACAGCACTTGGTCATATTATTGTGTCTTTGTGGACACACGTTTCTTCAGGAGAGCCATTCAGTGTCATCCTGTCCTTACTGTAGTCCTTACAGGTTGAGTATGCTCACAGTAATCTCTAGGAGAGTCTCTAGAATCTCTGCAGTCCCCACTAACTACTCTTGATAAGATCAGAAACTCTCCAGGAGAGTGACCACCGTCACGTCCTTGTGGGATGTGCTCGATTACAGTCTCATTATAGGACTGTTTTCTCAAACATTTCTGCAGAAGGGACCTTGTGAAAAGGTCTTTTGTACTACCACCTTGCTGCTTGCTTGCTTGCTTAATTATGAATTACTTGTGTGGTGAAAATGTGATGCACATGAGGTCATTTACATGAAACTAGAAAGAAGATAAACATGGCTGTGTGCCATTCTCTCTGCCGTTAGAGTTTAAGTGTTTTTTATACATGTGGAAGTAAAAGTAAATGACAGAATTGACTGAATCAAACCTGATACTATATCAAAGTATTGCATTTATTTATATGCAGTACTCCTGTTAAAGGTTTACCTTACTGCTTCATATTAATAAAATGGATGTGATATATCATGCTGCCTGGTAGGCTATTTAAAGATTAACATTGCCTTTCTAACATATAATTTTAAAAGATTAATGTAATATAGTAGATGTGCAGGATTTATTTCTAAGTCAGGTAAATTAGGGTAGCTCAGTTGGTAAAGTACAGACAGTGGGGAGTGACTTTAGTGTCCCCCAACACCTGCCGATCTTATGTAAACAGGCACGGTGGCATCCTCAAACAAGAAAACCTGTCTCACCTGAAAATGAAAGTCCAGCTTCTCGTCCACACACTTGTGCATCTGCACACACATGCACGCTGGCACACAAGCTCAGTCCAAATAAATGGCAAATACAGAGTGCCATCCTTGCCAGCAGGGAAAAGACTTGAGGCCACAGTTGCTAATTACAAAAAGAAAATTTGGTCAGGCTGTCAGTAGGGGTCTTTGCAGCTCTGGAATTCTGAAATGATACTGTTATTTAGAGTTCTATGAACTTCAGTTGGAAATGTTTTATGCATCATTCTTCTTTAGGGCTGCGGAGAATCATATAATAGCATACATTGCTGGTTATTATCTGTGGACAAATTTGTATCGTATAAGGACCAGAAAGACATACCAGTACTCGTGTACTTCAACATTGTCCAAGGTCTCTGATCGCCTGTGTTTCTTCAGTTTCATTTCTATTACTGTGACAAGCACCCTAACAAAAAGCAACAGAAGGAGAAAAGGGTTTATTTAGCTTGCAATTCCAGGTCAGTCATTCTGGGGAAAGGCTGATACACAAACAGCTACTTATTTCATACCCACCTTGTCAAGAAAGGATATATCTTTGCCTCTAAATTGTTCAGCATTTCCTGCTAGGGAATGGTGCTGCCTAAGCTGGCTGGGTCTTCTCCATCACTAACCAATCAAGACAATCCTCCAGACATGGAGGCCGAACCTCATTACAACTCTGTTTCCAGTTAACTTTAGGTTGTATTACATTGATAATAAAAACTAACCAGCACACCTATTTATAAGGAAAATGGGAAGAAAGATGTTCAGCAAATGAAAACTGTACCCTTGGATGTTCTTTCGTCTGTTCTTTATTTCTGTCTTTGTAGAATTGTCTACTGAAGGCTGCTCACATGGGAGTCGGGGCATGAATCAAGGTGGACTCGTCAGAAAGATGTTGGGTTTCCCCCTACCCTCAGTTACTGGGCTTTAACGTCTCAGGATGAAGGAAAGCCCATTGCTTGATACAGTAACTATACTTCACTGTACTCTGCCGGTCTTCCACCAAAACCAAATCTCTTCATTTTAGAAACATCTAGAGAAGACTAGAGGTCTTTACAGCTACATTAGTGTAGGGGTATGGGTTGCCTGTTAGAGCATAGCTATTTATTGCTGCCTGTTCATCAGTTCATGTAACTGAAGTCTGCAAAATTGCCCTTTGGGTTTTATTCATATAAATATCTTCATAGCAGATCTGTTAGCCCTTTCTTCATTGGTGTATTTCTTATGAATTCTTCAAGTTTTATAAATTAAGTAGACAAATCCTACCTTCATGGATCTGTAGGATCAGCATAGTAAAAATGGCCGTCCTATCAGCTACAGATTATAAGCAGTCCCCATCGATCCCCATCAAAATTCTAATGTAATTCTTCACAGACCTTGAAAGAATAATACTCAACTTCATATGGAAAAAAAACAAACTCAGGATAGCTAAAACAATCCTGACAATAAAAACTTCAGAGGTATCACCATCCTTGATTTCAAGCTGTACTACAAAACTACAGTCATAGAACCTGAGTAGGATCAGCATAAAAACGGACATGTCAATCAACGGAATGGATTGAACACGCAGATATAACTCCACACATCTATGGATACCCAATCTTTGATAAAGAAACCAAAAAGGCACAATGGAAAAAAAGAAAGCATCTTCAACAAATGGTGCTGGCCTAACATGTCTGCATGGAGAAGATTGCAAATAGACCCATGTCTGTGACCTTGTACAAAACTCAAGTTCAAGTGGACCAAGACCTCAACATAAATCCAGATACATTGAATCTGATAGGAGAGTGGGGAATAGCCTTGAACACATTGGCATAGGACACAATTCTCTGAACACTGATAGATAGTGCAGGCACTAAGATCAATAAACAGGACCACTCAATAGGACAAAATGGCAGCCTGTAGAATGGGAAAAGATTTTCACCAACTCACAATAGAGGGCTAATATCCAAACGGTATAAAGAACTCAAGAAACTAGACATAATCCAATTAAAAAATGGATAGTTGGGTGCCGTGGTACATGTATTTAATCCCAGTACTGTGGTGGCAGAGACAGGCGGATCTCTTAATTTGAGGCCAACCTGGTCTACAGTACAGCAAGTTCCAGGACAGTTGGGCTGTTACACAGAGAAACCCTGTCTTAAAAAAGGGAGGGGGCTACAAAAATTTAAACAGAATTCTCAATAGGAGAATCTCAAATGGCTGAGAAACACTGTATCATAGCAAATCAAAACTACTTAGAGATTCCATCTTATACCTGTCAGAACGGCTAAGATCAAAACCACAGGTGACTGCTCATACTGATGAGATGTGGATGATTCCTCGGAAAACAGACTTGATCTCTATTAAGACCCAGCTCTACCACTCTTGGGCACATAGCCAAAAGATGGTCCATCATGCCACAAGGACCCTCACTCAACTATGTTCATAGCAGCTTTATACATAATAGCAAGAAGCTGGAAACAACCTAGATATCCCTCAACCAACAAACAGATAAAGAAAATGTAGTACGTTCACACAATGAAGTATTACTCATCTGTTAAAAAATATAACATCATGGAATTTATAGGCAAATGGATGGAATCAGAAAAAGTCTTAAGTGAAGTAACCCAACCCAGAAAGACAAGCAGTATGTGCTTCCTTATCAGGTACTCATTAGTGGATGTTAGCTGTTAAGTAACTGATAACCTTACTTGAATCGACAGACATGGAGAGGCTAGGTAGCAAGCAGGACTCTGCAGGGGACACTTGGGTCTCCCAGGGAAGGGGAAATAAAATAGATAATAAAATAGGGTTTGCAGGTGGAATAGGAATAGGAGGGATCCCATTGGAGGCGAGGGAGTGGAGCGAGAGTACAGGAAGAAATGGCTGGAATTGGAGGGCTTTGGGGGTGGGCGGTGTGGAAACTGCAGTGGGAACTCCCAGGATTCTGTTAGGGTGACCCTAGCAGGGGCTCCTAGTAATGTGGTGAACTGGCTACAACTTCCGACGGTGGGAGTAGGATACCAACCCAGTCACAAAGTCTTCAACCTACACCTATCCAGCCTGCAAGACCTAGGGAGTTGGGGAGATAGAGGCGCAGAACTTGTGGGAGTTGTCAGCCAATGACTGGTCCAATCTGATGCTCACTGCCAGAAAGGGAGCCCATGCCTGACACTGCCTGGATGACCAGAAACCCGAGGATGGATAGCCCAGAGACCTAGAATAGAAAAAAAGCCAATAAAATGATTCCTAATGATATTCTGCTGTACTCATAGATTAGTGCCTAACCCATTGTCAGCAGACAGGTGTCCTCCCACAGTTGACAGGAGCAGATGCAGAGACCCACAACCAAACCTTAGGCAGAGCTATGGAAATCCCATGAAAGAGGAGAAAGGATTGTAGGAGCCAAAGGAGTAATAGAATCAACTAAGCGGGGCTCAGAGCAACAGAAGCGACAAACACAGCCTGCATGGGTCTGCACTGGGTCCTCTGCATGTGCGTTATGAAGCTCGGCATTCTTGTGGAACGCCTAACAGCGGGAGCTTAGGGCGTCTCTGAGTCTTCTGTCTGCTCTTGAGTCCCTTTTCCTCCTCGTGGGTTTCTTCATCCAGTCTTGATGTGAGGTTTGTGCGTAGTCTTATTGCATCTTGTTAGGCCATGCTCAGTTGATATCCCTGGGAGGCCTGCTCTCTTCCGAAGGAAAACAGAGGAGCAGTGGATCTGGGGGAAAGGAGGGGTGTGGGATAGGCAGGGCTGGGGGGAGTGGGGGGAGGGAGGGCTGCAGTTGGGATGTAATGTGTGAGAAGAGTAAATAAATTGCAGCCTTTTAACACCCGTCAGATCTCCTGCCTGGATTCTAACACTGAGGTTGGCACACAGGATATTTTAAACATTGCACGACAAAGAGCAAGCTTAGAGAATGAACTAGTTTAGTTTAGTTCTATTGCATTACTGTTTAGAACATCAGTTTGTTTCCTTTGGGTTTATTTGGGGCAGGGGTGAGAAGAACAACACACATTTAACACCTAAACCTTGGAAACTGATGGAATGGAAGCCCCAGGTGCTGTTTGTTACAAGTGCCATTAATCCCAGCATTCGGGAGGCAGAGGCAGGCAGATCTCTTAGGAGTTTGAGCAAGTTCCAGAGACAACCAGAGCTACGTAATAGACCCTGTCTCAAAAACAAGCAAACAGCTGGGTGCTGAAACAGGACAAAGTGGACACATTGAAAGTTCTGTGGAAATTCAAAGTGAAACTCATATCTAGCTACATGGAACATTGACTCTGTATCTGACACACTGAGACAAGCCATGTGTGGATGAGTTACAATTAATGATTGGCAAAATGTGATGACTTCAAGTCTGGGACAAAGTCCCACCTAGATCCTAGTTGTTAGTAACCTAATTATTTAACTTCCCTGATTTCCTCCCCTGTAAGATGACAGGACCTTTTTAAATACTCGGGATTTAAAGTTGTATGACATAAGTCTGCTGTACTCGTCCAGCCCTAATGGGTGAGCATGCATAATTTAAGGGGTCTGAAGCAGAGAGGACTTGCGCACGAGAAGTGCTGTGGCTATTTTTAAAGCATCCATAGTTAATCAACTTCAACCAGCACCTGAGTTTGCAAAGGTTTTGGATATCTTCTCCAGTTGTATGGTCTCCGGTCAGTATAATGTGATGTTTCTGTAGATTCCTCCTTGTTTGGTCAGGGAATGGAGAAATGTTATTTGGCACTTATTTTTTTTTATTGGTAGAACGGTAAAGAACGGCAAAGATGGACGGTCAAAGGACTGAAGGTATTAAGTATTGTTGAATCCCCGGTAGTGGGTTTCTCTGCCAATGAAATAAGTCAGATCAGACTGAGTTAAAAGTCCAGGGTTAATGAGCAAAGCATTCCCCAGTGACCTCGGGAAATGGGGAGAAATTGTTAAGTATTTTTTTAAACGAACCTCTCCACCAAACGCAAATAATCCCAATCAGACCAAATCAGACTGAATTAAAAGATACCCAGGCTTAATGAATGGCAATACTCCTCGGTGGCCCCAGGAAAACATGGAGAGTGGAAGAGGGCAAAGGGGAGACCATGTGTTCATTCTCTGGGGTGCAGTTTAAATAGTCTGTGGGAGTGATCTTGACCTTCCCTGGGGAGGAGTTACCGTTTGGCAGGCTTTTTTGACCCTCCCTGGGAAGAGGTCACTTTTTGGCGGGCTTTCTTGGAAGTGGAGTTTGGACTGACGCAACTCCCAGGGGATGAAGCTTATGCCAGGAGCTGGGGTGAAGTCCCCAGCTAAATAAACAAGAATGCAACTTGTATAATAATTGTGGCATAAAAACAGGCATGCATCTTTCACTGAGAAAATCCTTAGTTCACGTCATAAGATAGACTAAGAAAAGTTTTAAATGTTCACTTTTTTTTTAAATGAAAGATGAATGCTGGGCGTTGTGGTGCATGCTTTTAATCCCAGCACTTGGAAGGCAGAGGCAGGTGCATCTCTGAGTTAAGGGCCAGCCTCATCTACAGAGTGAGTTCCAGGACAGCCAGGGCTACACAGAGAAACTATCTTGGAAAAAAGAAGAAAGATAGTTCTCTAACCTATATTGTTTTTGAACTCAGTTTTTATCATCACAAAAAAAATAAAAGCCCAGGAAGGCCATGACTGCTCCTGGGTATGGTGGGGGAGATGGTTTATGGTACAGATGTGGAAGAGCATAGCCAGAGGCAGGGATGTGCGGGGAGTCCAGAGTGGACATGACCAGACTGAGCAGGGCCATGCGGGAGAGGGGAAGAGGAAAGATGGGACCCAATCCAGCAGCCAGGGGGTACAAAAGGGGTGGGTAACCAAAATGTCTGGATTATATAGGGAAGAGCCTCTGGGGGAAGGGCAGCCCAGCCCCTGCTGGAGAGTCAGGGTAGAGGACAGGGTAGGGTATGCCAGTCATATCCAGTAACAGACTGAGGGGATGTTGGGAGGACCTGGCAGACAGGTCAGCCATTTGCCCCAGGTTTATAACTAACACTCAATCACTCAGGAAGCAGTTACTCCTGCCTCAGCCAATGAAGTCATGGGATCACATGCACGTGCCCCCAGGTTCAGCATAAATATTGATACTCTTTGACCCATCAGTTCTTCTTTTAGCATGCTGTGCAGGGAGTAGGGCAGAAAGCACGAGTTGTATACTTAGCGTGGCATGGAACATCAACTCTCTTTAGGATATTTGATAAATTATGATCCGGTTGTGCAATGCTAAGAACAATTGCCTTAAGGACTTTAAATTAAAAAATGCCTAGACTATCTTTTGTCACTTTTAACAATAACTCAATTTTTCTTCGGAAAAATCACTTTCCACTCTGTGTTATCTGGCTGCGTATCTTAGTTTCGGATGCTTCTGGAAAACAGAGCCTGAGATGGCGGTTTGCATGCTGGAGTTTACTGGAACCAAACCTTCCAATTATTCCTCACTGAATGGAGACTGGCTACTGGGTGAGATTTTTGTGTGACCTTCTCCTAGATGGCTCTTAGGTCCAGTGAGGGAGGACTCAGCAGTCAGGAAATTAGATACTTCAGCAACAAATCCTTTTTAAATAGCAAATGATTTAAGGAAGTGGTTCTCAACCCGTGGGTCGCGACCCCTTGGCAAAAATTTATCTCCAAAAATATTTACATTACGTTCATAACAGCAGCAAAATGGCAGTTATGAAGTAGCAACAAAAACAATTTCATGATTGGTGGAATCACCATATGAAGAACTGTATGAAAGGGTTGCAGCATTAGAAAGGCCGAGAACCAAAAAAAAAAAAAAAAAAAAAAAAAAAAAAAAAAGCCGGGCGATGGTGGCGCATGCCTTTAATCCCAGCACTTGGGAGGCAGAGGCAGGCGGATCTCTGTGAGTTCGAGACCAGCCTGGTCTACAAGAGCTAGTTCCAGGACAGGCTCCAAAGCCACAGAGAAACCCTGTCTCGAAAAACCAAAAAAAGAAGAAAGGCCGAGAACCACCAGTTCAAAGGAAGGCTGATGCTCAATACGAGTCAGGAAGACCCATTTGGGGGAATTCTACCCACCTCCCCCGTTATCCATAAGAAAAGAGGGGTTTTGGTTCTGAGTGTCTAGGCAGGGTTAAAAGACAACATGGACGTTCTTCACTGCACAGCTGAGTCTAGTCACAGTGAAGCTCATGAGCCCAACACGCAGGAATTGAGCCTTGAAGGTATTTTTTAGGTAATTAGACCCACTGCTTAAAAGTCTCTGGGCTTTTAAGGCTAGCAAGACCACGGATAATTGCCCCCCCACCCCCCGCCGTTAGTTTAGTGTGTACTGACAAATACCATGGTGTACAAGAATGGCGGTATAGACAGAAAGTAAGTGTAAAAAGACAAAACGAAACCAAAACCTCAGGTTAACCCCAGTTTTGTAAAACAAATGTGCACACTAAAAAAAGAAACTCAGGACAAGACTGGAAGCAACGTCACCGTTGGGGGTGAGAGGGCTGGTGTAATTTTATTCGGTCTGTTTCAAAGATGCCAGGCTGGATTTTCTGCCCCAACTAGCAGGACTTCCTTGAACTTGCGTTTTCAGGGAAACCCTACCGTGCCCGTCCCTGCGCCACTTGGATTTGCTCTGAGGCTGCGGCGACCGCGGCGACTCAGCTCGCGACCTTAGCGCGAGGACAGCGGGGCGGGCGCGCCGGTTTCCCCGCCCCGGGGCGACACCCAGCTCGGCTGCGGTTCCGCCCAGCCCGGCCCGCCGCGCGCAGCCTTCGCCGCCATGTCCGCCGGGGCCAGCGTGAGCGCCCTGCAGCGCCTGGTGGAGCAGCTCAAGCTGGAGGCCGGCGTGGAGAGGATCAAGGTGAGCGTGGCAGCCGGAGCCCGGTGCCAGCTCCGCCGCCCGGGGAGCCGCTCGCAGGACGCCGCGGCCCGGCCCAAGTGGCGACTGCCGGGCCGGGCGCGCGCCGGGGCCTCGAGGGCTCGCGAGCCGCGCGTGGACGCGGGGTGGCTCCGGGTGCGACCCCCGGGCCAGCGCCGGAGACCCACGGGTGCGCCCCGCCACGCAGCCAGTCCGAGGGCCCCGTGGGCGTGTCCACACCGGGCCGGTGACACGCTGGCGGCTTGGCTCTGCCTGATCCGCGGCAGCCGGAGGATGCTGTTTAGGGATGGGGAGGGAGGTCCCTGGATGGGCGAATGAGAGTGAGAGGGAAGAAAGATGCACAAACTGGGGGGATCGGGAGGGAGAGTTTGCGGAAATGAGTTCCATTTTGGATCTGTGGATTTTTATGGAGATATCCAGGAGAGATTTAGCCGCGTGGACAGAAGCCCACAGCACAAGGCCCAAAGAAGTCATTAAGATTTGAGCATGAAATAGACAAAGAGCAGAATTTGTAGCAGAATTCAAAAGAGATTGCCCAGAGAAGGCGAGGGAAGGAAAAAAAAAAAAAAAAAAGCCAGAGGCCTGGCTGTTGTTCTGGAGGACCCAGGCTCAGTTCCCAGCACGCACACAGCAGCTCATAACCATCTGTAAATACAGTTTCAGGGGGCCTGATGCTCTCTTCCGGCCTCCTCAGGCCAGGCACGTGCGTGATGCACAGATAGACAGACAGACAAGCAGTCAAAACATCTGTAAGACTAGGGGTTGGGGGTAGATGGAGGGGTTGGGAGGAGGGGAGGGAATGGGAACTGGGATTGGTATGTAAAATGAAAAAAAAAATAGGTTAATTTCTTTTTTAAAAAAAGGAATTTAAAAAATCCATAAAATAGAAGTGGAGGCTCCTGAACCAGCAGTGTGTCCTCAGTTGGCCGGGAGTGTGATTGGCAGCTGATGTGATGTGTAGTGTGGATAGAACGGAAGAACCGTCTTGGTAGTCAGTTTCTGCGGTAGTGTAGTAACTCTGCTTGGTGCTACTCCAGGGAATAGGGGATTCGGTGGATATGGTAAACAAACAAACTAGCCAAAACGATTTCAGATAACCAGGTTTACAAGGTAAAGGGACAGGCTTAGCCGACTCTGGACTTTACAAGAGGTCAAGCAAGTTTTAAAAAAAAATCTAGTTTTAAAGAGGAAATATATATATGTGTGTGTGTGTATTATGTATATATATGTATATACATATATATATATTTATATACATTATTTCAAAAATAGAAGGGGCTTAGTTGATAGGAAAGATTTATTTATTTTGTCACTGTTTTGTTTTGTCAAGGGAAGAAACCAAGGGAGGTAAGGTGACTGTAGAGGGTTTGGGGTGGCGTCTCCCAGGACAGGACAGGAGGGAAGGGAAGTTGTGTGTAGAGTGTCTCTGATTATGGGTTACTGCATGCAAGACTGATGGCAGTCTTGTGAAACAGGAAGCTGAGCTTACTTCTAGGCCAGTGGAACGGGAACTGGCCAGCGGTGGTGGAAGTGCTGGCCACAGTGGCTCACTGACCTGAGCAGTCGCAACCTGGAATAGCAGGCCTGTTAATTTGTGGTTCCATTTCCATCACTGGCATCCGACGACCAAGGATTCTGAGAGCAGAAAGCAAATGGAGGTTGATTCAGAAGGTGGGTTTAGTAAGGGGTATGCCGGAAAGTAGGGGTGGGGTCAGAAGCCAAGGAACTTGAGGGTCTGGCTGGAAAAGGCTGAACCCAGACTGCAGAGAGGGCGAGCAGAGTCCGCCTTCTAGTGATGGTGACGACACAAGGAGCAGCGACACCTAGTGGTCATTGTGCAGTCAATGCAAGAAGAAGCAAAGGCACCCGAGATAGTTGAAATGCAAGAAGAAGCAAAGGCACCCGAGATAGTTGAAGTTGTGGTCCCTCCCCTCCCAAAGCCGAGCAGTTACTGGTGTTGGGTGGGGCTGCTATTGGCAGAGAAGGTTGTTTGGAGAGACAACATAAGGGGCTAAAACTAGAGTTGTTCAGAGTGTTCGGTATCATCGGGCCTTGGACCTGGAAGGAAAACTGAACCAAATGCCCACTCTGCTTACGAACATTCTCGGGGGAGAGACTCTGATCTACACTTGAGAAAGGACTGGATGATGACACTCACGGGCATTCAGGGGAACCTGGGCATCCCTGTAAGGGAGTTACATTACAGAATCTAGACAGCGTCGTTGCAGGGCTCAGCCTTGGGTGTTCTTCGCATGTAAACACACCATAAGGCACACAACCCAACCTCCATGGCAGGGGACAGCTTGCAGGGCTTGGGGTCCCCTTGGCCCTACTGAGAGGTGCTCCCCTCTCTTAGCTTGTTTTCTTTGAGCACCCCTTTTATGTGGGGGTCCGGTTAGTTCCTTTCCTCCAGGGGTCCTGGGAGAGTCTCCTACCTACCACATACACAGTTCGGCTGTTTCCCTGAAACACAGTAAGCAGGACATGATTTGTTCTGCATTTCTTTGAAAATCAGTAACTTACACAAAGCCATTAGTTCCAGTTAGAATTAATGTGAAAACATCGGGGCTTCTGTTGATGAAAAAATTAGCTTAAACGTTAGTCTGGTTATATTGTATTTTATTTACTAACAATTAAAATTTTTAGCACTAAGAGCAAATCCCTAAGGCACGTCAGAAGTGACGTAGCAACTGTAAGCCCAGGCAAACAGCTGTAACAGAACTGTATTAGTCTCTTCCTGTGGCCAGACACCAGGTACCACATACAGAGAAACATAACGAAACGCTTTTATTACAGCTTACAGTTCTAGAAGGTCCAAGGTCTACAGGGGTTGCCCCAGCTGGTGGCTTTTAGCTGGTCACTTCCCAAGGCAGCACAGGGTTTTTCATGATGGGAGGCAGGGGACATGCATGCCTATGTCTGTCCCTCGGCCTCCTTCAGATAGAACCTCCAGTTATTAGTCACGGGGGTTCCACCCTGATGACTTTATCTAATCCCAGTCTCCTCCCAAAGGTGAGCCTTGAGGCGAATGCAATACATAATGGTTTAAGTTTCTATCCTCTTGTAGCTGGAGAGATGGCTCAGTGGTTAAGAACACTGGCCGTTCTTCCTGAGGTCCTGAGTTCAATTCCCAGCACCCACAGGATGACTCACAACCATGTGTAACTGTAGTCTCCTGGGATCTGATGTCCTCTCCTGTGTGCAGATGTACTTGTGGACAAAACACCCATGTACATGAAATACATAAACAAGCCTCTACCATTCATAGTGAAAACTACATTTCAACATATACACCTTTGGAGGATATACTCAAACATGGCTAAAATGTAATAGCTGTGCTTTATTTATTTATGTATTTATTTATTATGATTATTATAATTATCATCAGTAGTACTATTGTTAATCTTGTGCATTGTGCTAGGGGCCGACTCCAGAGCCTTGCTTGTGCTAGGCGAGTACTTGTGCTAGGTGAGCCCATCACTGAGATGAGATCCCACCCTCAGCCCCAGAGACCTCATTCTTAACCAGGAGGCTGTATTTTCTGAAAAGCACAGTAGAATAATTCTCTCACTTGCTTGTTACAGACTGGACAGAGCTCCAGCCTTGCTCACACGGCCAGCTCAGATTATCAGCACAGGTTTTAAGTCATAGACCTCTGTACAGGGAGCTTGGGAATGAGCCATTTCCTTACCAGTTCAGACTTGAAACTGAATTCTAACTGGATCAGAGTTGCAGCTTTTCCTTTGTTAAAGCAAAACACATGTACCTAGAACTCTAACGTAGACTGCAGTCTTTCCTGGGAATGAGTGACTGAAACCAGCAGAGCCGTGGATGATGATGACGCTGTCCCGCCGCCGCAGGCTGCTTTGTGCCCGCCGCTGGGCCTGGTGTGAGCAGGGTGTTCCCTGTGCTTTGTCGCAGGTCTCGCAGGCAGCCGCGGAGCTCCAGCAGTACTGCATGCAGAATGCCTGCAAGGATGCCCTGCTGCTCGGCGTGCCAGCCGGGAGCAATCCTTTCCGGGAGCCCAGGTCCTGTGCTTTACTCTGAAGACTGGTGAGTAGCGGTGCCCAGTGCCAAATCGGGGCCATAACGTTGTCAGGGAGCTTCCCAAAGTATTTGGGCAACAGAGGTTCAACCAACCAACCAAGCCGTTAAAATGCTAGCCGTCGTCTGATGGCTGATCTGGTCTGTGGCCTCCCTGCACGTGGAGGAGGTCCAGCTAAGAGAAGCCCTCTTTGACACCACTGTCACATGCTGTCACCTGCAGACACGAGCTCTTTAACTGAGCTGATGTGGTGTTTCTTGACCTTCATTCCCTCTGCCCTTATAGCATCCCAGAGTTGTGATTTGCCATCTGGTGTTTCCGCTGACTTGCATCCCTTGGGACTAAGGATTAAACAGAGGGGCTGACTTTGTCTGCCTTGGCTGTGGTTTCCTCCCTTGATTTTCATAGCTGTGCGTGCGTGCGTGTCATTATGTGTATGGGGCTAAAGGCGTTTTTACAGGTTTATTCATTAGAATGGCATATTATAACTTTGAATGTTTTGCATTGAGGTCTTATATTTCCACATTTTTTTAAAAAAATTATTGATTTGTGGTAAATAAGAACGAAGTTTAAATCCATTAAGGAAAAATGAAAATTATAAGCATTTCTAGAGAAGGAAGTGCAATCTCAAGTGTTAAAAGCTTACCAAGAACCACCTGCATAAGAAATCAACATTTGGAGCTAGAACTGGTGATAATAGTGGGGGAAAGGGGAAAAAGTGAGAGAGGGGCTGAGTCCAGAGACTGAAACAGGAGCAGGAGCTCTCAAAGCATTTTTAGAAACAGGAATTCACAGTAAGAAACAGACACAAACCCGACCAAGAATGAGACCCGGGGTGCAACAGGAAACAACTCAGAATTGGAATTAAAAACCAAAACTATCTACAACCCAAACCTCCAGATTTTAATCCCGATATTGCCCCTGATGCATCCCCAGCGGATTCAGAATAAAATGTGGGTCAGTTTCATAACTGCTCACCCTGGAGGCCAGCGGTGGGGAAATACTACTTTGTTTAGATCCTGTCGACATGGATACGGGGCATGTCAAAGGAAGGCTTATGCAAGGTCCGTTTTCAAATGATTGCAGAATCCCGGGCTTTCTCAGTGAGTGGATCTTGAAATGACCGACCTCACAGCCTCTGGTGCTCCGAGGAAGGGCAGTTCTACCCACGGGGGTCAAGTGCCCTGTTCGGCTCCTGACGACAAGCCCAGTGGTTCCTTCATCACCTCCTGCAGACCATAGTGCTGCTTCAATATAAGAATTGAATTTAAAACCGTTTTAGAGTATAGATCCTGTCCGTTCTCGATGAGAACATGCAGGACAGACGGGGCACTGCTAATGTGCGCATGGTCAGGTAGTGTCCTCCGTACTTCTTCACCTTAGCTGCTTCCTATCAAGAGGAAGCTCTGGCCAAAGCGCGTGCCTCCATATTTCCTGGTATGGCTTGCAGTCTCTGACTTTTACCTGCCTACCAACCTAAAAACCTTTCTAAAGAAATGAAAGCCGGGCAAGTTTAAGGCCAACCTGGCTAACTCAGCAAGACTGTCCCAAAATAAATAAATAGTTGGGAGAGCAGCTTAGCTGCTTGGAGTGCGCAAGGCCCGCCATTTCCCTATATTTCCTTTATTAAGATGACAAGAACATAGATTATTAGTCTTGAGACAAACATATTTTAGATTTTGTATTTACACAACAAATGATCATCTTTTTCACATACTTGTAAAAGGAAATTGTTTATATTGAATCAGGAGCTGATTGTGCTGTCAGGCACAATTTATGTAGTAAAGGGAACGTGCATCGGACTGCTGAGTTAACTCTTGCACCGACACTGTGGGTCTCCTTTCACAAAGCACCACCGTGCATGCTGTTTGTCCAAGGATGTGGTTTGTATGTTTTACTGTATTCATGTATTATTTTCTGCCTGTGAATATTGGGTGTCCTGTAACATGATTAACGTGAAAACTGACCACACTCTCTCCGACAGGGAAGGAGTTCTGGGAAGCACACGGGCAAGGATGACCGCCCACGTCCCAAGAAGACAGTTTCCACAGCCAAATCCCATTCTCTGTTGCCTGGTCCTAGAGCCAAACTCTACAGAAATCCATTTTTGTAACCCTCACCCCAAAATTTACTGAGCTGCATCTCTCACCTCACAGAACCTGCGTTGCTCCGCCGGGGATATGGGCATGTTTTACTTACTTGGGGTTTACATTTTAGGAGGGACGTTTTGTTTTCAAAAACTGAGATTTGTAATTTTCCTAACATTTTTATACTCTAATAAAATTTGTTCATAAGAATTTACTATTACTAAATGAAGACAAAGTATAAAATTGGGAGAATAATTGATATCTTGTTTTCTTTTTAAAAAAAAGGAAAACATTTTCATTTCTCAATGAAATATGGTCTTACTTTGACAGTAAACTTGGGAGATGCTCTTAGCCAACTGAAAGAATTGATGTAGCGTCAGGTTGCCCATCCTGGGTGAGGCTGGTTAGGTCTTTCCTTACTTCCTTTAGTTTACAACTTACAATTGTTTTTGTAGCTCTTAAAAATGTGCTTGTACCTTTAAAAGCATTTAAATGTGGCCTACTGCATTCAGAACACTGCAACTGGTTAAAAACGAAATGTGGAAATATTAGAACCTATAAGAACTAATGTCACAAGCACCTTATTTGGGTGATGTGCCTTTGGTTTAATTGGGGACACTTTAGAAGGAAAGTCTGTGTTTATAATAATCTTTGAAGAACTTGGAAATAAAGTTTTTGCCTAATTCATCGTTTTCCATGAGAACGGTATTCTGTGTTTGCTTTCGTCTTTCGAAATGCCGTGGATTTCTGTCCGCTGCTGAGGGAGTGCTGCATGCAGAGGGTGGAATGTGGCTTTCAAATCCTGTAGAATGTCTCCAGAAGTAGATAACATGGAAGACAAGCCTCAGTTACGAGCCACAGCTGCTCCCTGGACTAGCTCTGCCTGGCACTCACCCATGAGTAAGTAAGTGGAAAAACAAGAACCCTGGTCGGACTGCAGTGGAGAGGACGGAAGCCGTTAGCTGAGCCCCCTTAATTCTCAGCATCATGCAGATAGCAGCGATTGGATTCTGGACAAATCATAACTTGGGTGTCCTTTTTATGCTTCTATTATCTGTTTAGTCTTGTCTGAAATTTTATACTATCTATTTCTTCAATCTCCTCTTTCCTAATAGCATTATATATGTTCCACTCTCCATCTCGATTAATGAGAATTTTAATAAGCACTCCAAATTTCCATTGAAAACAAAATTCTCTTTGGATCCATTTTTTCCTTCATCAACACGCCATGAGACAGTTGAGAGAAACTACAGACATCGTACAGCTACAAATGTCCCGAAGGTAGGCAGATCAGATCCAGCAGTATATTAAGAGAAGATGCCCCGCAGAAGGAGATGGTTCAGCACAAGGGAATCTGCAGTGTGATTCATTACGAGAGTGTAGAGAAGGGACCCTGGGCCAGAGAGTTAAGCCGAGGAAATCCAGTCCTTGTTCTCACTTTCTCTCAGACATGGAGGATGACGACTGTCTTAATAGGTTGGTGAAACTGCCTTGGAAGCTGCTGAATTAAACAATGTGATTTTTAAAAATTGAAAATGAAATATGAAAATGGCATACTGAAACCTATTTGTATGTAAACTAAACAAACGAATGCTGAACTTTGCTAAATATCTTAGGAGGAATTAGATATACTCATATTAATTTTTCCTTAAATATCAGTTATATTAATGAGGAATTATATTAATACACACCCTGTCGTGGAACTATCTTTGCACTCTAGGAACTGAACTCAGATGGATTTTGATTTCATTGGTAATCTTCCATTAGAATTTTGCACGAATAAAAGTACGGTTCTGTAATTTTCTTTTTTGCAGTGTTAATTTTGGTATTTATTATATTTATTACAAAACATAATGTGGACATGTTTTTCTAATGTTATAGAAAAGTTTACGTAGCATTAAATTATTTACTCATTAAAAATAGGCTCTAGAGCCGGGCGGTGGTGGCACACGCACGCCTTGAATCCCAGCACTCAGGCAGGCGGATCTTTGAGTTTGAGGCCAGTCTGCTCTACAGAACGAGTTCAGGACAGCCAGGGCCACACAGAGAAACCCTGTCTTGAAAAACAAACAAAAAGCTACAGAAAAAATGGGTTAGGAGTTTAACACTAAAAAATTTAGTCAGTGACCAAAATATAGGAACCTAGATCTAAGCCCAGTGAAAACGCGTTTTTATATCCTAAGCTGGGTGAGGAAAGTACAGTACTACATAGGGAGAGTACAGTGCCACATAGGGAGAGTACAGTACTACATAGGGAGAGTACAGTACCACATAGGGAGAGTACAGTACCACATAGGGAGAGTACAGTACCACATAGGGAGAGTACAGTACCACATAGGGAGAGTACAGTACCACATAGGGAGAGTACAGTACCACATAGGGAGAGTACAGTACCACATAGGGAGAGTACAGTGCCACATAGGGAGAGTACAGTACCACATAAGGCTTCATCTGGAAAAAAAGACTGACATCTGCTCTGGCCTTTCAGGCCACACAATTTAAATAATAAGAAAAATTAAATCTGCCGGGCGATGGTGGTGCACGCCTTTAATCCCAGCACTCGAGAGGCAGAGGCAGGTGGATCTCTGTGAGTTCGAGACCAGCCTGGTCTACAAGAGCTAGTTCCAGGACAGGCTCCAAAACCACAGAGAAACCCTGTCTCGAAAAACCAAAAAAAAAAAAAGAAAAATTAAATCTTAACAATGACTGTGTTAGGAACTTAGGGTAGCTCTGGCCTCCACATATGTGCATATAAGTGAAAAGCCAAACCTGAAAAGACAAAATGCTTGTAAAGTGCATATACATCTGAATAGTTTTTGGGTCTTATGTTTATTAAGCTAATTGATAAATCAGACAATCACATTTAGATGCAAGTTACAGGACAAATTATATATTATGAAAACTGATATATGATAGAACACTGAGGACATATAAAATGATGGTTTTTTATGCATAATCAAACCTAAATAATTCTGTTACTGGATTACCATAAAGTAGACTCTGGTATGTGGCGCTGTCCTTTCTGTTCTTCATAAAAACTTCAGCCGAGTTTGCCCGTCCATTCTTCCAGGGACTTTTTCATACATTAGACGCCGTTTTTTGGGTTGTGGTACTTGTGAGTACACTAAGCCTGTCAAAAGGAGGAAAAGGGAAACCACTTTATTGGGATAGGTAACTATGAAAAATGGTTGTTCTTTTAATAATAAACCATGAATGCACCTGTCGTTAATGGCTCAGTGTTTAAAATCAGTACACACATAGATCATGTGAGTCATTCATTATCCCCAGATTCCATTATCCTCTTCTGTGAAGCTATACAATCTCTAAAGTCTTTCCTCACTCTGATATTTTTAAATAAAACCATTGGAAATAGCTCAGGAAGCAACTCAGCAGGCTCTCTAATTCCAGAAAGTTTCCAACACATCTTCATAGATTAGAATAAGTTCGAGGCTTACTCGGATCACTTTGAACTCACACAATGCTCTGTTCTTCGGCTCTGTACACCACGGAGACTATTCATATCGCAATATGCTCATATTAGCTGTTCAGCTTTCATTCCAACATCTTTATTTAAAAATTTAATTTCGGCATGTGAACTCTGTGTGTGTGTGTATGCACACATAGAGGTCAGAGGACGACTTACTGGCGTCAGCACCCTATCACCATTTAGGTCCCAGGGCTGAACTGAGACCAGCAGCCGTGGTGGCAAGTGCTTCCATTTGCTGAGCCTTCTCTCCAGCGCCACAGTATTGTTAACACGCCATGTTTAAAACACTCTTGTCAGTTACAAGTCTATTCCTGCTCCTATATTTACACTGTAAAAATTATCCTCAGTCCTAATACATGACAGGAGGTGACCAGGAATGACTCACTCCAGACAGCAGCTTCCACACACATGTGCATGCATCAGTATAGTGCACCCACATGTGAACATTCATACATGCACACATGCTGCATACATACACATGCAAAATAAAATTAGTCATTCAAAACTAAATTAATTAAAATTTACATAGATATCTGAGTATTCCATCAATATGCCTAAAAGTTTAAATGTCAGAATTTAGAAACACTTTTTCTCATGGAGAGAATGGGAAAATTATATAGGAAAGTGCTCCATGTCCAAGAATCTATAGAAGTCACACGTATAATTTGTTCCAGAGTAGGATGGGGTTTGAGCTGGTTCACTTTTAAAGCTGCTGTAACAAAGCGTGCGCACACGCACAAGCACACATACACAACCACCATCAGCTAAATGCATGACTCTTGATATGAAGATCGGAACTAAACAGAGGACCCATACTACCAGTGTCCCTATGCATATACACAACAGGATTTTATTCAGCTTTAAAGAAAAATGAAATCATAACATTTGTAGAATGATGGATAGAACTGTAAAGTGAACAGTCAGGAATTGAAAGACAGCCATGCATATTATTCTCTCCTGTGGCGCTTGGATAGTAATTTGTATATTTATGTTCAGGGTTAGGATAGGTCATCAGACTAGGAAAGGAACCATGAGGGTCAAGAGAGACCGTTACAGGGGTGGGGCTAAAAGGAAGTAATATATGTGATAGGAAGCAGAAGGAAGGCTGCTGGGTGGGGGAGGACAAGGGGCCATCAGGAGGTGAGGGGCAGGGCAGGGGAGTAGGGGAGGATGATCAAGAGTGAGGTTTCGGAGGCTCTCTTTTAATAAAATATAGAATGCGAGGGTTCCCCCCCCCCCCGGGCCTGCTCTGATCTTTTGAAGGAGCCTATGAAAAGAGAAATTTTGAAGTTTCACTTTTTCTTCTTCTCACTCCTGGCTACCTGACGGCAAAGCCACATTCATATGCCTTATGATATCTGAACATTTTATTCTAGAAGTTCAGGTCAATGCCATAAGAAATTATACAGAAATAAAGGCACAATCACTGAGAAAATAAAGTATCCTTTCTAAAAGTGAACGATAAAATGTTCAGACAAGTCGAAAACATCCATCAGAGTGAAGCTGATGGGGTTCCTACCTAGTAAAGTTAAACAATTCATAGAATAGGGATCTAGCACCGTGTGTGTGTGTGCATGTGTTGTACATGTGTGCATGTGAAGGCTAGAGGGCGAACTCGGGTTTTCCTCCTCAGGTACCATCCACCCTTATAATTTTTTTTTTTTTTTGGTTTTTCGAGACAGGGTTTCTCTGTGGTTTTGGAGCCTGTCCTGGAACTAGCTCTTGTAGACCAGGCTGGCCTCAAACTCACAGAGATCTGCCTGCCTCTGCCTTCGGAGTGCTGGGATTAAAGGCGTGCGCCACCACCGCCTGGCTCATCCTTATATTTTTGAGACAGAATCTCTTTCTGGTTTACAGCTTGCCAAATAGGCTGGCTAGCAGCAAGCCCATGGGTCCACCTGTCTCTGCCTCCCACGCCATGGCCACAATGCCAGGTTTTTGTGTGTGGGTCCTGGGTGCTGAACGTAGGTCCTCATGCTTGCATGGTAGGCACCCGAGTGACTGAGCTGTCACCACCCCTAATAGAAGCCAAGTCAATATTTGTACCTGACAGGCTGATTCCTGTTTAATCCTGATCATCTGCTTTACTTAGATTTGCTATTTTTATTTTAAATTTCCTTTTTTCACCTAATTTTGTTTGTTTATTTGTTTTGCAACAGGGTCTCTCTATGTAGCCCTGGTTGTTCCGGAACTCACTATGTAGATCAGGCTGACCTCAAACTCAGAGATCTTCCTGAGTGAGTGCTGTTTTAAACTTAAGTTGAAGGTATGGTTAATTTGATACTACGAGAATTTGAAATATTTTGTTAGACCAACTACCTTTGATTTTCTCTTAAGCCCAAAGTTAATGGAGAACTTTAAGTGTGGTAACTAAAACAAAACATTGGAATTTGATTCTAGCACTATTGTTTTAAATGTTATTTTTAGTTTCTCTCTCTCTCTCTCTCTCTCTCTCTCTCTCTCTCTCTCTCTCTCTCTCTCTCTGTGTGTGTGTGTGTGTGTGTATCTGCATGTGGGCATGTGCATGTGCATGCAGGTGTCCAGGAGGCCAGAGGTGTCAGACCCCTGGGAACTGGGGTTTCATGTGGTATCAACTACCCAAGGTGGGTGCTGGGGCCTGAATGTGGG
Organism: Chionomys nivalis; assembly: GCF_950005125.1. NCBI lineage: Eukaryota > Metazoa > Chordata > Mammalia > Rodentia > Cricetidae > Chionomys > Chionomys nivalis. Next base: position 14,364,461 of record NC_080101.1, on the reverse strand, counting down.
TCCGCTGCAACAGCTGTAAGCATTCTTAGCCACGGAGCCATCGCTCAGACCCCGGCTTTAGCTTACAAACCAGGAGTTGTATCAACTATTAGTGTTACCTGTTGGTGTTTCATAATCTTCCCAGTTAGATGAGGACACAGGCAGCCTTCTCTGTCCTGAGTAGTTCCCAGATCTGTGGTAGAAATCAAGGCCATGGAATCCTCTTTGGTTTACATTAGAATCAGAAGCATAGAATGAATCCCAGCTGGGAGCAGATGGCCGTTCTTTCCAGAAAGTCTGGTCAGTCCCAGCATTTGAATGTCTGTATGTGAAATCTTCCAATTCAGCTGACAGACACTCTGGCTGATCACTGGTTAAGTCGTCTTCTTGAGGGCACCATTTGTTGTAGGTGGTCTGCTCTGCTCCACAGCTTGACCTGAATGAATACATCTGGTTTTGATCAGTATTTTTCTTAAAGTCCCGGCAAAGGTGGGCTGGAGAGCCCTCTGGTAAAAACATGGGGCTGGACGCTTGCTTACTTCTGCTTCCTTTGGCTCTAGGGTAATTCACAAAATTATGAGTAACTCTCCTCTGAGATTCAGTTGGTAACATTTCGGGTTCACAATTTATGTGTGTTAGGCCCAAAGAAAAGACACCTGATTCCGAATCACCCTGGCTTGGAAAGGAGTGCCAAGATGCTTTCTTTGGGTCCTTACGACTTAGAAAAGGGTTATTCCATGTTGTGTCCCAGGAGCCGGCCTGCCTGTGAGATGCTGCAGATGACGGCCTGCAGATGCTCTCTCTTAGCTCCATAAAAGCAGCGCTTGTGCCTTCCTGCACCATCTCTTCCGGGTCTTCGTAGGAATAATATTCATCGTGTTCTTGAATGATAGGAGTTGAGCTCTGAGAAATAAAGGGACAAGTTTGATTCATATCTTCCTGAAGTGATGAAATTCGAGGTGACTTTGTCATGGAGGAAGAACTAATCTTGAACAAAGAAGTGATGCTACAAAAATGCTGAAAATTAAAAATAATAGTTTAATATAACAGTTTGGAAAATAAAATGATGCCTAGCTAAATTCATAGATATTACACTGACACATATTAACATAAAAATAACTAAACACCATTAAAAGAGATCATTGTAATTTGCATCTATTTTCTAGTAGCTTGCAATGGAATTTTAATGAACTGTTTTGAGAGATGTTTTAGGTTTGCAACAAATACGGTGGATTTTTAGTTATACAAATTATATGCAAATTCCTTGATAAGAATTTTAAAATATCAATAAAGCTAAAACTCCCTTCCCTGCTGTGGTAAAAGACATCAAGAATTTTGGAAGGGATAATGTAAATACATATTAATTGAATATTTATGAATATAATGATTTTTAAAATGCTTTAAAACGTGCTAACCTGTACTGATTTATCTTTGATAGCTTTAAAATGTATAGCTAATGGCAATTCCATATGTAAGTTAGTTCAAGGAAATGATTTCTTTCCTATGTGATGCCCCAAACAAAGCTGGACACCATCCCTGGAAATGCCTGTGGTACAAACTAACTGAGATGGGAAGGGGAATTACAGACTACAGCCTGTGCTCTCCTAACCCACCTTCAGGACTTTGACTGGAACCTGGGGCAGGAGTTCCTGAAGCTCAGCGGGCGATGCTCTCAACAGCCAGTGCAGCGAAGGCGCTTGGTGCAGCATGAGCTGAGCCACCAGGGGGTTGATGCACGGAAAATCAAGCAGGTGCATTTCTTCCTGGAAGACAGTGTGGTGTTTCCTCGGGCAGGGGGCTTGTGAGAGGGACCTACTTTAGTCTACAGATGAAAATTTTGTCATTGAATTTATAACAATTTGGGAGGCATGAGAAATATGCTATCAGGAAGGGAATTCAGGTACTCATGTCTGCCTCGCACACGTCTAATTACATTTAGAAAGAATAACCTTGGACACAGATGTCTAATGCATTTAGAAAGAGTAACCTTAGATGGTGAAACTTCAACCCAGGATTTATCCAACCACTCATGAGGATCTCTCTTCGACGTCATTAAATTGTGGTCTGCGATCTGTCGAATTATTAAGGCAGTCTCTTCTACTCCTGGGGCAATTATAAGCTAAAAAATATTTCATATGTTAGATTGTAGGAAAATACTAGGAAGATGTAGCATTCAGAAACAGTTTGAGATAAAGGAAAAAAATCTGAGTAACGAATTTTTAATCATCATTTTGTATATAATTTATTAGTGTGTGTATTTGAAACCCAAGAGCTTTCATTTGTGGGGATAACCAAATCAATTCTCTCTCTCTCTCCCTTTTTTTTTTTCTGAGACAGGTCTCTTATGTAGCTCTGGCTAGCCTGAAACTTACTATGTAGACCAGGTTGGCTTTAAACCTATGGAGATCTCCCTGTCTCTGCCTCCTGAATTTTAAGATTAAAGGCATGCACCACCACACCTAGCTCCTTTCTTTCAATATTGTGCCCTATTTTCTAATTTTTGGAATAAATTTTTCTTCATTTTAATTTGGCATTTACTTATAAAGTTTTAAATTTTATTTACTGTTATATTTCACTTATAGAAGAGCAACTTGAAAAATCACTGGTAATATTTAATATTTTGCTTTTTCTAGTAGTTGTCAACTGAAAATAAGAAATATAGTGCAATAGTTTTCAAAAACAAACTTAGACTGAAGGATACTTATAAATTAATTTGATATTGTGCTAAAAAATAAGACATAAGCCCTGCTTACAGGAGCATACCTGGCACTGTAAACCTGGACAAGGGTTCATGGCTGGGGAAATCATAGGCTCCAGGGAACCTACTACTGGTATTTTGCTAATGGATGTAGTATCAAACTGCCCTCTGTAATCACGTCTGTCTACCCATAGATTAGTGCAGCTCTCACAGCTCTTCAGACAAGTTTCTTTGTATTAGTAGACAGTGGTTAATGAAGAAACTCACAACTGGTCAGAGTGAAGAAACTCATTGTCTGTGGAGTGGTCCATCACAAACGGGACATCTCTACCATACCCCTGCCCCAAGGCTCGGGTTTCATAGCAGAAGAGAGGGCAAAAGGACCATAAGGCCAGAGGCCAGGAATAGGCACCACAGCATCTCCTGGTCACGACAGGCCTGCTGCACTCCAACACAGCAGCTGATGCTGCCTGAGCAATCCAGTCAGTCCACATTCCAGCCTGGGCAGAGAGGGCTCACAAGCCCACCCTAGCTGAGCTGCTACTGATAATCCATGCTTCATGGGAGGGAGAATTTTTTTTTTTAAAGAACGTAGTCCCCACTAGGTCAACCACACTGCCAGTGGACGGCCACACACGAATATGTGTGCAACACAAATTAGACTTGGTGGGCTGTTAAAAAAAGACATGACATTTGGAGGGATGAGGAAGTGGATGTGGGAGTTAGGGGGAAGAATGGAGATGAGTACAATCGAAATATGCTCTGTGCATACATACAATTCTCAAAAAGGAATCACTAAATGCATTTTAAATGTTTTGATTTTAAGCAGTCACTCTAGTTGGTAATTGTTCATTTAATTTTAGTTTATTTGATTCTAAGATACTCTTGCCAAAATTGTGTGTCTGTGTGTGTGTGCACACGCGCATGTTTACATGTGCGTGTAACTTCTGAGCAGGAGGGAGGGCTAAGTGGTTTAGAACATCTGTTCTTGCAGAGGACAGGTATAGTTCCCAGCACCCACATGACAGCTTATAGCCAACTGTAATTTCATTTCCTGCATTTGTAATCCTGGGAGTAACCTAGCAACAGCGCCAGAGTGTTGTGGGTACTTGTACGCTGTGAAGATGCATTGCTGTGATTGTGTAATAAAAAGCTGAATGGCTAGAAAGAGGTTAGGCAGGATTTCTGGGGACAGAGAGGACTCTGGGAAGAATAAGAGGAAACAGGAGTAAGAAGATGGAGAGAGGTAATACCACATGATAGAACATAAATAAAATAAATAGGTTACTTTAAGTTGTAAGAGCTAGTTAGGAACAAGTCTAAGCTAAGGCTGAACTTTCATAATTAGTAAGTCTCTGAGTCATTATCTGGGAGCTGGATGGAGAAACAGAAAAAGACTCATCACAGTTAGAGCCCACACATAGAAATAAAATAAGAATCTGTATATAATGGGGATTCAAGAGGCAGCACAAGGAGGGGAGGAGGTGGAATTTTTTAATAATAATAATAGACAGCACAATGGCTGGAGATACAGCTTAGGTGAAGAGCCTGTACCTGGGATACCTAATTCCTTAGGGTTGAATCTTATACCCAATAAAAGGATACAAATTTCACAAAATAGCTATGAGCTAGTTTCAGGATAGCAAGTATAAAACGTCAGCACATACTTTTTTTTGGAGTGCATATATTGTAAAAGAGAACTTTTTAAAGTTTACACAAATATATACACAATGTATAGAGATATCCTGTTTAATCACAACTTTATTTCATTGTTAGTTTTAGATGATTTGGGGAAGATAAGACACCTTCATTTAAACAAAAATTTATTCTAAAGACAAAATTTTATGATGACGGTAATGAGTATTGCAGTAATTGATCAGAATGAGAATTCTGGGGTTCATACCCAGACTAAGAATTCAAGAGGATTCAAAAAGCTTTATTTCTTAATTTGTATATGTGTATATATCATCTGCAAGGAGAGTTCATAAAAAACTCATAGAAATCTTTTAAAATTAGAAGGTTAGGGATATAACTAAGTGCTATATGCATGTTTGCCTACTACACACCAGCCTTTGAATTGGATCACCAGTACCACAAGAAAAAAAAGATAAACAAATGAAATATATCTAAAAGTTAGATAGCACTACCAATACCTTCTTTTAAGTGAAGAGAATGGCCTTAGACTTCCAGGTAATTCTATTATGGCTAAGATGGCTGGAAACAAAAGAGAGCTAATAATATACTGATGTTCTCTAAGAGACAAAAGTCATGATAACTAAATAAAGTAGCAATACATTCTAATGCACACATAATACATATGGGTTCAGGAGCCCCTGGCTAGTTCTAGTTTTGAGTCAGGGTCTCATGTAGTCCAAGTTATCCTTGAATTCCTTATGTAGCCAAAGGCAACTCTAAACTTCTGATCATCCTGCCTCAACCTCCCAAGTGCCATGGCGTTGCAGGCATGTGGTACAGGAAACTGAACCCACGGTTTTGTCAATGCTCTGCAGACTCTACCCGCCAAGCTACACCCTTTCCTCAGACCTGGTATAATAATGACATCAAGTCAGATCAGTGGCAAACCTATGCGTATTAACGATGCCAACATTGTAAGAACAACAAAAACCTGGACGACGTTTTAGGATGGACTTGAAAAGCACCTGGAGGGTTTTCATCAGAAGCAGACTTTGTTCAGAGTGGATCGCCTGCACACACTCCTATTTTATCCTCACAGGCCGTCTTCAGGGCACACCGTCTCTGGACCGACCGTGTCCCTGTATCTGAACAGGGCGCTTTACTGATAGCATATTTACATATAATTCTTTACTACATGCTCGGAAAAGGCTAACCAAGCAGGGAATCCTCATTTGAATAAACAAGACACATTTGCACCTGTCATTCGCTTATTTAAAGGTAACTTTTCTAAGAATTTTACTTTTGTGGGTAGTATGTATCATGAGATTTAAATTTTCAAAAGGATCATTTCTTCTTAACAGGTTGTGATTTGACTTAACTCTGTTTAGCAGGTGTTTGATAAATACACTTGCTCGGTGTGAAGCACTGTGCTAGCTACCCCAGGTTTACAGAGGACTTAGTTCTTACCTTTCAGAGTGGAGAGTACATAAATAAACCTGTGTCAGGGGTGGTGCGCACCTTAATCCCAGTACTTGGATCTCTGTGAGTTCAAGGCCAGCCAGGGCAACACTGCACAGTGACACTCTGTCTCCAGAACAAAACCAAACCACCACCAATGAACACCTTTCCCCATAGTAGAGGTAAAAGGTGTAATGGGAGGGCCATGTTCACTCTGAGAGGGCATGCCTGGGCAGGGTCCCTTACAGAAGCAGTGTTTGAAACCTGGATCCAGGAGATGGAGAGCAGCATCCTGGGGGAAGAAAGACTGGATAGTATCCGTTCATTGGTGGGGTATGACTGTAGGGCTTTATGGAGGACATGATTACCCAAGGACTAAATTCTGAATCCACTGGAATTTGACTCTACTTTGAATGAAGCAGGTACATATGGAAGGTCTCTAAGCAAGAAAACCAGACAGTATTTATCAATAACCGTCTATTTGGCATCATGCTGGGTGCCCAGAGTACAGACGTGATCAGACAAGCCCCTCACCTCCAGAAGCACACTTCGTGAGCGGATTTTCACAGCGGCATCCTAGCAATGGCATGGGTGCCAGCAAATGATGGGGGAGGGAACAGGTAGGGAAGAGCTGGTTAGTTAGGAAGGCATCTTAAAAATCTTCAGAAGTGATGCATGCCTGAACTCAGAGAAGCAGAGGTGGGCGCAGAAGACCGAGTCCAGAGATACTGCCGCTGTACAGAGAGGCCCACACCAGTGAACAGAAATGTCCAAATTAAGCTTGGTGGAGGACGGGAAGTTTCATAGGGACACACAGAGTCTGAGGTATCTGCAGGATATTCAGGTGGAGATTGTCAACTGGTTGCTAGAATATAGGTGCAGATCTTACACGTCAGAAGGATTTTAAGAACTACTCAGAAACTACAGCAAGGAAGTGGGAACGTCTGAGTTCTTAAAGAGCATGAAATAATAACAGAAAAATTCAGACAAATGGTTTATTTTTACAGTGGGACCCTAAAAAGGGGCCAAATAAGGAGATTATAGATCATCAGTACACATTACCCTATCAAAATGTCTTGACAGAAAATCTCAGTACATCTTGCATAAAGAAAATGTTTTGATCAAGGGACATTTATTTTTCTTCATATCCTGACATGTTTTTTAAAAGTTCTAAAAAAAACCTTTTAAAAACCAAAACTAAGTTCTAACTATGATTGATTTTAAATTAACTAGAAACATTCATTACTGTTTCCCTAACTGGCTTTGAACTCTTGAGTGCCAAGATAACAGGTGTGTGCACCATACCAGGCTTAAAGTTCTTGCCACGTATTTATTTTATGTGAATTTATATGAGTGTGTATGTTCATGTAAAACACATAAAAGCTTTTAAAACAGAAGTGTAGTGATAAATATATTTAATAATTTGACCTTGCTTTTTATCGGCTCTTAAGGAATTGTGTCTGTTTAATGTTTCTTCTCACTGGGCACTTGAGTTCAAGTCTAATTTTAGTTTATGAACAGTATTTATGAATACATAGGAAAACAATACCTTTACATCCAGTTCTTCAGATTTAAGACCAGAGGAAACCAAGGCTGCATAAATCTGCGCAAGGTGATGGAGTGTCTTTGGTGTGAGATGGTACCTAAGAACGAGATCATTATATGTTTCCGCATCAGACATTTTGCTGCAGGCACGTCCCTCCTCCTTGCACGTCCTTTCCCCTGTCTGGAAAGGGCATTTCCACCTGCTGTCTTGAGCACACTATTAAATCTAGGGATGCTGAGGGTGTGTGCGGAGGGAGGTGATGGCTGAGGAGAGGAGCTGACCCACTCCATTCTTATCTCCGGGGATGACTGTATGACCTAAAGTTAGACAGAGAATGCTCCATCTCAGGGTCAAAGTGGTAGGTTCAGATAAAGCATGGCCAGAGCCAGGTGCCGGCATCTTTCCTGAGCTGCTCCCTTAGAAGAAGCACTCTGCCCCTTTCTATGGTTATTGACAGGTCAGATGTGAACTCTGACCCGGGAGAGGGTGTTTCCACAGTTCCTACTCATTTTACATATTCTCAGCAGCAATGAGGAGAGTACCAGTCTATTACTAAGAACTTCAAGCTAGTAGTCTTCTATCTAGACATTTCTTGGCTCTTTTTGTCCTGTGTGTTAGCGTCTTCCTCCGTGGTGTTTAACACTGTTCCTGGGGGATGTGAATAGGCGTTTGTTCGTCTCGATAGGGAACCAAGGACAGACCAAAGTAAGGAAACTACTGAAGTCCAACATGGTGAACCATGTGTTTTATTGTGATTACTTCCAGGAATATGCGTGAGGAGTTACTTACAGGAGCAGAAATAACTCAAAGACAGCTGTACCACCAAAGCCCACCCAGCATAGGCGACAGCTCACAGAACTTGGAAACCCGGAGCTCCTTGCACAATTGGCAGACAGCTCATATGGCTGGAGCACTTTTTTTCCAGACAGTTTAGCTGGTCTGAGCCTCTCCAAACAGCTCCCCTGGTCTCTGCTCTTTTCAGACAGCTTGGCTGATTTTCCTCCTCGAGGCAGCTTGGGTGGTCTGAGCCTCTTCAGCCTGCCAAGCTGCCTGTAGTTGCAGTGAGTTACAGGCTTGTAGCTTTGGTGACTCGTTACCCATACTGGGGTGGGCTTTGGGTCATGCTCTTTCTCAGAGTCATTTCTCCTAGTTAACCCTTCACCCACACCCCTGAAAGTAACCCCAATAACCTCATTAGCTCACGGGAATGGGCTGCTGTGGTGTCCTCGCCGTGACATAGGCCTGTTTATGATGAGTAGTCTCTGTCTGCATCTCCCCGTGAACGGTGTCACACATGCCCTTGCTGTGACATAGGCCCCTGTTTATGATGAGTAGTCTCTGTCTGCATCTCCCCATGAATGGTGTCACACACGCCCTCGCTGTGACATAGGCCCCTGTTTATGATGAGTAGTCTCTGTCTGCATCTCCCCGTGAATGGTGTCACACATGCCCTTGCTGTGACATAGGCCCCTGTTTATGATGAGTAGTCTTTGTCTGCATCTCCCCGTGAATGGTGTCACACACGCCCAGACAGACTTTCTCCACAGAGTGAAAGGTCGGTAGAGCAACTTACTGTGCCTGAGCTGTTTCTCCAAACACCATGAATTCTGATGAGCACTTCCCTACCTTCTGAGTCCCAGAAGCTCTGACTTGTGCTAACCCTGGTCACTGTGTCTCTAATAAGCTTCCCGGACGGCTGAAGTTTGTAGTGTTGTCATAACTTGTTGTTGAGAAAATCAAGCACCTCTGTGTGTGAACCAGAAGACTCTTGGAAGTTTCCTCAGGGCTTTGTCCCATGAGCGCCTCCTCTTGTTAACTTTGTGCTACAGACTGTTAAGTCATAGCATGAGCGCAACTATACGATGGCTCTTTCTGGCAAGCACCAAATATGGGATAGTCTCAAAGGTTGCTGCTGCTCATCCTTGAAATTATCTGCCTGAAATAACTAAGATAATTCAAACCATTTCTTCTTCATTTTCTATTTCTCTCATTTGGTCATCTTATTGAGATACTACTTAAAGGCTACAATTAGATGGGTGTGGTGGTACACATGTTTAATCCCTGCACTTGGGAGGCAGAGACAGGCGGATCTCTGCGAGTTCAAGGTCAGCCTGGTCTACAAAGAGTTCCAGGGCTATACATAGAAACCCTGTCTCAAAAAACCAAACCAAAAAAAAAAAAAAAAGAGAGACAGAGAGAAAGAAAAAGGTTACAATTATCTAATAAAATAGAACTATGAAACTTGTAATTCTGGAAATAATTATATTTATGATAATATCACAAATAAATTATCACACTGTATATTGTGATAAAAATAAAGCTATCTCAGAATATTACACAATAGGCAAAAATAGGTCGGGATCTTTTGCTGTTCTCCCCCTGCATTTCAACTGAACCACAATACTATAGATGAACAGCAATCTGTAAACAGCCTTAGAAAACTTCCAAGTAAATAATTTATCTAAAAAATTTGGATAAAGCTTAAAATGATTTTTAAACAGGCACCAGACTTGAACTGTTTTATAGGTCTTATTAATCTTCAAAGTGAGGTTTTATTTTATAGCCAGGTGGAAGGGGCTCACTAAGTTAAATGACTGCTGGAGCTGCTTGCTAATAGAAGAGGAATTAAGAGCCAAGGTGCTCAGACTCTTAGACTCCAGTTCATTTCTGTCCTCACAAGATAATAACTACACGGGAAGAGTTCAGTAAACTAGTAAGCAAGAATGGTGTCAAGAAAGTGGACAAAAATCACAGGCAATGCCAAGTGTATCGATTCCTTCTTCAACAACCAATTTAAAGAATATATAGCTGCTGTGAGTTAGGTGGGATGTGGTACTAGAGGAATAAAAATGAGTCACACCGGTTAGCAATTTGGTAGGAAAGGCTGACTCATTCAGTGAACAACTACTGAGCACCTATCACCCGAAAGCAGTGTGCTCCAAAGACTCAAAACACAGAGGAAGAAACAGAGCTAAGCGGTTCTCAGGATGGAAAGTGTAAAGAGGGAGCTCTGAGAAAGACGGAGCAGAAAACAGTACCTGGGACAGGTCCGGAAAATAAGACAAACCTGAGTGCAGTTTCACCAGAGGAAAGAGTTGAAGAAGCAGAAAGGAAGTGGTGACAGCAGAAAGCACCTGGCTGAACTGGAGGGCAGGGAAGAAGCAGCCTGGAAATGCAGGTGTGTCATATCCCGACACCTCACACATATGGGTCATAGTTTGTATTGTGTTGAGTAGGTAGCTAGGGAGTCAGTAAAAACTGTGTGTGTGTGCAAGCACATGTGATGTTTGTGTGTATACACATGCATACAGAGTCAGAAGTTAACTGTGTGTGTGCACGCACATGTAATGTTTGTGTGTATACACATGCATACAGAGTCAGAAGTTAACTGTGTGTGTGTGCACGCACATGTGATGTTTGTGTGTACACACATGCATACAGAGTCAGAAGTTAACTGTGTGTGTGTGCACACACATGTGATGTTTGTGTGTATAGACATGCATACAGAGTCAGAAGTTAACGACCTTTCCTCCTCCTCCTCCTCCTCCTCCTCCTCCTCCTCCTCCTCCTCCTCCTCCTCCTCCTCCTCCTCCTCCTCTGTCTTCATCTTCTGAAGTCAGGGCTTGCTATGGAGCAGGCTGGGATTAAAGGTCTTCAGTACCGTGCCCTGCTTACATCTCAAGCGTCATTTCTCAGGTGCTATCGCACTGCTGTTATAGAACCAGCCAAGCAGGCTAGGCTGAATGGTCAGGGAGCACCAGGGACCCACTTGCTTTTCCTCCCCAGCACTGGGATTAAAATGCACACCGCCATGCCTGTTTGTTATTGTTATTTTCTTTAACATGGGTTCTGGATTCTGAACTCAGATCCTTGGATTCAAACTCAGTTCCCTGTGCCTAGCACTTTACTGACAGAGTTATTTTTCTAGCCTCTCAGTAAAGGCTTTTCATAAGAATGGAATAATCAGAGTTTGGTTTTAGGGTCATCAACCAAGTATCTGACACGCCACTTAAAGGAACAGGGAGAGACAGGTAGAGCTACAAAAACAACAGGTAGTGTAACAATCCGCATGAACAGTGAGAATCTGAGCTAACATAAATGCAAGGCAGACAGAGAGAACGTAAAACTGCTAAAGGGCAGGGAAGAAGAAATACAAGCTTGGAGGGGACAGAGACTATACAGTCAGTTCATATCTGGACATGTTAATTTGAGAGTTGTGGGATAAAAGGGTGAACATGTTTAGTAAAGATTTAGAAATTTGTTCCAGGAATTCCCCAGAAAGGCTGCAGAAAGTGACGTAGTAATTCTATACCGACAGACCCCGACAAAAGTTGTAGATATGACGGACAATGAATAAATATGTTCAGAGACTGACACAAAGAAGCTGTACAGGCAGGGAAAGGACTTAGAAAGGTGGATGATCAAAGGCGCTGGAGTTCTGTCACAGAACTGGGGAGTTTGGAGCAACAGACCACTGCAACAGTCCTAAATGCCTCAGAGCAGCGAAAGATAAACGCACTGCTGACGGTCCTGAGACAGGGACCTCCAGAGACAAAGACTGGTACAGAGAAAAGCCAGCTGGCAGAGAATAAAGAAGAAATGATTATTATGCTTATCAGTAAAGGAAAGGATAAATACAATGATGACTCAAGCCACTGTCTGGCCACGGCATTTTCTAACGTTTTGGTTAAGCCCACCAATGACATAAGTACAGGAAGGAGTTATGTAGTCAGTGTATTAACAGGATTTTAGAAGTGGTTTAAAATGATTTGTCTTTTAGCAAACAAGCTCAGGATTGCAAAGAAATAAAACACTTAAAATAATAATTCTCAGTGAGACAGGGTCTGAGGGGATGATCTGAACAGAATGTCCAGGACTGTATGTGCCATCTGCAGAGTTCTTGGCTCTCCAATACCCTGTCTCCATCCCCAGAACCCCCCCACACACACTTAAAGCACACTAGATGACTAAGTGGACTTGGCATGAACATTTGTGTGCAAAGAGGACTGAAGAAGACTATGAACATGACTTTGGAGAAAGAAGTGTTTACTTACTCTGAATTTAATGTTTCCTTGGGATACAGTATTATCCAACAACAGCTATACTGGAATGACAACGCCATTAATCTCATAATGATATTGTCTGATGCCTTCTCATAATATAATTCTTCTAGGTCCTATAAAAATAAATAAAATGAAAAGATACATTAGGTTGACTACTGTTTAAAACTGCAACAGTCTGTGGTATAGAAATGGAAACTTAAGACACACGGGTATAGTTTAATGTAAAAATTAAAGCTGCAGCAGACATAAAAATGGTAACTAGTGACAGCATCAACCAGGAACTCTTATGAGTCTTCCACAGTCCAAGATAGGAATAAAATGACCAATTCAATGTTCCTGTGCTGAAAAGGTGCTTTGTGGACTGGGATCTGGCTACCCCAGGACAACAGAAAGTACATTCGAAAGCCCATGGAATAACCTGTTGATGGTGCAACTGGTAAAAGCACTTGCCCTGCGAGCACTGCGGCCAGAGCTCGAGTCTGGGAGCCCTGCACAGCAAACCTGAAAGGGCGGCTTGGTAGACGTCCTGGGTCCCTCGACAGTCTGGATCTTCTTTTCATTTAATTATTAAAGTTTAGTAAGATATTTGATAAAATGTGTCATTCAAGACATGTCCTTCTTCTAACAGAAATTCTATAACTGTGGATTAAGAGTTTTTCCAGGTCAACAAATAATTAAAAACTTTAAATATTCAAGAAACACTGTCTCTTTAAAGCTCCAGGACTTGACTTTTCCATTATATCATTCTTATAGTATAATTTTTCTCATTAAATCAGACCTTACCACATTTATCAATAATTTATACTCGAACCTGATTTCCAATCTCCATTTCTTTTTTTTTTAGATTTTATTATGTATACAGTATTCTATGTGCCTACAGGCTGGAAGAGGGCACCAGATCTCATTTTGGATGGTTGTAAGCCACCATGTGGTTGCTGGGAATTGAACTCAAGACCTTTGGAAGAGCAGCCAGTGCTCTTAACCTCTGAGCCATCTCTCCAGCCCCCAATCTCCATTTATTTACAACTGGTATATCAAACAAGCAAACATAGAAGACTCTTCCAAGAATGTATACATCTTAGGTTCCAAATTGTATTTTAACAAAATTGTGACTCTCTGTCATAAAGTTAATGTGTCAGCAGCCAGGGTTTGAGTATCCAGCTGGGTGGCAGCATTGCAGGTGAGGAGACAGGTCTAAATTCCATGTAGTTTTGGGGACACTCTCTCTCTTTGAGAAACAACAATTTGAAGTAATCCCTATTTGCCTTAGAGGAAATTGTACACTTCTAACCATCAATTAATATACTTTTTTGGGGCTAGAAAGATGGCTCAGCAGTTAAGACACTTACTACTCTAACACAGAGTCCAGACATATTCAATTCCCAGTGCCCAGATCAGAGTTTACAATCACCTATAATTCCAATTCCAGGGGATCCAATGCCCTCTGGATCCTTGAGCACCTGAATACACGTGGTGCACATAAACTCACACAGTCACACACAAAATAAAAAAAGAAGTAAAGAATGGACTACCTAACCATGTAAGGTTATACTGTACTTTCTTACATGAAAGAGGTTCCTGGTTTTCGTTATCTTGCTCTGTCTGCACAGCTGGTGCTCACACTCAGGGCTGTGTGCATGCTAGCCAGCACTCTGTTATCCCCAGCCTTTGGAATTTATTGCTTTTGAAACTTCCTACACTATTTTTCTACAAATAACTTTATAATACACAAATATACACTGCTAAAAATGCTTTTATTAAAGATTTATTTATTATGTATACAGTGTTCTGCCAGCACAATAGAAGAGGGCACCAGATCTTGGTATAGGTGGCTGTGAGCCACCATGTGGTGGCTGGGAATTGAACTCAGAACCTCTGGAAGAGCAGCCAGTGCCATTAACCCCTGTGCCATCTCTCCAGCCCCAGATTCTTTACTCATTTTGTTTGTTTTTAGTTAGGGTTTTGCTGTACATAACTCAGGTTGGTCTCAAACTTGCAATCCCGTCTCAATATCCTACATGCCAAGATTGCAGATATTACTATGTTTGTCTTTATCTTCCTTAATTTTGTTAAAATTTATATGACATCAGGAAGACTGGTAGTCATTTTCCGTGGTGGTAATTTATCACTATGCCCATCTGCAAAATTTAGAAGAGATCACAGATTACAAATAAGCTCCATATGGAAAAAATAACATAGATGTATTATTTTAACATGCTTGACTTTATATTTTAATATTTTATTAATAAGTGATAATTTCATACATTTAAGCTCCATATGGAAAAAATAACATAGATGTATTATTTTAACATGCTTGACTTTATATTTTAATATTTTATTAATAAGTGATAATTTCATACATTTGAACGTATTTTGTCCATATCTGTTCCCTACTCCTCATGCTAATTCCCCAGATTTACTTCCCACTGGAGTTTCTACCCTGTGTGACATAGTTTTACCTGCACAACTATAGCAGTGTGCTCGTCAACTGTGACCACCACGTAGCGCTCTGTGCTTCCGAAGAGTTTCAGAGACTCGCAGCAGCTTCTCTCCACTAGTGTGATATTATAGCTGCGGGAGACAACAGTCTTCAGTGGAGATAATGCACGGCTGAGAACACACCTCAGAGGACTGTGCTGTCCTTTGGAATAGTCAGTTGTGGGGATTACTGTTTTTCTCATAAATCAGCTTTTTAAATTTGGGGAATAAAATTGTGATCTACTTACAAAAGAAACCAGACACTTCTCCTCTAATCTGTACCTGCTCAGCTTGGAAGGCCTCTGGTGCGTTTTCTATTGGCTTCACCTTGAATTGTGTTACTCTCTTTTCAAATTTTTATTTATTTATTTAAAGACTTAGTTTTAATTTTTGTGCATGTGTGGGTGGGTACATGTGCATTCTGGTGCCCGTGGAGACAAGAACAGGCATCATATCCTCTGGGTCACCACTAGAGGTACAGGTGGTTAGGAGCTGCCCAGCCTGGGCGCCAGGAACCAAGCTGGTCCTCTGCAGGTACTGTTAATGGTTGAGCCCTCTGTCCAGTCCATGCTAATTTCTTTTTATCTCTCTCTCTTTTTTTTTTTACAATGACAATCTTTTAAAAAAGTATATGCTGTCTCAGTAATCGTGCTGAATATTAGTATATATACTGCCATACAAATGTTTTGTATCTATCCTAGTTCTTTGGCAGGAACTCATAAATTAAACTATCATGTCAAAAGACTGTAAGATTCCCCATTTATCAGAATTTTCTCCTTTTTTTATACTGACTCACTTTTCGGGGTCAAGCTGTTCCTGGGCCTCACGAATACTCAGTGACCTCACAACACATACTAAGTACACGTGACTGAGCTATAACCCAAGTCTCTGCCTACACTTTACTTTCATGAGCTAACAGTTTTTATGAGTACCCTATAGCCTTTCAACACGAAAACAAAAGCATAGAATGTTGATTTGGATTTTATCTGAAGCAATAATTCAATTTTTCTTCATTGATGTGCACTTCAACATTCCTGTGTACTATGACACAGTATTTTTTTTAATTTAAAACATTCAATGATGGCATAACCTTAAAACTACTAACCTGAAAGCCCAACCATTCATTTAGAACTTCATAGTCCTGTTTTCCATGTTCCTTTTTTATTTTTAGAAAAAGTTCTCTTTTTGAATATTGCAAATGACTCAAATGTTTGAATATGTAATTCACAGAAAAAGAACATACAAGATGAATGTATGTGCTGGTAACAAGAGAAATTTAAATAAAATGCAAATTAATGAAAAATTAAATTTCATTTTGTACATAAAATTGTACTTATAATAAAAATATTATTCAATAGTTATAGTTTAGGAATTAGAAATATAAACTGACATGCTCTTTGGAAAGATGATCTTGTAATATTCTAGTCTTGGATCAGGAAGATAAGGTATGGCATGTACAGCTCAATTAACTAATCAGAACACACGTACACATGCTGAAGTTGCTGAGACCAACAACTAAAAAGCATGGCTTACCCAGATTCCAGCAGCCGGAGTATTTCTGGGATATTAAGCAGACCTTCAGATGCAAAAAATACATATGGGACCTGAATTTCCAAGAGAAACCCACCAAATCTATCCAGCAAGGTGACTCCTAAATAAAAGAATTATAAATGTTTACATTTTTTTCTACCTCAGCTTCCTCCTTTTATTAAACAGTAGTAATGCAGGTGTATATTAAGGAAAATATATAAACTATATTATATAGTTTACAAACTATATATAAGCTGCATATTATAAACTATATAAGTACAAAACTTATTTTATAAATAGCAAAGTATTTCTTCAAACAGAGCAACTCTACTCTAACAGAGACCAGGATCCCGGTTTATCTCCTTACTCTTCAGTGCTGTGTCTGGAAGGACGACTTTAAAGGCCAGGAACGGTATATTCAACTGCTGGCAGTGCATGGCCCAGCAAGAGTGGCCCACGTGATTGTACTCCAGCACAAGGGAGAAGCTGCTCCAGGGGAAATCTGCTCCGATATGGTGGTTATGCACCACCACACAGGAACTCGTGCTGAAGACAAAAGCAGGTGAGGACAATGGAATCACACGTGTTATTCTTTAGCTGGAGCTGGACGGACGGGTACAGATGTTTACGGTTTGCTTTTTTTTTTCTGTGTGTGTGTGTGAGCGTAGTCTAATGGCTAAGCCATCCTTCTAGCTCTGTTTATGCTTTTTGAGTCTCTCTATGTAGCCATGACTGTCTGGAACCAGGCTGGCCTCAAATTCATAGAGATCCAACCTCCTCTGCCTCCTGTGCAGGGACTAAAGGAGTGTACCACCATGCCATGCCTGGCTTTCATTTTATTTTTCTCTCAGATAATCATACTTAGAAAAATACCAGAACGTAAATTTTGTATGGTCATATCCCAAATGTAACTCTGATCCTATTACCTGAGTATCATCAATAATGGATATCAACATGAAAACCTGCCTCACCTCACCAATGCCAAGTCTTTATTCTAAGACTCTATGTAGTAGGATGGAGCTGTCTCTTCTCCATGGGCTTCCCAAGTGTTAATGAACACAATAAATGACAGGCACAGCAATGCCAGTGTGATCTTCTCCCGTCCTATGTGCTCCAGCCTACCATAACCAATCCTCTGCTGCTCCTTTCCATCCAGATCAGTCCGGAAGGTTAAAGTGTTCATACCTAGTGCTTATGGGCTTCTATTGTATTTATATTTCTTTTCATTATTTGGATTCCAATATTAGAAATAATTTCTATGGGTGGCTGGAGAGATGGCTCAGAGGAATAGAGCACTGGCTGCTCTTCCAGAGGTCCTGAGTTCAATTCCCAGCAACCACATGGTGGCTCACAACCATCTGTAATAAGATCTGGTGTCCTCTTCTGTACTGCAGGATACATGAAGGAAGAAACCTATATACATAATAAATAAAAATCTAAAAAAAAAAGAAATAATTTCTATGTAAAATGAGACAAAATAAAGGCACTCAAGAACCCAGTGCTTGGTCTATTATAAGCAGGCCTTCCCCAGGAAGAAAGAAAATGGAGAAACTGAAGAAAACAAGGTTGTTTTAAAGGGTATTTCTTTTTTCTTTCTTCCTTTTTTATTTATATTTTTGAGACAGGATTTCTCTGGGTAGCCCTGGCTGTCCTGGAACACACTCTGTAGACCAGGTGGCCTCCAACTCAGAGATCTGCCTGCCACTGCCTTCTGAGTGTTGGGATTAAAGGTGTGTGCCACCAAAGCCTATTTCTAGTCCAACGACAATGATGATGATAATTTTACAATATTAAAATAAGACGTGAACTAAATTCTTGGATGCTAATTTTATTAAATAGACATGACTATGCTGTGAGTTAGTGTTCTATGGCCTTTTCCATGAGGAGAGTAAAGCCGTGGACTTCAGCTTTTCTTACCAGAACTCTGGGAGGATCATCTTCCAAAGGCCACTCCTGGGCCGAGGTCTACAGCACAACCCAAACTAGCTCTCCCTTTCCTGTGGGACTATGTTGTAGATTGAAACACATAATCTTACCCTTTGACAACACCGGTAGTTTCCAGAATTTTTTTTCTCTCATTTGAACGTAAAACAGTCACTGTTAAACCTGTTAGGAAAAAAGGGAATTATCTTTCAAAAATTTTTTTTTTTAGTTTTGTTTAAATACTTTTTCCAGTGTCACAACTTTCACTCCCATAAAAACGAACTGAAATTCTGTAGGCATGAACAGTACTTGAAATACGATTTTGCAGATTACATTTCTAAGTCTAGTTTATTAGAAAGCTTGTAACATAAGCAATATTTCTGATGTGTATACATAAAGATCATGGCAATTTAATTTTTTATGCCAACAGAAACAGTCAAACATTTAATTTTAAAACAGCCATATTAAACACTCATTAGTTGTATATTTAATCTTATTTTGCCCCAAATCATATTATTCTTTCTCTAGCCAAAAATGTAAATACATAACAAAATCAGCAAGGGAATCTATTTCATTGTGAAATATATTCAGCTAGCTCCTGGCTGAGGATAGCTGTCTCTGAAAGATTCAAACATTTCTAGTTGTGTAGTAAGATTTTTGTGTCAGCAGACAACGCTGAAATAAGACGGCAAGTGTCAAAGGCAGCCGGGTCAGCCTGAAGCTGCTCACCTCCACATCACATGCTAATACTGTGTAGCCCTGTCCTGATTTATTTATAGTGTGTGTGTTTGTGTGTGTAGGTCAGGGAAAGTAACATGAAGGTGTTAGTTCTCTCCTTCCATCATGTAGGAAGGAGTTCACATTCGTATACACAAATAAAAAAGTGTTAAAGGAAAACAATCAGCTTCCATAAGAGAGGGCTACAGAGGAGGCAATGGCTTATGGGAGAAAGCCATGTTTCAGCGATAGTGTGACAGAATCTGCATGTAAGCAGTGGGCTCCAAAGCTCAGAGTAGAAAGGACCGACAGAGCGGGTATCAGAGAGCAGAGATGAAGTCCACACTGGAATGAAAAAACTGGGTGGTTACTACCTCCTTAACTATTACCTATAACAGCTAGTATGCTACATAATCTTTATGAACTTTTTCTTTGTTTATAAAACAAGAGCTAGTTCCAGGACAGGCTCCAAAACCACAGAGAAACCCTGTCTCGAAAAAACAAAACAAAACAAACAAAAAAACAAAACCGAGTATCAATGTAGCGACTAGGACGTAATCTACAAAACAGGTCAATTCTTAATAAAATTGTAAGTACACTATAGCTATATTGCAGACTTACTACATTTATTTAAAAATTGTTAGTTCAAGAACTGATGAAAGTTTGAGCAACTGGAGAATTGAACTATTGGTAAAACTCCACTGAGTCCTAGACTTTGAGAACATAAATTTATGGTATTTCATATTCATATATATATATTTATCTGTATAACTTAAAACACTAAATGAAGCATAAGTGAAATGTGCCTACCTTCTATTTTCTTAAGGGTTTTAATAAGCAAATGCTTTTCTCCATTTGAGTCCATTCTTATTATAATCAGTACCTAGACAAAAACAAGAATTCCACGTGTACTGCTGAATTCTTTTTCTTCTTCTTCTTCTTTTGGGAGGGGGGTACTGGAGGTCAAACCTCGGGCCTCACTCGTGCTAGCAAGTGCTCTACTCTGAGGCTTCCCTGCTGTTTTGCTACAGTGATAAACTAGCAAATTTAACTGATCAGATAAAAGTCATGACCTTGAGAGCAGAGTTACCACCTGCGGTGCAGTAGCCTGTGAACCCAGCATTAAGGAGGCCTGGGCAGGAGGGCCTGGAGGTCAAGGCCAGCCAGGCTGAGGCACAGAAAACCCTGTCTTACAAACAAAAAGGGAACATACAGGTTACAAAGAAAACACTCTTATTCTAAATTCTGGTAGCAATGAGGGAAGTGTTTGGGGCAGTGCCTTCACATTCCTGTCTATAATATCGATGTATAATTGTCTCAGCCTGCTGTTTTACTGTTAATTTCAACCCCCACAAGTCTGAAATTATTGGAGAAAAGGAGGAGCTGCTGCACTCTCCTCCTCAGCATGCGGTTTCTCTTCTGGAAGGGAGCAGTGCCTCAGATTCAAATGTAAATTTCTCATTTATTGATTTAACTGAACGACTTATGAAAGTCATTCAAGAGTCTATAAAGTCAAGGGTAAAGGAGCAACTGAGCGGAAAGGGAAACCAAATGAATTTGTATTCAGACTCACTGTGACCACTTGGGATGTTTTTTTGCTAGATTAAGTTTAGAGAGGTATTTTGCCTTAAACCTTCATTAATTCAGTTCTCATATAAATGATTTAGGAGGAGGTGAGAAAATAAATATATAAGTTTTTTTTTGTTTGTTTGTTTTTTAGGTTTGTTAAGACAGGGTTTCTCTGTAGCTTTGGAGTATGTCCTGGAACTAGCTCTTGTAGACCAGACTGGCCTCAAACTCAGAGATCCACCTGCCTCTGCCTCCCGAATGCTGGGATTAAAGGCGTGTGCCACCACTGCCCGGGCATAAGGTATTTTTTTATAATGTCATGTCAGGTGAAATTCTAGATCACTACCCCAAAATAAATTATTGTCATTATGTTATGTTGTGGATTTCCATGATCTTATACAAATACCAGGCAGGGAGAACCAATCCCTTGAGAACCAATCCATGACAACACTTTATATCAGAAATTAAAGCATTTTAAATTGGAAGGCAATGAATAATAACATGAATCCCCCTTTCTCCGCATCTGAGACTACCGTTATCTTACTTAAGGAGGGAACTGTCAAGGGCCAGACATAGCCTATTTATAACTTCAAAGTTATATGCATAAAATCATGTTACATCCCCCTTATTTATACTAATTACTTTATCTGCTTTAGCTCAATACCCAACCTTAATCTGTTGTTGACTTTGCAACCTGCTTATTATCTGACATTGCAATTCTTGGATCTTATAGTTGGTTTTAGGCCTTTTTTCCTTAATAAACTGTAAAATTTTCAGCTGTCTCCAAATGTTATCCAAGCAGGAGTCCAACATGCTTTTGTAGATATCCTTTGCATCTGACAAATATCCTGTTAAAGAAAAATTGGGGGAAAATATTAAGTTCTTTAATGTTTTGAGTATAATTCCATGACAAAAAACACTAAAAGAAAATAAATATTTTTGTTTTTTTAAAGACAAGATCTCTCTATGTAGCCATGGCCGTCCTGGAACTCATCATGTAAAACAAGTTGTCCTGTAACTCACTATGTAGACCAGGCTGTCCTAGAATGCACAACGATCCTCCTGCCTCTGCCTCTGCCTACTGAGTGCTGGGATTAAAGGTGTGCACCACTAATGCCTGGCTAAGCAATATACTTAAGCAAGCAGTTAAGAGATCTGGAGAAAAGTCTCAATGGTTAAGAGCACAGGCTGTTTTTCCAGACAAAGGAGGCTCAGTTCTCAGCACCTGCATGACAGACAACAATTGTCTGTAACTTTAGCTTAGTTTAGAGGATCTGATGTCTCTTCTGGTCTCCACAAGCAATGCAAAACATCCAAACACAGAAAACAAAAACAAAATAAACAAAACGAAAACAAAAATGTGACAGATAATATTTTTCATTTAGTCCTATTCTTATTTTAATAAAATACGTTGGTGTTTTAATTTAAATTTATACTCCATACATAAATTCTATTAAAATTGTACATGCTTATGGAATACTATGTTATATTTTGATATATACACATGCTGGGTAATACTGTTTTCTTTTTCTTTTCTGACATGGATTCCCCTCTGTATGCTGTGAATACCATTGGTTAATAAAGAAACTACTTTGGGCTTATTGCAGTGCAGAATAGAGCAAGGTGGGAATTCCAAGCAGATAGAGGAGGAGAGAGTAGGTCAAGTCAATGAGACACCATGAGGCCACCAGAGGAGAAAGATGCCTGCATGCCAGTTCTGGTAAACCACAAGCCTCATGGTAATATATAAAATAATAGGAATGGGTTGATTTAAGATGTAAGAGCTAGCCAAGAAGAAGCATGAGCTAATAGTCCAAGCAGCATTGTAATAGTACAGTTTTTGTGTGGTTATTTTGGGTCTGGGCAGCTAGGAAACAAACAAGCAGCCTCCACCTACAAATGATGCACCAATGTATGTGTTGAGTTCAGCACAATTTCTTGGTAGCCACACTTTTTCAGATAGGCTCTGTTTGCTGGTGGTGAGCAGGGGTGCTGCATCTCCTTTAAGAGAGATTTTCCTGATTCAGCATTAGCAGAAAAAAAATATTCATGTGGCTTCTTTAAGAAATGGTGGCTTCCTGGTTTGTGCTAGTTGCACGAACAGCTCTGGCTCTTTCAGGAGGCCAAGCACTTAAATGGGGTTTGTGAGTAGAGTGCTACAACTTGCTTAATGGCAACACAGACCTGCTGTGTGCCTGGAAATGGCCCTGGCTTGCAGAGCTGGCACTGAATGGACCTCCGCCATGTTGGATTGGGCGGAGCCAAAAAGCATAGCAGCCTTAGTCCTAGCCATGCTGTTTAGTATTTTAAGAAGCACTCCTGGACAGAAAAGGAGTACAGATACACAATAAAGACAAATTCATATGGAAAAGACCTCTATGTAGGTCACAATGTTGGATAAACGTATGTAGGCTTGAGAGAGAGAAAAAGGAATATAGACAGTTATAAAAATGTAAATGGTTTTTTTTTCAATAAAAAAAATGTAAATGGTTTTAAAAAATAAAACAAAGTCTTTAAAGAGACAGAGTACAGACAGTCATAAATTAAAGGAGCAAAGAAAAATAAGCCATGTAAAGATGGAAAACACACACAGAGTCTGGATTATGTACACTATTGTGTTTTCTTTGAATTTTTTTGACTGTAAATGAGCTAAGTCCAGAGAGACAGTTCATTGTACAGGCTGCTAAGCTAAACCAGCATTTATGTTTTAGAGGTGTCTTGACTTCAGATTTGCTGTTTTGGAAAAGAGGTTCTGCTTTTGTTTCCACAGAGGATGAGAACCTGTGGATTCCTTCCAGACTAATGTAGTTGGATGGACCAAGACCCCCTGAAAGGTCGCTTTGAACACCCCTCAAAAAATTACTTCACCCAATAAACATCAGGAAGCAGTTTGGAGAAAACTATACCCAAATTCCCTAAATTATTGTTTAGAAACATTTGTTTACATTTAAAGGGGAATATGCTATCAAGATGAATTCTTTGCTTTGGTATGGATCTTGGTTTATTGATACAAATTTAAGGTCAATTATGCGATATATATTTTTTTTTCTGCTCTTGATTAAGGTATTGTGTTTATGTGGCTCACTTAAAAATGTAATGTATAATTAATACAGATTAATAGATATACATCTATAATAGTCAAACTTGTAGTCATGTTAGTTAGGTTTTCTAGATGTACAGAGATATATTTCAGATGGATAGTTATTCTTCACACCTTTCAAAGACAAATAGGATGTGGCATTTAAAATGTTTTAAGAACTAAGGGCCGGGCGGTGGTGGCGCACGCCTTTAATCCCAGCACTTGGGAGGCAGAGGCAGGCGGATCTCTGTGAATTCGAGGCCAGCCTGGTCTACAAGAGCTAGTTCCAGGACAGGCTCCAAAACCACAGAGAAACCCTCTCTCGAAAAACCAAAAAAAAAAAAAAAAAAAAAAAAAAAAAGAACTAAGGATTTTTCATGACAATGAGACTCACCTGCTCCTAGCAGCAACAATCTACTTCAAGAGGATGATGGGCACTGAAGAGGCTCCTTATGGAGCTTGCTAGCCGTCTGGGTAAGAAACTGTTCTTGCTTGGACTGCTTGATGTTATGCTGTATGAACTGGATATGCAGGACCCACAGAAAAATTACTGCTGAACTTGCCTAACAGTATGACAGTCCCTTGGGATTACTGCTTCATGAAAGAGTCTGCTAGACATTCTACAGAGCAAGTTTCAGGACAGCCAGGGTTACATAGAGAAACTTTTAGTTATCTGTGTTGTATGTTTGGAGTAAGTGCACACAAGTGCGGGTGCTGTGGAGGGAAGAGGCAAGGAGCCACTGGAGCTGCTCAACACAGCTGCTGGACACTGAACCGGGCTCTACTGCAGAGCGCATGTACTCTCAACCACTGAGCCATCTCCAGGCCCAGAATTATCCTTAAAATAAAATCTAATCCAGTGGAATCTCTTTTCAATGGCTCGGGCTAAATCGTTTGTATAGCAATAGCTAGTTCTTATTTTTTAAGGCAAAATTCCAAACATGCACAAAGGACCTAAAATGTATATGGCAAAATGTCAAATTATTACACTAAAAACCAGTGCATAATAGTGATTATACACTGAGATCTGTGTAAGGCCATCAGATCTCCGCAATTCAGCCCTAGACTAACAGTATAAACAGACTATATATATAGATATACCTATATATCTATATCTGTATCTATATCTATATATTTTTTTCCAGTTTGGGTTGAGAGTCTTGCTAGTGGTAGACTTATTTAGTATTAAAGTATTAAGGGGCCCTGAGTTTGATCCTTAGCACTGAAATGTATAAATATACACCATATATGTGTATATATCCCATTAATAATTATGACAAAATGTTGATCAGTGTGATAGGTAAGAAGGTGAGAAGGTGACATAATTTTTCAAGAAGTATATCTTTTTCAGAAAAGTAAATTATTTCAGATGGATTATCCAACAAGAAGAAAGTAAAAATAAAAAATTCTCTACCAACCTAATGCTGTATCCAAGCTGCATGTTAAAAGGACATCTCTCATTGTCACCAGGAGATGTAAGAGAGCAGCATGCCTGAATGTTATTTCTCTGTCAGCATTTTCACCTATATAAGCAAAATCATAGTTAACACATTAGAGTTTTAGAATATGTATCAATCTGCTTAATAATAACAGCTGTTATCTATCAGCAAGCACTCACTGCTGTGAGGCTGCGCATAAGCAGGTTAGTTCACTGACTCTCTAGTCATCCTATCAGGTTAGTTCACTGACTCTCTAGTCATCCTATCAGGACTACTGTGAGCCTCATTTCGAATGAGGGCACAGATTTAGTGAGGATAAGTGATGCTCAAGATAGCACTGAGCCCAGACAGATAACCACCCAGCTCATCCCCTACTGGCAAACAATTTTCACTATATAAAAATGTATTTATATATTTCATATATAAATCTTGTGTTTCATTATGGGACGCAGTTAAAATCACTGGAAATAATTTTATCCTTTGGATTTTGTTTTTGCAATTTTCTTTGGGCATGGTCTGAGCAGGTCCACGTACTAGTTCCAATGTGAATGTTTACGGTGTTAACTTCCCTTTTTGCAATGGAGATCTATTAAGTAATACATATCAACTAGGAGATTCACTGAGAATCTTGTACTACATGCTAAATTACAGTCATGGTCTCGTTCAGGTCTGAAGTCTGCAGCTACAGTTGTCTATAAATTCATCCAGGTGGTCTGAATCTGATTTGTGCTCACCTTGGTGAACAGCATCATTTACTAGTTTTTCTTGTTCCTTTAAGAAGAATCTTGTTTGGTCAAAAATGACAGTGGCAAATTCCCAATTAGCAGCAGGGTAAGTGCAGAGGCAAACAAGCTTCTTTAAGACAGGAGTCGCTGCTGCTTCTAGGAGGCAGTATGCTTGGCACTGGGTGTCTGAAAAATAACACCACCGAAATTAGTGTCTGTGAAAAGGACACAGTGCTGTTTTTGATAACCACCTACATCCCTGACAATGGGTGAGAAAATAGATCATTAATAACTCATTTCCCGAACATGGAAGAAGAGAGTGAGAACTCCTGCGGTTTGGTCTTCTTACATGAATGCAGGAAGTGGTCCAGTTTCAATGAAGGAAGAAACAACAGTTAGTGGGCTGGAGTACGACGATGGGAGAAAAACGGGCAGTGGACAGGCATCCATGTCTGGAAGTAACTTGGAAGTAGAAACAGAATTAAGTTTCTGAAACAAATAAAGACAATTACATGGAGAATAAGGTATATTCTACAAATCTTGTTTTGGAGGGCTTCCAAAACAAGCGAACTAGAACAATCTTGAAAGCAGGCTGCATACCTGATGCTTCAATCTCAATGACATCATCTGCTCTCTCTTGACTTCTTTCCTCTGCAGTTCTGTTATTAGAAACAATGGGACTTTCTTCTTGAAGAGTTAAAGAACACTTTTCTTTATCTTGAAATTCTAGCAAAAACATTAAATTGTTCAGGATAAATTATGTTGCCTTACTTTTTAACACAGTGTTCAGTATCATAGTTGCTAAATTTCTTCATGGAGTCTAAGTTAAACAAATTACCCAGATAGTGACCCTGCCACCGTGCTGAGTAGTGAGGTGGATGACGGAAATGGGAAAGATCTGGCATCTGGCCAGAGCTCAAACCCAGTCCTGACAGCAGTGTCCTCATATGTAAATACAGGCTAGAATGCCTACCTTTGGTGCAGGGGCCAAACACCGTCCAGGTCCTGACAGACAGGACGGCAGCACTCCAGCTCACTCTGTCTTCCCAGAGTTGTCTCTCTACTTTAGCAGTGTCTGTTTCAAGCCCTCTAACGTCTTTCTCCTCTCTCATGCACACCGGTTTTCCACTGCTGACCTTTCAGCTCTGCAATCGTCCACACCAAGTCTTCCAGAGCTGCCTACCTTACTTCCAGGCCAGAAACCACCTCTCCTTTAATACGCAGCTCAGTACCTGATACAGTGTTTAATAAATGCTCGGCTCTTTTTTTTTTTTTTTTTTTAGGTATTATAGAGGATTCATATATGCACATACAGCTATTTTAACTAAATACTAATGTCACCCACAGATAATATAATTATAGGATATTTTAAAAACTGTATTACCAACCCAATATACTTGAATATGTGAGGTTAAAAGTATGATAATTAAATTGGACATGGTGACTATGCCTATAATTCCTGCACTTGGAATTTGTGGCCAGACATCACAGAAAGATCCTGCCTTAAATAAAAATAAAGAACCCCAAGTGTAATTTGGAGAATATTCAAACTAGATTATGTCATCTTGAAGTAATACTGCCAGTTAATTTTAAGTGATCTAAATAGATACAGTCAAGCAATATTAATTATTGAAACTTTTGAGAAAGCTAATAACATTTCTTGTCCCTGGTCAACTGTAAAATAAAGCAAGAATATTATATTACCTTTATTGCTAACAAAAGCTAAGTTGGAGAACAGGGCTTTATTTGAGAGACAAGTGGGCTTGGTAGGTAAATAACTGAATGAGGCAACTACCCACCCAGTCCTCACCTAAGCTGGGCAGGAGAAACTCATCAGGAGAAAGAGTCATGACATACGATAAGCTGAGAATACTTCCTTCTTTGGGGAAGTTCATTCCCTTCCTGTACACCCAGGAATGAGCTTTAGTGCACCTGTCCTTGGCTGTCACACTTTTGGGAAACTACACATAACTGCCATGACACCGAGAACCAAACCTTGTCCCCACAGACAGAACATAGGACTGCAAGACCCAATCATGCTCTGAGCAACATAAACACTGTTTTAAAATCAATTTCATCAAGGTAAAGCCTATCAAAATTATTCTACAAAGCACAAGGTGTAGTGATGCACACCTTTAATCAAAGCACTTGGGAGGCAGAGGTTGGAGGATCTTCATGTGTTTGAGGTCAGTCTGGCCTACATAGTGAGTTTCGAGATATCCAGAGCTACATAGTAAGACCCTGTCTATAATAAGAAAAATTATTCTAGAGTTCCATTTTTTTTTCAAAACTGGAAGTGAAATGATATGATATACTATACACTTTTGATGTGGTTAGAAGCAGGACATAAGCTGGGCGGTGGTGGCGCACACCTTTAATCCCAGCACACGGGAGGTAGAGGCAGGCGGATCTCTGTGAGTTCGAGGCCAACCTGATCTACAAGAGCTAGTTCCAGGACAGGAACCAAAAGCTACGGAGAAACCCTGTCTCGAAAAATCCAGAAAAAAAAAAAAAAGAAGAAGCAGGGCATAAATGACAATAAACTCAAAATAAACTCAAAGAGAAACTCTGATAATATTAGAAAGATTAATGAGCAATTAAAAGAAAAAACGTGTAAGTACGTATTAAAATGTGTTAAAATACATAGCTAACCCCTAGCTGATAGCTGCTGGGAGAGCGCAGCCCGTGGCAGGTCTAACATGCTCCAGAGGATGGCCACTACTTGACAGTACACAGGGAGCACCAATGGGACTCGATGGGTCTGCAGAGGTGGACCAGAGATTAAGAGCACTTACTGCTCTTGCAGAGCTGACCCAGGTTTAGTTGCCAGCATGCAATGGCAGCTCAAAACTGTTTCTAACTCCAGTTCCAGGGGATCCAACATCCTCTTCTAGCTCCCATGGGCACCACACACACATGCAGTGCAATGCATACTTGCAAGCAAAACACCCACATACATAAAAGAAAAGAAAATAAAGAAACCTTTTCAAAATGAGGACAGAAAGTTGGATGGGTATGAAACAGAGGGTGGATATGGCTAGAAACGGGGATGGAAGAAATGATAATGTTAAAAAGAAAACGTTTGAAATTCTTGAAGAATTAATAAAATTATCTTTAAAAATACTCACAAAGGATTGTAAGTTAATAGAAAAAAAGCATGAGAGCATGATCAAGTTAGGAATACTAAGCTTATATACTCAAGTTATAAAGCAAGTTTTAATTCATAGCTTTGTGGCAAATTAAAACATGCCTTTTAATCTTTGAAAGCATATTTATAGCCATATCTAAGTCTATATTTACGTATCAATCTCTATTTATAAGGAGTGTCAATGGCATTTCCCTTGTCTATGAAAAACTACACAATTTCTCTAAAAGAGTTTTTATTTTCTTGCACTGCATAACAGACAATGCCCAGTCCTAGAGGCTACGTGTCTATGCCAGACTTGTACTGAGTTACCCACCATTGTTTTCGTCATGGTCTGTGACTTCAGCATCTGAACTGAAAGGCTTGTATTTACTTCTCAGAGTAATGAACTCGCTCAAAAGATCCAAGTCGTGCTGCTTTTTATAGTAAGATGCCTTGATCTGTGAAGAGGAAGCTGACTCAACAGAGGGCCCAGAGTCAGCAAGTCCAACACGACTGTTGTCTGTCTTCTGCACTGTTCCAGCCACTAGCTCTTGGTCACTGTTGGGATTTTCTTCCTTTTTGGTTTTTTTAGCAGAGACGCATTCCTCAGACTGTATCTGATGCAGCACTTCATTCTCAGGAGATGGTCTCTTCTGAGGATGTAATCTGCGGACACTAGCAGACTTCTCACTCACAGGCATGACAGGCAAAGGGCAACTCTGCTGTTCCAGCCAGGCTGGAAACGAGAAGATGAAAGACACTAAAATGATTTCTATGCTTAAATAAATAACTTTTAGTTAGAGTTTCCTATTAACATAATTTGACCTTTAGGGATTATTTATTGTTTGGAAAATCCATCTTTGCTTCTAAATAAAAAGCATAAAAAGCTTATCATCTTTTTCTTTCTTTTTTGAGACAGGGTTTCTTTGTGTTGCCCTGTCTGACTGTCCTGGAACTCATTGTATAGAACAGACTGGCCTCAAACTCACAGAGATCCACCTGTCTCTGCCTCCTGAGTCTGGAATAAAAAGCGTGCCCCACCACTGCCTGGCAGCCATCTCTTCATATTAGGAGTTTAATTGTTAGGCAAAGAAGGAACTCCAGTAAAGCTGTTGCTAATAGGTTATAATGAGTCACAGCCTTGGACAAAGGCTGAATCCAAAATACATTTTTTAATTCTTTGAATGAACATTTTAAAAGAAACCTAAATAAAAAGTTGGCAAAAAATTTGAGCATTACACAATCCTACAATATAGATGAATCACGATGTTAAATAAACTATGCCAGCCACAACAGACTTGTGTAGTTGACAGTTTTATTTATACGGACTGTCTCAGGCACCTCTCTACAGACAGAGCTCAGCAGTCATGCCACAGCTGGGTGAAATAGAGAGGAAGTGCGAATGGCTGTGGACTGGGGGAGGGGTTGACGCGTGACCTGAAAACAGTCTGCGGCGGTGACTGTACACATCTGACTTTATGAAGACCCACTTGTACTTTAAACCATATGGTAAATTCTGTTACAGTAAATCTGGTCACTGACCGTGTGAAGATACTCACCACTATTAGGCATCAGGGAAACACAGAATAAAGCCACAATGGCACATTACACATGTCCATTAGAAAAGCTGCTTCCATATAACTGAAATTCACACATTATCGGTAGGCATGTACAGTGGTGAAATCACTTTAAAAAACAATTTAATACTTCTCGTAAAATTAAACAAATACCTCTAACACCTACAGTAACAATAAGCAATTTTTTTTTTTTTTTTTTTTTTTTTGGTTTTTCAAGACAGGGTTTTTCTGTGGCTTTGGAGCCTGTCCTGGAACTAGCTCTTGTAGACCAGGCTGGTCTCGAACTCACAGAGATTCACCTGCCTCTGCCTCCCAAGTGCTGGGATTAAAGGCATGTGCCACCACCGCCCGGCTCACAATAAGCAATTTTATTTCTGTATATTCTCTCAAGAAAAACCACACCATGCTCATAAGAAGTGCTGCACAAAACACTCATAGGCATTTTATTCTCAACACTAAAATATTGGGGAATAAATACTGGTGAAATGATTGCACTCTGGTTAAGTACATATAATAAGAAACTTGCGTATCAATAAAATAAATGAATTATTGCTACACATAGCATCGGCAAATCTCACAGTGCTATGTTGAGTTGAAGAATCTAGGCACAAAGCCAGGAGTGTTGGCACACACCTTTAGTCCTAGCACCCAGGAGGCAGGGGCAGGCGGATCTCTGAGTTCAAGGCCAGCCTGGTCTACAGAGTGAATTCCAGGACAGGCTCCAAAGCCACAGAGAAACCCTGTCTTGAAAAACCAAATAAATAAATAAATAAATAAATAAATAAATAAATAAATAAATAAAATTGCTTATTGTTACTGTAGGTGTTAGAGGTATTTGTCAAAGAGAGAGAGAGAGAGGGAGAAAGAGAGAAATGTCTAGACAGAAGCATTTTAGGCAGAATAGGATTTTGGGATTAGCTAGTTAAACTGCCATATTTTTCTGAGCAGACATCAGGGCCCAGGAAAGCCAAAACTCATCAGCTGGCAGAACTGAAGCATATCGTAACCACTGTCTTATTATGAAATGGTCACAAGTGTATGTGCTATTCTGTGCTTACACTCCAGCTGAAGCACTTTTGTAGGCAGAAAGATCTCCAGCTTAGCCTCCTTAGAAGACAGACCACTGTGACACAAATATGCCTTCAGATGCTCCAAAGTTTCGGCCATTATTGGATTTTGTCTTGCTCGTCTCCAACCCTTTGCTTTTGCAGAGTTAATCACAAGGCTGTCTCCTTTGATAGAAAAGATATTCCTCATATCTGCAAGAGAATATTGACTGCTGGGCTCTTCAAATCTTGGAACTTGAAAACAAACACAGGGAAAAATAAATGAAAAACAATAAACAGATTCATACTGGGCATTCCCAATGAAATACATTTTCACACATTGGGAAACGGTGAAATTTGAGGCTGCATCTGTACTTTGTACAAATGATAATATTTGTATAAGTCCAAGTTAGATTAACAATAGAAATCATACAGTTTCTTCTTCCTCCTCCTCCTTAAACTTACTACTAGACCAGGCTGGCCTTGAACTCAGAGAGATCTGCCTGTCTCGGCTTTAAAGTTGCTGGAATTAAAGGCAAGTGCCACCATGCCTGGCTAGTTTAACTTCTTGCTATTCGCAAAGATTGAATAAAATGTCTTAGGGCTAGGGACGTGCCTCAGTGGTTAGAGTGTTTGCCCCGCACGTGTGAATCCCTGAATTCAGCCCTCCAACATTTTCTGTGCCTTTTCATAAGGTCACCTTTGAAGACCTCTCCACTCCAGCCCACTGCTCTGCTCTGCATTTCCCGGAAGTTTATGTAAATGAACTGATACTGGATGAATTTTTTTGGTCTGGTTTCTTTAATTCAGCATAATTACTTTGAGAATCGTGTATACTGTGTGAACAGTTTATCCTTTTTAAAAGATAAAAATAATTATAGATCCAATGGAACTGTAAGAAATAATGCAGAGATGTTTACTCTCCTATTTCCTACAATTACACACTACACTTGCATACAATTGCACAACTAGGAGAATGGCACTTTAGCAACCCATCAATTTTGTACATATTATTTTAGTTTTTTCTATTACCCCCCCATGTGCGTATGTGTGTGTGTGTCTGCATGCGCATGCGTGTGTCTCTGTGCAACCAGTTCTATGCAGTTTTACCACCTATGTGGATTTGTGCATCTCTCATCACACTCAATACACTTAACAGTTCAACAGCACAGCCTTCATGTACCCACATCCTCCTCTCTCCTGCATTACCCTCCTGTCATTGCTAGTCCCTGGTACTCACTGGTCATTTCTTTTGATTAGCTGGTAATATTTCATTTTATATGTATGCCACAATTTGCCAATCCATTCATTTATTCAATGGACATGTGAAATGTTTCCTGGTGGGGAATTTTTCAGTTCTGAGGATTAAACCTAGAGCCTTGGGTATTACTACCCGTGCATGGATCACTGAGCTATAGCCAGCCCCGTTTCCAAGTTTCTACTTTTACTAAGGCTGCAGTGAACACTTGCATTCATCTTTATATGAAACCATAGTTTTAGAAAACAGACACCACCATCATTGTTATTCTCATTGTATAAAGAGATAGCCTTGGAGGGGGTTATTCAACTCAAAATTATTTTATTACATTACAAACTTTTGTTAAAGGTTTTAAACCATCCTTCTTGGAATGCTTGAAAAATGGAAAACTTTAACATTACTTTTAACATTAGCTATGTAGAATATCTTTTGCAACCAATTTACAGACTCAAAAATACAAATTCTTTACACATACACATAAATATGTGTTAGATTATCTGGTTTCTTTTATTTCATAAATAAGGACCATGAGGCCGGGTGATGGTGGCGCACGCCTTTAATCCCAGCACTCGGGAGGCAGAGACAGGCGGATCTCTGTGAGTTCGAGACCACCCTGGTCTACAGAGCTAGTTACAGGACAGGCTCCAAAACCACTGAGAAACCCTGTCTCGAAAAACCAAATAAATAAATAAATAAATAAATAAATAAATAAATAAATAAATAAATAAATAAATAAGGACCATGAGAAAGCCAGCCAGATTGAGGCCTTGTTTTTCTAGTGAGCATCTAAAAGATACTGTTACGGAAGTCAAACTGTTCGTGTTACGGAAGTCAAAGAAAACTATGTCACACTTGTACTATTTGCATGCCTCTGCCTATGCATCGTAGCTGCCATTCAGTAGCAAGCACTCTGTACCTGTAAGCATGAATGAGACCCAAGAGTTTCTGCAGCTTCCTAAGGGCCACAGCATACAGTATTTATTAGCCAATTCTCCAGCACTAAGCAAATCACTGTAAAAGAAGAGTCAAAGTTTAATTCATTAATAGTATTAGCTGTTTTATATAACAATTTTAAAAGGAGTATTTTTCTAAGTTTTTTTACATGTAAACACAAGTAAAAAGGAACTCTATTTTGTAAATGTATAAAACTTTAGTACAGTCTATAAACCAAATTTCTAATACTTTCTTTCCCTGAAAGATTTGGTATTAGTAAATTCCTTAATTAGCCCTGTTTGCCTAAAAATTGTTGTGATGCTCGGTCTTCATCGGTAATGTGACTGGATTCAGAGGCACCTCAGAGACTGAGGGGTGAGGCACCGCAAGGGTGTATCTGTGAAGGCATTCCGTGAACCGAGGGCTGGCTGGGAGGTACCGTCCCATGGCTGGGAATCCATGACAGGATAAAAGGAGGGAAGGAGAAAGCAAATGAGCACTACATTTCCTGTTTCTGTTCCTCTGTCAGCCACAAGGTGAACAGTTATTACCTGTCATATGCCCCTACC
This sequence comes from Chionomys nivalis, assembly GCF_950005125.1. Lineage (NCBI taxonomy): Eukaryota > Metazoa > Chordata > Mammalia > Rodentia > Cricetidae > Chionomys > Chionomys nivalis. Next base: position 14,330,112 of record NC_080101.1, on the reverse strand, counting down.
TCTATAACGATGTGTTGTCCAAGAACATGGGGCCAAGCAACTATGGATTAAACCCTCTGAAACCATGAACCAAGGTAAGTCCTTCCTCATTTAAACCGTTTCTGACAGATGTTTGGACGTAACGAGGACAAACATAAGTAATGCAGAAACTGATTACTGATAACTACTAGTTGGGTTAAAAATGCAGAGCGAGAAGATGCAAAAACCATGCAATATGGCTAGAAAAGGGTTGGTATAAATTTCTGGATAATGAAGTTGGGGCTGTTAGAGAGATCAGTGCCACTATAGAGAAGCTAGGCATTTCATAGGAGCTATCAGCACGATCCTCTCAGCATCTCAGGTGTTGGACGAACGTCAGACATCACAGGCTCTAAGGTGTAAAACTCATTTGAGAAGAGAGTGATGAGGCACCATGCTCCAATAGGGCCATCAGGGAAATGGCTCCCTAAGTGTAAGTGCCTCGTTACTCAGGCATTACTATAGCCATGGTCTGAGGAGGCCTGACTACTGCTTTAACTGGCAGCAGACCCTGGCATCAGCTGTATGATGCTGGATTTTCAGGCATTCAGAATAGAAACGCTATGGGGTCATGTAAGCTTCAGGCACATTCTAAAAAGAAGACCTGGAAGCCAGGTAATGTAACAAACGGGTTGGATTTCTTGCAGTCAGCCTCCAAGTAGCTCTAGGAAGCTGCAGTGAAGACCTCAGGGCATATGGAGCATCTGCTGGGGATAACTGGAGGCAATGAGCAGAGTAAGCCCAAGAGGAGTGTCCTGACCAATCTTCTGACAGCCTAACACAAGCTAAGTCCTCAGAGAGGAGTAACCTCAGTTAAGAAAATACCTCATAAGATCAGTGTGAAGACGGGCATTTTCTTAATTTGTGATTGATGGGGGAGAAGCCAACTCACAGTGGGCGGTGCCATCTCTGGACTGGTTATCCAGGGTTCTATAAGAAAGCAGCCTGAGAAAACCATGAGGAGGCCAGTGGGCAGCACCCTCATGACCTCTGCTCCTGCTCCCACGTTCCTGCCATGCCCTGTTTGGGTTCCTGTCCCGACTGCTTTCTATGACAAATGGTAAAGTGAAATGTAAGCCTACCGAGATGCTTTTGGTCATGATGTCTCATATCAGTAATAGAAATCCTAGTTAATAAAGATAGGGTCGTGTGAGCTGCAAACGGCAATGTTACACAGGTCAGGCTGTCCAAGCCCCTTGGAGCACACATCAGAGCACTCCATGCTTCAGAGGCTGGGCATAAAATTACAGGACTTCGTGTTTCCTTCTGGGTTTCATCCTTCCTTTCTATACTCTTCTCCCTCCATTTCAGAGTGGGGATATTCTCTCGGTCCTGCTGTATTCACTCTGCCCAATTGTACAAAGTGGCAATGTCATTTTCTTTTTGGTTTTACAGAAGTTCAAGTAAGAGATTTCTTTGAGATTCTGAATTTGGCCTTTTGGACCACGTAAAACTTTTAAGACTCTGGGACTCAAAGGACAGATTGAATGTATTTGGACAAGAGCCTTTGGGGGACAAGGAATGGAATGTGTGGTTTAAAGTGGTATGTCTAGGTGTGAAGTTGACACTGGGTATTTTCTCTATCACTGTAACCAAATGCTGAATAGAAATAGAGTAAGGGTGAATAATATAACCTGGCTCATGGCTTCAGCCTAAGCTTAGTCCCATGAGCTTGGGTAAACATCATGGTGGCAGGAGCACTGAGCAGAAGACAGCTACTCACTTCATGGCTGACCAGAAAGCAGAGGCACTTTCTGGCACTTTTTTACTCTCTTCTTTCCCCTTCTTGCTATGTCAGGAGCCCAAACCCTTAGTGGCACCATCTATATTCAAAGTGGGCCTTCCTCCCACTCAGTTACTGCCCTCCGGCCACGTCCTCAGTCACCCATGTGTGTGTTTCATCCGTCTCCGAGGTGATTCTACATCTAGTTAGCAGGAAGAGTAACCATTATAAGATCACTTTTATCTCTTTCAGTGTTGATTGTAAGATGACTGTGTTTAATATTCACAGAGCAATTATAGCAAATATGTATGTATATATATTTGGATTTTTGAGGCAGGTTTTCTCTATGTAGCCTGGCTGTCTTCTTACTCACTCTGTAGACCAGTGTGGCCTCAAACTCACAGAGATCTGCTTCCCTCTGCCTCTTGAATGCCGGGACTAAAGATGTGTACAACCACCACCTGGTTAATATTATTTTTATGTAAATTTCTATTCTAGGCTCTCTGTTGCTAAGAATCAGAACTACACAAAAATCCTACTGACCGTACTTTCTCCAGATCTGACAAGGCCCTAAATTTAGATCAAGCTCCTAAATTTTGGTAGGTATTGGGGGAGATGTGTAAAACCTGTGTGACAGTTTTGGAGTGCAGAGGGGAAAGGAGAAAATGTGTATGAGAGTTAATGTCAACTACGACTCATTAGTAGTTATGAAGCCCGGGCCCTGGTAGGGGAGGACTACTGAGCTACAAGCCCTCATGTCCCAAACCTCTCATCTCCAGTGAAATGGAGAATTGATTAGGTTCTGTTTCTCAGTTCATATGGAACATAAATGAGGATGGCAATGGCTAGTATTTCTAGATACTGAATTGACAATATGGGATAACTGAAAGTAATATTTTTAGATCTAAACCACACGATTCACCCACACAAGCCAAAAATATATGTGTTACTTGATACAAAATGAGAATTGGGACAATTCTTGAAATTTACCAAGGCTTTTTTTTTGATAATACATTTCAGATTATAGGTACTTATCCTGAAGTGGAAATAAGAAGAAATGCTTCAGACAGTCATGCCCAAGAAAAGCAAGTATTTTTGCCTTTAATAAAACATTTTGAAGATGTGTTTCCCACGTCAGTTAGTAAGGAAATGCAACCTTCTTTCATCCCGACTTTGCTTTTTATCTCTCTAAAATCTAACGTGGGTCTTACATGTAGTTGGTACTACAAGTAAGCCAAAAGTACAACAGTATTACTCAGTATTTCACTTAAAATTATTTTAGCTGGGTAGTGGTGTCGCACGCCTTTAATCGCAGCACTCGGGAGGCGGGGTAGGCAGATCTCTGTGAGTTTGAGACCAGCCTGGTCTACAAGAGCTAGGTCCAGGACTGGCTCTAAAGCTACAGAGAAACCCTGTCTCAAAAACAAACAAACAAACAAACAAACAAAAAACCAAAAAAAAATGCCAAAAGAAAAAAAAGTAATTTCAACTCTATCCACAGTCAATGCCCACTCAAAGGTTGAGCTGGAAAGATGGCTCAGAGGGCTAAGAACATTGACTGTTCTTCCAGAGGCCCTGAGTTCAATTCCCAGCAACCACATGGTGGCTCACAACAGTCTATAATGAGGTCTGGTGCCCTCTTCTGGATTGCAGGCAAAAAATGCAGACAGAACACTGTATACATAATAAATACATAATAAAAAATAAAGGTTAATAGTGGCAGCCAGCTTTAAACATTTTTAAACTTTTTTTTTAAAGCTTTATAATTGAGGTACTTTTTTAAATACAGACAATCAGCACATAGTCTAGACAGGTCTGAAATCCATGACCTTACTGCTCAGGCCCCTAAACACTGTGATTATAAGCATAATCCCTATAACTGGATTTATGTCATTTTAAATGGAAATTTAAAGGTTTAAGCCAGAAGGAAGTGGCTTTTCTCTTGCTGTGATGAGTAACTGTCAATTGTTTCAAATAACTCTAGAATCATTAACTGTTTTAAAAGCCATTTTTGTTCTAACTTTGCCAAATCATAATTCATCAGGCAAGACTTGTCTCATACATCTCCCTAGGTATTAGAGTTCTAACAATACATAGAAAATAGCCTGTGTAATTAAAGATTTATTATAGCTATTATATAATATTAGAACGCTAACTGAAATTTAAGATTATACTAATATCTACTGGTTTCTGTTTCTGACTGCCAACCTGCCTCAGACAGATTGGAATATACAGAATAAATAAGACAAAGAACTTAATAAAGATTAACTTGTCCTGCATATAAACACCTTTCACCTTGGCAGAGGGACTAAAGTATTAAACAAACACTTTTATATTTGTTTATATATGTGATTGCACGATGACGCCATGCTGTTCACTCAGGCTACAGACAAGCCAAGCTCATGGCAGAGGTCTATACAGCACAGTTGCACCACAAGGGCAAATAATCCCTAGACAGAATGTGAAGACATACATAGGGCACTCAAGGCTCAAGGCTGGCTCCTCCATTTCTCAGTCAGGCACCATACAGACCAGTAAAGAAGCGTACAGAACTCGTGATGAATGCTAGGACCTTTGCTGCAACTGCTTCCAGCCATCCTAGGAATCATTCACAAGGAACTTGCAGGTGTTCCTGTAATTCTCTTGGAGGTGTTGGATTTATGATACGTTAAGTTCCAGTTTACAACGGGAATGAGGATGACTGTCCTGTTTATATTCCTAGTTTTGTGACTTGAATAAGAAGTTGAGTGGCTTTATTCCAAAATATAAATTAATTTACCCTGGAGAACACTAAATTTATGTATGGCACAAAACAAAAGATAGCATCCAAAGCTACCTCAGACTCTGTCCGAGTCATGTTTGCTGGGATACTGAGATATACAATTTGGGGTCCAAGTAGAATATGATGATTTAGCTTTGCAGTATCGATTCTTTAAGACCACAGACCATGATGTGCAATTACAATGGGGTGCTGAACAGGTTTATCGATCAACCCGGGGTTCTACGTATCTGGTATTCTCAATACTGATGTCTTAACAGCAGAGGTAAGCAGGGCAAAGGACAGATGCTGATGGAAATGGAATAGGATTCCCTGGTACTCCTCTGGGAAATCAGTGGACAGACACCATTCTATAACCTTATGTACTCCTGCCACAGATCAGATGTATCATCTTTTAGAAGACTATAACAAGCCTACAGAGAAAGAGACGGAAGCAAAGAGCTATTAAGAGCAAGTGATGAGTCAGGCAATTTAACTATAATACAGAGCTTTAAACCACTTATTCTACAGTTCACTGTGATTCTCCAAAGTCATACGGTGAAACCTTAATCCTCAGAATATCAGACTATGACTGTGTTTGGAGATGAGGTCTTTTAATAAAGAGGTAACTAGGTAAATGAAGACATTACCACATGACCAAAACCAACCCAGAAAATAGTAGCCTCCAGGACTATGAGGGAATAAGACATGTGGTATTTGTTAAGAAATACCTTTCATGCCGGGCGGTGGTGGCGCACGCCTTTAATCCCAGCACTTGGGAGGCAGAGGCAGGCGGATCTCTCTGAGTTCGAGGCCAGCCTGGTCTAGAAGAGCTAGTTCCAGGACAGGAACCAAAAGCCACAGAGAAACCCTGTCTTACCTTTCATGGCAGTGTGTGTCACTGGCAAGTGTTCAGAGGCAATTTCCTAGTTGTTCTACTTCCATGGCAGGATTTAAACTTTCAGGTTATTTACTTTTAATAGTAATACATTAACATTCAAAATTCTAAAAAATATTATAAAAGATTATATTGTGAAAAATCTCCTATCATATTGCCTAGTTTCCTCCTAGGCAAAGTCAGTCTCATGTGTTTCTTAGGTCATCATCTAACAATATTCTGTGGGAAAAAACAGATGTGTGCATATATATTCAGATCGTTGCCCCAGCTGCTTATAATACACATACACTGTCATATCTTTTCATAACAGCATCTTGGAAGTGGCTTTAAATGGAGAGATTTCATTAAAAACTGCTTATCTTGAGCTGGGCAGTGGTGGTCACACCTTTAATTCCAGAACTTGGGAGGCAGAGACAGGCAGATCTCTGTAAGCTGAGACCAGTCTGGTCTACAGATTGAGTTCCAAGACAGCCAGGACTACACAGAGAAACTCTGTCTGGAGAAACAAAAAACAAAATAAAATAAAAAAGCAATTGCTTGTCTTGAACTGCGGCTTGGGCTCTGGATAAAATCTTTACTTACATTTTGCACACAGCAGAAAATGGAAATGTCTGAAATCCTGCACATAGTGAACTAATTGGAGAATGTTGCCTTGGTAAGCTTAGATTGGTTAGTGGCATTTCCAATTCTCCTGAAATATATGAAAATTAAAGTTATATAATACTGTATAAAATAAAATTTAAAACTCTTATAAATAATTATTTGATTTGATCAATTTGTTGTAATGAAATACTTGTATTATTTCTTTGGGAACTGAGAACAGTGTATATTCTACTAGAATATATTACTATATTCATCTCTCTTCCTCAGACCCTCCTAGAGCTACACCTCCAATCCAACTTTGTGTCCTATTACTGTTTTTAACCATCAAATTCAGTTTGTGCTGCTCATACAGTTTTTGCTGCGACAACAAAGTATGTCAGCAAGAGAAATCTGGGGGTAGGGCTAGCGAGATAGCTAAGCTGGTAAAGCGTCAGAGCCTTAGTTCAATCCCAGCACCCATGCCTGCCAACAGCTGGGCATGATGGCATGCACTAGAAATCTCAGCCTATCCCTAAAGTTCCAGTGACAGATCCTATCCCAAAAGACAAAGTGGATGGTTCCTGAGGACTGATGCCCAAGGCTGACCTCTGGCTTACACACACACACACACACGCACGCACGCACGCACGCACGCAATACAAGAAACTTAGATTCCTAGAGATACAAAATAACACACACACACACACACACATATACGCACACACGCACGCATGCACGCAATACAAGAAACTTAGATTCCTAGAGATACAAAATAACAGCCCTAAACTTATTGTCTATATAAAGAACTGCAGATTTATCACCTGGTATCTCAATTATAACTACATGACTTTAGAAAGCCACAATGACAGTTGAGCTTTACTGAGTTTTCCGCGTAAGTTAAATCTAGGAGCTTGTGTATGAGAAGAGATTTCATTCTGACAGCTTATGTTGTCAGCACATAGGCGATAGTATTATTTTATTTCCACAGTAAATTTTGGTGATGTTACAGAAATATAGGAGTAATTCTTCACCTTAATGAGTCAGGACTCTAGGTGTCCATGTCAGAGTTATAAATTAATAGAACCTGCCTTTATTGAAAAGTAGTATAGTATAAAGCAGTAAATGCCCAAACAGATACTCATGTGCTCCAAGTGTAGACGTAACTAACAGTCTCATCAAAATAGCTTCAAAAGAACACAATTTGGCTTTATCTGGAACAAAACATGATGCAGAGTTTCCAAATTTGATAAAATAGTGACAGAGCAGAGAATGATGTAACTGCTCTAAGGGATTAAAAAGTCCACCTTTTACGTGTCACAGGTGAGCAAGATGGCTTAGCCAGTACAGGTGCTTGCCACCAAGCCTGAGGACCAGTTCAAGCCCAGGAATGCAATGGTGGAAGGAGAGAACTGACTCTCACAAACTGCCTGCTGACCACTACACACACCATGCATCACCTCACTCCACTAGATAGTATGTAACTTAAAGGGTTTGTTTTTAAGTATAACAAAAATCAACAAGATTTCTAATACTGAAGCAAAATATAAAGTTTTGGGGCTGAAGTGATGGCTCAGTAGTTAAGAGCATTTGCCACCCTTCCCTAGAGCCCAGGTTTGAGGCTCAGCATCTACACTGGGTGACTTACAATCAATCACCTGTGATTACAGTTTCAGGGCATCTGATGCCCTCTTTTGGCCTCAGATGGCGCCTGCATGCGTACGGCACACATATATACACTTAGGTACATACATAAAATAAAACGCTAAAACAGTAAAGTAATATTTAGTCGAATGTAATTTACAGTTATGTGTGGTGGGAGTACACGTGAATGCACTGTGTGGAGGCCGGAAGTCAGTGCTGGATGTCTCGCTCAGTCACTCTCTGCCATACTGTTTTGGTATGGGGTCTCTCACTGAAGCGGTGGTGTGCCAACTCAGCTAGCCTGGCTGCTGGGGACTCCACTCGGGTACTCACGCTTGTGTGGCAGACTCTTTACTGACTAAGCCACCTTCTAAGCCCCAAGATTTGCATTTTAATTTTAGTCGTATTTCCTCTATTCATTTTCCCCAATATTTGTGACTCTGCTGTGTATGTGACTCACTTTTGCTGGTGACGAGATCCTGAAAGGACAAATAAGGAGCAGGAAAAGGGAAAGAAAACAGGTAGGAGCATAATGACCAAGCTCCTGAACAGGAAAACCAATCCACAGCAGACTACAAGTGCGAATTTAGTGTTCTTCTCCATCACATAGCAAAATGACTTAGGTAAAATCTCTACCTGCTTCGCTGCCCTCTAGTTCAGATGGGCTTTCAGTGGGTAAGATCTCTGTGGAGTTGTATTCCATATCCTCAGCATCAGACTCATGCTTGGTAGAAAGATCTGAAATAGAAGAAACTTATCAACAAAACTACCTACCATTAAAGTCATGTCTTGTAACACTATTCTCTGGCTTCTTCCTTATCCTTATCGCTTTACTGTAGACTTTTTTTCTTTCAGAGAGAACTGGATACTCTGAAGGAAATGCTGACATAACAGATAAATTCCCATTCTTAAATACATGCTCCTTCTCACTCCTCATATATCAACTAAAATCACCAAAGGAATATAAAAACACAAAAATCAGCACAATGATTGGAAGCTAAAATAGGACAGGTAATCCTGTATGTCATGAACATCAAAGAAAACAAACACTTTGAAAAACCTAATCTTCACCCATAAATGGCGACTTTCTAAGCTCTATTCTACTTGTGGTTCTGGAGGTTAAAACCAAGCCTCGGGTATGCTGGGCATTCTGCCACTGAACCACACCTACCGGCACTGGTCTGTGTTACTGACTAGTTTGTCCCAGCTGCCTGGCATACTGTGCTTAGTACTTTGTTATTGTTATTATGTTACGTGTGTGTGTATGCACATGCATGCGCACCTGCACTACGTGCATGTGGAAGCTAGAGGTTGATGTTGGGTATCTTCCTCAGTCACTTTCCACATTTTTTTTTTCAGACACAGTCTCTCACTGAACCCGGAGCTCACTGGTTTGATTTGCTAGACTGGCCAGCAAGTCCCAGGGCTCCTCCTGTTTCAGTCTTCTTGGTGCTGGAGTCACAGGCATGTATGATCATGTTTGGCTTTGAGTGGGTGCTGAGGATCAAACTCAGGTCTTCGTGTTTGTGTGTCAAGCACCTTACTGACGTAGCCCTCTCCCAGCTACGTCATCCTTTCTTTGTAGCACACAACTCTCGTAAACACTATACACATTAATTCCTTGAGTGCAACACAGATTTTCCTGTTTTGTTTATGAAATTATTAGTCATCTTATATTGGTATGTACATTTAGGCTTTTCCCACCTGCATATTTTATGATCTTAGAGTTAGAAAATATATAAAAAAATGACTGTCAGGAGAAGGCCCTAGGAGAACTGGTGGTAAACTGGCCCCAAGGTACTTTTCCAAATTACAGCTTTTTTCTGGGTGCTGACTGGGACAACCAGAACTTGGATAAAAATATGTAGTCTCATTGTCTTGAAAAATATGAAGACAGATCTATCTACACTAGAGTTCCGGGTTAACAAAGAAGCTAGGAAGTGAAGTCAGGAAAAGAAAGAGCAACAGAGAAGTCCCCAACTCGACATAAATATTCTCTGCCTAAATCTTAAGCTGACTCCTGAACTGCAGGCTTGAAGTGGTGTCCAGGAAGATCAGTTAAGGCCCAAAGAATACTTAAAGACTTCAACTTATCATTGCTATAGGGGTAAAAAAGTCTGCAGTTTTTGAGCCAAGCTGACAAGTTAGTGTGAAATAAACAACACTCTCATTAGCAGGACATAGCAGAACTTAAATAAAAATCGCAGAAGGAAAATACAGCTAACTTTATTTTGTTTTACATTTCAAATATCACTTTTCACTACTTTATCATGTATTTTGAAATTTACAAATTTAACCCAAAACAAATTATTTAAATCAAGCCTTAAAGCAAACATCAAAGTTTGACAATATAAGATGATAGGACTTTACCCCTTTGGTTCTCCACTTTACAGTTTATCTGTTTGCTTTATTGTGTCTTTCAATTTTATTAATGCTCATTTTGAAAAATGGCAATGAACAATTCTTCTCTTTATTTTATAATATGAGTTCTGAAGATGCTCTCAGGTCTCTTTTGCAATGCCTCATGAATAAGCAGCCATATGATGTTGCCATGTTCATCTTAACTTATACTGCCAATAAGAATATAGGGATAGAATATAGTTTGACCATAACACATTTTTTCTCTTTTCCCCTACCTCCATCCCTTTAACTTTGAGGCAGGGTTTAATTACTTAGCCCAGGCTGGGCTAAACCTCATAATCCTCCTGCCTCAGCCATATGTAACACCATGCACAGGAATTTTCTTCTCTATCCTGGCTTCTAAAAAGCTTGTATTCTGCCAGAATAGAAATTGTAATTGCATTATCGTGGCATTGCTTCCTCCTAAATCATAGAGGTTTCTTTATAATGTTCCTCCACTCCTCCCAGGCCCATCCCAGACCTTCCCTTTCCCCCAGATACACTCCTCTTCTGGAAAAAAGAAGAAGAAAGGAAGTGCACGTGTATAACCTGTCAGCTGGTGGAAGAGACAGGGACTTAGGGGATGGGCATGGTTAGAAGTAAACCCACGCAACTACAGCCATCTCATTATTTGACAAAAGCATTAAAACACATTAAAAACAACAACGAAAACCCAGCCTCTTTAACAATGGTGCTAGGGAAACTGGATATCCGCAAGCAAAAGAATGAAGCCAGGCCTCTCTCTCACCTATCATAAAAGGCAACTCAAAATGGACCAAACACCTTAATATAAAACTGGAGACAATTTTCTTTCCTCTCCTCCAGCCAAAACAAAGTGCCCTATGGAAAGAAAGTCAAAGATATAGGTGGCCCTGGTCCCCACCGTCGTGAAGAAGCTGAAAATGTGGTGACCCTGTTTTGGACAGGACCTGCAGTGCCAAAGAAAGCTCACCCACTTCATCAAATGACCCCACTACATCAGGCTGCTGCCTCTGTGACTAAGGAAAGCTGTTGAGGTCAGGAATATGTCAGGAGTGTCCCTGAATGAAGAACTAGAGAGGCTACTGCATGAAGTTGTGAAGGTGAAGCCTGGATTGTCTTGGAGACACCAAGATGATGGAGATGCTAGAGCCTTGGGATACCTGCCAAGGAGAGCTACTAACAGGGAGTGGAACCAACCCAAAAGAAAGAAATGTGTTACAGTCAACTAAGCTGAAAGGAATTGGAGATCTGAAGACTGCTCTGACATCAGACATAGAGTCTGGAGTTTGCCCATATGGTTTTTAGTCTTGCTTTGGTACTGTATTTTCTCACTATGCTCCCTTCCCTACATTTTAGAATGGTAGTGTATACCTTGTGCCATTTTTGGTTGGATGTATGTGATCTACTTTTTAATTTTATTTTAGAGATTAGAGTTAAGAGATTGTGTGACTCTCAGTAGAAGCTTTAAACAGTTGAACTTTAAACATCATTAAGTTTTAGGATGTTATAGACTATGGGGACTTCTGAAGTTGGACTGAATACATTGTTGCATTATGATATGGATACAAGTCTTTGGGGGCCAGGAATGGAATGTGGTGGTTTGAAAAAAATTAAAAAGTAGTGGCACTAGTGGAAGGTGTGGTCTTGTATTAGTAGGTGTGGCCTTATTGGAAGAAGTGTGTCATTGTGGAGGTGGGCTTTAAGGTCTCCCATGCTCAAGCTACTTTCAATGAGATAGACTACTTCCTGTTGCCTGTAAGTCAAGATGTAGGACTCTCAGGTGCCATCATGTTGCACCATGAATAATGGACTGACCCTCTGAAAATATAAGTAATCTCAATTAAATGTTTTCCCCTTGTAAAAGTTGCCATGGTCATGGTGTCTCTTCATAGCAATAGAAACCCTAACTAAGACAATATATGTATACAGAAAAAACATGTACATAAAAGTATTCATAGTAAGTTTATTTATAATAGCTAAAGAATATAAACAATTCGAATGTCTATCAAAAGATGTGGAGGAAAATAAATTGTGAGAAAACATCTCTACAATGGGATATTATTTGGCTATAAAAACCAATGAAGCACTGATACATTCCATAATATAAGTTTGAAAAATTATGGTTTGTGAAAGAGGCCAGACACAGGAAGACCACACATTGCATGGCTGTATTTTCACTGAATGTCTAGAATAAACAAATCTAAATTGGGTGCTCAGGTTTGGGAATGTAATTCAATGGCAGAATTCTTGTCTAGCACATGAAGGCCCTGATCCAAACTCCAACACCAGAAATACAGCATTAATGTGATCAATATGTAAAGAGCCTAACAGTAATGATCCTGATACTTTAACATGTAACTTACAGAACATCTCTATAAAATATTTTAATAAATAAAAACTCAATAACAAGTAGTTTTTTTTTTTACATGAAACACTTTTCTAAATAAATTCTCACCTCTTTTGAAAGGTTTTTCATTTTCATCTTCATGATCCATTATTTCAGGTATTGAGTTTAATGATTCCTTCAGTTCTGATAGTAACAGGGTGGGAATTTCTTGTTTGGGGATTGTAGATATTAAGAATTCAAACTCATAAGGAAAAACTGATGGCTGAAATAATATAACATTTAAAAAAACTTAAGGGATAGTTTCACATAAATATATTAGATGGGTGTGTTTGTTTAAACAGGGTCACACAAAATTTAAACTTAAATTTAAACTATTTTAAGTGTCATACAGATGTTTAGCAGTCAAAAATAAGTACATGCAATTCTTTCTTTGAGCAATGTTTTCTATAATCCCAACACCTTATGAATACGCAATATCTCTAATTATGTGTGTATTATATTTTTGGTTAATAAAAATATTTAGAAATTCTAAATTAAAAAGAATTACTACAGAATAATAGAAAATGGCATAAGCTGAATAGCTGATAGAATGGAGTTCATTTCTACTGCACCCAAAAGACAATATTCTCCAGCAAGCGAGACTGCACCACTAGAATCCACAAGTGAGGGGGCTGGAGGCAGTAAGGCAATGAACAAGTTAATGTCCTCACTAACCTGTCACATTTTATCTGTAATGAAGCCCTTGAAGTGCCCTTACTGCACTGTGTGTGTGTGTATCCTGTGAATGGATTAAAAAAGGTCCAATGTATAAAATTATTCTGTTTTCCACAAAACATTATATGTGTGTTTAAATTAGAATGCCCATATAGTTAAGTTTATAATTTTTAAATTTAACCACTTAAATTTCTATGCCAAGTAGAGTAACTAAAATTACTAACAGAGTTTTGAAAATTCTCTGTACTTGCACTGCCCCCCAGACCAATTAAATCAATATAACTGGGTAGATCCAACTTCAACCTCAAGCTAAGGCTGAGAATCATTATTTGGAAGTTAATTTGGCTCCATAATGGATACATATTCAACCTAGTATCAAAAATTTTAGTATAACAGTTGTAAACATGCAAAATTAATTCCTAAAATTTATAAAGGTGTATTCCCTTCCTTCTACAAATACATTACAGAAAACAGATGTTAAAATTCTATTGAAACATACTAGTTTCTTCTTACAAAAGGTCTCCTCAGCCATATGGAAATCTCTCACAGAAGGTTCCAACCGTTCTTGAACAGAGAAACACTCCCTTAAATAAAAAATAAAACAAGATTAATTAAAGCTTACTAAAATTATTTAACAAATATTGCCAATCAAAACACACTAAGATTAACATGTGAGCTGAGACGAAGTGATGGAACCCTTACCAACAGCATCTAAACCTATGGCTGTACAAAGAATGACCTCGTGTATAAAAGCAGTTACAATATCAGGCAGTTACGTACGTGAACTGATCCTTTCCATGGAGCTGTACAAAGAATGACCTCGTGTATAAAAACAGCTACAATATCAGGCAGTTACATACGTGAACTGATCCTTTCCACGGAGCTGTTCTTTGAAATCTAAAAGCGGATCCTTAACCCGATAGAGCTTCAGTCTGCTCAAGATAGTATCCACAGTTGGTAGATAATCGTCCACTGCCTTACTTATAAAAATCAATTCCTCATCAATAAGTAATCCTGAGAAGAAATAAGGAATTAAAAATCTAATAGTTTACAAGATATCTAGACATTAAATATTAATGGATTTTTCAAACACATTGAAATCATTTAGTTCTCCTATATACTATGAATATAAAACACAGAATATAATACCCAGACAAAAGGAAAAGCTCAATAAAATATCGTATTTAGTTCATGAAGATGGAGACAAATGTTCTGAAGGAGTAGAAGTATAATGGAATATACTTTATCAACAAAGACTGGCTTAATTAATGGAGGGAAATATTTTCTACCTCAAACTAGTACCAAAAGTGTAAAGAAATAAAAGTATTGGCCTCTGGCTGAGTCTGGTTTTCTGTTTTCTAGATCATCTAATCTGTGAGGACATACAATGAATGAATATGGTCTAGAGAGCCTACACATGAATATAAAGTAATGAAAACTATATCCTGAAGCATCTACTTGGAAATGATGACATACTTTACATATTTAAAACACCACTGATAATAGTTAACTGAGATGAGCTGAAATTCCTTTTCTATCCCAACCTGCTATGCTTATGCTACTTTACAATCTTGATTGGTTGTGTGAGCGTTTCTGAGCTATGCAAGGGAACAGTAAACTGGCCCCCTTCTCCAATAAGTTTCTCAGCAGAAAGGGAAAGGAAAATGTATGTGCAGAGAAGGAAGCACTCAGAAAGTTAAAGTCTCCACCACGAAAGATGCCTTGAGTGTGGAGAATGGATTATCTTTTGTTCTGGACAGTAGTCTTTCCATTAAGTGGTGGCAGCAGGCCTCAGGATGTCTCATGACCAACTACATAAGTGACATGTATGTACCTAGTTGATACGTGACAGGAGACAAGCAGCCAGGGAACATCCCTTGCCCATGCTGAATGTAAGAATCAAAGAACTTGTGATAAACTAGTCTCCTAAGAGACCACCCAAATCATTTAAGTTCCTGCCAATCTCATAATGTGATACTGCTGAAAGATCCTCAACCAAGTCCACATCAAAGCAGAGCTTATCTGAGAAAATTAGGGGCTGATTGTTCATATAATCCACCCATTCTGCAAAGTACTGATAAAGTCATGTTGAGGGTGAAAACAGCATTTTATATGCCCCATATCCTCTTTATTCTCTACTCATAAGCTCTGGGGCTGTCACACCAGATAAAGCCACATCCTGATATTTTACTGCATGGGGCCATCTCATGTCACTGATGAGTCTTGTTTTCCAAGCATCCATCCTTCCTTGACCCTTTCAGTCCCCGAGATTCAACTACCATTTTTGTTGTAGCCACTAGATGTCAGCATCTCACCACAGCCAATGCTGTTAGACAAAGGCTGTTTTCACCAAGGCATGGTAGCTTCCTTATACAACTAAGGCTGTACTGTATTCCCAGAGTTCTTACTTCACAGCAACTATGTGTGCTCCACACTGTTTTACTATGCTGTAGAAAATGACGTGCAGGAAATACAAATCTGGTCAATTATGAAAGAAGCAGAAGAAGAGGCTCAGTGACAAGAAGGAAGATAGGACGATTTTTTGCAAAAATTACTTCTGTCTGTTTAGAAAAGTCAAGTTAGCTAGATTAAAACAGTAAGAATTCCATGTTTATGTAGAAATTACTAAAATAATGATTTCCTAATGGGTAACCATCGAGAATCTTTTTTAAAAATTGAATAAAAGGCAAGACAAACAATCCCCCATTCCCAACCCACCCCCCAGTCAGGAAAGCTAACAAAAATATCCTAAATGACGTGATATTAATTTTCCAGAGGCGTGACTGGGAGCATTTGGGGAAAGTGACTCCAAAGTAAATCCAGACAAATAAACCATGAAGTTGGAAAAAAACAAGAGAGAGACTACTAACACACATCACAGGTCTGTCTATAAGAGACTGCTAACACACATCACGGGTCTGTCTATAAGAGCTCAAACTATGTGACACCAACACACCAGACAGAACAATACAAAACCCAGAATAAAGTTGGAAATGGGTAAGAACTTAACACTTAATATCAGCAGAATTTCTGATGGTGGGAAAGACTCTTAGCTAAATGATATTGAGACAAATGCCAAAATATTTTTTAAAATATCCCTATTTTAAACATAAAATTATTTGAAATAAAATTATACAAAACATTTAAAAATTAGTGGATGCTGTGGTACACACCTAAAATCCCAGTACTCAGGAGGCAGAGGCAGGTAGATTTTTGTGAGTTTAAAGCAGCCTGGTCTACACAGTGAGTTTTAGACCAGCCAGGACTATATGCAAGACACTGCCTCAAAGCAAACACCTTAAACAAAAGAAAAGTTATATAATAGATAAAAATAAAGTAAAAATCTTCCAAGACAAATGCAATACAAAAATCTATAAAACAAAACACCATGATAACCCATCATATTAAAGTTAAATGCATTAGGAAACATTGGTATCTTTACATATAAAAACACATGCAAGAAAAAAAGGAGAAATCATTTCACAAAAGAAAAAGACACAAATAGCCAATACATACTAATAACTTTTAAAGATGCAAATAGAATATACATTTTCCCATCACACTGGTTTATATGCATTACCATGGTAACAGTGGTAACACATCCAGTGATGATAAGGGTGGCGTGAATAAGGTTTGTATTCTCATATTATAGTAGTGGTGCTAAAGCTAGGGACAAAATCATGGGAAACACTTCCACCGCCAAGATTAACCTCAGTGAAATGATGGGTATCTATGCACGTGTTTGAAGTGAGCAACATATGTAACTACAGAGAAAATATATTAGATTATGAAGATAATAATGTTATGACAAGGACACCAAAGGAAAACAAGTTCAATATTATTTCCCCTTAGCTAATTGATTTTATCCAACAATAGCTTATAGTTTGCCACAAGAATAATAACAGCTCTGTGTTTAGCCTGCTAGTTTTTATAAATCATCTCTCTCTACATATATAATTTAATATAAATATATTTTCATCTCCACAAAATTTTACAAGAACTATTTTAATAAATCAAGAGAAATTATAGGAAAAATAAACCATAATTCACCCCTAAGCCTCAATAATGGCTTTCCCCAAACTGCATCACATCAGAACAACAGCAAAACATCAGAGCTATTTTTTTCATGCTCAAAATACCCCCCCCCCCCCATTTTTCAAAACAGGGTTTCTCTATGTAGCCCTGGCTGCCCTGGAGCTCACTCTGTAGTGTGTGCCACTACTCCTAGGTGTAGCATTTCTTAAATAGCAGGAGTGATTATATAAAAGACCTTCAAGTTTTGTCATTAAACACAGAATAGGCCATTATAATACAAGAAAGCCAGTTCTTGTCAAGCTCTGAAGAACTCAGCTTGCTAGAGAGTAGATTGGAAAATAGTTTGGATAAAACATAATTTTAGTTGTTACCGACAACAACCTTTTAAAAACTGGTGTATTTCTTAGCCTAGTCTGACCACAACTCCATCTATGATTTGAACTTGGCTTTCACATATATTAGATGTTTTGAGAAATAACAAACAGGCATAACTTCAGAATCCAAAACTTAGTGTCCCACTGCACTTCCATATCACGAGATCTGGACTCAAAGCCAATGACATTCCAGAACATGCCGGAACACACCATGTTCAAATCTGTACATTTTGAGTTTCAGCAAACTTAAACTACAAGAAATCCTCTTGAGAAAAGTATATTAATATGAAAGAGAAAATACTGTTAGCATGGCAAAACTCAGACTTGTAACCATGTAGGTAGATTTTAAAATACAACTGAGCAACGGCACATAGAAATGAAGCTATGTCCATTAGTAGGAAACGTCTTACCACTTCCTACCTTGGTGCTCGACTTTCACTCCCGGGTAGTGTGGGGAGCACTTGATAGGTGTAAAGTCTTCTCTGTGGTCCTTACTGAGGGATGAGCTGACATCCTCTATTCCGGTTGGAGAGTTTGGATTGGAACTGGGAACAATTTCCTCAAACGTACCATTAATTATCATTCCTGTAACTGTCTTTCTGTGACATAAAATTATTGATTGTATATGTATATATCTGAAGACATTTTTATTAGTAAATAGTACATGTTCACCATGTAAAATTTGCCAAATTCCAATGGATACTAAGAAAAATTTTCTGTAGCTCCACTTGAAAGGAATGCAAAATTATACAAACTTCTAATTACACAGTATTTACATATATAGTAATCCATAACCTGTTTATTCCTACCCAGCTGTGAATAATGAGCCTATTCACATGTTAACCACTGTCCTTCTATTTGACTGACTCTCTAATTGAGTGAAGAGCAGAAATCCATTGTTATATTTTGGATCTTGTATAACTTCCTGAAGGCCCATGTGTTAAAGGCCTGGTGTGCTGAGTGGCATTACTGGGAGGCAGGAGAGCTTGTAAAGATAGAACCAGCTGGGAAGTTTGGAGCCCTAGAGGTATGTCCTTAAACGAGATAGTGGGACTCTGACCCTTTCTTTTTCTCTTCCACTTCTGATCCATGAGCTGTGAGAGCACTCTTGCTCTGCCATGGTCTCCTGCCACTGTACTGGCTCACCACAGGCCCAGATCAATGGAGCATGCTCAGAAACTCTAAAACTGCAAACCAAAATAAATCCTCTCTAAGTTTATTGTTTCAAGTACTCTGTTAAAGTGATGAAAGCTACCACACTTAATAGTAATTGTCATTTACTTAATCAGCTCTCCCTTACTGGAAGTTGAAGGTTCTTGTCACTGTTATTAGGAGCAATAATACAAAGATCATTTTTGTATGCTTAGCCAATCATTTCCCCAAAATGCACTTCCTAAAAACAAAAGAAGTTTTGGAGAAGTTACATAGATTCATTTTTATTTATTTATTTGCATCTTCTGCCACTCATTGCCACACTTCCATTTTATTTTATATTCACTATCACTCAGATCTTCCCCTCCTAACCCCCACCTCATTGTTTTATCCCAGCCACCAACCCCAAGCAGGCCTTCCCTGGGAACCCTCAGGCCACTCCAGCCCAGGAAACATGTAGGCTAACTGAAGATCTTCACCCCTCCCTCAGTTCCTTCAAGTCCAAATCCCCCCATCCCGTCTTATCCCTGGCTCTATAGCAGAGCACCTGCCCTTTCCACCTCCAACTCCAGCAGATACTCCCGGAGCCCTTAGGTCGCTCAGGCCAAAGAAGAAAGTAGGTTAACTACATATCCTCACCCCTCCCCCAGCTCCAACAGGTCCAGTCCCCTAAACTCACCCCATCCCAGTTTCATCTCTAGCTCATCTGCTGACTTCCTGCTGTAGCCTCTCCTCACTCTTTGCCTTTATTCCCAGGGGCTAAGCAGGTTCTGGTGGAACACTCTGCTTTCCTCCCTCCTGTAGACTCCCTCCTAGCCCATCCACATTCCTAAATGTCAGCTCCCAATACCTAGAAACACATTTTACCTGGAACCCCCAGTGACCTCACCTATCAGGAACCCAGAAGAATTTCCTATCGGGCAACACATAGCCACCATACTCTCCTAAGAACAAGAGAGGGCATCAGAAACCCAGGAACAAAACAAAACATCTACCCAACATAGACAAGACCAGATATCAGCACCAAGAATTAATATCTTCCCAAATCCAGATGTCTAGGCACCAGAATAAAAAACACAATCAATAACAGCCAGGACAGTATGTTTCCATTAGAGTACAGAACAACTGCCACAGCAGGCCCGAGTATGGCAATGTAGCTGAAGCACAAGAGGGATCACAAAACAGCCTTTATGACTATGACAGAGCTCCTTAAAGAGGAAATGAGTGAATCCTTAATGAAATCATCTACAAATCCAGCCATGCAGAAGGAGCTACAAAGAAAAAACTCCAACCTAAAGAGGTTAACCACACCTAAAAAAACATAAGAAATAAATAACCCCAGACAAGAAAATCAAAAGACAGAAAACACACACATACACACGCCACTGTCTAAACACAGTCACAAGGATGAACCATGGTGAACAATGCCTTGGGGAACTGTGAGAGAGGCTCCAGGGAAAAGGCAGAGGGTCTTTTACCTCAGGGGCATTTTGTTCCCTGGATTGTTCTTGGATATGAGTTCGTGCCTTCTGTGACAAACATTTACATTTAATTCATAAGATATGTTTCTTCTTGTTGGATGTCAGAACACAGCTATAGAACCAATCTGGTCAATGTGCCCTGAATCTGGATACGGCCTTCTGCCTTATGTTCATGCTTTCCCAGATATAATCTATAGTCTGTGCCAGGCAATTGTGTTTAAATTGGTCTGTCCTGAGAAAATTCCATGAAAGGGTTGCTCGGTCAATGTTTAGTATGTGCTTACTGGCGTTTATTTATGTGTTTTTGTGAACTCAAACAACCTTCCTCAGAACATTGCTTCCTTTGCTTCATCTGTGTATAAAGCAGACTGCAAATGAAGTAAGGCTGTCTGCACAGCATGAGACTGCAGTCTGCCCCATTCTTTCGGGTCCTCAGATCTCAGGTTCTGAAGACAAGATCTGCAGAGGTTGGCTGGAAAGTCCACACACCACAGCAGCAAAGTCACAGGAGTCAACAGACACTGCTCATCGATAGCTCTCGACATCATAGGCCCTAATTCTTCAATAAAAAGACAGACTAGCGGTACAAATGCAAAAATCAGAATCCATCATTCTGCTGCACCAAGAAACAAACCTTAATATAAAAAGTAGACATCACCCTAGGATAAAAGGATGGAAAAGGATATTCCAAGCAAATGGACCTAAAAAGCAAGATGGTGTAGCTGTGTTAGTATCTGACAAAACAGACTTCAAATCAAAGTTAATCAGAAGAGATAGGGAAGGACACTACATATTCATTATAGGACATTAAAGTTTTTAACATCTAAGCTCCAAACCCAAGGGCCCCAAAGTTCATAAAAGAAACACTACTATAATTGAAATCACATATTGACCCTCACACGCTGATAGTGGGAGACTTCAATAACCCTGTCTCACCAATAGACAGGTCATCCAGATAGACACTAAACAGAGAAATGTTGGAGCAGGCAATGTCATAAACCAAATGGACCTAGCCAATATTTACAGAACATTTCACCCAAACACAAAAGAATATACCTTCTCAGTACCTCATGGAACTTTCTCCAAAATTGACTGCACATACTGGATATCAACAACGGAAAGAGAATGCTTACAAACTTATGGAAAATGAACAACTTACTACTGAATGAAAAATGGGTCAAGACAGAAATTATAAAATTAAAGGCTTTCTAGAATCGAATGAAAATGAATACACAACATATCAAAACTTAAAGGACACAATGAAGGCAGGTTCAAGAGGCAAGAACTAAGCCCCTAATTATAAAAAATGGAGAGATTTCATACTAGTAACTTAACAACACGTCTGGAAGCTCTAGAACAAAAAGAAATCACACCCCAAAGGAGTAGACAGCAAGAAATAGTCAAACTCTGGGTTTAAAACAAGAAAATAGAAACAAGCAAGAGGAAGAAAATACAAAGAATCAATGAAACAAAGAGTTGGTGCTTTGAGAAATTCATTAATATTGACAAACCCTTATCCAAATTAATTAAAAGGCAAAGAGAGAATATCCAAATTAACAAAATTAGAAATGAAAAGGGGGACATAACAACAGACACCAAGGAGATTTAAAGAACCACAATGTAAATCAAAACTGTTTGGAGATTTCATCTTATACTTATCAGAATGGCTAAGGTCAATAAAACAAGTGACAGCTCATGTTGGTGAGGATGTGGAGCAAGGGGAATGCTCATCCATTGCTGGCAAGAGGGCAAATTTGTACAGTCACTTTGGAAATCAGTGTAGCAGTTTCTTCAGGAAAATTGAATTGATCTACCTCAAGATCCAGCTATGCCACTCTTGGGCATATACCCAAAGGACACTTCATCCTCCCACAAAAACACTTGCTCAATCATGTTCATTGCCGCTCTATTCATAATAGCCAGAAACTGGAAACCACCTAGATTTCCCTCAACAGATGAATGGATAAATAAAATGCAGTCCATTTACACAATGGAGTATTATTACTCAGCTGTTTATAAAAAATGAAATTCACAGATAAATGGGTAGAAAAAGTCATTCTGTGTGAGGTAACCCAGACCTAGAAAGACAAATATGTTGGAGGTATTTGCATATATATGAATATTAGATATTAAGTCAATGACAACTAAGCTACAATCTGTAGAACCACAAAGGTTAGGTTTAGAGTAAAGGATTGGGGAGACAGATCTCCCCAGGAAACAGAAAAGAACAGACAGTTGTGGTTGGGTGGGAAAGGGAAAGAGAGATGAGGGAGGGAATACAAGGAGAGACAGCTAAAATTAAGGGCCATTTGAGGGGTGGTTTGGAAACAATATAGTAGAAGTTTCCTAAAATATATACATATATTAAGGTGATATAAATGAAATCGCCAACTAATGGAGGAGACAGAGCCCCAGGTGGCTGTCTCTTGTCACCAAATGAAGCTTCCAGTTCCAGGATTGGGGTTACTTATAATTGAGTTGTTAGCCAAAGGGGTCCCATGTGAATCCCCAAATAACCCAGGCTGTTTTTAAGACTACAGGTTGCTCTCCACAAACAGATAGCAAGGCCCCATTTTTGAAGACAACACCTACACAACCCATTGAAGATGGAGAAGTTGGGCTGGCTCCTACATACAACCTCAAAGTCTTTAGTACAGGAAGGTAGTCTGCACACTACCAAAGGAGAAATGTAAACACCAACTCAGCCACAACTCTTTGATCTACAATGGTGCCCTGCCTGCAACATAATGCCAGTGCAATGGTGGTACACGCTTGATGGGTTAACCAACCAATATCTGATTTAACTCAGGTCCCACTTCACAAGATGGAACCCATAGCTGATACTGCTTGGAGGATCAAGAGCCTGAACCTAGAGAGCCCAGGGACCCAAGACAAAACCAAATACTATTTCTAAAAACAAAACCAAAAACATAGCTATAAAGTACCTCCTAATGGCATCTGTTATACTCATAGAACAGTGCTTTGCTCAGCCATCACTAGAGAAACTTTCTCCTGCAGCAGATGGGAACAAATACAGAGTCCCACAGATAGACATTAGGCAGAGAGGGAGAGATATTGAAATTAAGCAGGATGTCTGCATCAAATCCCTCCCCTCGAAGCTCAGGGAACCTGGTGGAAGAGAAGGCAGAAAGAATATTAGAGGAGCCAGAGAGGATGGTGGACACCAAGAAAACAAGGTCCTAAATCAACATGCATGGATGCAGAGACTGAGGCAGCATTCCCACGGTCTGCATCATTCTGGAATAGATGGGGTCCTAGAGCTGAGAGAAGTAGGCACCGTGCCCTCATCCCTAACCCAGAAGTAATCTCCAGTTGATAACCACTTCCAAATGAAAATTTGGTTTCTTTGGAGGTTCACTGTCTTACAGTGTCATGTCAGAGCTTCTCCTTTAAAAAAGGATTTTTTAATCTTATTTTCATTACATATATATATATTCCATCTTTCCTTTTATACTACATATATATTTACCCATATATATAACATGCGCACACACACACACATATAATGGCTCCCCATTTGGTGCTTTTTTTTTTTTATTAAGATTTATTTATTTGGGGCTGGAGAGATGGCTCAGAGGTTAAGAGCACTGACTGTTCTTCCAGAGGTCCCAGTCCAGTGCCCCCTTTAGTGTTTTAATGGGGTTCTTAAGTGTGTGAAGAAGTGAGTCTTTGTTTCTTGTGCTTTCTCTTAAACTTGTATCCTTCTGTTTCTTTTGTCCAATTCCAACATGTTCGTTTATGTTTGCCTTATCTTATTATCATCCTTAGAAGCCTGCTTGTTTTCTACTGAGAGACAGAAGCAGGTGGATACGGATGGGAAGGGAGAGTGAGTGGAATGCGGAAGGGTAGAGGGAAGGAAAACTATAATCAGAATATATTATGTGAAAAAAATTCATTTTCAATAAAAGGGAAAATCATAGAAAAACCTCTCTAAAATTTCTCCCTTATTCTTGAAGAAAATACAAGAAGAATTAGTTTAACACTCCCAGATCTGTAGGTATTACTCATTGAGAGTATTTGCTTATATGTGGATCTTCATAGATTTCTGAAGCTAGGCCTTTAGCTAGTATGTTTAAAGAAAAAAGTATCATTGACACAATTGGTGCTTGGTAAAATACCCAGTCAACTCTCTTGACACAAATGACATAAAGATCAATTTTTCCTGGTCCTCCTTGTTTCTCCTTTTCCAGCATTATCGTTTTCTTTCTGCTGGAACCTCCTCCTTTGCCTAACCCTTGAATAGTGGAGTTTTTGAGATGTCCCATCAGCACTGTTTCTGCTTTCTTTCATTATCATTCATGGGGGGTGTATCACTTTACCCATTGTGATGCATTAATTCCTTAAAAATGCTGGATGATTCTCTACGATGTGCGGACTCTACCCTTGGAACTAGCACTGCACTAGGAAACAGAGTCTTGTTCTCACAAGTTCATCTCAAGGACAGATGAACAGCTAAGTAAACATCAGCGGTGAAAAGTGAAGTATACTTAATATCACAAGCCATGCAGGCATCGAGTAACAGCCATGACGCTGGTGCACTTAGAGAATGCAGCTAGAGTAAGGCCCACTGAGGAGCTATTTTGGGAGCTACCTGCATAATGATGGGAAGTGAGCCATAAAAGCCTAAAGCAGGAAACAAGCTTGGTGGATTCTAGGAAAAAGAGGAAGGTCTGAGTAACTGGAATAGAGGCGGCAGACAGGCAGAGAACAAACCATTAAAGACTTTGTAAGACATGGCAAGTACTCAAGATTGTATTCTGTTTGTTGGGACACCATTTGTGGGTTATAGTTAGGTTTATGTCTTTTAAAAAATATTTTTAATTGAAATAGAAGTATATCACTTCCCCTCCTTTTCCTTCCACCAGTTCCTCTCATGTTCCCAACTCTTAGGTTAATAGCTCCCTTTCCTTTCTTTCCCTTTTCTTTTCCTTTTCTTTTTTCTTTTGTTTTCCAAGACAAGATTTCTCTATATAACAGTCCACTTCTTTCTCTTTGAATATATTTGTTAGACACACACGTAACATGCTGTGTCCATTTTTGTTGTTTCTGTGTCTCTGCACTGGAAAGTCAGTAAGAGGGACTAAGAGTAGGGCAAATTCATAGAAGAAAATAAAGGAGTAAATTCTTATGACATTACAGTATATAAACTTTCCTTACATATAATATTAAGTGCACTCATGACAACAAAAACTACCCAAGTTGAATAATATCAAAGTTTGAAAGTGTGCTCCAAAGGATAGCATCAGGAAAGTGAAAAGTCAAGCTGGAGGAAAGAGTATTTGTAAACCACACACCTGAAGGAGGGTTTGTATCTGGAATATACACCAAACACTCAAGAGCAAGCAGGCTTTTGTCCCTCTGGTTTCTAGTGGGAAGTCAAAGGTAGGAGAGTAATAGCTTGGAACCCTTCCCTGCTGGACCAGTTTGGAAGTGGCAGGACACATCCACCAAAGGTTTTGTTTCTTTAAGCTGGAGAGGCAATGACTTCCTGTGATCGCAACCCTATAGTTATTTTTGTGTTGTCCTCTAACTCGCTAGTACAGCTATAATACAAAGGACAGATGATAAAGTACTTTGTAGGAGTATAAATAGTACAGCTGACTGGATCACACCTGGCAGTTCCTCAGTTAAACATGAGTTACTGTGTGACCAGTAATTCTAATCCTAGATAACTGTTTACACAAAAACAAGTATATGAATGTTAACAGTAGAATTACTCATAATTGCAAAAAGCAAAAACAACCTTCATGTCCTTTCTAATGAATGGGGTAAGTGAAATGTGATCTATCCATACAGCAGACTATTAGTTAGAATAAAAATAAATAAAATATGGATACAAACCACACACTGCCAAACTGCCCTTGTACTTTATATTCAATGTCTGCTTCTCAATGTCATTATCCAAACTATATTCTGTTCTGCAACCAAGACCCAGTTTTTTAAAAATAAGCTAAAAACTCAACTAGACATTTCTAAAAGGTAGACTAATGGCAAACTACATGAAAATATGTTTAAGATAATTAGCCACCAGGAGAATGTAAATCAAAGTAGGGCATCTAGGAACAGGATTTTAAAATGGAGACTCTCAGGCCCAACTCATACTGGCTGAATCAGAAGTTACATTTTACTGAGATTCTCAGGAGATTCACATATGTAGGGAACATGAGTCCCTTGTCATCATACCAATGACGGCAGTGAGTGAGGATAAAATGAAGTCAAGTTGCTAGCACTTGAGTCTTCCATCTCCGAATTCACAGTGCAGGGAACTGGATACATGCACCTTTCAGCTTCCTCGCTGCTCAGGGGCTACTCAAGTGGTAAACATGGCCTATATCATATTCATCATATTCTTAACTTGACTGGTAAAGTCGTAGGTGATACAAATAGAATATTTGGGCTCACTTAATCAAGAGTCTAGATACAATTAAATGTGGTGGGGTTTTTGTTTCTTCGTTTAATTGCAATTAAGAAATATTTACATTATAAAATTTGAAAATATGAGTAATAACAAAAGTCTGATGCACATTCTGCATGAACTAAGCCATTAATGATTTGGATTAGAACTGAGTAGTGTAGTTTCTGTGCTGACACTGTACAGGCATCTTCCCTTTGTGATTGCTCCACGTCCTACTTCTGCTGTGTGCTTTGCACAGGGCTTGTGATGATTCACTTCTAAGTCTCTGCTCTGTTTTGTTTCTTGAAGGAATAACTACACCTTTTTTGTTTTGTATCCTGTATATGCACATGAATATGCAAATATATGAAAGATGACTGAACCAATAAGCAATATTGATAAATATATTAGAAAATAGTCTTAAGTCTGCATTTTAATAAAGGAAGTTTAATAATAAAATAAAGAGTTTTGCTCAAAAGACTGACATATTGACTAAAAGTATAATACCACTGGTCAATTTCTGTGTATCTTTTGAAACATCAATGAAGAGACTAATAACGTATGGTAAATGAGGGAAGGACACAAAGAGGCTATAAATAATTTCCAACCGGCCTCTTCTTTGTGTTTGCAATGAGGGCTTTTTTTCAGACTAAAGTAAAAATGTATGAGAAGGTAAACGGGCTTTTCCCAGTGTCTGGAGAACTTACTGTTTATCTTCTACAGATAAAGGAATTAGGGACACGTACGTCTCAGGAAAATCCTCCACACAGAACCTTGCTGTCCACTGTTCCAAGACTGAATTATCTGTCACCTCCGGATATGGAGCAGCTGAGGCCAAAATGAACAGGCATCCTTTTACTCTTAACATAAGAAAGCCAAACATCCATCATTTTCATTATGGAGTTACCTTTACTTGTTTAACATACACTTACTTTTCCTAAGTGGTACCTGATTCTCATCATTATAATCTGCTTCCCCCAAAAAGTATTGTCTGAGTATACTAATAACTCCCTCCTTTTCATAGCTTCTCTTTGCTTAGACACCACTATGCCCAGATCACCCTGTTCAACAGTTCATGCTTTGCCTTATAAGGCCTTCATTAAGCATTCCAGTTCATTTTGATGTTCTCTCCTTGAAGGTCCATGATATGGCAAATATAGCTTTGGTATTTAATCACAGACAGCATGATTTTATGCATCTATAGATTACTTCTTATGTTAGATCCTTGATTCCTTAAGAAGAGGGACCACATCATATTCTTGCTCCAGAATGTGCAACTATGCACTAGCATATTCTACCATGAGTAGTATCCCAGTCTGAGTGTCTTCTTCCCAGTATTGTTACTTTGAAGATGTTACATCTTCATCCATGCCTCATAGAAAAACAGTGACCTTAGGTGGGAGCACAGGCCACAGACACCAACATGGCCTCTGGGGGGAGCACAGGCCACAGACACCAACATGGCCTCTGGGTGGAGCACAGGCCACAGACATCCACATTGCCTCTGGGGGGAGCACAGGCCACAGACATCCACATGGTCTCTGGGGGGAGCACAGGCCACAGTAGCAAAAAACAGGGATAGTAGCAAGGTCTCCTGCAACACTGACCACAGACACCAGCTTGCCTTCCCGTGTCAGCATGGATGATGGAGGTCTTTTGAGGAGGCTTAATCCAAAACCCGAACTGTTCTTCCTCTCTGATATTTTGCTGTTGTTCAGAGCCAGCTTTTCTTGCAGCTGGGCAGCACATTGTGGGGCAGAGCCTGCATGAGCTCCAAGCCGCTGCATACCACCCTCTGGGCCCCACTTCCCATACCTGTTACTGCTGCATCTCTAGTTCTGCCTCTCATCGGCATGCCACTCATTCTACCCTTTCCCGCCTCTCCATTGCACATTCATCCATCAGTGGCATTGCAAACTGTTGTGTGTCACACAGTAAAATTTTTTTGCCCAAACAGTTTTACATGCAAATACTTATGACAAGGGGTCATTGGTCTGGTTCAAGGTTTGGGGTAAACACAGCTATCACTGAGACCTGTCTCTGACTTCTTGCTGTTACCCAGAGGCAGGGTGACCTTGAAGTTGAGCAGCACTGCTGGAGGCACCCACTCTAGCCCCAGGCCATTGCACACCTCTCTGTTCGTGCCCAGCTTCCTGCTCCCCTCCAGGGCAAACAGGTGAGTGGCAGCAGTGGTGGCTCCCTGGGTCTGAGCCTCCCTGTGGGCCTAGGATTGACCCCACTGAGCAAGATGTGCTCCCCGATCCTCCCCTGCTGCTGCCTCTAGTTCGGCTTCTCTCCACCACACATGTGGCCCCATGCCACCATTTTTTTTTCCAATTTCATGAGACCACTTTTTGAAAGCATCTTCCCATGAGACCTGATCTGCTTTAGTTGTCCTGGAGACACTGCACGCTCTACAGCCTCATCTTCCTCTGCCTCTGTGGGTCTGTGGTCCAGTGCTGGTGGCCACCACCATCTTAAATTGAGGACTGCTTCCTTGTTAAATTTTACTTCAAAGAGGCAGCACTTTTATTACTGGAAATCCTATTGCTCTTTTCATGGTACTCAATAGACTTCTTTCCAAAGGAAAAAAAAGGTTTTACATCATACAAGCATTTCTTAATGTTGCCCAAATCCATTCTCTTCTTACTACACTCCAAGGATACAATGTGTGTGTGGAGGTCAGTCAGTTCTCACATCCCATCACATGGGTTCCGAGGTTCAAATTCAGGCTGTGAGGTTTGACAGCAAGCATCCTTACCCACTGAGCAGTCTTGCTAGGCCCCAAGTCTCTACTTTTGACTCCCAGCCCCCAACCCTTCCCATTTTTTTTAGAAAACCAGAACTGTCTTTCTGAAATATAATTTGGCTTTTCTTATTCCTTTTCTTAAAACTGTCCAAGGGTTTCTCATATTTGCAATTTTTTAGCCAGTCTGAGCTGCTACTGCACACATCCTAGAGACTAGGTGACACACACTGAGACCATTTACTCTTCACAGCATGGTAGGGTAGGAAGTGCGGGAACAAGACCCAGCAGATTCAGTATCTGAAGGAGAGTCTCTTCTACTTCCTCTTGCTATGTCCTCAAGACAAAAAGGAAAAGTGGATCCTTTGGGATATTTTATACAGGAGCACTAATCTCAAGCTTCATGACCCTTCCTCTGATACAAATGGGGCTTAAATTGAGTCATGTGGTCTCGAGGGCACACAAACGTTCAGGCTATTGTTCTACAGAGTCTTAGACCACATAAAATTTGCTCACATCGATCTCCTCCTTTTCCTTCTTCAGTCATACGGCCTAATTTTCTTAATTTACTACAATGAAGTAACTTGTATGATATAAAAACATACCTCTTGTCCATGGACTTCTATATTTATCATCAATAAGGTTTTTATCTTGATTTAAACACGGAGGGATCGGAAGCAATAAAGCATCTCTGCAAATCCTTTCTTTAACTGTGTTCTGCATGAAAATGTAAAATCATTTTAACATACACTATTTACTAATAATCAGAATATTATTGTTATAAGCTGATATAATTTTCTTTAAAACTGACACATTGTCATAAAATGTCCAATTAAAGAACCATGTAACTGAGGATAATATAAGCAAGTTGTCTCACAAATATTTTTCTATGATACACTAAAATATACGTGTTCTGGACCAAAAAAAGTATTACATCACTTAGCAATAGATAGATTTTCACTATCTCAGAATAAGTGGAATAAAAGATCATTTAAACTGATCTATATAAAATGAGGATCAAAGATACACGGAAACAGGAAAAAAAACTTGATTAGTACTTCATTTAAAAAAGAAAGTAATAAGAAATAACTTACATCTAATAAATTGTGTTTACGATTACTTCTGAGGTAAGTTTTTCATAAACTATATTTGATAACACAGAAGGCATTACTTTTCTTCTTTGGTCAGAAAGGAGCTAATTTGTAAAAATGTGAATTAGTAAGACATCTCTTACTCCTTGGATATTCAGATCATTTTTTTCTATTGTTTGCTAAGCAATTTTACTTTGCCAGATCTTCATATTGTTATTTGAGTGGCTCTTAATACACCTTAATCAGCTTTATAAAGTCTCACACCTTCTGCAAGAGCTGACATTTCTCAGCCTCACACCATGGAGTGCAATACACCAGCATTAATAAGTAACCAGGAGTTAAGAAAATATCTTTGACGACTCTTGAGTATCTGCATTTTTGCAAGTAATCCAAGCTGATGTTATAACTGCATATTTGTGTCTCTCAGTTATGGGAGAATAAATAAAACCTGAAGATGACTAAATATATATTTTTTTAATCTCATAAAATGTAACCGAGTTTTAGTTTACTGCAATATTTTTGTACTGGTCAATGGGGAAGGTTAATGTAATAACGGAAATGAAATTTTAACTTGTCATTTAAGGTCATAAGAACAATAAACTATTATGTGATCTCCTTCAATACATTTCTTAACAATATACCAGGACTTGAAATCCCTCTCTGACATCTTTTCAAGATACTTAGCTTCACTTGACATTATTTTGCTAATGGTGAGGCTGTAAAAACCTGTATTTGATGTGTGGGTACTTACACTGATCAAATGACATAATCCACTAGATGGACAAAGTATCTGATTCATCAAGACACACTGTTATTGTCACAACAACAATGACTTGGATTACTTTTGTATCCGTTCTTTCTTTTTATGTGTGTATTCTTTTCTTTTTTTGAGATGGGGTACCACTGTACAGCCCCGGGTGGCTTGAAACTTATCTTGCTGTTTAGTTTTCCAAGTACTGGGATTATAGGCATGTGCCACCATTTCCCATGTCTCTTAAAGGAAGACCACTTCAGAATGTTAGTAAACACCCTCAAAACTTGTAAAAGTCTCGTTATTTTCTTCAGGTAGTTTCACACTTACTTTGCTATTCAATTATTTAATTCAAAAGTCCCTTACAAAAGTGGACTTTTAAAGATACATTAAAAGTTGAAACTAAGGCCTGGCGTGATGGTGTACACCTTTAATTCCAGTACTAGGGAGGCAGAGGTGGGTGGATCTCTGTGAGTTTGAGTTTAGCCTGGTCTACAAAGTGAGTTCCAGGGCAACCAGGACTTCAGAAAGAGACCCTGACTTGAAAAACAAAAACAAAACAACATAAAAATGTTGAACTAGGGCTGGTGAGATGGCTCAGAGATTGAAGGCACTTATCACCAATGCTGATGACCTGAGTTTGATCCCCAGGACCCACACAGCAGAAAAACAGAATCAACTCTTGCCAGTTGTCCTCTTAACCTGTTCATGCACACTATGGCAAGAATATGTATATACACACACACACACAATGAGTATTTAATTGCTATAAAAACCTAAAGTAATTTTAATGACCCTGAAAGCAACTAAAGATTAACCTGTGGATTACTAAAAATTATCATATACTAGATACACATAACATGTTTTCAAGAATATTTCTTAGTAAATGGATAGAAGGCAGTAACATCATACCTCATGTAAATAGTCTACCGCATAATATTTGAATGCTGAAAACATAGCTCTTCCCTTCAAAGACACACAGAATTCACTATCTAGAAATAAAAAAATAAAATAAATGTTGGCAAAATAGCAAAGCTGAAAATAAAAGAAATCTTTCTTAACCACAAATCTTTGGTTCACTTATTTTTCAAAAAGCCCTAAATTACAAAAGTAAAGTATAAAGTAACATTTATTTTTGTGGTTGAAAATCTAATATGAAAATAATGTGTTATAGCCGGGCGGTGGTGGCGCAAGCCTTTAATCCAGCACTTGGGAGGCAGAGGCAGGCGGATCTCTGTGAGTTCGAGACCAGCCTGGTCTACAAGAGCTAGTTCCAGGACAGGCTCCAAAACCACAGAGAAACCCTGTCTCGAAAAACCAAAAAAAAAAAAAAAAAAAAGAAAAAAAAAGAAAATAATGTGTTATTATACATTTTTCTATATTTTCTCTTGTAATTTAATTTATACAAGCTAGTTCAAGTATGTTTAATATGATAATTTAGTTGAAAGGAAGCTGGAGTCAGTGACAAAGACTGACACGGTATTTTATCTAGGGCTATTATGCTTTGCAAATGATTTTGAAATTAAATAACCAAGGCCAAAACTCCGTAATGAAGAAGTAGAGGGCTGGAAAGATGGCTCAGTAGTTAAGGGCACTGACTGCTCTTGCCAAGGACCCAGGTTTGAGTACCAGCACCCACCTGTCAATACTGTCTGTTACTCCAATTCCAAAGGACCTGAAGCCCTCTTTTGACCTCCAAAGGTGCTGGTGCACAGACAGGCACTTGGGCAAAACACCTATATGCATAAAAAGAAAATAAATAAATCTTTAAAAAGTAGTAATAGAGTGGGAGGCACTAAAAGTTTTCTTAAAATCTATTTAAAAAAGAAATAGAGTAAGACTTGGGAAATTATATCTGTTCTCTTACTTAGAAAATAAAAGGCCTGAAGCTAGAATTCTCTAATTGCTAGTTCATCTGGAATAAAGCAACCATGGCATGATAAAGCTATCAGGGCCACAGACTATTGGAAATTCAACAAATCTACTGAATAAGACAATAAGCAATTAGAACAATTAATTAGGCCAAGATGGTTCCCACATTGAGACTTCAAGGAATTATGCCTCAGAAGTTACTTGGTGTATCAAATAGTTAATATTTTTGCCATCTAAAACATCTGGAAGGAGTGGGATGTTGTGATGCACGCCTCTAATCTAAGCACCAAGGAGGAAGAAGGTGGATTTAGAGTTGAAGCTAGTTTGGGCTACACAGTGAGGCCCTCTCTGAATAAAGTATGTGGAATGCTGAGATAGCTCAGTGGTCAAGGACTTGACCAGCATGCTCAAGGCTCTGGGCTCAAGCCCTACCCTTGCAAAAAGCAACAAAATAGTCCCAAGAAATCCAGATGTCAATCAGATGTTTCACATAATAGTTTATTAATAACATTTTATTGAATTAAGTACATATTATAATACAAATGCTCTTGGCCTAGTGTATAGCCTGAGTGTTTGGGGCCCCCATAAACTCATAGGGAGTTGCACTATTAGGACGTGTGGACTTGTTGGAGGAGGCTGGGTGACACACACCTTTAATCCAGACCTCGAGGCTGGAGGGCACACTTTAATCCAGGTCCCACCTTCTGCTGGACGTGTGTCATTATGGGGGCGGGCCTTGAGGTCTTTTCCTCAAGCTTCACTCAGTGTGACAGTCAGTCAACTTCCTGCTGCCTGCAAGATGTAGGATGCCTGGCTATTCCTCCAGCACCATGCTTCCTGCCACGATGGACTGAACCTCTGAACTGTAAGTGCGCCACCACAATTAAATGTTTCCTTTATAAGAGCTGCTGTGGCCATGGTGTCTCTTCACAGCAATAAAAATCTAACTAAGACACCTAGTGTAATTATTATTTCATTTTTTGTGGTTTACCTGTTGTCTTATGTAACGTGACGTCCTAAAGTCTGAAGAGCTGAAGAT
Source organism: Chionomys nivalis (assembly GCF_950005125.1). NCBI lineage: Eukaryota > Metazoa > Chordata > Mammalia > Rodentia > Cricetidae > Chionomys > Chionomys nivalis. Next base: position 14,296,093 of record NC_080101.1, on the reverse strand, counting down.
ATAGCCTGGGCGGTGGTGGCACACACCTTTAATCCCAGCACTCGGGAGGCAGAGGCAGAAAGACCTCTGAGTTTTAAGCCTGGTCTATAGAGTGAGTTCTGGAACAGCCAGAACTACAGAGAGAAACCCTGCCTCAAAAAAACAAAACAAAAAACCAAAAACAAAAAGAAAACCCCTGAAGATTCCATCTATAGGAGAGGGCTATAATATACCCCTGTTTTCAGTTATCATCAGGTGAATATTCTTCTTGTAAACTTTTTGTTACATTTTTATTTATTGTGTGTGTGCGCGCGCATGCACAATTGTGTCACTGTCTGTGTGGAAATCAAGGGACATCTTGTGGGATTCTATTTTCTCCTTCTACCATGATGGTCCTAGGCATCAAACTCAGATTCTCTCACTGCCCCAAAGAGAATATCCTTAACTATTCAACTTGCTTAAAAACTTAAAAACAAACTTCTAACATAACCCACAACACAATTATTTTAATTAGTAACAGAGAAGTTTTTAGATATTACAGTCTTTCAATTAAACTGAGCAGATGCACAGTCCAGATTAGTTTTAATATTGACAGAATCTTAAATATCAGTAAGTTTGATGCCAGTTAGGTGCTACATGCACTCTTAATGCCAACATGACATTTTTTAAACTGCTGATTATCTCTGAGAATATTTATAATCATTACAACTCTATGCCTTTCCACACATTATAGTCTTTGAAGCAAACATTGATTCTAGAATTTTCATTTCTTTTTTAAAATCTGATTTATGTGTACTAGTGTTTTGTCTGCATGTGTGTCTGTATACCACAATGTGTGTGCCTGGTGCCCTTGCATGTCCTGGAACAGGGGCTATCGATGCTGGGAGCTGCCATTTAAGGACTGGGAGTCAAACCCAGTTCCTCTGAAAGAGCAGCCAGTGCTCTTAGCCACTGAATCACAGCTTTACTCCCAAATTTTCATGTCTTAAAGTTATGTTTTCTCAGAAAAACATGACTACGTATCATTATATAAGTGAACTGAAAGACTTAAAAGAAAAAAGAAAAAAAGAAAAAAAAACCCACAACTCTTAGTCTGCCCACTCAATTTGTGGTTTGCATTTATTTTCAATTTTCTGTCCTTACTTGTAACACCTAGCATCTCTCTTGGCTTTAGATTCATCATTCTCATCAACTATTTGGGAGGAAGTGGTTTTTGTATTGATATCAATCATTGACACTCACACTACTTACTATACGGCCCATGACCTTCACTACCAGAATTGCATATGCCAAGTCTACTGCGCTGAATAACAGCTCTCTGAACCCACCTTAGTTTGTTGGTTGGATGGGAAGAAAAGATAAGTTGGCTTGATATTTAAAGGCCAATCAAACACATACACAAGCATAATCACAGTCAAGATTAAAGCTGTGTGTCATCACACTGGCCAGAAGTAATTTTTTTTTTTAAAGATTCACTTGTAAATTGTAGTAATTTCCCAGGTTTATTTTTAAATCTACTTCTAAAGATTTCACTTCCTCTCTGAATGGTTCAAAATGGACATAAACACAATAATTAGGTCAGGATTTTGAACACAAAGCTGGGGCAAGGTAAGAAGAGTGTGAATCTTTGGGACACATCTTCTCCCAGTACATGAAGGCATTCTCGAATTTTCTCCCCTTCCATACTCCTTTCCATTCTTTTCCATATATAAACCTCGTAAGAACCTCCCCCGACCCTGGGGGGGTGCTGTAAAATTTGTAAAAGAGGCGCATTTTGTTTACTTTCTCATAGCCTATGCAACTAGCTGAGTGGAAACCCACCGGCCTGTCAGGCCCTGGAATCCCTGCGACCCCGAATGAGGCGGGGCAGAAGCTGGGCTGGAGACCTCGTCCCTGCTCGGCTACGTTAACCACAACGCAGAAATCGGCTTTCTGGGAAACTTTGAGCTGCCATACTTCAGCCTCGTGGAAGCTTTCCTTACCCTCAGCTGGAGCAGGCTCTTCCTTCTCTCGCACGAGGTAACATCTCCCGCTTTGGAGTCCACCGGAGACAATGTCCCCGCCCATAGGCCACGTGTCCGCGAATGGCGGAGGAATGCCACACTCCCATTGGTCAGGCCAGACTCCGCCCTCTGGCTCGGTTCATCAGTTGCCCGGATGTGAGAGCCTAGGGCATTCTGCACGTCGGTCCCGGAGCCGAAGCCCGTTCCCACCTTGGTGGCCTGGGTGAGGTGTGACGTTTGTGAGGTGTGACAGACGCCATGGCGGCCGGAAGTCAGGAAGAGCGGAGTCTGGACTTATTCTTAGCCGGGCTACCATGTTGTTAGCTAAAGTCTCCAGAAGCAACGCATAGCCTGTAGCTTTTTCACAGGTAACTTTTAAGAGCATTTAGCGATCAAATGGCTACAGAGAAAGAGAGAAGGTAAACGGGAGGAGGCAACCATAGGTGTGAGGCCAGGTGGTTGTGCAGAACCGGAGGAAGAGCATCTGAGGTGGGGCGGAAAATAGGCTTTGACTGGGAATGTGTGGATTTTGTATCTTGATGGATGATGGCCACTCCCTCGCACATTCTAACGTAGAATGACTAGGACAGCCCATTCCTTTGTGTTTCTTAACTTCTGCCTTCTTTTTTGTGACACAGCTTGGCACTGAGCTTCTTCCCAGGAGATTTCACGAAGTAATGTATACTTAGTTATTTTACTAATTCATCTCTTTCATTCTAGTTAATATTTGAAATAAGTGAAATATCAGTGAGATAAGCCATTTCCTTAAGTCACTTACATCATTCTATTTTGTACAGGTTTGTGCAGCATGTTTCAATAGTATGGGTTATCATTTAGCAACAGTTTTATAGGTGTTCACCTACCAAGGGGATACATTATTTTGCATTCTTCTACACATTTCATTAAAACCAAAATTATGCAATTTTTCTAATTATAAAAGTATACAGACTCGACTAAAACCAGTAAAATCTTCCAAAGACATGTATGTGCAGAAGAAGTCACCATCATTTCTGTCCTGACTCCCAGGTTAAGGTAATAATTATTAAAATCTGGTCCAGTGAAATGGCTTAGCAAGTTAAGGTGATTGCCACCAAGGCTGACGACCCGAGTTTAATCCCTGAAACCCAGAGACCGGACTCCCACAAGCTGTCCTCTGACCTCTACACACTGGCTGGGGCAGGCATGCCGCTCCCCATAGGCACAAAATAACTTTAAGAAAATCTAGATTCTGTCTTTTGATTCTCTGCACATCATTACAGATCTAAGCTGGTGGGCACATACAAAGTTCGTTGGTCAGAAATAGAAAAAGTGGACAGTTCATGTTTGCCATTAAATAATTCATGAAGAGCCTTCCAGATCATCTAACTCATCTTTAAAACAAAAACAGTTAAATAACGAGATATCTCACGATAGCTTTGTGTCATCATTTATTCAGATATTCCGAAACTAATGATTGCTTCCAGGATTTCACCTGAACAAATAATGTCACAGTGAAATTTTTAGATATCTGCTCTTGAGTAATTTCTATGGAGTTTTTTTATTTGCTGTCTTCGTCATGAGAATGTTTCAACTGTGATAGATACTTCTTGTTTATCTTCCAAAAATGTATAGCAATTTATATGAGCAATGCCAAGAAGGATCCTTTTCCTGAATACGCAGCAGTACTGAATATATTGCTCTTCAGAAAAATTTGACACTATAACATACCACGTACTTTGTATCTATTTGATAATTGACCACTGTTTAGGTGTTTATGAGTCCTTTGGTGTTCTTCTTATACAAACTGTCTATTATATGTGTGTACGTATGTATGTATTATGTGATTTTTCTGTTGGGTAGGTTGTCTTTTTAAAAATCTGGGGCCTGCAGTGAGTCAGACTACCACAGCAGGAGTGTCTGGCTACAGCAAAGTTTTTCATTTCGCTGAAGCTGGGAGAGGAAGGACTAGACTGGAGAGCCAACATCCCTACTAAGGTTATATCTAGATAAGTATATCGGTTAAAATAAGATATTGTGGTATAAATAACAGGGCATTTAAAATAATACTAAAAGTCCAGAGATAGGAGTTCTGTATTGATAGGACAGTTCCTGGCGACACCGTTCTGTCCTCGTTACTCTGATAGATCTTTTGTGCTCTCTATCCTCATGGTCCCAGCCAGTATTTAGGAGTTAGCACGATAGAGGAAAGGATGAAGTAGAGGCTAAAGGATCCCTGTTTCTTTGTGTGTCTGCAGTTTAGGTTGTGAAATACGATATTCATATACAAAAGTACATAAGACAATGTGTAGTTTAAAAAATATGTTAAGAAACATCCATGAAACCAATGCACCAGTCACGGCACAGAACACGGTAAGACGTTCACAAGCCCTGTGTTTCCCTTTTAATCACAGCTTTTTCCCTAGAGGATGCCTCTCTCTACCTAGGAATTACTGTAATCCTGACTTGATACTAATCATTGCTTTGCTTTTTCTTCAGAATGTTCTGCCCGAGTCTAAATGACAGCTTGCCTGTTTTTAAACCTTGCTTTGTGTTATTTTGGTTCTTCATTCTCCTATGCAGTGGGTATTGTTGAATGTACCCATGTTGATTTACTTTTACTGCTGAATAATGTTCTACAAATATACCTCATTTTCTTTACCCATCCACTGCCGATGGATACTGTAGTTGGGATCCAAAACGTCCTTCAGAAGCCCATCTATTGGTCCCTAGCACTTCACACTACTGGAAGGTGATAGGCATAATCTTTTAGAAATGGGGCCTAATGGATGAAAATTATACTCATAATTATAGTCATAATTATAGTCATAATTATAGTCATAGCCTTAGTAGCAATGTTGGGACTCTCATCAATCTCTCCCTTTTCCAGCAATGACATGAAAACTTTTTTTAATTAATTAATTTATTTATTTATTTATTCATTAAAGATTTCCCTCCCCCTCCCCCAATCAAGTCCCCTCCCTCGTCATCCCTAAGAGCAATCAGGGTTCCCTGCCCTGTGGGAAGTCCAAGGACCACCCACCTCCATCCCGGTCTAGTAAGGTGAGTATCCAAACTGCCTAGGCTCCCACAAAGCCAGTACGTGCAGTAGGATCAAAAACCCATTGCCATTGTTCTTGAGTTCTCAGTAGTCCTCATTGTCCGCTATGTTCAGCGAGTCCGGTTTTATCCCATGCTTTTTCAGACCCAGGCCAGCTGGCCTTGGTGAGTTCCCGATAGAACATCCCATTGTCTCAGTGTGTGGGTGCCCCCCTCGCGGTCCTGAGTTCCTTGCTCATGCTTTCTCTCCTTCTGCTCCTGATTTGGACCTTGAGATTTCAGTCTGGCGCTCCAATGTGGGTCTCTGTCTCTGTTTCCTTTCATCGCCTGACGAAGGTTAATATTCAGGAGGATGCCTATATGTTTTTCTTTGGGTTCACCTTCTTATTTAGCTTCTCTAGGATCACAAATTATAGGCTCAATGTCCTTTATTTATGGCTAGAAACATGACATGAAAACTTTAACACAGACTCCCTGCTGTGATGTGCTGCTGCTTCACCACAGGCTTAAGTTACACTGGGCCACTGACCATGGACAGCAACAGTCAAGACAAAAGCCAAAATTGACAGACCAACCTCCCCTTTTTCTATCTTCTCCCTTATCCCTGCCCCCTCTCTCCCTCTTTCTTCTGCCACTACCCTCACCTTTAGGATAAAGTTCTACTATGTAGCCCAGACTTGCCTCAGCTCATGACTCTCCTGCCTCAGCCTTCACATTTATTGTAAGCCAGGATTATTACAGATTACATTCCCATTGATATCCTTGTATGTGTACCCTATTATACTTGTACTTTTCTCTAGACTATGTATTTAGGAATTTTTTCTGAATTTGTTCATAAATGTCAGCATGTTTTCAGAAGTGACAGTTCTTGTTACTCTCTACCTGCACTAACTTTAATAATTTCATGCTTACAAAACTTTGAGAAGTTAGTAAACATCCAGTTGTCTTTTGAGGAAGGTTTTCATCAGCTACCACATGGTACTAATGCCTACATTGCACTGGTTAACTCCTAGACACACGGCCACATGTGTCTGTAATAAAAAACTAGAATCTATAGTGGTTATGCCAGATAGTTACATGCATAGTTACAACTCAGTGATTCTATTACTATGAGAAAGAGAGACCAGATGTTGGGAAACTATATAGTAATCTGCCACACTAATAATAAAAAGCTTTTGAATGCTGAGCTTTATTTAGGACGTGTTATATTGTAAATTCTATTCTAATCACTTGGCCACACTTCAGTACTAGATAAGATATGATATGCCCCAGTTCATAAATAAGAAAACTGGGGCATTGAATGCTTAAGTGTCTTACTCAAGACTAGCTAGAAAATGTGATACTGAGTTTTAAACCCAAGTAGTCTGGCTCTAGCATCGTCTTAATCAAGCCGCACATTTAAAAAAGAAATGTTTGCTTTCAATCTGTTGTGTGTCCAACAGATACTTTCTCTCTATACTTCATAAATTACTGTGGATGATTTTCTTAATCTATTTCCAGGAAAATTTACCTTACCTAAATCACCTTTTCCTTCTACTGTAAATGATATAACTCAATCATTTTTAAAATTTATGATTTTTAAAATTTTGCGCTATAGTAATTAATTTTCTTTCACTTTGCAAGTGTGTATGCACATTATGTGACTGCGGGTGCCTCTCGATTTTAGAGGCCTGATGTAGGTGCTGGAAATTGAATCTTGTCTTCCAGAAGAACATCTTAACCACGGCACTGTCTCTCTAACCCGAACAATTATGGTTCTCTGTAAATGCTGGTTCATCATTTTTATACCATTATTATTCCATAAAACAAGTTTAAATACGTACTTGAAATAAATAAACTAAGCTGAAGAGTCATCCTGAAAGGGGGAAGGGAGAAAATCAATTGTGATGATACCAGGTTCACTGATCTGTTTACTCTGGTACTGTGGCCATGATGGAAATGTTTAACGTTTATTAAAAACATATTTGGCATCAGGCACTGACGATGCCGAGAAAGAAAGCAGTTAAAAATCCTTGACTGAAGTGGCCTTTTTAACATCCCTTCAGATAAGTCTAAGCATCGCTGCTAGGATACTATTTTAATATAACTAATGCGGGATTCCACCACTACACTCGAGCTCTCAGATCTCAATCACCTACAGCATATAGTCCGAAATCCTGAGCCTAGAGCCTCCCTATTTACTGTGGAACTTTATGCCACTGGCCATTCTCTGAACATTTCTCAGATTTTCCTCCTCTCCAGTCTATTGAGCAGTGCTTTTCTTTTCACAATAATAATTGTTTTGCTCGTGTCTGCCTCACCCACAGACCACAATCTTCCTTAGATCATGGTTCATGGGCCATGCCTTAATTATCTTTATAATCACCCAGTGCAATCCTGAAATGAAAATTTTATTTCTTCTGGAAACCCTTTTGAAATAGCAAATAAACCATGTATGCATTTCTGTTAAGTGCAGGTTCTCAGTATTCTTGCAGGGATGTTAATATGTACAAAACAGTCCACAGGCATGACCCCATGCTTGCTAAGTGAGCATGGCATGAATGTAGCAATTAGTCATCTGGAGACAGAATTTCTCATCAGCTCAAACCAGATCATGCAGAAAATCTGGATATATGGAATGAAAAGAGTGTTTCATAAATGTGTTACATAACTTATTGTCTTGTGAGAACTAATTTGTAGGTGTGGCCTCTCGTACTATCTTTTGATCATCCTGAAGGAACTGTTTTGCATCCATAGACCAAGAAGAAACACTTGAGCACAACATAGCGTAGATAATTACTGCTGAAAGAGAGCTGGGACTGTAGCAGTATCAGCAGAAAGGAAACTGCAGGTGCGGAAGAGAAACAACATTCTACATGTGGGTACTTACCTTTTCATCAAACGCAGGAAAGCAGCATCCACCTGTGCATACATGAATACCTTCTCTCACATGTTCAACTCCTCAATTTATGGATTATGAGCCATCCCACATAATGTGGACCTTTTATATACATTGAATAATCCATGAAAGTTTAGATTCTGATGGGGATAAAATCTTTACTCATATATTGGACTTGAATGTGTAACTCCAGAGAATATTGACTGCAATCAATAAAAAAATAATCAGATTGCTATTTCCTTGGGACCAATTGGAAGGCTGTGATTTAACATTTCCTTCTTTGATTAACATTCCCCTAAAATGCCTCATACTTTGTTGCCTAACAAAATTAAGGATTTTCCCAAACTTCCATAGATACAGTACACAAGTCTATCCAGTAAATTATCATCATTCTCTCACAGATTCATTCATCGATTATTTTTATTACATTTATTTATTCATTTGGTGTATGGGCGTGGGGGCACTTGTATAGAGGCCAGCAGACAACCTGAGGGGAGTCGTTCTTTCCTTACACTCTCTGTGTCCCAGGTATTGAACGAAGATCCTCGGGCTTGGCAGCAAGTGCCTTTACTCACGGAGCCGTCTTCCTGGCCCTTGTATGTTATTTTAAGCAAGGAACTATGCTAATTGGCAAAGAGTTGTCAAGTGTCTAGGGAACTAGCAGCTTTACATAAAGACCTACCATTCCCTAAGGAAATTAGTGTCATAAGAGGATGGAAGTATAGCAAGGAAATAATGACGTATTGTCTCAACAGATAAGCTGTAAAGACTCAAACGAATAATTGATTAAGTGACGAATATTGCATAAGATTAACCATACCTCTGGGAATTCTAACCATTTAGAACACAAAACTATAACAGTACCACTGTGTACCTAATAAAAACTGAATCAGCTATAAATAAAACAAATTGCTAGACTTATACATCTGTTTGTCTATTGTCTGTCTATCTATCTATCTATCTATCTATCTATCTATCTATCTATCTATCTATCATCTCTCTATTTTGAGACAAGTCTCTGTAGCTCTGGAACTTGGTATATAGAAATGAGCTATATTGCCTGCCTCTGCCTCCCTAGTGCTGGGTTTAAAGTCATGCATCACCAGCAGTTAGACTTCTAAATTTAACTGAATGTGATGAGACATACCTGTAATCCCAACATTCAGGAAGCTGAGGCAGAAAGGCGGCAAGTACAAGGTTAGCCCAGAGTGTGCACAGAAGAGCCTGTCTCAAAGATAATCAAGGGGCTGGAGAGATAGTTCAGTGGTTATTCTTGCAGAGGACCAGAGTTCTGTTCTCAGCATCCACATGGTGACTACAGTCCTCTGTAACTCCACTTTCAGGGAATCCAACAGGCAACAAGTATGGAGGTCTCTGACCTCCACAATTAACAAGCATATATGTGACATACATACTTACATGTAAGAAGAACACTCATATGTATCAAAAATAATAAGTTGAAAATATTTTTAAAATAGCAAGAGTTATCTCTAGTTAAACTTGAAATCCTGAAAACATTATTTTTATTTTATGTGAATGGCTGTTTTGCCTGCAGGTATGTCTGCACCACGTGCATGAAGAGGAGGCCAGCTGACCAATTCCCTGGAACTGGAGTTACAGACAGTGGTGAGTTGCCATGTATGTGATGGGAACTGAATCCTAATCCTCTTCAAGAGTAGCAAGTGCTAGGCCTTCTCTTTAGCTCCTAACTTGGAAGTTTAAGCTAGAATAAATTATAGCAAATGCCTCCAATATCCAGAGTAGCCTGTGTGTGTGTGTGTGTGTGTGTGTGTGTGTGTGTATCTGTAAAATATGGAAAACCTATCATAGTAGTTTTTCTCTCCTCCCCTAAGTCTTAATTTTGTTTGAGGTATCCTTGACTGCTTTGTTAAGTTTTAAAATGGACGTGATGAGACCCTGTGCCAAGTTTGGAAAGATGACATTGCATTAATAATTCCATATGCAGGAGAGATAATTTTGTGAAAAGCTGAGTATAGTTCTTTCTCTAAGGACGAAAAGATCTTATAAAGTAATTTTTATCCCTTTACATAATTGTTTGTTTTTGTGGTAATGGCTCATGTTGGAGCCTAGGCTAGCCTAGAAATCATAGTGTGGCTGATTTGGTTACAAATTCACGGCAAACTTCCTGCCTTGGCCTTGTGAATGCTGGGATTTCAAGTATTAAGTCACTAAGCTTGGCTTTTATCCCATTATATTTTTAAGTTAGGACCAGCCTTGTACTTAAGAGTATAAATTAACAAATAATTGTTGGACACCCATTGTATATTCCTCATGTACAAACTTAATAGGAAGTTAGGCAACTGGTCCTAACAGAAAGTACAGGAAAATAGTAAATCCATACAGTCAGGCTCATTTGCTCCACTATCAATATATATGCTTTAGCAAGGCCTTCCCTGTCAAGTATCAGAGTTCATCAATTCATCTTATATAGAGGAAAAAATAGTGTTAATATATACCCCTATTCCAGTATTGTTGTGGGTCAGAAATACTCTCAAATAAGACACTGCATATCTGCACTTCTAAATGTTCCCCTTACACACCAAATAATTGACACCAGTGGTTCTCAATTGGAAGTAATTTTGTTCCCTGAGAAAACATTTAGAGCCGAATGGTGGTGGCACACGCCTTTAATCCCAGCACTCAGGAGGCAGAGGCAGGAAGATCTCTATGAGTTCGAGGCCAGCCTGGTCTACAGAGCAAGTTCTAGGACAGGCTCCAAAGCTACAGAGAAACCTTATCTCAAACCTCCCCCGCCACCAAAAAAACATTTGGAGACAATACTTTGTTGTTAAATTTGGGGCTCTGACTGGCATCTAATATGCAAATGACAGAAATGCTGCTGAAATGAGCAGCTCTGTTCTCACCTCACTGCTCCACAAAGCATTGTCTGTCCCATGATATCCGTAGTGCCAACACTCAAATCTGGACCTGAATGTCTCCCCAACCCTGCTACTCATAGGTACATGACACCTACCTCCTTCTCTGCATGGTCTTCACATTCTACTTAAGGGAGAAATGGAAATGTATTTCTTCACTTTCCTCAAAATATTTATGTAGACTCATTGGACATTATCTTTCTGTGGCTGAGTACCTCTTTCCCGGTTCTAAGTTAATTCCCCTTTCGTATTTAAATTCTGTATACCACAAACAAAAACACATTCTGTACCATAGGACAAAGATAAAATATTAAGCAAAGAGTTAATTCCCCTTCGTTTTGTTATCATCCCCTCTCATCTGCACAATGATTTGACAGGTTTTTCTTTCCATGTACATTTTTATTCTGTCCCACATATAGTAATGACTTTTTTGTGTGTCTAAAAGCGCTTCATTATATTCTATCCTAAAATACTCTCTAAAACTTACCTTATTTTTGTTCTTTTAAAAATTTCCAGTACCTCCTATGATGTCCCCACCTGTTTCCTAGATCAGTTCTTCCAGCCTTTTGTCTGCATGTGCTAGAGAATTTGGGTTATATCCACCACCGCTATCCAAAGCATCCAGTAGTGAGCCAGTGCCTATACATAATAATTATTGATAGTTACATGCCATCAATTTACAAGCTCTAAGCTTGGTATATCGTTGGGGAATATTGTTTTAAAGTGTGTTGCTTGTTTATGCTATATTTGTTTAATTCTGTGATTCCTTGCCTGTCTAAAACACCTGATGGTCTAATAAAGAGCTGAACAGTCAATAGCAGGGCAGGAGCAAGGATAGGCAGCACTGGCAGGCAGAGAGTATAAACAGAAGGAGAAACGAGGAAGAGGAGGCACAAGAGACAGCAGGGGAACCAGCATAGGACCAAACTAGGTCCTATGAATGTGGGTGACAGTGTATGACTGGGCGGACTGTGCTTGTACTGGCCTTTTGGAACCCATTCTCTTTGGATGGATACCTTGCTCAGCCTAGATATAGTGGGGAGGGCCTTGGTCCTGCCTCAGAGTGATAAGTTAGACTTTGGTGACTTCCCATGGGAAGCCTCACCTCTCTGAGGAACAGATGGGGGGTGAGGGGGAAGGTAAATGGAGCAGGAGGAGGGGAGGGAGTGGGAACTGGGATTGGTATGCAAAATGAGAAAGATAGTTCTTTTTTAAAAATTAATTAATTAATTTAAAAAAAGAGAACAAGGAGAGGAGGATGTCAGGGACCAGCCACCCAGCCACATAGCCAGCCATAGAGTAAGAAGGAAAGTAAGATATTTATTTTATTTATTTATTTTTTTTTATTCTTTTTTAATTAAAATTTCCACCTGCTCCCCATTTCCCATTTCCCTCCCCTCCTCCCAAATATTGCCCCCTCCCCCCAGTCCCCTTCCCCTATCCCCACTCCTCTTCTCCTTCCCCCACACCATTCCCCCTCCCTCTCGATACTGAAGAGCAGTCCAAATTCTCTGCCCTGCGGGAAGACGAAGGTCTTCTATCTATGTCCAGGAAGGTGAGCTTCTAAACAGGCTAAGCACCCACAAAGCCAGTTCATGTATTAGGATCGAAACCTAATGCCATTGTCCTTGGCTTCTCATCAGCCTTCATTGTCCGCCATGCTCAGAGAGTCCAGTTTCAACCCATGCTTATTCAGTCCCAGACCAGCTGGCCTTGGTGGGCTCACAATAAATCAGTTCCATTGTCACAGTGGGCGGGTGCATCCCTCGTGGTCCTGATTTCCTAAAATCAAAAACACCAATGATAGCCTTTGCTGGAGAGGTTGTGGAGAAAGGGGCACACTCATTCATTGCTGGTGGGAATGCAAACTTGTGCAACCACTTTGGAAATCAGTGTGGCGATTTCTCAGGAAATTTGGGATCAACCTACCCCAAGATCCAGTAATACCACTATTGGGAATATACCCAAGAGATGCCCCATCAAATGACAAAAGTATCTGTTCAACTATGTTCATAGCAGCATTGTTTGTAATAGCCAAAACCTGGAAACAACCTAGATGCCCTTCAATGGAGGAATGGATGAAGAAAGTGTGGAATATATACATATTAGAGTACTACTCAGCGGTAAAAAACAATGACTTCTCGAATTTTGCGTGCAAATGGATGGAAATAGAAAACACTATCCTGAGTGAGGTATCCCAGTCCCAAAAAGAGGAACATGGGATGTACTCACTCATAATCGGTTTCTAGCCATAAATAAAGGACATTGAGCTTATAATTTGTGATCCTAGAGAAGCTAAATAAGACAGTGAACCCAAAGAAAATCATATAGTCATCTGCTTGGAGAGGGGAAGTAGACAAGATTGCAGGGCAATAACTGGGAACTTGCGGGTGAGGTGGCAAGGGTCAAAGGGGAAATAGGATGAGAAACATGAGAAGGGGAGGATGGGAGGAGCTCGGGGGATTGGGATGGTTGGGATATAGGAAGGGAGGATACGGGAGCAGCGAAGTATATATCCTAACTAAGGGACCCATCTTAGGGTTGGAAAGAAACTTGACTCTAGAGGGGTTCGCAGGTGTCCAGGGAGATGTCCCCAGCTGGTACCTTGGGCAACTGAGGAGAGGGAACCTGAAATGACCCTATCCTATACTGATAAATATCTTACATATCACCTTAGAACCTTCATCTGACGATGGATCGAGGTAAAGACAGAGACTCAATTTGGAGCAACGGTCTGAGCTCTTAAGGTCCAAATGAGGAGCAGAAGGAAAGTAAGATATATAAAAGTAAGAAAAGGAAAAACCCTAGAGGCAAAAGGTAATTGTGATAATACAAATTAAGAAAAGCTGGCAAGAAACAAATCAAGCTAAGGCCGGGCATTTATAACTAAGAATAAACCTCCATGTGTGATTTATTTGGGAGCTGGATGGTGGCCCTCCCCAAAAATGCTGAAAGAGCAAAAAGCAACCCACAACAGCAAATGATGTAAGTTAGTTAGCGAGAAGAAAATATGAAGTTAAAGGGGTTAAGTGATGGATTCAAAATTATGCATCCAGGGACTGAGGATCCAGAATTCAAGTCTGTCACATGCCAACATCTGTACATTTTATACAACACTTCATTCCTTGAGATGTTAGTCAGTCTCCGTAGTTTGGCCTTTGAACTCTGTGTTCTGGCTCTAAACTTTTTTCAACTATGTCTGGCCTTCATCCAGATCCCACTCTTGCCAAAGGAACTATTCTTTACTATATACCGTCTTTGCTTGTTTTTCTTCCATCGGTGCCTTATATTATAATCTCTGTCTACATGAGCCTACTCACACAACTCTGTAGGTCCAGATACCCACCAGTTTTCTAAGGTCCAACTCAGCTCTCTCAGCTTTACTTGGTCTCTTCTGACCCCAGCCCCCACTTACAGGTTCCCTCATTTTCAAACATAGGTATGCTTGGTTGCTTTCTTTACTCCTTCCTGTTTGAGAGCAGCATATCTGTTACCCCATTCTAATGTCTATATATGTAGCTTTTTGCAAATACTCTTTCATATATGGTGTGTGTTTGTTTGTGTGTGCGTGTGTGTGTGTGTTTGTGTGTGTGTGTGTGTGTGCTAGAGAAATGACTCAGCAGTTAGGAACACTGAACACTGGTTGCTCTTCCAGAGGATCCGAGTTCAATTTCCAGTACCCATATGGTAGCTAACAACCATCTGTAACTTGAGTCTTTGGACATCTGATGGCATCTTCAGGCACACATGTATGTAGTATATGACATTCATGCAGGTAAAACACTCACATACATAAAATAATTCCTTAAAAAAGAACTTAGAGAGCAGAAGCCCAATAAATTTGGTTGCTTCCAATATTCACAGCAATTCTCCAAGATATTGATATCCTTTACTAACAAATAAGGAAGCTGAGGTTCGTAGAAGTTAAATGACCTGCCCCATTGTACGGGTGCTCTAGGATGACTCAAGCTTGACACTACCTGTGACTTCAGGGTTTGGCCCCTCCTACACCGTATGTCCTAGCACACACCTTCCTCTTAGTAGTTATGAGCATGTTGAGCCGATGAGTAAATGTGTGTTAAGAACATATTATTGCAGATAGAGAATCATGAAAGAGTCGTGGTCATAAAAAGAAGAGTGACTCACTTCCGTGTGTAGCATTCATCATTCATTTAAGCAAAAGGAAAACAATCCCTCCCATTCTGATAAAATATCTTAGGCAGCAATGTGTTGAAGTCTTCATTATACACTTGAGAATATACCTTTAACAAATGCTTTGCTGTTATTTAAAATCAGTAGGTAGTTAGAAAATTGGGGGCTAATTTTTCATTTCCTATCAGTTTCATGTAGTAAAATTTATTATTTTCTTCCTTGCTGTTTCTCCTTTAAAAGCCATGTTTAGAAAAGTCACTGCAATCCAAAAATTGTTCCAACAGTCAGTATATTTTCTTCTGTTTACTACATTGTCCTTCACATTTAGGGGTTCTAGCTTGTGTGCAGCACATGTGTGTAACATGTGAAAAATATTTATAATTAATTTTTTGTTGTTTTTTTAGGCAGGGTTTGGCTTCAAATTTACAGAGATCCACCTACCTCTACCTCCCAAGTGCTGGGATTAAAGGTGTGCACTACCACCGTCCAGCATAATTTAATGGTTTTACACATTAAGTTATCTAACTACTAATTTAGCCTTCTGATAGTTGGATAATTTAATGTTATTCAGCTATTTATTTGCCCTTTTAATTTTTAAGTTATGCCATTATCATATACTTACATATGCTAAATTAGTGTGTGTGTGTGTCTAGTTTTTTTTTTTACTTGTTCTACTGATGGTTTAATTCTGAAATAAAACAATTGTGGGGATGGTAAAAGTTTTAATATCTCATGTGATAATCTAATATGTTACTCTCCTGTTTAAAAAACGTCCTGGCTACTAACTAATAGTTAGCCTTAAAAACAAATGTAAAAAATATTTTATTGTTAGCATGATGGCAAATGCCCCTGAATTCCCCACATTCCACTCTGCTCAGCCTTCCAGAGGCTGAAGAAGGAGGATCATTAGTTCACACACACACACACACACACACACACACACACACGCTCACACACTTTATCAGAGTAATTATTACAGCTTTGGTTTTCTTTTCTCAAAATCAATTAGGGTAAGCCCTTTGTATTCCATATAAATATTAAAATCAGCATGTGAAATTTACACTAAAAGACCCACATCAATAGAGTTGCAGAACTTATGGTAAGTGAAATGAGCCAGGTTCAGAAAGACAAATATTACATGTTTTACTCACATATGAAGTTTAAAAAATTGATCTCACAAAAGTAAACAGTAGAATAGTAACTACCAGAGGTTTGGGTGACGATGGGAAGGAAAGCTGTCAGATAACGAAGTGAGTTAGAAGGAATAAATTATAATAGATAGCACAGTAGCATGGCTGTAGTTAATTTATTGTAGATCTTAAAATAGCTAGAAGAAAGCATTTTGAATATTCACAACTCGCAAAAAAATGGTAAGTGGTTGAGATAGTCTAGTTGCCCCAACTTAGCCATTATGCTCAGAATACTAGTATTGAAATGACTTGGTGTAGCCCATAAACGATCACAATAATTGTACCATTTTGAAGCCAGTAGAACCTTAACTGGGGTTGTATTGAATCTGTAGATCAACTGAGTAATATTTTCACAGTTTTGAATCTTTTACTCTATAAATACTCTAATAATACTTTCAGTCCTACAATTGATCTTTCTGGTGTTAGCCGTTAGTCTTCTGATACCCACTATTTGCTTCCACGTTCATTTACTTTCATCCCATCTGTGTTCTTAAAGTGTCTCTCGTATGTGGAGATACAGTAGGGCCTTGCTGTGTGCGAGTGCGAAGATGCACTGCCCTTATGCCTGTGCACACATGCCAGAGAAAGGCGGTCTTTGTCTCCCTTCATCGTTCTTGGCCTTACTGCCTTGAGACAGAGTCTCATCATTTCAGGTCATCTGGTTGGCCAGCCGGCTCCTGGGATGCACCTGTCTCTGCCCCTCAGTGGTAGGGTTACAGGCGTGCATAGCCTTTTGTTAGTGCCGGGTATTCAAACTCAGTTCCTCACACTTGCAAAGCAAACACTCTTATGTTGACCTGCCCCATGACCAGCAAGGCTAAACTCCAAAGATCAAAGACTATTGCAAAGACCTGCATGCAGGACAACCAGGGACTCTAGGCATGGGAGCTCAAGAGTAGTGCAAACAAAGGACTTTTCATTTTTATCATTAAAGCAAGCAAAACATAAGGTGATGTTTACCATTAGCTTAAACAAATATAAGTACAGCAGTGAATGCACTAGTGTTATATCTTCTAATCTTTGGTCATGTGAGAAGAGCCGAAAATATTCCTCCCAGGCCTTTGCCTTTCCCACAGATCATTCTCTTTATGCCTTTGCCTTCAAGTGCACTCAGTCATCATAGTTTATGCAATTCTTTGTAGAAGGCCACCTTGTGGGAACAATATTCTGCACATTGCCCTATCCATAGTTTACAGTAAGGTCACAGCTTTCTTACAACATAGGCTTCGACACTCTTACACCAAACCATCTCCCCAGCTTCCCATTCTGCTTTTTTAAATGAATTTAATTAATTTATTTAAATATTTAATTAAATATAGATTTAAATATCCATTTTGTCAATCTTGTCTTTTAATTAGAGTGATTGATATGATTGTGGGGAGAAAAAAGGCACAGGGTTTCAGTTTTCTTAAATTTGCTAAGACTTGTTCTGTGACTTATCTATTCTGAGGCATGTTCCTTGATATTTGAGATGATTATTATAATTATTGGTCTATTACTTTATTGTATTTTTTAATTTATGCTTTTTTTGTTCCTTTCTTATTATGTCCTGCCTTCTCTGGGACTATTTTTAATGCTTCTGTTGCTGTTGTTTTGTTTTTTGTGGTTTGTTTTTTGTTTTGTTTTGTTTTTTAGATAGGGTTTCACTGGGCAGCCTTGGCTGTCTTGGAACTCACTCTGTAGACCAGGCTGACCCCAAATTCAGAGATCTGCCTGCCTCTGCCTCCTGAGTGCGAGGATTAAAAGTGTGAGCCACCACTGCACAGCTATTTTTTTTAACATTTTAATTAGCTATTTTAATTGGGCTATTTCTTTTCATAATATTTTTTAGTTTTCAGTGAGTGTGATATGTATATAAATAACTAACTTTTCACAGCCTATTTAGAATTTTATGAATCCAAGCAAAATGCAGAATATGACAACTTTATAAACTTTACCATCTCAATAATTATATATGGTAATTATATATTTTACTTTCCTTGGGAATATTACCAAGCAGTGTTATAATTTTACTTGAAACACTATATAGAAATTTTAAGAAATAAGGGGGAAAATGATGTATAGAGTCACTCGTCTCCACCATTTTCTTTGTGATTGTTTTGGGTTTTATTTATTTATTTATTTACTTACTTAGTTACTTATTTATTTGAAACAGGGTCTCATGTAGTTCATGCTGGTCTCAAACTCACGAGGTAGCCCAAGCTAGCTATGAACTGCTGATTCTCCTGCTCTGCCCTGCAGAGTCTCTACCATGTCTCTTACTCTTCCCTCACCCCTGAAGGTATAGTTCTCACCTTGTTGGTTATTTCTCTTCATCCGCTAGAGGTCTCGTTAATATTTTTTATAGAGAGTAAATCTGCTCATAGCAGATTTTTGATATTACTCTTTCCATCTTTTTGTGTTGTGGATCCATTAAGAAATTCTGTTTTATTGTTTGCTATAGTTAGTTTTAGTATTTTTGTCTTTAAACTTTATTCTAAAATTAAACGTGATTTATATGCCACCATTATAACAGCAGAATCAGCCTGGCATTCTTTTTAATCCTTTTATGGCCTCCCCCACCAAGAGCATCCTTAAGCTTGAAGTTCCCATACTGTTTCAAAATGAGTTTCTCTGATGAGAGCTTAGTGTTTCATTCTTTGTTCTCTTCTTGGGCAAAATGTCTGAGCGGCTCGCTGGACTAGACAGTCTGGAGAGTCCCTCTTCTTTATGACCAGGACATTGGGAGGAGGCAGTTCTGACCTTCTTGTCTTCCATCTTCCCAAATGGAACTTCTGCCCTAAGAAGAAAGTAGGGCAAGAATGACAAGAGTCCCCGTGTTCTTGGCTTGTCACATGTGGCTAGTCTTTAGGAAGAAGGGAGAGGTCAACATAGTGGCACCATCTGTAATTCAAAGCTGGGGTGTGGACTGCCAACAGCTGGCTGCTGTATTCTCATGCCGAGACTCTGATGATGAGATATGAGGAGAAGCAGCCCCGTTTGTGTGGGGAGCTGTTGTAGAGTTTGGGGAAGGAGAGCTAGGAGGAGACAGGCCATGGTTATTGTACCACAGACTCTTGCTCCCCTTTCCTAGTTCTTGTTTTTTTTAAAGAATATTTCATAGATTTTTGCACATTTTTTTTTACTTTCTATAACTCTTATCACAGTTTTCATATATTTAAAAACAGTTTATTTAAAGATGATATTCCGCAGTTATGGGTATCATTGGAGAGAGGTGCACGACCCTACTCACACTGCCCGTCTGGAAGTGGGACACTACTCTTAAAAAGTAGCTTGCATCGAAGATTGACAAACTTTGCTACATGTCAGATAGTAAACATATTTTCTTTATAAGAAAAATCTTATGTACCTATTCAAATATGCCTTTGTACCACAAAAGTAGCCATAGACAATACATAAATAAAAGGCAGTGGCTGTGTCCCAGTAAAATTCCCCTTATAAAACTGATTTAGTAATCAATAAAATTAAAAAACAGATACAGCAGGAAAAAAAAACAGATTTGAACCATAGGTCATAAGTTACCATCCCCTGCTATAGATCAGAGCATAACAGGATATTAGCAATGATCAATTTTTCTCATAGAAAACAAGATGAGGGGCTGGAGAGATGGCTCAGAGGTTAAGAGCATTGTCTGCTCTTCCAAAGGTCCTGAGTTCAATTCCCAGCAACCACATGGTGGCTCACAACCATCTGTAATGGGGTCTGGTGCCCTCTTCTGGCCTGCAGGCATACACACAGATGGAATACTGTATACATAATAAATAAATATTTAAAAAAAAAAAAAGAAAACAAGATGAGTAAATATTACATAATTTCCTCCTATATGAGTCTTTATGTTAGTGTTCATAAAAATGTCACATGTCCATCATCAGAATAGACATGTACACTAATTAAATTCAGCCATCTTGTTATTGTTTGTCAACTAGATAAAATCCACAATTTCACTTGCTTTTCTTTGTCCTGATAAAGATATATTTATAAAGATAGAAAGCCGGAACACATTATATATAATAGTCTGTTAGCTTAACTTGATTTCTGAGCCTCCATTGGTGTCTTAAGCCATGCAATATTAGGAACAGGACTGCAGTTAATAACAATAACAGATCACGTGCCGCCTTTTATCACCTTACACCACGATGGATGAAGTGAGCCTGAAACCATGCAGGCTACAAGAAAAATGAGCAGCTTTCAAGAAAGGCAGCAACAACTGTAAGAATGGAGAAGCAAATGTAAAAGCTTTATATGCCTGAAGTTTTAATGTTATTGGCCTAAAATAGACTGTTAAAATGTTATACATAAGCCTATGATAACCACAAATTAAAAGTGTCAAGAAACTGCACAAAAAGCCGGGCGTGGTGGCGCACGCCTTTAATCCCAGCACTCGGGAGGCAGAGGCAGGCGGATCTCTGTGAGTTCGAGACCAGCCTGGTCTACAGAGCTAGTTCCAGGACAGGCTCCAAAGCCACAGAGAAACCCTGGCTCGAAAAACCAAAAAAAAAAAAAAAAAAGCACATAAGATAAAAATAAATAAATTTAAAAAAAAAAGAAACTGCACAAAAGAGATGGAAATTAAAGCATACAATTGCAAAATTTAGCAGATCATCAAGGATGAGAGTGGCAAGTGACAACCAAACAAGAATTGTTGTTTATTCTATCAGAAAAAAAAATAAACCCACCACTCAAAATCTGACAGGTTGAAAGAGTCAATATGGAGTGCTAAAGGGAAAAGATCATCCAGAAAATATAACAATAATAAATATATATGCACCCAGCACTGAGGTACCTAAAATACTTAAATACTCACAGAACTTAAGGGAGAAATAGACAACTGTATTATGATGCAGTCATAGTAGGGGGCTCAGTGCCTTACTTTTAACAATGAGTTCAGACAGAAAAATCAACAAAGAAACAGCAGTCTTTAATGACAACATTCTAATGTGCAAAGCAAATGTATACTAAACATTGTGTCAGCAGCAGGATGTCTTAACTGAGGTTTCTTTTGTGATAAAGCACAGTGACCAAAACCAAGTGTTTATTTCAGCTTTCAGTTCACATGACAATCTATATAGTCAAAGGAAGTTAGGGCAGGAACCTGGTGGCAGAAACTGAAACACAGGCCAGGGAGGAAGAGTTTACTGGCTTGCTTACCATGGCTTGCTCAGGCTGCTTTCTTATACTATTCAGGACCATGTACCCAGGGTGGCACCATCCACAGTGAGCTGGGATCACTAACATCAATCCTGAATCAGGAAAAGGCTCAGCAGCTTTGCTTACAGGCCAATTTTATGGAGTCATTTTTCTCAATTGAAGTCCCCTCTTTTATGTGACTTTAGATTGTACCAAATTGACAAAACACTAGCCAGCACAATACAGAATCATCTCAAATATCAGGGAACATGCCTCGGAATAGATAAGTCACAGAACAAGTCTTATCAAATTTAAGAAAATTGAAATCCTGTGCCTTTTTTTTTCTCCCCACAATCATATCAAACTAGAAATTATTAACAAGAGGAAATTAGGAAAATTCAGAAATCTGTGCAAATCAAGCAATCTGATCCTAAACAGCCAAGTGGATCAAAGAGACCCAAAGGGGAAACAATAGCATGAGACAGGCAATAGTGGGAATATAATATACCAAACCTAAAAACTAATAGTTCCGTGGTAAGTTGAGTTACCAGCAGATGAGTCATTCAGGAATACAGAATTAATTAATGTTGTCTTCTTATCTTGGCGATAGTATATTTAGGTATCCTCACAGCATATGTGAACCAAGAACCCAACAATCTCTAGTCCTAGTTCCATTGTATGCAATTCTTGTTTTTGGAGATGGTTGAGAGCATAATCTAGCTAGTGTGTATTCTGTAGACACATGCCAAGGCAAAAACCTCCTACAAAGGGTTTAAGTGATATTTTTTTTTTAAAGTGGTGTTGTTATGATTTGAATGTCAAATGTTTCCCACAGGCTTGTGTATTTGAATATTTAGTCCCCAGATGTTTGTGCTGTTTGGGGAAGCTGTGGAACCTTCGGGACTGTGGGTTAGCTAGCAGAAGTGGGTCACTGGAGAAATCCATTAAAGGCCATATCTCCTTCTGATTATGACCTGAGCACTCTTTTTCCTGATCTGCCAAGATGTGAATGAGCCACACTGCAAACTCTTTCTACTCCAGTCCCTACCATGATGGACTGTCCCCTCTGAGACTGAGTCACACTAAATCCTCCTGTGAGTGCTTCAGTCAGGTATCACGTCACAGCAATGTGGAAAGCTGTCATAAAAGCAATGGACTAACGCCAATAAGCCTGGGGTGCTTCAAAGGTCACCAAATCTAAAAAATAAAAAAGTAGGCAAAGATTGATTTTCCAAAAGCTGCATAATGCAAACAGCTTAAAAACCTGCCCACAGATGCTTTGTTGTTCCTCACACGGGGTAGTGTCTGCTCCTCATCTCATCCCTGTTTGCTGTTGCTCTTACTACTGGTTTGGGGACAGGTTTCCAATGTCTCTCACCCAGGCAGACTTTGAACTCACCATCCTTTTGCCTCTGTCTCCTGAGTCCTGCGATTATAGGTGCACACCACCACTCTGGCAAGCTGTCTATTCCTTTTTTTTTGTTTGTTTGTTTTTTGTTTTTGTTTGTTTGTTTGTTTGAGACAAGGTTTTTCTGTAGCTTTGGAGCCTGTCTTAGAACTAGTTCTTGTAGACCAGGCTGGCCTCAAACTCACAGACATCTGCCTGCCTCTGCCTCCCAAATGCGCCAACACCGCCCGGCTCAGCTGTCTATTCCTTATGGGTGTAGGCAAATGTACTATTGCTCTAACCAACAAAAGTATCCTAGAAAATAATGCTGTGGAGTGTCTGGGACATGCTGGCAGCTCTGAACCACTATCTCAGAGCCACCAGGCCATGAGAAGGCAAGTTACATTACATGTCTTGGGATTCAGGAGCTCTGCTGGTCACTCTCTTCAGGCCACCATGGATCAAGTATCTGACATTAGTGAAAAAGTCTTAGGATATTTTCCAAATAAGTTAGTTTTGTTGAGTGTAAGGGGTCTCTTAGTAACTAACATAAATGTCCCAGATTGGATCTTTTCTTTTAACAGCAATCTAATCAAGATGCCAGTCAGCTGTGATTTATAGACTACATCTATCTGCCACCCTTAAAATTTTTCATCTTGTTTGTTTGCTTTTCTGATGTGGCCCACAGGTTAAGAATGGATTTTATAAGCTGGCGGTAGTGGCATAGGCCTTTAATCCCAGCACTCAGGAGGCAGAGGCAGGCAGATCTCTGTGAGTTCAAAGCTGGTCTGGTTTACAGAACGAGTTCCAGGACAGCCAGGACTGTTTCACAGCGAAACCCCATCTCAAAAAATAAAATAAAATAAAACAATCCATTTAAAAGGTTATCTTTCTGGTATTGCTCATTGGAAATTGAATGGGGTTTCACGAAGAGAGGCTTGAAAACCAACAAGGCTATTCTGGTTCTCTCTATGTGGCAATCACATGACTTCTCACATCTGCCCCCAACAAATAAAAGAACAAGTTTGCCTTATGTAATAATTAGTGTATCTGTTCTGAATGCCCGAGATGCAGGCACCATGCATGTCACAAGACATAGTCATGTCTTCCCAAGGTTAAAGAAAGAGGCATTCATAACTGATGACCCAGTGCCCTTCATAGATCTCAAAAAATGTCAACACAGAAAGGTCAAGGAGAGGGCAAGTGGTGGGAGATAGATGTGATTTTAAATGTTTGAAAAGTGGTTTTGACAGTGAGAAACACCTGTTTCTCAGCTTCTGTGGAAGTGGTATAAACCAAGGCATCCTTTTTTGTTTGTTTTTTGTTTTGTTTTGTTTTGTTTTCCGAGACAAGGTTTCTCTGTGGCTTTGGAACCTGTCTTGGAACTAGTTCTTGTAAATCAGGTTGGCCTCGAACTTACAGAGATCCGCCTGCCTCTGCCTCCCAAGTGTTGGGTTTAAAGGCATGTGCCGCCACCACCCGGCTCCAAGTCATCCTTAAATAGTATTGCCAGATTTGTTTAGGCCATACAGGAGTCACTGTTGGAGAAAAGTACACGGGAGTAGTAATGATTTAAAGGACAACCAACATTGTGAACATCGCTGTGGATTTATTGATGCTGCTATGCCAGCTCTTAAAGGTCTGCTTCCATCACTTTATGACTTTGTAGTAACAAGGAAGAAGCAACTTAATTTCTTAAAGTACTTCAATTGTAAAATACTTATAAAGCTTTTGTAGAAACAAATTGGACCAGGTGTACACAGATACTAGTAGGCTATGGGCACACAATTGTCCTTTTCCTCTGGGTTGGACATTACCAGGTACTTGATAGAGATGGTCTTAGGGTCACTGTGCAGTCATTCTGACATTAAATGGTATGAGACATTCCCATGGATGCCACTTTAAGAAGATTGTGAGGACCTAGCGGTGATGTCACATGCCTTTAATCCCAGCATTTAGGAGGCAGAGGCAGGTGGATCTCTGTGAGTTAGAGGTCAGTCTGACCTACAGAGCAAGTTTCAGGGCAGCCAAAGCTACACAGAAATACTCTGTCTTGAAAAAAGGAAGAGGAGGAGAAGAAGAGGATGAAGATGATTATTGTGAGAACCAGGTGGTAGTGCACCCCTTTAATCCCAGTACTAGGGAGGCAGAAACTGGTGGATCTCTGAGTTTGAGGCCATTCTGCTCTAAATAGCGAAGTTCAGGATAGTCAAGGCTCTATAGTAAAGAGCCCATCTCAAGAAAGAGGAGAAGGGAGAGAGGAAGAGGAGAAGAAGATGATAATGGTTGTGTATCTCTGGGCCATTGAGATGGCTCTTAATAGGGGCACTTGCCACTGATGGCTTGGGTTTCATTCCCCGCACCTATATGGTGTAAGGAGAAAACTGATTTCAGCACATCGTTCTTGACCCTCTCAAGCATGCTGTGTCACATTTCACATGAATGCACACACAACAAAATAAACCTACAAGCGTGGGGGCAAATGCCTTTAATCCCAACGCTTGGGAGGCAGAAGCAGTTGGATTTCTGAGTCTGAGGTCAGACTGGTCTTCAAGCAATTTCTAGGGCCACTGGGACTACACAGAGAAACTGTCTTGGGGGGGAAAAAACAAAAGAGGAAAAGAGAGAGAAGGGGAGGAGGAAGAGAGAGAAGTACTATGAAAAAACCAACATGAGCTAATTTGCCTTTCATTTATGGGCCCTGGAAATTGAGATTTCATTTTTTCTAAGAAGGGCATTCGTGGAGGGGGATCTAAACACTTGTGCTGCACTATCAGAAGTCTTTGCTTCTTATGGAATAGAACTGATTAAAGCGCTTCTAGTGCCAAAAACTTCAGATATGCAAATATGTAGATCAACCCATCACAAATGGAGTACACGTGGATTATGATGGAAAGTCCTGGAAAGCAAATTAGTGAACAACCAGGAAACTGATTTGAAAGTAAATGTGGCCCTTGGGAGCCTGATTTTGCTAGAGAAGGAAAAAGCACCCAGTGAAAGCCAGAGCTAACAACTAGAACCAATAGTAAGTCACAATACATTGGTCAATAAACTTTTGACAATCTTTAGTAATTTTAAGATTCTTTTCTGTGATTGTAAGGTTCAGAAGCGGGTTTTGGTTACTATTTTTCCTTGATATTATATGATTAACAAAAGCAAATTGTATTTTTAAATTACATACATTCTCATGCACACACATACACACACACACACACACACACACACACACACCCCTATTGAGAAATTCCTTATTAAGCAGTGATCTACTATGAAAATAAAATGAAAATAATTGTTGGCAAAGGCTGCTCATTCAGTTCCCAGCCTCCCTGACCCAAAATAATCACAGAGAAACTCTATTAATTACAATACTGTTTGGCCAATAGGTTAAGCATATTGCTAGCTAGGTCTTATAACTTAAATTAACCCATTTCTATTAATCTATGTATCGCCATGTGGTTGTGGCCTACTGGTAAGGTTCTGTCTGGTCTGTCTTCTGTGTCTGTTTCCTGCAGTGACTCCATGACTTCTCATTGACTCCACTTTCTTTCTCCCAGCATTCAGTTTTGTTTTCCTGCCTACCTCTATTCTGCCCTGTCATAGACCCAAGAAGCTTCTTTATTCATTAACCAATAAAAATAACACATATACAAAAAGACTTCCCACACCAATTCACAATGAATGCAACATTGAAAGAGCTTTTTAAATTGGAGGCAGGCAGGCAGCTGTGGCCTTATTTACAAACAAGGAAGATGAAAGAAGAAACCTGTCTTTATTACCTATTATCCCATTCTAAAGTTATCACAGCAATCCTACCCCAAGTGAAGCAGACTAGTTCTGTCTGGTGCAGAAGACAACGCAAATATTCTGAACCTGAGTTCCATTATGGCCTCAATCATTTGACCATGGCTCAAGAAAATGCGGAATCTAGGAACGGTTCTTTAAGTCTAGGCTGGGAACAAATAAACAGTGCATGTCCAAAAGCAACAATAAAGGTGCCAATATTGATGAAAAATAACATACACAGAATGTCCTAGATACAACAAGGTGATTCGCCAATAAGGAGTAAAGGGTACAGTCAGACCTATTAAAAAATTCATAGACTCAGAGAACTATTCCAAACTATTATCAAGTTTTTAAAAAAGAACACATGCATATAAGAATCTGTATGAGGGAACCAGATGATGGTAGCACATGCCTTTAATTTCAGCACTCAGAAGGCAGAGGCAGGCAGATCTCAGTGAGTTCAAGACCAACCTGGTCTACGTAGTGAGTTCCA
This sequence comes from Chionomys nivalis, assembly GCF_950005125.1. Taxonomy (NCBI): domain Eukaryota; kingdom Metazoa; phylum Chordata; class Mammalia; order Rodentia; family Cricetidae; genus Chionomys; species Chionomys nivalis. The sequence continues at coordinate 14,269,168 of NC_080101.1, read as the reverse complement.
GGGCAGCCAGTGTTACACAGAGAAACCCTGTCTCAAAAACAACAACAACAAACACAAAAGTCAGAAAAAGAAACCATATGAACCAGACATGGTGTTGTGCACCTTTAATCCCACAGGGGATTCATTTTTCTCTATGTGTTCTTTGGTACTTGGAAATTTGAGACACAGATTTGTTTTTGTTTTCTGTTTTTGTTTTTTTTTAATTCACAAAGTCCATGGAGAACTACCTGCTTTAGACCCTGAGTCAGAAATTGATGGGCCACTAGTGTTTAAGGTTCTAAGGTTCTTTAAGGATTTTTTTCAATTGAAGAAAAAAATAGCTTTCATATAGTATATTCTGATCACACACCCCCTCTCCCAACTCTCCCCAGGTCCTCCCCTCCTCCCCATCCAATCAACTCCATGCCCTTTCTCTCTATATATAGAAAACAAACAAAACAGAATTGGGGGGACCACTAGAAACAAACACAAAAAACCAATACCCATAAAAATACAAAATCAAAAACCATAACATATAAGCAAAAGCCCAGTAAGACAAAAAAAAATGCCCAAACAAAGCAATGTGAGACAAAAAGTCTACAAAAACATCATTGAGTTAATTTTGTGTTGGTCATCTCCTATGGAGCTTGGGACTTGCCCTTAAGTGTGGTCACTATACCCAGTTGTTGTGGAATAATCTTTTTGTACACTGTGAAGACGTGTTCCTCTGGTTGGCTTAATAAAAAGCTGAACAGCCAATGCATAGACAGATTTTCAGGCACACAGGGTGCTGGGAAAGAGGAGAGGGGGAGTTGCCACGCAGACCAGAGTAAAGGTAATAAAGTAGTAGATTGGTGAGAATGGCTTAATTTAAGTTGTAAGAGGTAGTTAATAACAAGCCTAAGCTATCGGCTGAGCTTTTATAATTAATAAGTCTTTGTGTGGCTATTTGGGAGCTGGCAGGAGGGACAGAAAAACCACTTACATCCAGTGAGACTATTGGAGAAAATGAATTTTTCATTTGCAAGAGGATGTCATTTCAGAAACGGATTTTTTTTTGTTTGGTTGTTTTTTGGTTTTTTGAGACAGGGTTTCTCTGTGTAGCTCTGGCTGTCCTAGAATTCACTCTGTAGACTTGACTGGCCTCAAACCACCTACCTGTGTCTAGTGCTGAGATTAAAGGCACGTGCCACCACCACCCTGCTGCAGATAAGGATTTTAAAGACGGGTAAGATTTTCAGAGCCTAACTTAAAGTTCTCATTGAAAAATATGCAGGGAAAGAATTCAATACATATTTGCAGATGGCGGTGGTGTTGACAATGGTGAAGGTGATGATGACGTGAGCAACAGCCCGTCCTGCCATCCCACCAATAGCAGCACTGAAGCTTTGTGGAGCCCACACCCTGATTTCCACAGAATGGCAGGTGAACGATGCCAACTTCCACGAAGGCTAGGTGCCATCCTTCATGTGACTTTTATGTGCCAGCCTCTTTCAGTCTCCCCAAGGGGGTTAGGCAGAGACCCTATTTCCAGAGTTAGTGGTCCAATCCAGTTCTCCCACTTGGTCTCAGGTGTTGTGGTTGAATGACCCATGTATTTGGGAGGAGCCTGCATCTCTGGAAGCTATAAATGCTCAACAGCCAAGCAAAGCATCATGTGCTGAAAACCTATTATTAAATTATGTGGTCTTATCTCTCAGATGCCAAACACGTCCGCTGAAGCATTTCCTGGTGACTGCGGACCTGCAGTGGAGGACTGACACATGAGAATCAATGGCACTGAGACACCGTTTAGCTAATTAATTCTGTGTCACCCTACTTCATGACATAGACATGACCTTTGTCACAAAGGACTCTCTATCCCTGCTCCACCTTCCCGTCCTTCTCTTTCTTCTTCCAATTATCTTCTCTCTGTCAGATACCCTTTAGAGGCTCTGTGGCCAGACACTGCCCCAACATAAGGTCATGAATCCTGTGCCGGTTTTAGACTCAGGAAGGTTCCAGCACCAGGCAATCAGGTGAGTTTTTGTCAGACTCTGCCACAGGAGCAAGTGGAACAAATACTAATTAAAACTGAGTAATGCCTATCAGAATTGCATCTGCTTGAGTAACTACATCTCCTGCACCTGATTTGTTTGGTTGATGGGTTTCTGTGGGGAATTACAGCATGGCAGATGGCTTACCTGTTCTCTTTGACAGAAAATTACTAAGAGTTACCACTTAGTACAGTTGTACAAAGTGGGCCACATGAAGGGATGAGCTGCGGTGAAAACCTAGAACATACACTGCCATGAGGCTTGGGCCAGGGGACAGGAACCATTTTCTCATTTCTCCAAAGGTGCTTTCTATTCCAGGAAGCATAACCTTGTTTTCTGATAATGGTACTGGCAGAGCAGATCAGGGAGTTTACAAAGCACAGTAGAAACACACTGCGAAGAATTGGAGAAAGGCAGAGGGTAGGCATGGCCACCAATGTTAGTCTTCTTGGGAACAAATTATATCAGGATGGCAGGGTTTGGCTGGTGTTTTCTATCACATTTGAAGATCCTGCAACACTTTTTGCTTGTATTTCTCTGGGTTTCTCTGGGTAACCCTGGCTGTACTGGAACTCACTGTATAGACCAGGCTGGCCTTGAACTCACAGAGGTACGCCTGCCTCTGACTCCGGAGTGCTGGGATTAAAGGTGTATGCCACCACACCTGGCCCTACAACATTTCTAATGAGGATTCAGACTTCATAATGAGACATTTATGTTTTTTTCTCAAAGTCACTTCTCACATTTGATTTTTATCCTCCAAATATCTCACACATGTAAATATATGTTCTTCATCCTCATCCGCCATGTGCAAAATGTTTAGAGAATCTCAAGAAAGGTATGGCTGGAGCCAGCCACGAAGCACTTGAGGAGGCAAGGCACAGAGATGCTGGCTTCCAGCACTTGTCATCTGAAAACCCTGGGGAACAAAAGGCCCAGGTGCTAGGCTTGGTTTTGGTATCCACATGCCCTGCTCTGAGTTAGTCCTCATCTCTCTGGGCTGCATTCCCTTGAGCTGCACAGAGGACTGAGGCTGTCTATAATCCTGTCTGGGTAGGATTATACCCACTTGGTTTCAGAGGTGGGAAGCATGCAGTCTGCATCTAGGAGGAAGCTGCAGTTGGAAAGATGGTGGCTGAGCTAACCAGGGTGGAACGCTAAGAGCCACTCTGTTTAGTTATTGCTAAGTTTATCAACAATACTGTTGGCCTTGGCATAGCAGACATTATTGTATTTTGTGGTAGCCTCTCCTTTTGTGCTTTGGTCCTTTATGGAAGCTGTCATCCCTCCCACTTATACATGAGTATGCAGGACACAGCAGTAAAAAAACAAAACAGGAGTGCTGAAGTCCTGGTTCCACCGCCTTCATAGTGTGATTAGGCTGCTCTCGGTTTCCCAATCTGTAAAGAGGCGCTCATAGCACTTAGGGTAGCGCTTATGTCATAGAGCTGGGGATTAATTGAGATTCTGTTTGAAAGACACATAGTGGCAGAGCTGGCTCATCGTGTTGATTCCCTTTCTTTCCTCCTGCCCCCTCCCTTGCCTGCTCATGTTGCACACTGGGATGGATGAACTGGCTGATGACAAACTCAGGCATGACAGAAGTATGAATGTAGCTGGCTGGCTTGAAACATCTGAAGTTTTTCATTATGAGTTTCATCTAAAACGATGTCTCATTAGAATGAAAAAAAATGTCTTTCTCCCTCCAGTGGTAGGAGCCTCCAGCTATCCTGGATATGATAATCCTACATGAGTATGCAGGTAAGAGATCTATATCCAGGGGGCCCACCTAAAGGGCATTAGCAGGTCCCCTTCAGTTTCAGCCCCAGTGCTCTCTGACAAGCCGACCATCTCCCCAAGTCCCAACTACATTGTTCCATCTGTGACAAGCTCTCGTTCACTGTAATATAAACTCCATATCTGAATAAAGCAACCGTGTGGGCATAATACACCATAAGAATGAGACCTACACACTCAGGCTGGCTCCGCTGCTCACTATCCTTGTGATAGTAAGGAAATGAATGTCTCCGTCTTCTTATTTTGAAAAGAATGGCACCAACTTGGTGAGCTTGTTGTGAAGATTAAATAACTATATATAGTTAACTACAGTAGAACAGGATAGATAGAGAAGAGCCAGTACCTAGAGCAAGAATTGCTCGTCTCTACAGTATATCTAGCTATTGATCCCCAAATCCTTGTCATCCATTATAAGTGGAAGGAAACTATAGACAGCATGTGGAAGATAAAACTAGTTGGGGTCGAGGGGTAGCATTCTGCTTACTAATCTGCCTCATCATATCACAAGGCCCAGGCCTCTCTTCCTGAGTACATTGATCGTGTGCTAAAGATGAGTGGCGGTGACTTAATACTTTTATTTTTTTTCCTTTCCTGTTCGGTTTTTTGAGACAGGGTTTCTCTGTGTAACAGCTCTGGCTGTCCTAAAACTCTTTTGTAGACCAGGCCAGTCTGGAACTCACAGAGAAAAGATCTGCCTGCCTTTGCCTCCTGAGTACTGGGATTCAAGGCATGTGCCACCATGCCCAGCTGACTTATTACCTTTAAAATGATCTATTTTCTTTCTGTGATATTAAAAGAAAGCATTCTGACAGAAAACAAGTAGGTGAGAGCACAAAAGAGAAGTTTGAAATAACTGCTCTAGGAAACACTAGATGGAAATGGAGATGTTCCTCTGTAATGCTTACATGGGTTTGAGAAGCCCCAAGAACACACTCTTGGCACCTAATGCCTGAGTCCTCAGAGAGGACAGCAGAGACTCTGTTGGCAAGTGTTTCTCTGGATTTTTGGTTACCCCGTCATGCTCAAAGAAAAAGAAACGGGGGAGGCAAGAACCAGGGTGAGTTAGGATTCCTGAAGCTTTGTGGCCTCAAAGCATATAGTCACTGCCCAGTCCTGTTCTTCTCTGACTTGCTGGACCAGCCGAAGTTGTCACAAAGTCTGAAGCTAGGGTATTACGTAACATTTTCAGAACTTAGGAGGATGTCTGGAGGGCCCAACACTACAACGACTCGGACAGTGTGAATATCAAGGGATGCCATTCAGTTTTTGCACTTGAAGTTATTAATTTTTATAATTATAAAAAGAGAAAGAATAAAGTGTTAAAGAAAGGCCCAATAGAGTAGGAAAAATTCCCTAACCTAAGTGGTCCACACCCTCCTACACCTAAGGGCAACTTCCTACTTTCCCTTGACCTTTCTCCTGAGCTGCCCAGGCCGTGATACCTTTTCTTCCTGCACAGCTGGCACAAGTCTTTCCTGAGCCCTTTCCTTAGTAACCCTTCCGTAGTCCATCTCCTACAGATGTATTAAAAAGGCATTCATTCTTCCAATATCCCAATTCCTTCTGCAAACCACTGATCCTAGGACTGCTAGTGCTTTCCCTGCTGAATTGCAGGCCGCTAGCTCGTACTCCAGGCTGCTGCTACCTTTCATGACTGACTACCCTCTTGCTGGCCACTCCTCAGCGTCCTTCCAATCCCTGATTCACCTCTAACCCCATTGTCTTGCCAGGAGCTATGACAATGTCCAGGCAATAGCTCCTAGACCTTCTCAATCCTATGGCCTCCACCTCCAGAAATTGGTCTCCTGTTCTCTACCTTCAGCCTTCCACGTCTCTCACTCATTTCTCCTTCTAGACCTGATTATTATCTTAATGTTTTTCAACCTTTGGGTTTTGTTTTGTGGTTTTTTTTTCTCATTTTCTTCCACTTTACTTGTTTCCCCCTGATCTGACCTGAGCTCCTAGCTCTTTACACCAATTACAGTATTGGCAAAACACTGTTCATCCCTTTATCTCCTTAGCTTTTTATCTTACCCACTTGGAAACATTTCTGGGATTTCGTAAAGCATCTCACTGGTGAGTGTCTCTCCTGATGCTTTGATGGCTTTGATGGTAGCTATCAAAAACGTTTCTATCCTCTTCCAACTTCACCCTTTAGTGCCTTATCATAATTCCTATTACAAATGGCTTCAATTGCTAAGTTATAGGGAAAGGAAAAACATATTAAAGATCTTAAGTCTCTACCTTGCATCTAGAGTGATATATAAAATTATACTAATACATTCAACTCCTTTCCGCTGGTCAAAGACTTGTCTAAAGCCTCCATTGTCTGAGTTTTGTCCTTGCCTACATCCTTCCTCGTGGGCGCAATGGCGTTAACTAGTTTATTTTCTCATTGATTTCTCTCTATTATATCTCAGGAGCTTCTGTGCAGGGTGACTTCCTGCTCACCAGGCCTTTCCCATACCTGGGAAGTATGATCTTGGAGAATTTTTTCAGGAGCACCACTGACAAAAAAAAGCGGGGTGGGGGTGATTCTTAGAGATAATAATTAACAAGCAGTACTTGACCTTTTTTTAATGCATGGTTTCCAGGGCTACGTGTGTGGAAATGCCAAGAAGGGGGTCCTAGGAATATACTGTTGTAGGAGCATATCAGTCTTGAGTATCCAGACCATATTAGTCTTGAGTATCCAGTTGCCTTCTGATATATCAAAGGCATTTACTTTATAGCCAATTCTGTAACACTAACACCAAATGTATTATGACTCTGAACTGAGAATTCGGAAAAAACCTCTGGTCTTATGCTTGACAGTGTCAATTGGTTTCTTATCCGGAGCGTTCATGTTTTTGGGACATTGAGTTGACATTCTAAAGTGTAGCCATAGTTGTATTTTAAAAGGCTCTTTAAATTCTTGTTAGGGAATGACTTTACCATTTCTCCACAGTCGAAGTCACTTGTTCAACAAATGCTTCCTTACCTGCTCTGAGAGGCACCTTCTCACAGAATGTATGCCACTTTTACCAGGAAGCGGAGGCAGGAGGATCTCTGTAAGTTTGAAGCCAGTCTGATATACAAAGGAGTTCTAGGACAGTGAAACTCTGTCTTTAAAAACGAGAGAGAGAGAGAGAGAGAGAGAGAGAGAGAGAGAGAGAGAGAGAATACAAACATTTATCAGAACTTTGGACGGTTTTTTGAACTAATAAGTACACTTGTACTCCCCTGCACTTAAACATCTCCCGTGCCATTTTGCTAGTTATTTATCTTCTCCTTGAATCATAGGCCATAAAGAGCTTATGTAGATGGAAACCTATAAATAAAAAGATAGACTAGCTCTTCCCCTATTCCCATCGCCTTCCCTTTCTTCTCTCTTCCCTTTTCCTCCCGTCCACACAAACCCTTTCTAAGTACCCACAGTGTACCAGTCCCTGTAAAGAGTAAGTAACAAGAACTAACTTCATCCTTGGGCTCTGCCTACTACAGAAACGTTTAGGCATTCCAGAACTAGGAACCAGGTACACCCCTCTTGTTCTTTCGTTAGCTCTAACTGGGTGCTCGGGCAATATAGCTCTACAGGGGGATCCTTGACTCATTCTTTCAACCCTGAGTAATTAGCGAAGCAGGGGAGGGCAAATGAGCATCAGAGCAGTAAGAACAGTCCACAGGACACTGCGCAGTGGAGAGCGCCTGCTAAAGCTGTTAGCGAACTCCACAGTGGGAAGACACAATAGAACAGGCACAGAGATCAGCGTCACTCAATCTGAAAACATTTGAGTAAAATGAAATTATCCCTTGATTCTAAAGATCCTCTTAGAATCCTTCAAAAACTGAGAAGACAAAAATCTGAATCTACACCATTTAGTCAAAAACACATTAGTACCAAATTCAAGGAAGAGAAAAAACTGCCAAGGGAATTGTTTATCCGTGTTCCTTTCAATACCTTTATGATTAGATGAGGGCAATTGTTATTGGCAGAACAATCAAGAGAATCACTTCTCAACTATTCTCAGCTGATTTTCTTGGGAGTGTTTCATCCAAATATGAAGTTATTTCCGTATTTCCCCTCCCCATAAGGTAGGAAGCATGGTCAGTTGTGTCAAGTAGACTCCAAGCCTCAGAGTTCTGCTTTAGCTCAGCCCAACCTCGGTGAAACTTGGTTTTTATCTGATGTGACCCTTCAGCCCATTTATTTTTGTCACAAGGAGGACTCTTTAAGGCCTGACTGTTAGCCTCATTTTGCATTCAAGGACAGGGAGTGATAAATCTTAAAACAAGGTCACATGACTTTCAGAACATTTGCCAAAATCAGTCCTTTTTCATCTCTTTTGATCTCTGAACTTCCTTTTCATCTTCCTTCCTCTGCCCATCTTTGTGTGTGTGTGTGTGTGTGTGTGTGTGTGTGTGTGTGCCTGCCCCTATTCTTAACTTATTATGTCTCATGACTCCCAGTGACTCCTGGAGCATTTGAATGCTTCTGTTAGTCATATTTGGGTTTATAACATATGCCCGAAAACCAACTTCACACAATTTTCCAGGTTTTCTGTTCACACGAAACGAGACGTCTTTCTTTTCTGACTTCTCACATATTCCTGGACTTGCCAGAGCCATACCTGGAATGAAGGGACCGCTGTGCCATCTGGCTGGAGGTCTCTTGTCACTGGCCCTGCCCTGGTTGACATTTTCTAATGGGAGTGTGTATGAAGACACAGGTAGCAGAATTACCAAATCTCCAGGTGACTCAAAGCCAGTAAAGATACCTAACATGACGGAAGCAGCTTTCTAGATGGTTTCAGCTGGGTGGAATGCTGTGAAACCAGCACTCCTGTCCAGAGACGTGTGTCTGACTTAACGAGAAACTGAGGAAACTCAATTTCTATATGGACCAGAGTGGTGGCTTTTTAATAATTAACTTAACATTAAGCTTCAAAGCAAGAAGCAGCTGCTGAAGATGCTTGCAGTGTACATCTGGATTCTACATGGGTTCTGAGGTTTCAAACTCAGGACCTCACACATTTAGAGCAAGCACCTTTCCTCACTGAGCCGTCTCCCCAGCCCTGCAGATCATTTTTAGCCTCTCTAAATAGTAAATTACAGTATATACACAAGGGGTAGAAGATTGATCAGTGGGGAAAGTGCTGGCAATGGTACGAGCAGGAGTACCTGAGTTAGTCCCCAGTGTCCACAGCCACCGTGATACGTGCTGTAATCCCAGTGCTGGAGAGGCAGAGACAGGCAGAAGCCCTGGGACTCACTGGCCAGCCAACTTAGCCTGTTTGGTGAGCGACAGGCCAGGGAGAAACCTTTTGTCTGAGAAAATAAGATGGATAACTCTTGAAAAATTAGATCCGAGGTTGCCTTCTGTCCTCTACTTGCAACACACACACACACTCCAAAATGGATGTACACAGTATCTGAGATGGATTTTGGTTTGGACATAGGTTCTGTAGCATGAGATTCATGCAAGGAATGGGCCATGGTCATTTATTTCCCATCTCTGGCCTCTTTCAATTTCTCTCTACTCACTTAGTTTCTTCACTGTGACTCCACTTACTTTATATCTATTTTCTGTACGATTGAAAAGGACATTACACAAGATGGACACTGCCGCCTTTCTCACCTAATACTGTCACCCTGAAAACTTGCTACATTTAGGCAAATAGTATATATATACAGTTTAGATAAACAGAGAAGTGCCCCACCCCAGCCTGGTGGGCCCCAGAGGAAACAGGCGATGGAGAGATGGGAGTGATGGTGGAGTGGAGTGGTGTGTCTGCCGTGGAAAGGAAGACCTGGCGACAGGCGTGAGAGAGGGCTGATGTCGATGGTGGATCATGGCATTGCCCAGTGCGGTCAACAGGCTGGTGTGCAGCCGCCTGGTGCTTAAACAGATACAGACTCAGGCCCCAAACAAGCTGCCTGGTGGCAGGATCTTCCTAGCTTTGGGCAATGATAGAGACCAGAGATGAGAAATGGTCCACTTTCTAGACTGGACCTCCTCGAAGGACCATTGTGTCCTGTGAGGCCACTTAGCACCATGTGTGGGTCAGTGGTCCTGATGTGCCTGGGGTCTGGTTTAATGGCATCTGGTTTGAGGACTGTGTTATTGCCTAATGACATGAGGCTGTTCATGGCCTGAATCCATGTTGATGTCCATGATCTGAATCCATGTTGATGTTCATGGGCCGTACTACTGCCTGGGACCTTATGTGAGTGGCCTGCTCTGCCACCTGAGACCATGGTGGTGTGGCGGTCCAGGCTGCTGCCAAAGGCTATGTCTGGGTCCAAGGTCCTGCTACAGTCAGGGTCTGAGTTGATGTCTGTGGCCCATGTAACCACTGATGGCCAAGAGAGGTCCATGGCCTGCACTGCTGTCTGAAGCCATGTTGATGTCCGTGGTCTGTGCTGCCCAACTGAGTACTGATCTCAGTGACCTGCACTGCCACCTAAGGCCGTGGTGATGTCCTAGTCTGTGCTAGGCTCATGGTCTTATTGTGGCTGGGTCTGTGTTGGTATCTGTGGCCGGTGTTGCCACCAAAGGCTAGGTAGATGTCCGTGGTCTATGCTGTGGCCTGAAGCCATGTTGATGTTGCTGATCCCAGCTGTATTGGAGGGCCTTGACTGGATCCTGGGACCCTGCTGCAACCAGGTGTCCTGTTTATGGTCTGTGCTGACACCAGAAACCATGTGGAAGCTCCCTCGGACCATAAAGAGCAAATAAGCAGCTTTGGCAGTGATATTAATGACTGCAGATGCACTGTTGAAAAAGAGGGACATGGAAGACTTCTGTGATAACTCCTACCTCCACCCCCCAAAATAGTAACCACTTTTAAACAGGAAGTCATCGAAGAGAACTCTTAAAAACTGTGACAGGGTGCTGAAGCATCCGTGTCCACAATAGATGGCTTTCGGTAGTGGTGCAGGAAGGGAAGGACTCAGCCCTATTTTGGGGGCAGGCCATTGAGAGTTGGATCACACTCCAGCGAGTATATAGATAGCACAGATTGAACCTTTTTTGCTGGGGAGGAGGTCACAAGGGTGGGAGGGACAGCAGAGGATTGGGGAGCAATGTGATAGGGTATATGATGTGAAATCCCCCAAAGAATCAATAAAAATATTATGGGAAAATTGTGAATGAACAATTTAGATTATGTTTTAAGCATGTGTTACAAATATTTGTTTTGCATATTTATATAAAAATTATTTGCCTGGTTAGAATTCAGGATGAATTTTGAATGAATGTGTTTTATCTTGTTTACCCAGCATTACAGAGACCCCAAAGACTCAGGAGATGCCTACCTTATAACCGCACTAGCATCTTTTCAGTTTTCTCTGAGACCAAACCCTCGTGGCCTCACCCAATATCAAATCCTGTATTCTGGCTGTTAGTTAGTATCACCTCTCTAGTTTCCCTTCTGACAAGATAGTAGAACGATGGGCAGATCCTGAGTTTATTGATCTTCTCCAATTCATATTCCCATTTACTCAATTTCTTTTTCATAATTTTGTTGTTGATTTTTTGTTTTTTGAGACAGGTTTTCTCTGTGTAACAGTCCTGGCTGTCCTGGAACTAGCTCTGTAGATCAGGCTGGGCCTCAAACTCACAGAGATCTGCCTGTCTCTTCCTCCCGAGTGCTGGGATTAAAGGTGTGCGTCTGGCTTCTTTTTCATAATTCTAATCCTAGGTTCAAGTCATTTTGCTTTGATAACCATGGCATGGTGGCTACTAGATTTTGCAATAGCGATGGTGTCTTTCCCTCCCCCATTATATCCAAAGTGACTCCTGCAGTGGATGGCATTCAGTAAATAGTTCAATAAATAGTTGAATTGTTGAATGAGGTAATCAAAGAACAAATACCGTATAGACTGTCGGGATTGATGGATCAGAGAGTTCTACTTGGTTCCACAGGAAAGGGGTAAAAGGCCTTGGCCCATTAGCATCAATACTCTAGGAAAACCATTTTTATGCACACGAGTGTGAATGTTCATGTGTAGGGGATGGGGCACATGTGTATGAAATGGATGGAGGCTAGAGGATAAGTTCAGGTGTCACCTTCAGAATGCCAGCCAACTCTTCTGAAACAGGGGCTCTCATTGGCTAGCCAGTTAGGATAGCCGGGCTGGCGAGTGAGTCCCCGGAATCCTCCTGTCTCTGCCTTCCCAGTACTGTAACTATGGCACATGCTGATATGTCTGGCATTTCATGTGGCTCCTGACAATCAAAACCAGTGCCTTACTAAGTCATTCCTCTAGCCTCTGTGTGGCCTTTGTTTGGAAAACCATTTTGACCGAATAGACTGGGAACAGTGAGACGACCCTGTGAGAGTGATCCTAAACCTAGGAATCAAGGAAATGTGTGATTGTGACTTCCTTCTGCTTCAGCATCGCATGTCACTGAGACCCAGTCTTCCAAAGCCTGCAGTATTTAACTGATATGTGTATATATTGACGATGTGCCAACTCTCCTCATTTCAGACCCGATAGAGCTGAAAATCAAGGGAATGGTTCTTGTTTGTGTAAAGTAAAATGTCTCAATTTTCCAGTTTATCTTCGGTTAATATGTTTCTCTGTCTGTGTGTGGCCAAGCTTTCCTTGACCTTTTCAGAAGGAACATGGTGTAACAATTTAAGATGTGTGGCGACTGTGGGGGGAAATGTTATATGTTACGAAAAAAAAATGTCATTACAGTGGACAGCTCAGGCTGGTTCTTTAACACAGAAAGACAGACTTGTGGGTGTGCCGAGCATCCCTCCCCGAGTAACTCTGGGATTCTCATACACACGCTATTCTTTTAGTGTTGTTTTACACGACAGGAAGAGATGTGTAGAGTTTTTATGTACATTAGAGCACTGTATGTGGTGGGCAGAAACCAAAGGATCAGGGGGTGGGGGCAATAGGCAAGATGCCTTACAGGCAGCAAGTATGGTATTCATAGGACTGGGATGGGAACGTATGGTGGCCCAATATGTCATATGTAAGTTATGGAGGCTGAGACTGTGTGTGTGTGTGTGTGTGTGTGTGTGTGTGTGTGTGTGTGTGTTGTACGTGGGTAAAAACATGTGCATGTATGGATGTACACAACTGGGTAGAAAGTCAACATTGGTTGTGAACACAATGATGTATATGGTCTGAGTTTATAAGTGGGGACACAAATATGGTGTCTAATATAGAAGTAAGTTGGTGTAAATGGCTTAAATATGAGTATGCTTGTGGATTTTTTTGTGTGATGATAAACTGTTGGCAGTAGCTAAGTGTGAGATATGAATAAAGTATGGGGACAAATCTATAAATGAACATGGCAGGGATCTGATAATTGGTTGTAGTATGTATATGGATATATATATAATATGTATATATGTGGAGAGAGAGAAAGAGAGAGAGAGAGGGACAGACAGAAAGAGAGAGAGAGAGAAGTAAACCATTGGCGGACAGCATTGAGACATACTTGCCTATTTATAGAAAGGCTCTGTGAACCATCACCTATGCCTAGTTATGTGATCATATCTGGGAAAGATGAGATACAAAGTGTGGGAGGCAGAGTACGGTGTTAGCATGGAGTATACATGTGCTAGATACAGTCCTGGTGTTTTGGTGACAGTAGACCAACATGCACATGTTTATGACAAGTGTGTGTTGTGTGGGCCCCACAGTAAGGGTGACAATAAGACCCTACAAGAAGGACAGGGAAGTCACCGTCTACAGATTACCCTTCTGACCTTCGTATCCTGTGTGCACTGTTTTTAAGGTCCTTAAAGGTACGTGCCCTGGTGATCGTCAATAAAATGACCCTTAGCTCCCGTTATACTACTGCTCAGTCATGCCTGAAAGACAAATGGCCAGTCAGACTCTAACACAGTGGCCCTCAGTTTTGTCCTGGATGTGGATTTGTGCTGAGAGCCAGGTGAAAGGGTAAGTCATGACGTTACCACTATAAGGCTTTGTCATCATCTTGGCATCTATTTCTGAGCCATGTGACAAACATCCTCAATGACAATATGTAGCATTATTTCATTCTCTTGTAGAGGCTGGGACTGGGAGACCCTGAGAGATTCTAGTCAGTGACTCACTGAGAATACAGTAGAAGGAACAGTTACAATAATATTCTGATCTTGACTAGGAGAAGGCATGGGAGGGTGGCCAAGCTTACAAGGACATTTTTGGTATTTTGCTGTTGTTTTGTTTGGAAGTTTTATTTAGCATGTATTGTTTTGGATTTTTGAGACAGGGTCTTACTATGTAGTCCTAGCTGGTCTGGAGGCTTCTGTGGAGACCAGGTTGGCTTAGAATTCACAGAGATTCATCTTCTTCCACCTCTGCCTCCTGAGTGCTGAGATTCAAGGCATGTGTTTCCATACCACTCCTCTGAGAAACACTGCTCTAATCCAAACCCTGCTTAACTGGCAATGCAAAGCTAAGACCCACAATGGGTGAGTATCCTAGTTAGGATAAAATGACATTATGATCAGTAAGGGTTTTTTTTTTTGTTGTTGTTGTTTGTTTGTTTGTTTGCCAATTTAAGGTTTTCTGAGCTACTCAATATGGTTTTTCTTTTTTTCAGTTTAGTTTGTCCAACTGTGAATATAGCATCAGAGTTGAGTAAGCATTCTCTGTATGGTTAATTAGATAAAGATAGTGCTCTAGCCCAGCATGATGTAGAGGAGAGGCAAATCATTCATACAATAAATGAGGGAAAGGACAGTGGCAGTGTAGAAGCTTTAATAGGGAGTAGGGGTGGAAACTGTTTCAATAAAAACCAAGGGATGCTCAGTCCTGATTTGGGCACACCCGTTCATAATGGACAAGAGTATCAAGTGACTCAGAAAAAAATCTTTCATGCAGCACACGCATCCTAGGAAGAGGCTCTGGTCGTCCCACATCATGAAGCCAAGGCCCAAGAAGAAATGGGAAAATAGAAAATGGGATTTCTCGTGTTTTCTCAGTTGTGATTCCCTTCTTGCAGATAACTCTAGTCTGTGTGTCAGGTTGACATAAGACTAGCCAGCCCAACTGAACCCTTGCCAACCTGACGCACAGATGCGTCACTAGTAAGCTGCGCCTTTCTTATTCATTCCCAAGACCTCATTTAAAACATAAATAACTGTAAAAGTTCCACAGTCTTTACTAATTCAAACACATTAAATTTTTCAGTCTCTTTAAAATATCCAATCTCTCGCTGGGTAGTAGTGAATTTGAGGCCAGCCTGGACTACAGAGTGACTTCCAGGACAGCCAGGGCTACACAGAGAAACCAAACCAAGTCTCCAAAAACAAAAACAAAAAAATTCAGTCTCTCTAAAAACCTAAAATCTCTTTTCAACTGTGGGCTCTTTAAAAATAAAAATTAAATACCTTCTTCAAGAGGAAAGAACCAGGGCATAGTCACAATCTGAACCAAGCAAAACCAAACTCCAACGTATAAATGAAATAACTCAATGTCTAGTTATCTGGGAGTCACAGCTCCAGCTCTGCCCTCTGCAGCACACACGGCTGTCTTCTAGGCTCCAGCTGCCTCCACTCCACTCTGCTGCTGTTCTTGGGGGTCATCCCATCATGGTGGTACTGGCATCTCCAAATGCTGGGGTCTTCTGCTGCAGTTGGGGTGCACTTTCCCATAGGCTACCTTCATGGTGCCAAGCCTCAGCTGCTCTCCACACCCCTTCATGCTTTTAAAACCACTGTTGCCTGGGTGACTCTTACACTACCAAGTTTGGCTGCCAGCACAAGGTGCAACCTTTGCCTCTTCTGGAACAGTTTGTGTGTTCTGACTCTGAGGAAGATAACGCCTCAGTGATCCTGGTCTCTCCTCAATCACCACTCATCTCTTAGCTCTAGCTAACCAGCAGCAATTGTCCCAGTGACATCAAGGTTTCCCTTCAGTGATGCCAGCCTCCTGTTGTCACAGCTGACTCTTCAGCCCCACCTGACAAGAACAACAGAATCTCAATTAAAAATAGCAAATGGCTCTGAGAGAGTCTTTAAACTTCCTTCTGAAACGTCCCAAGCCAGGCTCTCACCCTCTGTCCTGCCCTCCACATCCTTATCTTCCAAGCTCCCACAGAGCAGCCCACTGAGCTGTCAACTCTCAATGGCTTTTCTCCCCCAAAGTTCCAAAATCCATCATCCTCAAAACATGGTCAGGTCTGTCATAGCAATATACCACCATGCCGGTACCGACTTGTCTTGGGGTTTCTATTGCCGTGGTGAAATACCATAATCAAAAAGCAAGTTGGGGAGCAAAGGGTTTATTCAACTTAGAATTCCATAGCACTGTTGTTCATCACTGAAGCAATCAGGACAGGAACTCAAACAGGGTAGGAACTTGGAGGCAGGAGCTGATGCGGAGGCCATGAAGGGGAGGGAAGCTGCTTACTGGCTTACTTCCCCGACCTGCTCAGTCTGCTTTCTTATAGAACCACCTCCCACAATAGGCTCCCCCACCAATCACTAACTAAGAAAATGCCTACAGTCAGATCTTTTTTTTTTTTTTTTTTTTTTTTGGTTTTTCGAGACAGGGTTTCTCTGTGGTTTTGGAGCCTGTCCTGGAACTAACTCTTGTAGACCAGGCTGGTCTCGAACTCACAGAGATTCGCCTGCCTCTGCCTCCCGAGTGCTGGGATTAAAGGTGTGCGCCACCACCGCCCGGCTTCTACAGTCAGATCTTATGGAGACATTTTCTCTATTCCCTCTTAGATAACTTTAGTTTGTGTGTCAAGTTGACATAAGACTAGCTAGCACATCATCTTTGCCTCTCCAATTTGCCCTCTCTTTAAAAAAAATTGGGGAGGGCATCTCATGAACCTCATGTAACTCAAACTGTCCTCGCTAAGCAGTCAAAGATGACCTTGAACGGGCCCTCCTGCTCCCGAGAGCTGCCCTCCATCCTTGCACGACCTTCACTTAGAATTTAGAAATAATTTTCCAAGCCTTTTAAATTTATCTGCCATTTCCTTTCTGCTTGTTCTCTCTTTGATCCCAAGGTTATTTCTACCGCCCAAAACATCAAACAATGGAAATGAACACACCATTTAAGAAACAAGCAAATTGCTTAAATTCTGACTCTCTCTTTGTGCATTTCTAAAATGTGTAACTTCGACCGTATGAAAAGTAAATGGTATATATATACAAAATGTGTTGTTCGGACAAAGCACAGAGTAGATGTGAGGTCTCCTTTCATCTGCAGATAGGTTTCATCTTCCACCTGCTGTGCTGACTACGGTCTGTCCAGTTCAGCCACTGAAGGCAGGAAGCACCCTCACCTGCCCTGGGAGCCCAGCAAGGCCTAGTCTTGGCTAAAATGAGTGGGGTGTTTTCTCAGGCATAGCGGTTTTAAAAACATAGCCACAATTCTAGTAATTAAGATGAACAATGTTTAATGCAGCTTTTCAAATGAAAATAAATGTCCTGGAGGAATAAACATGCTCTAACCTTTTTTTGTTTGTTTGTTTGTTTGTTTTGAGACAAAGTTTCACTACAGAGCTCTGACTGGCCTAGAACTTCCTTTGTAAACCAGGCTGGCCTTGGACTCAAAGAAATCTGCCTACCTCTGTCTCCTGAGTGCTGGGATTAAAAGTCTGACCTTCAACAAATTGACCTTGTGGCAATGATTGTACAACTTTATGAATAAATTGAAAGCCACAGAATTGTGGACTTTAAAAAAAGATGAGTTTGAGCCAGATGGTGGTTGCATATGCCTTTGATCCCAGCACTCCTGGGAGGCAGAGGCAGGTGGCAGGTGGATCTCTGTGAGTTCAAGGCCAGCCTGATCTACAGACTGAATTCCAGGTTAGCCAGGACTACAGAAAGAAACCCTGTCTTGAAAGACATACATGTGACATATGTATGACAAATATCAAATTTATAATAAAAAGAAGGATCAGAATTTTCCCAAAGGCACCAAGTTCTACATCTCAAGAGCACATATTGCTGGGGCTACAAGATATGAGAGGGAAGGAAGGGGCCTTGCATAGCCAGGAGGACCATCACACTTGCACTTCCTGTCTCTGTGCTGTGTTTTATTTAATTTCCCAAGCCTGCACAGCAGCTTCCTCCCAGGACCTCTCAACAGCTTCCTCCAGGCTCTTCCTTCCCCATTCACAGTAGATGGTGAGGACGAGAGCTGGTCCGTGAGCTAGCTCTGAGCATGGAAGTCAAGGCTTCTTCGTTTGTTTCGGGTGGAGGGCTTTGTAAGGAGGAGATGAAAAACGCTGTTAATTAGCACTTAAATTCTTTTTTTTAGTTTTTTGTTTTGTTTTGTGTTTTTCAAGACAAGGTTTCTCAGTGTGGCCCTGGTTGTCCCGAACTTACTCTGTAAACCAGGCTAGCCTCAAACTCAGAGATCCACCTGCCTCGGCCTCTGGAGTGCTGGGATTAAAGGCATGGGCCACCACCACCTGGCAACAATTAAATTTTTATGTGAGGAAACTTGGGAAGGAAAAACCTCCAAACTGTTTGAGAGTAAGAACTGGTGCTTCGTGGGCCTGGCCCAGTGGTCTATGCAGTAATTCCAGCCCGTGGAAGGTAACGATTAGAAGTCCAGTCCCTCGGGTACACAGAGTTTGAGGCCAGCCTGGGTTCTATGAGACTGTCTCAGAAAACTAGAAGCTGAGAGGCTGACCACTAAGAGTGTGTATAGACTGGTGACCAGCTTGTGGGGACTAACTTGACAACCTTGGTCAAAGAGGAATTTACCTGAAGAAGTTGCCTTTAATCCCAGCACTCTGGAGTTTGAGGCGGGTAGATCTCTGAGTTCAAGGCTAGCCTGGTCTACAGAGTGAGGTGCAGGCTGGTCAGAGCTACAGAGACAGTATGACCATGTCTCCACAAACAACCAAACACAAAAGAAAGGGACACATGCAAAGGAGACTCTGTTGGAGCTGGAGATGCAGCTCAGTGGCCAAGAACTTGCCTAGATCCTCACACTGAACTGAAGATAAGAAAGGAGTGGACAGAGGGCTGGAGAGACAGCTCAGCGGCTAAGAGCACTGGCTGTTCTTCTAGGGAACCCTGGTTTGATTCCCAGCACCCACATGGCAGCTCACACCTGTCTGTATCCAGGACTTCTGACACCCTCACACAAACATATGTGCAGGTAAACACCAATGAACATAAAATAAAAAGATAATAGCAATAAACAGATTATTTTTAAAAGAGGAATGAAGAGATTATGAATCTACTATAGGTATGTATATTAATTTTTAAAACAGGTGAATCTAATTGTTGTTAACAGAAGTCAGGAAAGTAGTTACCTTGTGGATTGGTATGACTCCAATGGGCATGAGGGAGATTTCTGAAATGCTGGAACTGTTCTGGGTACATGTTTGAAAACATACCAAGTCATTTGGGTACCTTTCTGTATGCAAGTTCTGCCTCAACTGACATGAAAGGGGCAATACTGCAATAGACACACTGTCTGCCAATGCCCAAGGACCAAGCAGGTCCTCTCTAGGCGATAAGGAAAGTGGGCAGTCATCTCAGGTGATGATGGGGCCTGGATCAGGTGATAGAGATAGGCAGATGATCATAGAAAAGGTTGGAAAGAGGAGGCGGGAACTTCCTGTACGCAGTAGATGATGGGAAGAGGTGTTTGGGGTGAGACAGAGAGCCCTGGTTTGGACAATAGGCCGCTGGATGTGGTGGCGTTCATTGAGACAGAGCACACAGGGAGTGGAACAGCTTGAAGTCATCTGGCCAAGCAAGAAAAACTCTGGGGAGAAGAAAAACTGGGTGTAGCCAAGACAGGCCAGCCACTCTCTCCGCCTATCCGATGAGAGGTTTGTAATCTTAATTTGAGTCATCTGTGTTTTACTGGCAGTGGAAAAGCAGGCTTAGGCCAGTCAGAGCAGTTGAGAGAAGACTTAAGGGCTCGCTGTCACCTCGTGGAAGGGATGGGGATCCTGTAACTTGACAAGAACTGTAGGGGAAGTTGACTTAAGTCAAGCTATTTCCCAAGTGCCAGGAAACAAACAGGTGAGGGCAAGCCACGATGACAGGAGTAAGACCTGCACAGCCATGTGGTGAGACACAGCTCGGGAGGCCTTTGAGAATGGACTCAGGTGTTTGCGTGGGTTAGGGCTACACAGGGAGGAGGACTCCAGAGCAAACAGAGGTTTAATCTCGTCTCTACTACTTACTGGGATGCTTCCTAAGAGAAAGCCAGTCAAATAATAGCAGCATCATTTTTCTCTTTGGTTTTGTTTTCTTTTGTAAAAATTTCTCAATACTGTATCCAAAGGTGATATTTAAAGAATTCACATATGTGGGAAAAGCTTAGCAATTGTAGTTGCCTAATTTACATAGTTTCTCTATTTTCTTGTTATGGACGAGATACATGATCCATCTTCGCGTCCTGAGGGGTAAAACTGGTCTCTCTAGACTCACTTCTTAAATACAATGGTATTTTGGATATAGTGGGTTTCAATCCCCCTTCCACTTTTTCTTTCAGTAGTGAGGGCTGAACCCAGGGCCTTGTACATGCTGGGCAGTGCTAATCCCACGGGTTGAGAATAAGGCCATTACCACAATTTAAAGACCAATCTGAAGCAAGTTTTGATTAAATATTGGCCAGGCAGGATGAACTCCAGCCAGGTCCATCTCTGGCTTCTCAGAAAATGAGCACGAGTCACGTTTGTCAGGGCCTGAAAAACGTAAACCCCACAAGTCACATTCCCCAAAACCCAGTGCCATGTCGTCAGGAGCAAGCATACATCCTGACTTATTTCCTGCCTACACACCTCCTGCCTGCATCCAAGAGGGCAAGCATACATTTCCTGCCCATGTCTCCCACTGCATGTGATCAAATGCATCTGGTGCAGATGGCTCAAACATAGGACAAACAGGAACTCACTCTTAGCTGGAAACAGAACCCCTAACCTACAAGGCATATTTTTCCTGTTTTGGTTTCATAGCAAGTGTCTTACCATTGAGCTACATCCTCTGCCCTCAGAATGCTTTTGTTTCAGTATGCCCCTCGTATACGCGGTCTGAAAAGAGTAACCCCTACTTGTTGTGGAAGCTCTCTTTATTCCTGTCCATTCCATTTTCAATCACCCATCTTTCACTAAAATACTATTAAAGATTGTTTTCTAAGTCTCAGAGCTTTATGGCTGTAGTTTCAAGGCATAAATTTGAAATGTATGGGTTGGATGACTTGGACAGCATTTAACCAGAAGATTTAAAAGAACAGTGATTCTGATTACAGAAATGGATTTCTCGCTCTCATCTGAAGTCCAGAGGGAGAAATTCCCGGAACGGCCTGGCAGCCCTCTAGGAACAAAGGGCTTCCATCTACTGTGTGTCTTCCATCTCAGTGCCCGTGTACTCACCTGCAGTGTTCTTGTGGTTCAAGATGACAGCTTCAGATCCAGGCCAGAAAGCAGAGAAAAGGAGAGGCTGCTTCCAGACAAGGCCTTTGTGAAAGTTCTATAAACCTTTTAGTTCATGTTTCAGTGACCAAACAACGCAGGTGGTGAGATGCCCAGATACAATTTAGGTTCTGGAACCAGGGAGATAGAAAAGGCTCCATATTGAGAGAACAGGTAGTATTCTTTCTCAACTATTTTCCTTGGTCAGTGTTTATTATATGATCTTTGTTAGACACTACTCCTAATATCAAAGGAAAATAAAAGGAACAATTCCTATCTTCATAGAATTTGCAGAAGCAATACAAAATGTACTATATATTAATATATAAATATATAAAGTGATTACTATGTGCTAGATGTGGTCCTTTTTTGAGATGGGGGTCTCAACCTCTGGGTTGCAATCCCTTTGGAGGCGAATGAGCCTCTCACAAGGGTCAGCTAAGACCATCAGATAAATACCAGATATTTACAGTATGATTCATAGCAGTAACGAAATTACAGTTATGAAGTAGCAACAAAAATACTTTTATGAGCCGGGCGGTGGTGGCGCACGCCTTTAATCCCAGCACTCGGGAGGCAGAGGCAGGTGGATCTCTGTGAGTTCGAGACCAGCCTGGTCTACAAGAGCTAGTTCCAGGACAGGCTCCAAAACCACAGAGAAACCCTGTCCCGAAAAACCAAAAAAAAAAAACAAAAAACAAAAAATACTTTTATGATTGGGATCACCACAATATGAGGAACTGTATTAAAAGGTCACAGCATTAGGAAGGTTGAGAACCACTGCTCTATGTTGTCCTAGCTGGAACTCACTATGTAGACCAGACTGACCTCAAACTCACAGGGATCCTCCAACCTTTGCCTCTACAGTACTGGAATTAAGATAGATGGACTTGTGGTTTGTTTCTATGGAATCAGGCTAGCTGGCCCACTAGCTTCAGGGGTTTCCTTGTCTGCACCTCGCACCTCTCCATAGGAGTCCCCGGAGTACAGATGTTCGCTACTGCTACTGGCTCTTTGTGGGTTCTGGGGTTTTCAACACAGGCCCTCATACTTGTGCAGCGAGCCTTTTTACCCACCAACCCATCTCACCAGTAAAAGAAATATTATGTTCTGTTTTCAGTATGAAGTACGTTTAAAGTTCATCAGAGTTAGAGAGGATACCCCAGGCATAGCTGGTAGTTGGTGCCTGCTCGTCTTAAAACTCTGAGACTATCACCAGCCACCAGCTATGTGACAGAGGCCATCATCAGAAGAGGGGGCAGTCTCAAGTACCAAATCATTGATTACACATAGCCTATTTTGGTTCTAATACGATGGGGCATTTGGAAAGAGGGCTTTGCTAGATTGGGAATCACTAAAGACCCAGCTAATGGAGGACAGGGTTTTCTTCTGGGATTTTAAAACCCCTGTCTTAGGCTGTCAGCACACCAGCTCTTTTTGCCTTTTCTCTGCGTTGGTAACCCTCTCTGCAGAATGGCATATTAAAAATTGCTTTGTGCTCACCAGTCTCTTGATTTTTTTTATTATAATGAGGATCTTACTTCTCAAACCAGCATAAGAAGCATAATTTGAATATAGGCCAACTTGCTCCAACATGCTTGCCTTTTAACCTCTGTACTGTAATGATCTTTCTTGATTTCTTCATATGTTTAGTTCATTTTTCTTTTGTGGTTAACAGTTGCATGCGTATATTGGAGGCTTAGACATGGGCTTAGTGCTTACTCTTGTCTCTGGTGGTGCTGAGAGGTGGTTGAACTGGGGAGGGGCTGGCTATGTCCATCCTCTCAGGCGTGAGCAGGAGAAGCTGTCACAGACAGGTCTAGAAATGATTAAGCTTGGATGTCCACACAAGTAGGAAGTGTCCCTCTTTCTCCTTTAGGAACTGGAACTTCAATTGGGGACAATGATGACATCACTAGTTGCTCAATACAGAAACCCAGATGTCATCTCTGACTCTTCTGTCACTCCCACATATGATCAATTTGTGCTTTTGACTAAGCATCCTAAATATTTTTAGATTTTGTTGGCTCATTTGTACCTCTGCAATCGCATTCTCAAACCCATGGCATTCCCCTCTCTTGCTGCTCCTCAGAAGCTGGGCTGGCTGTCTTGTCATAAAGCCGTTTTTTGTCTTAGCATTTCCTCTGTAGCCAGGTCAACATCTACTACCCCTCCTAATCTTATCGTGTCCCACTGATAGCAGCTCCACACCATCCTTTACTGGAAGCCTAGACTCTTTGTATGGCCCTCTAAGTCTTTCATTCTTTTTTTTTTTTTTTTTTTGGTTTTTCGAGACAGGGTTTCTCTGTGGCGTTGGAACCTGTCCTGGAACTAGCTCTGTAGACCAGGCTGGTTTCGAACTCACAGAGATCCACCTGCCTCTGCCTCCCGAGTGCTGGGATTAAAGGCGTGCGCCACCATCGCCCGGCTTTTTTTTTTTTTTTTGGTTTTTCGTAAGTCTTTCATTCTTAAAGCAGGCTGAAGACTGCTCCAGACCAGCTTCTGCAAGGAAGCTGGCAGGCTGAAGAGTAATGAGCAACTTTGGAGGGAGGTTTCTTGTATCTGTGAAGGTGAAGGGAAGGAAAAGACTGGAGAGATGTTCAATTGTCGTGTAGTCTTTAAAAAAAGAAGAAGAAAAGAAAAAGAAAACAACAACAACAAGAAAATCAAACAAACCTCAGCTGCTGTTGTGCCATCTGAAACTGGGACTCAGAAGAATCGCCTAAGTTGGGGCACGAGAGCTGACCTATGTATCTCATGTTGACTGGCACTGGGCAGTTGCCTGGGGAAAAGGGCATGGCCTTGGATGAGGTCACCACACTTTTTTAAGCCTCTCTCTGCTAACTCAAAACCTTTTTGGAAACAGTGAAGTCAACCTAGCACTTGTGCGTGCCACACCCTTGAGCCCTTGGGACTTGTCAATTGATTTCCTCAGCATACACTGGAGAGAATGGGACGAAAGTTAGGCTGACCATGTGCCAGTTCCTCCCCCTAGTCCCCCTTCTTTAGATGCTTGGGCAAGACTCAGCCTATGGCCTCCAAGTGCCCTACACTGGGCTGCATCCTCTAGCCTCAACTGCTGTCTAGGGTCCACTCTGCACTCTTGACTTACCTATATCCCTCTGCAACTCCTGGGTTCTTTTAACCTGGGTAGGAGTTTTATTTCCCTGGGTTTCCTCTGACCCAGCTACAAGCAGGCATTATTTTAGGGAACCTCCAAAGAACTTAGGCAACATCTAAGGTCAATGCACACCACCTCCCTTCACTGCTAATCAATCGTGTGTGTGTGTGTTCTCTTGGACAATGGCAGAGTGGTCTAAGCAAAAGAAGGAAAAATAACCCAAATAGTTTAAAAACAAATTTTACTCTGCTATGGATATAAGCCTTCTCTATCTCCCTCTAGCCAGAGATTTCTCCCTCTTGCTCCCTATATATAATATATATTTACATTGTATAATACATATTTACATTATATATGTATGTATACATATATACACAGAGAGAGAGAGCTTAAGTCTATTATATAGAGGCATTCTGTGAAAGAAAGTTATTTTTCATTAATTCTTGAGCATTCTCCAGGGTACTGATACAGAGTATCACTGATGTTATACAAGATTTACCCATAATCTTGCTTAGGAAATACTAAGTTGCACAAAGTAGGAACTAGGTGAAGGAGCCCTGTCTTTGAGAAAAGCCAGAAAGGGAAAAAGATTACCTTTCTTAAAATTGTTGAAAGATTGCCCGTAGCCCAGGAGTCATCTTGCCTGGCCCCTTTTCTCTTCTTTAAAAGGTTATATTTTGGGAATTGATATTCAGGTTATGTCTGACAGTCCAGTAGTTTCAACATTAGTGTCATCTCTGAGTCTATATAAAACTTAGAATAGCTCCTTTCAGCCTTTCTTTTTTGAATATTTAAAACCCTGTGGTTCAGACTCACGTTGTTACAAATATAAAGGAAACAGAACAAAAGTTGGGTGTTTAAAAGAGAAATCTGATTTACACTAATTCCTACACAATGACAGAAATTCATAAGCTCATATGAAGAGTCGGAGGAAAGACAATCACCCGTGTCTGAACGGAAGCAAAGCAATTCCCTGTGCTCTCCCCCACATCTCTTGTCTCCTACTTGTACTCTTTATGGACTTGACTCTTACAGGCTTCCCTGATGAAAGTGAACTGTTGTGGTTAGTGAAAGAAAAAATGAGGGCATGATGCTCCAAGGCAAGGCTGGGGAGAAGGTTTATGGTAGATAAGAGGAAGAAAACAGCCAGAGGCATCTGGAAGGGTCCAGACTGAACAAGGCCAGCAGGACGAGTTGGGCCCTGAGTAGGAGAGAGTTGTGGGAGAGTAAGAGAGAGGGACAGAAGAGGGGCAGAGAACGCACCTGGGAGCCAAGAGAATCAAGAGGAGAAGAATCAAGAGGACTCGTAGCCAAATCCTGGATTCTAGACGACTTAGAGGACCTGTGGAAGGTAAGTGAGACTCAGCGGCTCGAGGTGTTTAGGGTAGGGAGCAGAGTATGCCAACCAGGATGAATCTGAGAGATGCTGGGGAGACCTTGGCAGTCGGCGTTCACTTTTATATCTTAAATAGATACCGCAGTTATCCATTTGTCCTGACTTTCCTTGAGACCCAACAGAGATAAGAAAAATGGCTGGAGAGATGGCTTGGCAGTTAAGAGTATTGGCTGCTTTTCCAGACAACCAAGGTTCAGTTCTGTCCTGGAAAGTTTTCTGTCAACTTGATACAAGCTAAAGACATCTGAGAGGAGAGAGCCTCAATTGAGAAAATGCCTCCAGGATATAGGGCTGTAGGCAAACCTGTAAGGCGTTTTCTTAATTAACTATTGACAAGGGAAGGCCCAGCCTATGGTGGGTGGTGCCATCTCTGGGCAGGCGGTCTTGGGTTCTATAAGAAAGCAGGATGAGCAATCCATGGGTAGCAAGCCAGTAAGCAACGCCCCTCCATGACCTCTGCATCAGCGCCTGCCTCCAGGTTCCTGCTGTGTTTGGATTCCTGTCCTGGCTTCCTTCAGTGATGAGCAGTGATATGGAAGTATAAACAAAACAAAGCCTTCCTCCCCAGCTACTTTGGTTGTGGTGTTTCGTGTGGCAATAGAAACCGAGACAGGTGCCCAGCACCCACACGGTGGCTTCTGCAGGCACTGAAAACAAAACATTCATACACAGAAAAAAATTAAAAAATAAGAAAAATATCTTTTGTATTTAACATAATTTTGTTTCTGATATTCATTCTTTGTGTCAATCTAAATTTCAATCCCATGTCCACCTGGTGAAATTCTTTCCTCATGGGTAGCACTTCTAATAATAAATTTTTTGGCTTCTGGTTGTTTGAGAAAGGTTTGCCTTTATTTTTTTTAAAAAGGTTTATTTGTTTGTTTATTTTTGGTTTATTTGTTTTTAATGTATGTTTTGCATGCACGGATGTCTGTGTCTAGTGCCCACAGAGTCCAGAAGAAGATGTCAGATCCCATGGAACTGGAATGATGGGCAGTTGTCAGCCACCATGTGATTGTGGGAATTTAACCCAGATCCTCTGTGAGAGCAGCCATCTCTCCAGCCTGGCGCTTAACTTTTAATAGTTCTTGTATGCCTGTGCCACAGAAAAGATCTCCCTGTGTGCTCTTCCCTAAACAATGGGCTGGTGCTTGATGCTTGGTGCTAGGTCCCAGGACCAGGGAGGTTTCTGTTCTCCAAACCCAGACTTAGGTTTGGCCAGGCCTTGTACTCCTGTGCTTCGGATTCTGTTTGCTCAGTTACTCCGCTCCCCACCTTCCTTCCTCCTTCTGCCTTGAGCCTCCTGTGCCAGTTCTGCCTGGTGTCTGTGGTTGGCCCCAGGCATGGGAGAGTTTCTTGCACTGCTTCACAGAAGCAAACCCCTGTTTCATTTCATTGCAGGGTTCCAGGTGACAGGGTCGTCCTGTTCCTTCCTCAGGAGTTAGTCTTCTCTCCTATCTCTCCCCAGCACAAACGGACCTTTGCTTTTGTCTTAGAAGAACATCTTTGTGCTACTTGGAAACAAACAGATTCTGCCTCTACTCTTCTTCCCGTGGTGTGGTATTCTTGGTCTTGGGGGCTATCAGAGCTGGGGGGAAACTCTGACTACAGCATTTCAGTTAGGGGGATAATCTTAGTGGCCTGTTGCACTAGAACCATGACTCTGATAATTATATTCTTTTTAAAGTTTGCTAAAAGAGGAAAATTTTTTCATGGGTATATGGGGTTGTGTATGTGTTAGTTAGCTTGTATAATCTTTATATATATCAGACATCATATTGTACCTCATATTTATCAAGTAAAAGGCTTACTACTCCTCCCCAGTGGCTTAAGGCTTTTGTTTCCTTCGAGGGAAGGAGCTCTGGAAACAACAGTGTTATGTGTGTCTCCCAATAGCGGCTAATCATTTTCTTCCTGTCTAGGATACCCCAGAAGTCTCCAGTGAGCTAACCTGCTCTGCCCTCATGATTCTTCTGAGCAATAGGAAGAGACCATAAACTGGAGCTATATAGTAAGAGCAAGTTCCCTTTAGGGCAGTGGCTGTTACCCATTCCAAAATGACATACTAGGTCATGCTGTCCTCTGAGAACAGTTGGGTCCAGCCAATTGCTTACATGTTTGCACCAGTTACTCTCCTCACTCCTGTGACACGTTACCTGTAGAGATACCTTGGAGAAGAAGGACTCACTTTGGCTTATGGGAAGGGGATACATACAGTCCATCATAGCTGAGATGGATAGTGCAACTTACAGCTCAGTTCAAGTACAGTTGGCTTAGTAACCTCATCTCTGTCTCTACTGCCCTCCACAAGCTGGGCATCAAGTGTTCATACACACGAGCCTACGGGGAGCCTTTCGCCTTGAAATCCGAACACTGTTTTTATTGCAGTAACCCCTTTTCCCACAGTCTGCCAAAGGTGGAAGAGTTTGTGTGCCGCACATCTGTTGGGAGCAGCTTAATCTTCTCTGAGAGTTGCAATTACTTTGCTGCTCGGTTTTCATCCCTGTGACAAAATTCCAGAGCGCAACTGGAAGAAGCTTGTGCTGGAAGAGGTTTCCATCCATGGTCAGGTGGCTCAATCACTTCCGGTCTGAGAGACGTAGAATATCTTGGAGAAGAGAAAAGAGAACAGAGCTGCTCATTTCATGGCAGTCAGGAAGCAGAGAAACAAAGAAAAGGAGAGACAGAGAAATACCCTTCAAAATCACATCCCAAGTGATGCACCTCCTCCAGTCAGGCCCCAGCTCCCACAGATTCCAAAATCTCCTAGTAGCCCATTCAATCATGAGTTCTTCAGTAAATTAAGCCTTCGGTTAGTTTGGAGCCCTCATCTCCAATCTCCTCTCCAAATACCTGTGAAAATTGTATTGGGAACCAAACCTTTAACACATGAGCATTTTGTGCCAAACCATTGCCTCATGGGAATATAAAAGGCTCAAGATAGCCAGGCGGTGGTGGTGCACGCCTTTAATCCCAGCACTCAGGAGGCAGAGGCAGGTGGATCTCTGTGAGTTCGAGGCCAGCCTGGTCTACAAGAGCTAGTTCCAGGACAGGAACCAAAAACTACGGAGAAACCCTGTCTCGAAAATCAAAAAAAAAAAAAAAAAAAAAAAAAAGGCTCAAGAAAACATATATTGTAGGTTGCCTGGGTTGGTTCATTTTGTTGTGTTTTAGTGGGAATAATGTTCTTTTGAAGGTTTTTATTTTCCATCGTAGCATAGCTTCTTCATGGGATAGATACTAAATTAGATTAGATAATTAGGGGGACATTATTTCTCTTTGTTTGAAAAAGAACTCGTGTTGTCGAGGTTGGCCTCAAACTTCCTATGTAGATAAGACTTGCCTCAAACACCAGCTTCTTCTTCACAAGTGTTTAGATAACAGGTAAATTCCACCAACACCAGCTTTCTAAAACTATTTATGTGTTTCTGGAGGGGGGGTGCAAGAATGTGTGGATGTGTGCATGGGAGGGTATAAATGTGTGGATGTGTGCATGGGAGGGTATAAATGTGTGGATGTGGGGGTATGAGTGAGTGTGTGTGTGTGTGTGTGTGTGTGTGTGTGTACACATATAGGCGCTGGGAAATGTTTGAACATAGTGAGAGAATATAGAATGAGAAACAGTTATCCCTTCAAAGTCATGTTCTGGTCATTCTTCTTGCAGGCAAACCGCAGCTAGCAGTTTCCTGGATGTCCAACCAGAAAGTTTCCCTACTCTCACAAATCTATGTACAGATGAACAAGCTCCTTTACTCAAAATAGATGCTTTCCTGAGCAAAGCCCCACTTAGCTGACAGAAGATTAACCAGCCAGCTCTACTTTCTTTTGGAAGGGCAGTGAATGTCTTCAACTTCCTCAGTTCAGCTTTCCCCGGGTGAGTTTCCAAGTCAGCCTTGTTTATGCTAAGCCTGCGTCTGCCAGCTCTGGTTATTATCATATTCAAGTCATTCAATTAATTGTTACATTAACTGATGTAAGTGAATTCCAAAAATGGTCACCGCATATTTATACAGAGGTTTTGGACATATTTGGTAAAGAAGGGGATTTTTGTTTGTTTGGTTTTTGTTTTTTTGGGTTTTTTTTTTTTTTTTTTTTTTTTTGGATTTTTCGAGACAGAGATTCTCCATAGCTTTTGGTTCCTGTCCTGGAACTAGCACTTGTAGACCAGGCTGGCCTTGAACTCACAGAGATCCGCCTGCCTCTGCCTCCTGAGTGCTGGGATTAAAGGCGTGCGCCACCACCGCCCGGCTTGGTTTTTGTTTTTCAAGGCAAGATTTCCCTGTGTGATCTTGGCTGTCCTGGAACTCTCTCTGTAGACCAGATTGGCCTTGAACTCACAGAGATCCATCTGCCTCTACCTCCAAGTGCTGGAGTTAAAGGTATGCACCACCACCCAGTTAATTTACTTTTAATTTATTTTTAAAGACATGTTTAGTATGTGTCTGTGTATGAATCTGTGTATATACTCAAGTGCCAAAGGCATCTGGAGCTGGAGGTGTAGCCTGTTGTGAGCTACACAACATGGATGCTGGGAATTGAACCTAGGTCCCCTGGAGGAGCAGCCAGTGCTGTTGACCCCAGAGCCATATCCCCAGCTCCTCCAAGATCTCTTAAAAATGTAAGCCAATTCATGGAATCGCATGTATCCCACACTCCAGTGCTTCATATCTCTTAAGTAAAATCCAGAATCACAACTATGACCTTCAGAGCCGCCAAGGGCTCTTCTGTGGGTACTTTAGACATGTAGCTTCTCAGTACACAGCATGTTCCTTCTTTACATAATGTCATGGCTGAATTGCTCATTCATTCAGCATCTTGCTCAAATGTTGTCTTTAGGGAACCCCACCAG
The DNA here is from genome assembly GCF_950005125.1 of Chionomys nivalis. Classification (NCBI taxonomy): domain Eukaryota; kingdom Metazoa; phylum Chordata; class Mammalia; order Rodentia; family Cricetidae; genus Chionomys; species Chionomys nivalis. Next base: position 14,238,634 of record NC_080101.1, on the reverse strand, counting down.
TCAGATCAGGACACACATTGATTGATTCTCTATCTCCTCTCAGACACACCCCAACGGTTCATTTTGTTGGTTCATTTTGGTGGTGTTGCATGCTTTTCCCATTAAGTTTTGTGACAGCTGGAACTTAGCTTACTGCTGTGTTCCCATCATTTGAAGCCATACTTATGACATAATAAGTGTTGGATAAGTATTTGTGGAATGAATGAGTGTGCTTAGCTTCTGGAGTACATCCACATAGAATTCCAGAAGATGTTCAATAACGGCTCCCAAGTAGCTTTGTTCAGTGTAGAATAGCGCTTTTGCCAGCATTAATCATGAAGTGATTCAATCACACATCCAGAAAAAAGCATGCAATTTCTCAATCTGCCTTTCCCTCATTTCCTCTTAGTGCTTTAATAATATCACCACTCAGAAGAACTATGAGTTGCCAAACATAATGTAAAGGCTTTCTTTCTGTTCCTTCTTTAGAATATTAGTTTATTTCCTATCTCTTTCTTGAATATATGACTTAGAAATATTTTTATTTGTTCTTTGAGAATTCGTCTGTGCATACAATGCATTATCATATCCTCTTTCATTTCTTTTCTCCATTTCTATCTGGAGCACCCAGCGTGCCTCCTTCCCAACTTAATGTCTTTTTTTCACTGCAACCAATTAGTGCTATGCTTGTGTGCACCGGTGTGGGTCTATCCGCTAGAGCATGGGCAACCTACAGTGACTGCGACCCCAAAGAAAAATAACTACCTCTCTCTCAGCTGCCATCAGCAGTCAATATCTTCCCAACTTGGACTGGGGTCTTGGGAACTTGTCTCTCACTGATGCTGGAATTTTGATTGGCTTGATCTTGTACACCAAGCTCTCCTTCCTTACACATTTGCACGGCCGATTCTTCTGCATCGTTCATCTCAGCTCAAATATCATTGATTGATGGAGGCAATAACAGATGTTCGTGAGTTCTTGAGTGCAAAGCCATAGTCAGGAAGGTCCTAAAGATCTACAAAAGCAACCACTGGCTACTGCCATTGCTCTTTGTCGTCTGAAGAACTAGGTGGAGAGACTATATTGCTGAAGAAACCATGCACTTTGGTTGAAGGATACGCAACCTCCCTGTTGACTCTCTTTCATAATGCTGGAAGGTGCAATGCAATCTTCCAGGGGAGAAAAGATATCAATGATTTTATCCAGCATTGGAGCCTGTGTGCTACAATATCAATCTGTCATGCAGGATGTGCTCGATGGCATAATAATGTTGTACTGGCTGGTTTTATGTCAACTTGACAGAAGCCTGAGTCATCAGAGAAGAGGGAGCCTCAGATGAGGAAATGCCTCTTAAGATCTGGATCTAGACAAGTTTGTAGGGTATTTTATTAACTAGTGATTTGTGAGGGAAGACCCAGCCCATTGAGGATGGTGGCATCCTGGACTGGCGGTCCTAAGTTCTATAAGAAAGCAGGCTGAACAATCCATGAGGAGCAAGCCAGTAAGCAGCACCCCTCCATGGCCTCTGCATCAACTCCTGCCTGCAGGTTCTTGCCCTATGTAAGTTCCTGTCCTGACTTCCTTTGATAATGAACTGCCATGTTGAAGTGTAAGCTGAATAAATCCTTTTCTCTTCATGTTGCTTTGGTCACAGTATTTCATCACAGCAATAGTAACCCTAACTAAGTCAAGTGGCTTGTGGATTAATAAAATGCTGTGGGACAAAAATGCTGCAGGTCCCAAGTTGGGGCAGGCAGCGGGTCCCAAGAACAGCCAGTCCCAGGCAGGTGTGGCACAGTTCCCCAAGCCATGCAGCAGGCGAGACATGGATAGGCATGCCATGCAGAGTGAGGTTAGATATTTATTTAGTGAGTTATGAATGGGGAAAGAGAGAAGGGGAGAATAGCAGAGAGGGAGAGAGAGAGAGAGAGAGAGAGAGAGAGAGAGAGAGAGAGAGAGAGGAGAGACAAAAGCTGCCTCTTTGAGAGGGAGACAGAAAAGGAAGAGATTCAGGCTGGAAGCTAAAGATCAGCTTGCCTCAGGCCACAGGGGAGAGAGTGGGCGTGGCTTGTCTCTTAAAGGGACAGGACAGATTAATAAATAATAAGAATTAGAAGCTATGTGTCAGATGATATCTTAAAATATTAACTTAATTTTATAGCAGTCATGGGATATATAATTGGAGGCCAAAAAGATTAAGTGAAGTAACTGCCTTATAGATCTGATAAGTGAGGGAGATGGAGTTTGGACCTAAAGCCAGTGTTGATTACATGACTAAGCAAGGGCAGTACTGAGTTAAACACCACATAATAGATGTTCAGTCCTCAAAGTGCCCATCTGCAAAGTCAATTTTTGTCTGTTATCATTTAATGTAGTAAGCAATATCATGTACATATTAGTCTTAACCTCTGAAATGTAGCAAAATACACTGTGAGAGATGCCAAAATACATTGGCAATTTAAGCATCTTGGTCTTTCCTTCTAGCATATCAGTTACTTCCATTAATAGGAAGTCCAAAACACTCACTTTGGAGAGCAAGGGGCAGGCAGAAGAGTCAAGAGGGTGCTGTCTTTCGGGAGTGCTTTCTTCCAGCCGGGCGCGGCAGCGTCTGAGTAGTAAACCTAGAAGGTTAAGGCCAGGAGCTCGGGAGATGATGGTTCAGTGGATGAAGCGCTTTGAGGACCTGAGTTCAGGTCCTCAAAATTTATGTGACAATCTGGCAGCAGCAGTGGGTGTCTATAAACCCAGTGCTGGGTGGAAGTCGGCAAGGGTTTGAACACGGGAGGATCCTAGGAGCTCAGTGACCAGTCAGTCTATCTGAAACTGTAACCTTCAGGTTCAATGAGAGGCTGTGTCTCAATAAATGAATGAATGAATGAATAAATAAGTAAATAAATGATAAGATGGAGAAGTGACTGAGGAAAATACCTGATGCTGACATCTGGCTCCCCACAAGCACTGACACAAGCAAGTACACTCTTGTGTATACACACGCACACATGCACACACTCACACACCTTTTTAGAAAGTGTTTTCTGCTCAATTTAGGAAAATACCAACAACATCTGTTTCTTCTTGTTGGAAATAGGAGAAATATGGCTAAATAATAAATACATATTGATGTTTTGACTAAGCAAACTGTGGTTTAGCAAAATACATTGTAAATCAAATACAAAAAATTTAAAATAAAGTAAGTGTATAATAAAGCAGATTTTAGCTGGGCTTTCAGACAAGAGCAAAGCAGCCTAAGAGAATTTGAACTCTAGTGACCTGTGGGCACTCCCCTGGACCACACCCACATAAAGGAATGTACCACACCTACAGTTTATCAACAAGACCCAAGGCCTGAGCAATCAATTTGCTTGCAACCTTTGTAGCACTTGAAGGTTGTTCAGGGTAATACAGGTACCCCAGGATCTGAAGGCCTCTACAAAGTAAACATTTTATGGGAAACAAAGATATTCTCATCACCTCAGCTGTACCTAAACACCATGTTTTCCTAATTCCAAATAGAACAAAGGAGAAATATTATTTCTCTTGTCAATTAGCATCAGGAATTAAGTGTGCCTTTGAAACTTCAAATTTACTCAGTTCCTGGGGAATAACTTTTCTGCACTTAAATTTGAAAAGCTTTTACAGGGACGAAAACTTACAATATACGTCCTAACACAGTAACATTTGGGACTGCATTGCTGTGATCAGTATCACTGTGGGCTGGTTTGTGGAGACCTGGTCTCTCTGGGTCACTTGGTCACCCCCTCTAACTCGCCATCTTTCTGCCTCTGCCTCTCACATGCAAGGGTGACCAGTGTGTACCACCATCCCAGCTCTGAACTCCGATTTTTAAGATGTTTATATGAAACATTTAAAAAAAATAATGCGGACAAAGATAGAAAACTTGGTCGACATTGAAACAAAAATAGTGCTATTAACTCAGAGAATGGATTTTCTATGAGGCCTTCCAGCTGTGAACAGGCAAAACCACACAGGAATCCTCCGTGTTGGTGCTGGGATTAAACTCAGACTCTGAGCCTGCCAAGCAGGTGACCTGCGCAGAGCTGGACTTCTAGAACTAAATATCTTTACTCAGTTTCGTGAATTAACTTTGAAAGGGGAAGGAAGAACTATGGTGGCTAATATATTTTTTTCTTTAAAACACAACTTTTTTAAAATTGAAGAAAGAAGAAATCTGAGCAAATTTACCAGTGACTTCTGTCAATGTTGGTTAGTTTATTCATGCACTCCACAAATATTTTAATACTTGCTTACAAGGTGTAAAGTTATTAGCACTCATTGATCTTACTAGTTCAGACTTACAGCATTTCCTGTTACATACATTTACATAATTAATAAAACATATTTGAGCCAGGCGGTAGTGGCACACGCCTTTAATCCCAGCACTCAGGAGGCAGAGGCAGATCTCTGTGAGTTTGAGGCCAGCCTGGGCTATAGAGTTCTAGGATGGCAAAAGCTATATAGAGAAACCTGTTTTGAAAAACCAAAAGCAAACAAACTAACAAAAAACAAAAACAAAACAAATCAAATAGATGCATTTAATAAACAAAACAAAAAACATATTTAGCTATTTGAATACATTCAATACATAGGTTTATATAATATATTATATAAGATATGTACGGTCACTATTTTTAGATGACTTTGGAGTAGCTTTAAGCTCACAGCCAAAGTGAGCAGAAAATCTGGCATTCCCACACACCCTACTGCCCCCCTCTCTCCAGGACTTCTCTAGTGTCCAAATCTCACACTAGAGTGATACATTTATTACAACTGATGAAACAACACATCCTTATCACCCAAAGTCCACACTTAATGCTAGCATTCACTCTTGCCGTACTTTCCGGCCTGTTGTTAGTATATGTCATATTTCATCACAGGATCACACAGAATAAGTGGCAAACATTGGTAGGTATTTTTTGTTTTTACTTTGCCTTTCTCAGAGTATCAGTGTTGAAATCATGCAGTATGTTGACAGCACTGGTTGCTCTTCCAAAGGACCTGAGTGGCACCCACTTGGCTGTTCACAAACATCTGTAACTTCAGTTCTGGGGGTCAGATGGGGGACCAGACGCCCTCTTCTGTCCTCCATGGGCACAGCATGCATCTCCTACCCCAGTCCTTCGGAAGAGTAGCAAGTGCTCTCAACAGCTGAGCTGTCTTTCCAGCCCCTAAGGGCTGTTGTTCCACAGCCAGATTTGAGCAGACTAAATTTAACCAAGGTGAAGTGCAACATAGTTGATCTTTATTGGACTTTACTACACAATTACAAGAATTTTCTTGAGCTTTTCTGTGTTGCCCATTGTACCCTATGGAATCCTTTGCTGTAAGGGTTCAGGAAAGATTTGGAAAAATGAAAAAAAAAATGCAGCAAAATGCACGAATTGAGCAACTCATGTCATTGGCCACGTCCAATAACACCCAGTATTGTTTTGTATATGAATAACATGCACATTTTACTTTTTTAATCATTTTTTTATTTTATGTGCATTGATGTTTTGCTTGCATATACGTCTGTGTGAAGGTGTCAGATCCCCTGGAACAGGAGCTACCGACAGTTGTGAGCTGCCATGTGGGTGCTGGGTTGAACCCAGGTCCTCCAGAAGAGCAGCCAGTGCTCTTAACCACTGAACTATGTCTCCAGCCCCCATAACAAGCACATTTTAAGGAAAACAAATCTGGCCTATTATTTTATTTGTAAGATGCCATTGGATGTGAGATGCGTTTCCATTTTGGAATTTTGAAATTATTAAATTCTTTAAAGTAGGTCTTAGGAATGATGGATTAAATGCCAACTGTGGCATTTAAAACCCACGCTACTGTTTGCATGAACGGATTCCATCCTACTGTAATTACCAACAAGTAGCTCTCGACAATGCGAAATTAGTTTTTAAGCGTGATTCTTTCTCACTGATTTTACACCAGTAGAGCAAACGACATTGCAAACCTTAAATTCTTGTAATTGTAGTTTATCATGTAAATCATAGATTGAGGCTACCCAATTATTATTAACCACAGTCAATAGAAAAAACAAACATCTTCAAACTGAATCAATTACAAAATACCTCGAAGAAGGTCGTGGATTATTTTTTTTAAAAAAATAACTGGAATAATAAACAGTTTAAACACAGAACAATAGTAAGCAATATAAATGTATCCTGTATCCATGCTGAAGAAACAAATGGAAACATTTACGACCAGCCTCTCCCAGGACTGATTTAAAATTAGAAAATTAGAATACCGTTTTGTTTTTCCACCGCAGGGGTTCTCAGAATTTGCCCAGTCTAGCCTGAAATTTGTGTGCTCAAGTGCAGGTAATCCTCCTGCCTCAGTCCCAGAAGTAATTGAGCTATGTACATGCTTCCCACACAGTGCCCAGCCTTTATTTTCCCCCATTTCAGTAACGTGCCCGCGTGTAATCAAACCTTAAGCCCTAGCAACATTTTTAACAGCCTTACCAAAAAAAAAGTAACATAATTTAACCCAGCATGTCCAAAATCTATCATTCCAGCAAATAACACAAGTTTTATGAATGAGATGGTTTGTGGGCATCTGCAGTGTACTGGCAACACTAACGGCCCAACCCTGCTTGAACTAGCTACATTTCCATAACTCTCTTAGCTACATCTTAGCCAAGTTACACTCAGCTGCCCTAGTGGACGTACAATCTTGGGCGATTCCAGCATCCAGCATACAGGGATTCCAATTCTGAATCTGGGGATTTGGCCAAGAGAAAGTGTAGAGGCGGCGCGCGCTGCTTAGAGACGGTGCAGGGGGCGCACGGAGATTGAACCCGCGGGCGCGGGCGGCGGCAGCGGTTGGCGGCTGCAGGGCGGCGAGCACGCGGGGGCAGCTCCGCCCGTGGGCGCGCGGGCGGGCGGGCACCTAGACGCGAGGGCACCGCCCCGGGGGGGCGGGCAGCGGACTCCGGAGGGCGGGGCGGGGCGGACCGCACCGTGCCGGGACTCGGGCGCCGGCGGCGGGTACGGAGCAGAACGCAGAGTCGCAGCGAGCGAACGGGTCGGGGTCGGCGGCGGCGGCGGCAGTCGGAAGGGTCAGGACCACGGGAGCCCGAGCGCGCGGCAACGGCCGCCTGGAGCGCGCAGAGCGATTAGCGCTGCGCCCGCAGCCCCCCTACCGCGCGCACGCTGAGGAGCGCGCGGTGCCGAGCGCGCGCCGAGCGGCCGGGGGCGCGCAGGCCCTGCCCGCCCCTTCCGTCCGCACGCCCGCCGCCCCGCCGGCCCTTCCTCTCCCACCTTCCACGCGCGGCCCGCGCCCCCCACCCGGCGGCCCCCGCGTCCTCCTCCCGCGGCAGCGCTGTCCGCGGCGGCCGGAGCGGGCCGGGCCGGGCCAGCGGGCCGGGGGATGGCGCTGCTGGACCTGGCCCAGGAGGGAATGGCCTTGTTCGGCTTCGTGCTCTTCGTGGTGCTGTGGCTGATGCATTTCATGTCCATCATCTACACGTGAGTCGGAGGGTCGGGGCCTCGGGGACCAGCTGTGCTGGCAGGCGTGTGCGTCGTGGAGGCTCGCGGGCTCCGGGGGTAGAGAAAGCTGATCCTCAAACGGTTCCCCCTCTTGATCTCCTTGGGGCGGTGCGGCGCGGGGTCCTGGAGAGGGAATAGCGCTGGTGTCGCGACCGGGCTCCTGGGTTGCAGGAGACTGCAGAGCCAGCCCTGGGGAAGGCGCCTGCTTCTGTGTCTGGTGGATGGTTGCCTGCTCGGTCTGATTGTGTGGGGAATTCGTGTGATTTTTTTTTCCATCTGGGCCAGGATGTATGGTGTATTGTGGGCTTACCCCTCCCTCCGTGCGGGCCACGTCTCTGTTATGGTGATGGTCCTTAACACTCTTCCGGGAGCTGTTTGGCACCACCGGGAGACTTCCCTGTGGGTTTTCTCCTTCCTGGAAGAGCTGTATGCTTACATAGGTGTGGAGCACCTGCCTGCTTTGTAAAACGTCAGTCTCCGAGCCTGTGTACAGTTTTCAGTCCTGTCAGGGTGGCGTTTCAGTATCATTTTTCTTCCTTCCTTTCCTTTTTCTTTTTCATTTTTTCCAATTCTTCATTTATTGGCTTGTTTGGAGTTGTATCCTTTCTCCCTCCACACAGACAATATTTGGCAGGTACTTCCCGAGGCCTACTAGATTCCACCTAGCACTGGGCTGGGGACGCAGATGAGAGCAGGACAAAACTCCTGCCCTCGGGGAGCTTACATTCTAGAAGAATGAAACTTGATAAAAATCCAAATAAGGTTATTCCCTGTAAAGCTTAGGAATAAAACAGAACAGGGTGAAGGGCTGGAGAGAGACATGATATAGGTGGCTAGTTTTGATTCTTCAGTAAAATGCCTTTAAAATGAAGCCTGTGTAAGGAAACGAAATACATGTGTAGAGATGAACTCATTTGGCATTTTAGTCCGTTGTGTGTGTGTGGGGGGGGGGTGTGGATTTTTACCACCAAATAGAATAGGGTAGAATAGGGTGTTAGGGAATTACTTTTAGTTGCTTTTTCCCACTGTAGAAAAGATGTGCTTCTCTCCATTCGGCATGCTGTTTCTTGATACTGAGAAGATGACACTTGTACAAGATAAACTAGCAGGCTTTTTTTTTTCTTTGAAAGTGAAAGAAAACATACTCCAGTCAGTATGGCACTGCTGACTTTAGAATTTTTAAGTTGTATTCATTATAACTACATGGGCTCTTTTTAAAAAATAGTTACTATTTAAGGAATTTAGTACAAGAAGAATTAAAGAACATAGTTATACATATACCAAAATATTATGCTGTTAAACTTCTATGCCTACCTCCCCAATTATATTTAATAGGCAGAGGAGGAAAGAGGAGACCACGTCACGACTCTCGTTCTATAGCCTGCTTTAAAATCTCACCTACTTGATAAATGATTTTTGACAAGCAGTACAGGCCACTGTTGTAGGTGCTAGAAGCAAGCACAAAGAGGCAGACACACCAGACTACTGCCCATGGGGGGCGGCCTGAAAAGTGACTTCCTATTGTTTTTCTCTGTATCAACAACTGTGTGAGCTCTTTCCATCCTTTCAGGCATTTTGGATTCTGAGCTATTAATATTTATTTGTTGTTATTGGTAGGCAATTCGGTTGATTCCGGTTTACTAAGCAGCATTTTAATGATTTTATTTGTATTTCTTAACTTTTTCTTGCATGTTGGGCAAGTAGGTGCTTTATCCCTGAGATATGTTACCAGTCCCTGGGATGAATTCTTATCCATACGTCTCTTTAGTTCACATTTCAGAGGGAGGAAGTGTTGAACTAAAAGTGGTCCATCTTTCCATCTTTGGTACGATGTCGCCTCATAAAGGATGTGACAGCGGCTCACAGTCCCGGCCCTGTTGAACGGGGGCTATCGTCCAGCTCTGCGTCCCTTATTCCTCGCCGTTTCTTTTGTTTTGATTTTCATCCATTTAGTTACTGGTTCCACTGAGTAGCTTTTCAGATATTTATACTCTAGTTTCATAAGTTATGTGGCCATACTCTTTTGTCTGTCCTGCAGTCTGTTGCCAAGTTCATCTGTTTAATTGACAGTAACTCCTGTGTTCATCCGTCTGTCACATGCTGTAATTTTCCCCCAGTCTATTTTATTGTCTCTCAACTTGAGACTGGGGTGTTAAGTGGACAGGTCTTCTGTCTTATTTTTCCTTTCATCGTCTGCATTCCCAATGATATATGTTAGTCATATATCTTAGTCTGCTTTCTTCTAATGTTGTGAATTTTCTTTTGATTTTTTTCACCTTTTACACTTTGATTCTCTCATTTTTTGTTATACAGTGAGACCTGGGGCCCTAATGTGAGTTTCACTTAAATATATACCCAACTTGTTCCCAGGTCGTTTACCAAGTGGTCTGATTATTCCTTTGTTTAGAAAAATAACAGCCTTTTTCATAGACTAAATTCTTTGCACTTTGGTTCTAGTGCTGGATCATGGTCCCATTGTTTTTTTGTACAAGATCTATTCTGCTTTAATTAATGCAGTTTTATTAGCTGGCAAGACAGCCAGCCCTTTCATTCTTTTGCAGACTTTCTTGACTTTTATAAATCCATTTCTTATTTAGTGATGAATTTTAAGATCTTGTTTCAGAGTCTTTAATTTATTAGTTTAAATATTAAATTTATAGCTCAACTTAAAGCAAACCCTTTTACTGAACCTTCTGGAATCCTGCCCCCTCCAGTCTATGCATACAGTAAGAGCATCGCACTTCCTGAACGTTAGCATGATCGATGTATCCGCTACTTCAAATAGCCAGCCAGAGTGTGTTTGCTCCTTGCCTTCAAAATTTTTGTGTTCCATTATTTATTTGTTTATTTTTGTGACTAATGTGTTATAAACAGATTTTTCTCAAAATAATCTGACTTTTTTGTTTGTTTTTGGGATAGGGTCTCACTGGGTGTCTCAGTACTCATTGTAGACCAGGCTGACCTTGAACTCACAGAGATCCACCTGCCTCTGCCAGAGTGCCGGGATCAAAGACCTGTGCCAACCACGCCCAGCTATAATTTTACAGTTTTGAGCATGGTATAAATAAACATTTAGCTTCCTTGAAGTAAAAAGGCTTTGTAATTTTTTTTAAAAAAATACTCCAGGACATTACCTTTAGATTTTTAAAAAGTGTGTGTGTGTGTGTGTGTGTGTGTGTGTGTGTGTGTGTGTGTGTGTGACATGGGCTTGGAGATGCGATGACAGCCTGCAAGAGTTAGTTTGCTTCTTTCTGCCATGTGGGGGCTGGGATCAGGTTATCAGGCCTGGTGACAAGCACCTTTACCTGCTGAGCCATATCTCCTACCAGCTCCTTATTACTCTTTTTTTTTTTTTAACCGATAAGAACATGTTCTGGGCTTGGGTGTGGTGGCACACATGGAAGTAGATGTCTAAATTCAAAGCCACCCTGGTGTTGATGGTGGGTTCCAGGAGAGACAACCAGAGTTACATGATGGAGAGACCCTGTCGCAAAACAAAAATAAAACAAACCGAATTCCTAAACAGAGATGCGCAGATCAAACAAAGGAAACATAATTAACTTATAACAGGTTTCATTTGCTAACTACAGGCCTTGTAAATGCTCTTTTGAAATGGATACGTGAATATAAAACAAATAGGCAGAGTAGTGACCTCGGCACACACCTGTCCTCTCAGCAGGCGGACTGTGCAGTGAAGCCTAGCCTGGGGTAGACTGTGAGACCCTGTCACACAAAAACTAAAGCAAATAACCAGCAGAAGAATTTGTACATAAATTCACGCATTCTCTTTCTGTTGTTGTTGTTTGCTTGGCTGGTTTTTACCAAGTATCTTTTTGTGATCTGGTCCGACCATCATTGTCCACTTTTTTATATGTATGTTTTCAAAATAAATAAATAAATAAATAAGAAAGATATTTCCCAGCTTGACAGGAATTGTTTTTCAGAAGAGGACAAATTCTTTTTTGTTTTTCTTTGCCCTTTCCTTACTGTGTAAGTAAAATCACAGTTGAGTCTCAGCATTTAACAAAGTTAAAAACTATGTAAATAATATTTTGGTTAAAACAGTGTGCAGAATGGGGACCTAGTTATTTATTTGTTGATTTAGGTTTTCCTATGTTGCTCTGGCTATCCTGGAACTCCCTCTTATAGACCAGGCTGGCCTTCTTCTGACTCCCCCAAGTGCTGGGACTAGAGGTGTGAGTCACCACCACCTGGCTTTTTTGGTGGGGAGGGGGAGAACCATCTTTATTTTAATGAAAGGATGTGTTTTCTGAATGAATGTTCAGCTTTATCCTTCCTGTCCTTTTAAGTATGACAAAAATGAATTAGCATATGCTGGTGCGCCTCTCCCCATCCTAAAAACTTGTACTTGCAGCTGGTTGTCTTGCAACCCCCAGGTTTCTAAACACTGACACAGCCCTTGTATCAGGTGTCAGGTCAGCATGAGGGTGGGCTCCCAGCTGTTAAAGGTGCATGTGGAACACTGATATTGCACTGAAAGTGTAAGGAAAACTATTAGCTACAGTGTATCAATGGCACACTGACTCTGTTCTATTGTATCTTACAATTAGATAAAAGTCCTGGCCTGCATTTTAAACAGTGTTGCTGACGTCTGATTCACACATTGACTAGCCCTTTGGTGACGTTATTTGTTCTGATTTCACAAGTCTCACAATTCTCATACCCTCACTCCCCCCCCCCCGCCCCTGCCAAATAAAGACTAGTTGTCTATCAAATAGAAACAGGTGTTTCCCATGTTAAGAATCTGTCTCTACTCACGGATATCTCTGCCACCCACTTTGTTCCTCTTCAACTTTAATACCAAACTGAGGCACAGTCATTTCGTAGTAGTATTTTAGGTGGCAGATACTTTTATGGGAAGGGTCTTATTCCCAAGATTTTGATCTTCTAAAAATAGCAGGTGATCATAGTCTCAAGCAGTCAGTGCAGGCTAAGTGCTCTTTATGGGTTATTTTGTTTCTCCTCTTTGTCAGAGTGAGTTTGGTTTCCTAGTTGGGAACTGAGATGAAAGCATACAAAAGTCTGAACGCAGTTGTTTTCTTTGGAAGCGGAGCCATCCTTTTTGATGGTTGATGTATCTCTCATCCATTCTTGCTCTCTCTTCCCCATTGTCCCTTCTCCTGTAATGAATACCTTTCCCCTCTGTGTATAGCGCTCTACTGATTGACATTAGACCTTACTGTTTTTGTTAATTGTAAGTGCCAGCCTAGCTTGGAAACGCTGCTCTTTAAAAAAGACTTACCTACTTAATTTTATGGGTATGAGTGTCTATCACTGGTACCCACAGAGGCCAGAAAGAAGGACCTGGAGTTACAGTCTGGTAACATGAGCCTCTGTGTAGATGCTGGGAGCTGAACCCGGGTCGTCTACAAGAACAGTAAGATGGCTGCTGAGCCATCTCTCCAAACTCAGAAGTACTTTTTGCTCTTTTCGAGATAAGGTTTCTCTGTGTAGCCCTGACTCTCCTAGAACTTGCTCTGTAGACCAGGCTGGCCTCCAACTCAAATAGATCTGTCTGCTTCTGCCTCCCGAGTACTGGCTCATGTGATGGTTCTAAATAGCGAAATAAAAATTGTAATTCAGTTTTACTACTCACTGATGGTTCTCTTGATTGGTTGTCCGTTTCCCCACACATTGACTCAGTCCATCCCCACGGCTCCCCTACATTGTTGGAAATGTTAATGCTCATCAGTGTCTCTAGAGTTTTGCTCCCTTTCTGCTTCAGCGTTTTGTATTGTCACCTTGTTGTCATTCTGCAATCTAGGGTTCTGAGCTTTAGCTCTTGCCAGGGCTCCCCACTGCCTTCAGGTAGGCTTCTTACACATCCCACAATTCATTGGGGACATAGCCCCACCCTTTTTCTTCAACAGCCTCTGATTATTGGCATTCCTGTGAGTGCACCGTACTGTCTTCAAGATTATCACCCTTCCTCTTTTCTCCTCCCTTTAAAAACATCTTGTTTTTCTTTAATTTTTGCATAACTACTTCTTTCTTTAGACTTTGGTTTTGTAAGGGGCTTGGAGTGGGACTTCTTATGTCTTTCTGTGGTTTGGGGGAATTACCCATTTAAGTAGAAATAGAAAGTGATTTTCCCATTTCATGTATGCATTGTAAGTTATTGAGGGTACAGAAGTTTTGAGATGTTGACTTATTTACCACTGTATCCACAGGATCCTCTAAACATTAAATTACAACTTGTTGAATAAATGATCTTTGAGTTTTTCTAATAGCAGTATTGTATATGTGTGTGTTAATATATTCATTATTTCAGTCTCTGTTGGTAATTGTGCTTTGAGGCAAATGGTCAGAATTTTTGATGCTTTTAGTGGACATAGATTTTAATGAAAGAGGACCAAGTAAAATCATGCTCTCACTATGTCTAAGCCAGTAGCAGCAGGTGAAATAGAACAGATTCCTGTCAATCTGTTTACATCAGTCTGTGTTCAATTTTCCCTCAGAAGGTTTTCCTGAAGGACCAGTTGTCTTGCTAAAAATAATCTTTACATTCACTTCTGTCCTTTGGGGAATGTAGAGCCCAGAACTAGCCAGGGTTGGCTCACAAATGTCCCCATTCTCTCTCCATCCACAGTTTTCTTCCAAACACAGAGTAGTTTAAAGGTTAGGGGCTGCTTTGAATGGGAATTGTGTAGGAATAGGGACCGCTCATTGCATGCTCAAGAGAGCTGTGTATTTTTGAGCATTATCTGGTGGCTTCTTCTTCTGTGAGCCATCTTTCTTGGTTGCTCTCAGCAAAACACGTACTGTTTTCCGTGGGCCAGAGTTAATTGTAGCCTCACCAGAGAGTTAGTGAGGTGGGTTGTTTTTGTTTGTTTGTGAGTCTGTTGTTGAGATCTGCTGGCCTTCCTGTGGTGCTATGACTCCTTTATATTCCGCCATATGCGAGTCCATTGTCCAGTGGGGACAGTTTATGCTGTCCTGTATGGTTAGATAACGCCTGGTTATTTCTTTCTCATGGGAGCCTATGTCAGCAAAGGCTTGCATAAAGAAGGTAGACCTGGCTGCTGAAGCCCATTTAGATGCCCGTCTTTAAATGATACGCTCTCTGCAGCAATAACATGGGTCACAACCCAACCATACTGATCATAAACAGCCTTCCAGAGCCCAAGTGTACGTGGTGATGATAGAGGCCACTCGTCACTGGGGATGGCTGTGATGGGCATGCTGATCGCATACGCAGCCTGATTTGATGTACAATATTAGCAGTCATGGTGTGGAGCACAGGGGAGAAATTCCTGGCGTGGAGCAGTTGCTTTACTGGAATCACACAGCAGAACTTGTAAAATGAAACAAACAAAATAAGAGCACAGCCTGGGGCTATGAAGCAAGATGACCTTTGCCCTTGCAGACTGTATTCTCTTGGAAGCCCTAGGCAAAGTCCTGGAGCCTCACCCCTATTTAAGATTGCTGCCAGCTGCCTGGAGTGGGGGATCAGCCCTGCCTCTGCAGCTAAGCCCAAACAAAACTGCAAGTTGGGGGACAGTCAAGCCTGAGCTGTTGATGGATTAGCCTGAAAGATGGGAAGGCTGAAACAAGGGGTTAAACCATGGAAACCATAGCAGCTTTGTAGAGCTTGATATTAGGAGGAAGCAGACACGAAGCCTCAGACAGTCGGGGCTCATCAAGTCAAAGCGTGGTGGCATCCAGCAGAATCCCTGAGTGTTTCTTCCTGTGGCTCCTGAGTAGACATGTTTAGCTCAGTGGAAAAGGTGGGACTCCAAACCCTTTTTCTCTTTTTTCCCGTGGCTTGCTGCTCATAATGGTTCGTGTTAAGTGGGTCTCAGCATCCTAATGGTGCCTCCAGCTTCACTGTCCCTGTAGCTAACAGAGCCAGCCTTGCACACAGAGCATCTCTCTGGGACCTGACTTAACAGTGGCCTTTGAAGAGTAAAACCAAAATTTGCACAGCCTAACTATATAATAGGGTCATTCACTTTGTACTCATTAACTCATTGTATTCCTGAAGTTGTGATAAAAGCTGATTTCTGAATGTGCAATGGATGTATTTGTTCACAGGGGAGATACTTCACTAGAATAAGAAAATATTGTTAAGAAGCTGAGGTGGGCCGGGCAGTGGTGGCGCACGCCTTTAATCCCAGCACTCGGGAGGCAGAGACAAGCGGATCTCTGTGAGTTCAAGGCCAGCCTGGTGTACAAGAGCTAGTTCCAGGACAGGAACCAAAAAGCTACGGAGAAACCCTGTCTCAAAAAAAAAAAAAAAAAAAAAAAAAGAAGAAGAAGCTGAGGTGGCACACGCCTTCAATCCCACCACTCGTGGAGGTAGAGGAGATGGGTCTCTGTGAGTTCAAGGCCAGCCTGGTCTACAGAGCTAGTTCCAGGACAGCCAGGGCTACACAGAGAAACCCTGTCTCAATAAAACAAAATAAAAACAATTAAGAATATTGTTAAAAATACCAATTATAGCTCATGCTGCCACTAAGTGAGATCTAGTGTTGCAGATATTAAACTAGGTCGCAGAGAGGACTCTCACCTCGAGCGGCATGGAAGTCTGTGGGGCAGCCTCTGCTCTGGAGACTGCTTGGAATTGCATGCTAATCAACAGTTACCTTGAATGGTGTATCCTGCCTGGGTCTCAGCTTGGCTCCTTCCTCACCTACCAGTGTCAAGTGAAGGGGCTTCTGTGGTTGGGGACCAACATGCTGAGGCAGGTTTGAAGGATGGCAACACAGTCGGGGCTCTGCAGAGCCTCTGCCTGCTGGAGAACCCATCTGTCTTTGAAAGGAGAACTCGGCTTACACCATGCAAACCAAAGGGCACCAGCAGTCCTTCTTAACTCGTAGTAACTTGCTATATGTAATGTTTCTTAGTCTCATCTTTGTTTTAGACTTTTGGATGTCCATAAAGCATTTGTTCATTGCAGTGCTGAGAATTGAACCCAGGACCTCACATGTGCTGGCCAAATGCTCTACCTACCCCTGAGCTTTGCCCCCCTAAAGCTTTAGATATTTCCTAAATATTTGATATAATTTTTTCACTTTAAACATTACATCAGCCTATATATTGGCTTTCTTTCTGTTTGTTTAGGCTCTTGATGTCCTTTAACTTGGGATCCCACTACCATAGCCTCCAGAGTGTTGGAATTTCAGGCACATGCCTCTTTGCTTGACTCTTGGGTAGGATTAAACTAAGTCTTAGGTATGTTCTAGACCGTATTTTCCCTTACTCTGTTTTCATCACGTGAAATCACGGTCTCTCTCTCTCTCTCTCTCCACACATGCGCATACATACACGCCATCTAGTTCACTTCTGTTCCTCTCTTCCACTGTTTAACATCCCTAAATCTCTTATCTGAACTTTGGTAATTTGGAGAAGTCACACACAGCAGAAAACACCCTTGAATTACAGCACTGGTCCTTTTTTAAGCTTCTTTTTTCCTGTTTGTTTTGGGCTGTGTTTAGTATTAGCTGTCATTGGATGTTTACTTTTCGGCCTGTATTTCTGGACCTACCCAGCAAGGTAGCCGCTAATATGCACACAATAAAGAAACAACTTGCCCAAGGGCACACAGCTCCTGCTCTGAGGTAGAAACCCAGGCTGCCTGCCACCAGCTCTGGCTTCTAAATCACTCTGCTGTACACCGCCAGAAGCAACCTAAAAATAACCCGGAAGTGAACGAGAGGGAGCCCCATAATGGCTAGGGGATGTTCCTGACAATTTGTGCCGCTCTCCTCCCAGTCTCATAGAACTGCCTTTGTCCATCTTGCTCCTCTTTCTAAAAGCTCCCCCCTCCTTTCAGGAACCCTGTCACTTAGGTCTGTGGTTCTCTGCTTTGTACTAGGAGGGGGAAGGGGACTTAACAAGCCTCAGCTGCGAGGGTCTCACCCCTGGAGTTTTAGATTAAATTGGTCTCAGCGTTAGAAGTTTTTAGCTCCCGGGCGATTGTGATGCGCAGCCCCTGGTGGCTGTTCATCCACAGGTGTGTCCTGCACTGTCCCCTCTCAGCTTCCTTCACTTCTCCACATAGCCCAGAAGCCGCAGTTTGCCCTCGCCCTTTGCCTTGCCTCACCCTGCTCGGCGTCATGTATCAGTTTGCCCAGTTGTCCTGGATCCATCCAGTGGCTTTAGCTTCTCAGCTTTCAGGGTCCTGCAGAGGGCCGTGGCTGACCATGTGGATTAGTACTTGCTACACATTCATGGTCTCAGATCACCGTCCAGAAGCACTTGGCGTCTGTATTTAGTGCTGTCTGTTGCACCATGTCTTCACCATCCTACTACGTTCTTGGCAGATGGCTCTAATCCTTGACTGTGTTGTGGATCCTTTAGCCTTATCTGTATCTGCAGATATTCTTACAGATTCCCTCCAGGGAAGTCCCCCTGTTCCATCCGGTCACTCTTGGGCCCTTTCTCTCAATTCTGCTGTTTTAGGGGAACACAACATTTTCACTATTATCATGCCTTACCTCCTATTTATTTACTTTCCCGTTTTAATTTTTTAAATTATGTATGTACTTATTGCCATGTGTATTTATTGGGAATGCCACCGTGAGCATGTGGTGGTCAGAGGAGAGCTTTCAGGGGTCTGAAACCTTTCTGGTCCTGAACTCGGGATGTCAATCTTGGCAATAATTTCCTCTTACCTGCTGAGCCATTTTATTAGCTCTAAGGACTCACATTTTAAATCTGCTTTTAAAAAAGATCTGTCTGCTTCTGGGCTCCATCAAATGCTTCGTTGCTGCTAAAAGTGCTCAGAAGTCACCAGGCACAGCCCTAGTACTGTGCACATTTTATTGGCCCGCCCTCCTGACAGCATCTATTGCTGTTCTTTCTTTACAGAGACCTTTGTGTTTCTTTTTATTCATGTGTTTGTACGTGCCTGCCTGTCCGTTTGTGCACCGTGCTCAGGCTTTATGACTGTCACGACTAGTTCCTTGAGCTCAGCCCTGGAGCCATCCAGGTGCTCGCTCCATCATCAGACAAGCCCCATGGATTCTTCACCTGCGGTTCCTTTTGGCCCTTCCTTCCCTGCTCTCCCTTTTTCTAGCATTCTAAACTGTACAGCTTGCATTTTCTTTTTTGTTCTGGACGATTGTAATATCTTCCCCTGCCTTCCATCTCCCTGACCTGCACTTGGTTCTTTTCACTTAGTGCTGTTTCATTTTGGTCTTTCATGGTTACCCCTTGCTGTCCCTTCAACATTGCCTGTGAAGTGCAAGCATTTTACAGTGGGAAGAGACAGCACTGGCCAAACTTGGATGTGCTAAAACCCAGGTTCTGTTTTAGCGGAGGAGTGGGGCAGTGGAGTGGGCCACACTCAGACAACTCTAGCAAGAGCCTCTCCCTCTCCCTTCTCCACAGAGGTGGGAGCTTGCTTTGCTGGTACTCTGTTACAGCTCTAATCTGAACAAGGTGAGAAACACCTCATTGTGTTCTGGGCACTTAGAACTGCTGTGATAAGGACCCGTGTGCAGCCTGAAGGCGAGAAAGGAAAGTAAGTCTTGTGTCTTAGGCAGAAGGAAAGCTCTAGTCCCAGTAGCATTTCCAGGTTGGTTTTGGCTTCTTCTTGATTCTTGATTTTGCTGCCCCGTGTGTTTTACCAGGTCTTTGCATGCCTGGCTGTTCTTACAAGGTGCAGACATTTTGAATTTCACTCTCTTGGGTTCTGGCTATTTTTCTGGTCTCAACTCTGTCTCCTGCATGTAGAGGAGTCCACAAAAATGTCCTTAGGGGCTCCCTGACCTGCACGTGGCCAGGAGGTGATCTCAAAGGCGTAGTTTGACCCTGCCTCCTCTGTTCCTGTGTTTGTGAGTCTTCCTTAACCTAGTGCTCAGTGTCTATAACTGTCCTTTCCTAGAGGTTGTTTTCGGGTGGAAGGACAAATCCACTTTGTGTTGCTTTATTTTGTCTTAAAGTTGAAGTCCAGGGGGGAGACTTGGGTTTTTGATTCTTTGTTAAGAGGGGTGAGACTTCATGCTGTTTGTAACAGCTCCATAGCATAAACAACCAGGTGTCCACAGCTGGTAAGTAGATAACTGTGAGGCAAGTTAGTAGGAAGAATTCTGTAACCAGGATGAATAAGCTAAAGCCAAACTATCAATGTGGGCGAATTTCATGCTAACATAATGGTGAGCAAAGGATGCCAGATATAAAAGGTAACTTGACAGTTGGACATAGGGGGTCGGGTCTGCTAATGCTGTTGTTTTATGACCTGGGTACAGGTTGTAGGAAGTTTCGCCTTAGCAGATTCCTTGCATTGCATATTATACATGGCCTTACATTATGTACCAGTTTTTAAAAGTACCCATTGTGACAGAACGGTCAAAGACATAAGCCATATGCCATGGTGGTTCAGCAAAACTGAATTCCCAGTATGAAACCCGGAAGGAGAAAGTACAATCTAGAATCTCAGCAGAAAGTAAGCCTCCTGTTCTAGGTTTAGGGTAGACACCTATGAGAAGACCTGTGCATTGTGCAGACACCGTAGGTCTAAATCCACGCTGCTTGCCTACCAAGCAAGTGGTCTGTTTATATCATTTCGAAAAATGTTACTGCGGGTTTAGTTTATAACACACTCGTCACAGTCTAAGGAATTATTCCTGCATGTGACAGGCACAGTTCCTGTCCTAGCTCCAGAACACAGTTTTGTTGGCCTATCTGAGTTTTGTGTAGCATGTGCACAATCCCCCTTTTAAACCATAAGTTATTGACAGTAGGCAGTGTGTCAAGCATTGTACCTCAGATACATAGGGCACCATCTAGCATACACTGGGACTGAGTCTGAGGGTCAATAGAGAAATGCTATATAGGTGTGGAGTAACACTGTGCTACGCAGAGTGCTAAATATGCATGGTTTTGATTAAATGGGTATTCTTTTATGGTTTTGATAAATATTTCAAGTAAACTGAACCATAGAGCTTTGTCAGCTGTATTACATAGAGTCAACACAGTGTTCTCCAAAGTGAGAGTGCGTGTTCTAGGGAGAGTGAGCTCCACATGGATCTCTTGGCATGTGGAAGGAAATACTAAGGGCCGGTTAGGTAAAGAGGAGCAGCACAGTGTCGTATGGTTTTAATTTGCGAGAAATCTCAAAAGTGGTCCTTATCCATTCTCCCCATTCATCAACCTAGAAGCCGTAATGAGTCTATACAGCAGCTCTGCATTCTCAGTGTGGAAAGCTCAAGAGGAAGGAGGCCTGTCAATAGTCTTACAGTGGGTGTCTTAATAAAAAGGGGAAGGAGGTAGGACTTACTACTCTCTCAAACTTCCAAGACCACTTCGGTTTAGAAGACCCCTCCCTGTTGCTGTTGCTCACTTAGCTACCGCCTGCCAGATCCAGTGGGCTTACTAGAGGGCTACATGCGTCTGTGGATTGATTGGTCGGCACATTGACATCAGAGTTTTGAGACGCCTTCTTAGCACTCAGTGGATCAGTAGGTATGAATCACTAGATTTTATCGGTATGGGGCTTCCTCAAGCTAAAGATAACTACCGTTTGATTCATTAAACTTCTGGGTGGATAGCAGAAGGCTTTCAGCATGTAGTAGATACACCCACAGACTCATATTTATTGAGGCATATTTGCAATAGCCAAGCTACAGGGTCTGACTAGTTACCCGTCAACAGATAACGAAAAGCTGATAGACATTTTAGTCAGCCATAGAGAACAACAAAATGATGTCATTTGCAAGGAAGTGGGTGGAACTGCAGATCATTGTGTTAAGAGAAATTAGCCAGACTCAAGCAAATACCATGTTTTTGCTCATACACAGCCTCAAGATTAGTAATAATAATGGGTGTTTATGAAGGGGCATGGTAAAGAAACTGCCCATGTGACCACACCATTTATTAGGGGGAAAGTTTTTAACTGTAAGACAGAACATAAAGAACATCCAGAGACATCTGAAAGAGTCCAGAGCAGAGAGAAAGAAAGCAGATTGGACATGGCTAGAGCTATCTTCAAGAAAAGCCAGAGAGAATAGTGAAGATAGCTGATAGGCAGGGGAAAACTTTGTCATTGTATGGACAACAAATGGGGATGGGAGGGGCAGGTAAAGACTGGGGGAACCTGGAGGCCAGCATGGGCTTTGATATGTAACCACTGGCGCATTCCTCTTCTGCCAGAGGCAAGGGGAATGACCCCTTTGGGGCACAGGATATAGTGATATTTCATTTGTATTTTAACTTTGCCTGAAGTTCAGAGAGCAAAACCGCTGCACTGATCAGTCTTGTAGATCAGGCAGTGGTGACACACACCTTTAATCTCAGTAGCCTCACTGGTTTGCCATAGAAACCAGGCAGCAGTGGTGCATGCCTGAAGTCCCAGCCCTAGAGAGAGGAATATGAAACAGGCAGAGACAGCTCTAGGTCACTCTCACTTTG
This sequence comes from Chionomys nivalis, assembly GCF_950005125.1. NCBI lineage: Eukaryota > Metazoa > Chordata > Mammalia > Rodentia > Cricetidae > Chionomys > Chionomys nivalis. The sequence goes on along the minus strand of NC_080101.1, from coordinate 14,216,780 downwards.
AGGATTCCTGGAGGCAGGATCACCATTTCTGGCTAAGGTAGAGGTAAGAATCAGTGGCTGGCTCTTTAGCTTTTCTGACCTTCAGGTTGAACCCCCAGTATCAGTTTCTGGGTTTTTATTAACTGTGCTATACCAGGAACCCATTTCATAGCATGTGAGGGATGCAGGCTTTTAGCTAACCACCAGAAATCCTTCTGTAGTTCAGTGCGAGCTCATTTCTAAATATACGATTCCCTGAGACCTAATACTAATAAGAAGGCATGAAAACAGAGTTGGTGACTCTAGGGACAGATATGAACAGAAGAAGGGCTACAAAAGAAAGTAATTGGAAGTAGTGAGAAAAATGTTATAATAAAATGTCCTTTTAGCCTGGTGGTGTGGTGGTGCATGCCCTTAATCCCAGCACTCAGGGAGGCAGAGGCAGATGGATAGACAGAGCAAGTTCCAGGACAGCCAGGGATACACAGAGAAACCCTGTCTCAAAAGACAATAAATAAATAAATAAATAAATAAATAAATAAATAAATAAATAAATAATAAATTTCTTTTGATAAGTGAAAATGGACCAATAATAAATTGCTAGTCTTAGGCCTTTTGTCCTGTTATCTCCATCAGTTATGTTTTTCATCATTTCTGGGTATTTTTTGTTTTGCCTTTATTCTCTATAATGTGTTCTGGGTAGTTTCGTCCAATTTAGTGTCCAGTTCTGTCTTCTACTGCTGTGTGCAATTTTCTTTCTTATCTGACCTTTGAGCTGCTCATGGCATAGGACACTGGTCCTCAACCTCTCTAACGCTGTGACCCTTTAGTTCCTCGTGTTGTGATGACACCAACCATAAAATTATTTTCACTGCGAGATCATAACTGTAGTTTTGCTACTGTTATGAATTATAATGTAGTCTTAGGTGACCCCTGTGGAAGATTGGTCGCACCCCTCAGACTGAGACGCACTGGCATAGGTGCATGCTTTGCACTTGGTTCTTCACGGTGTCTCGTCCCTCGGCGACTGGCTCTAAGAGAGACAGTGTCTCCAGCTTTCTCTTACAGCCTTTTCTTTCTGGGATTCCAGACATTGACGCAAGGTGTCCAAACAGATTTTTTTTTAATCTTCCTCGAAGCACACTTGTCACATTTCCAGATTGCAAGGTAGAGTAGTTAGCCCCAAGGCGTTCTTGGGCTCCAGTCTGCAGTAACTGAGGGGTTTCCATTCTGTGCACGGGCTCTGTCAGTTCCATCGTCACAATCTCTTGAAGGACCAGACAGGTGACTTAGGCTGAAACAGGAGGATCAGGAGTTCAAGGCCAGGCTGTGCTCCACAGCTTGTCTCTGTCAGTGACTGGCAAACTGTGGACATGTGTGACCGGATGGGATGGGTGGGAGTGCCAGGAAAACTTTTATGAGACCCTCAGTATTTTTCAGGATGCAGGTTTGTGATACCACGTTGCAGGATCAGGTGGCTAAAGTGTGCGAGGTGAACTCTGTTTTCACTCCCGCCATCCAGCCGCCCCTTCACCAGGAGGGTTTTTGCAGACACCTATCTGGGCTGCCATTTTGTTAGAAACGGGAAGATGTGTTTGTGTGCGTGTGGCCATTGGTGTTAGATCCTGGGTTTGCTTCCTTTAACGCTGCGGGTGGCCCTGTAGACCGGTATTTTCCAGTGTGCCCTAGCTTGACATCTTGCCAACTACTAAGAAAAAGAAATAGCCAGTTACTGCACAGGTGTATGGTAGTGTCAGATAGCTACATTTTAAGTTTTCTGAAAGCCTTCTCTCAGTTCCTTCTCCTGGCAAAGCAGTATAGCAGCTGCTGCGAACAGTCCACACTTGGATGGTGTTCCAACGGTTCCTAGTGTTTGGTGTCGTGGCTCAGAGGCTGACACTACTCCTACTCCTGAAATGTGTTGATTTACATTTTCCTATTGTCAGCAACCTAGTTTCTTCTTCAAAGATGTTTTCGTGGTCGTTTGTGAGACTGTAGGCGTTTGCTGCAGTGCCCTCTGCCTTCCTCTGTGAGCCCAAGCTGCCTGGTGTGCACCGGGCACGGCTCTGGTGCACACTCACGTCATCCGTGCATTTGTAGTATCGGTAGCACGGTTCTTTGAGTTGAAGATGTGATGGTTCTAATGGGGCTGTTGTCTGCTAGGTCTCAGTTGGTCTTCATGCTCCTGGCAGGACTGCTGTCTGGCTGGAGCAATTCTAAGATGCCATTCATTGCAGAGATATTAAAGCGTGGAGACACCTGGGTCCCAGGACACCTTGTAGCTGGACCCATGAGTGCTCCCACATCTAATTACTGCCAACTGCCTGGTGACTGGCTAAGAAGTGCAGAGGGAGACCTGGGCATGTCCTCTTCTCCACTTGGCTGGGGCCCCTCATTAGGAGTTGTATTGTCTTTGGCATGGACCAGTGATGTGAATCAGAGCCGGCTTCTCTGTGAACTGGTGGTGCTGGTGTATCTTCTGGTGTCTCTCAGAAAAGATTTTTGATCTGAGTTGTTTTTTGTTTTCTTCTTTTTCCTTCCTTCGACCTTCTTTTCTACCCTGCCAGCCTGAGCTTCTTGCCATTAGGCATTCACTCCGTTCGCCTTGCTCACTTGCTTCTGTGCGGCCTGCTTGCTGCTGCTCTATTATAGTACATGCTCAGAGTATGCTTACCACACTTCCGTAGCCTTCTGACACATCCTCAGCTTTCCCTACTTTGGTAGCTCTCTGGTTATTTCTGGCAGTCTGAGAGGTAGGGCAGTCATGTTGTCTAGAGGGAATCTGAACTCAGGGCCTCGTGCTTGCACAGCAGACATCTCACCCACTAAGCTATCTTCCAAGTCAGTATGCATCCACCGAATGCCTCTCTGGGACCCCACAGTTGCTAAGCACTGGGGCATAGACCTGAGTAGCAAACACGCAGTGTGCATCTGTGTACCAGTCTTCATTGGAACATCCATTCTGCTTCCTGCTAATTTTCCTACCCTGGGAGCTTGTTTTGTTCATCTTCTCTTCATTTTCAGGTCTCCTCAGAAAGATGTCAGTTTGAAAATTCCCCTCTTAGTCCTGGGCTGTGGTATAGTTGTAGAGGGTTTGGCCAGCTTGTGAGAAGCCCTGGGTTTGAGCCCATAAACTGGGAGGTTCAAGAGTATCCTTGGAAGCCGGGCGATGGTGGCGCGCGCCTTTAATCCCAGCACTCGGGAGGCAGAGGCAGGCGGATCTCTGTGAGTTCGAGACCAGCCTGGTCTACAGAGCTAGTTCCAGGACAGGCTCCAAAGCCACAGAGAAACCCTGTCTCGAAAAACCAAAAAAAAAAAAAAAAAAAAAAAAAAAAAGAGAGAGAGTATCCTTGGCTATATGAGACCCTGTCTTTAAAACACATGCACATAGACAAAAACTTAGAAGCAAAATCACCTCCCCTTGAGGTGCCCAGACTAATCAATCCTTTTGGAGGTGTCTTCCTTTGTTCTGCCTGCCTTGCTTTCTCTTGGCCTTTGTGCTTTTATTAAAGCCTTTATTAAAATATTTAACCCCAACGCTGCTTCAAAAGAAAAAGAAAGGGGAGGAAAATCTCGTTTAATGATCCATCAGCATTGTGGGCGCTTTCTTTTGATCTCACACCAACACATTCTCTAGGAATAACTCGTGTTGTTTTTGTTCTTTTTAGCCGGTTACACCTCAACAAGAAGGCAACAGACAAACAGCCATATAGCAAGCTCCCTGGTGTCTCTCTTCTGAAACCGTTGAAGGGGGTGGATCCTAACCTAATCAACAACTTGGAGACATTTTTCGAACTGGATTATCCCAAAGTAAGTGTGGTGCTTGCTGTGCCCATGAGAGATGGTCTAGACTGTGGGTTTGGTTTTTGGTTTTTTTAGTTTCCTCATTGGAAACATTGGGAATTTTAACACTGCATATAAGGCAGAAGTACTGATGTTGTGTATACGTAAAATTAAAGTAAGGTTTGCTTGCAATAAGGAAGTTGGAAGGTTTTCAAGCCCATATTCTTTAAGTGAATGCAAAGGGAAGTTTATTCTTGTGAATGGAAAAAAAATGTATTTTGTGAATTATAAGCAAACCTTAGCATCTGTCTTAGAATCCACGTGCTTTGGATGTGGAATGTAACCTCACATTGTGGTTTTTCTGCCGCCGTCCCATCTCAGAGCTCAGAGAACTAGGTCCATGTGGCCCTTTTCATGTTCTGTAGTATCCTTGTCATTTAACTTGGTGGAAGGGAAAGCTGTGTTGATCTTCAGTATGGAATGAGGAACAGCACACACCAGAGGCAGTTTCTAGTCTCATGTAGTTTACTTTCTGAAGTAGAAAGCCAGAGGAATCGGTAAGATGCCTGCATCTAAGGGAGGCGTGTTCTGTCAGTATTTCCCTTTGGAAACTCTAACAGTGTGGTCAAGTGTAGCGCAAGCCATCTAGTTCTTGAGCTCAGACAGCATATTTGATATTGCCTTTCAAAGTGTTGAATTTAGAGGTGGTTTCTTTAAAAACCTCTCTTGTCTGTGCTGTTTCCCTCAGTTTCCCAAATGAGTTCACAAGTGCACTTGTCTCCTGTTCTGTGCCAGCAGCTGCTCTAGGGACTCGGAGTCTTAAGTTCATTTGTAGGAGGGATATAGTCTATATTTGTAACCCAAATATAAAATTTTCTGTAAACCCTCGAGTATAACGTTCTTAAAAATAATTGCTCAAGATATGTGTGTGTGTGTGTGTGTATGTATGTATACACACACACACATATATATGTATGTATGCACTTGAGGGGTAGGCTGTACCTCAGTAGAGCATTTGCCTGGCTCTGGGCTCCATCGTCTGAATCTCTAAGCTCCATCAGCAGTGCTGCATAAACTAGGTGTGGATACAGGCATAAAACCATAGTCCCTGGTACATAGGGAATTTGAGGCTAGTGTAGGCTATATGAAGCAGGTGGAGGGAAAATGTATTATTTTGCTTGATATACAACATAATCAATTCACGTATTAAGCACATCTGGTAGAGCCACTGCTTGAAACGCTCTCTCCGCCCAGCTTATTCATACCTATGGAGCAGCAAAGGGTTCTTCCGGGTGAGCCTGTCTGAGCAGCTCGTTAGGAAGAAAGCTAGCTGTTGGGTTTTGCCCTTTAAAAAGTCACGTAGCCTTTTAATCTTCATTATTAAGGACACAGTCTTTCTCCACCGAGTGTGTTCAGAGCGCAGGAAGCTTGTAGACTCGGCCCTCTGGGAAGTTTCAGGGGTGTGGTAGGAATGGCCGCCTTTGCTCTCAGACTTTCACCCGGCCTTTTGAGGCCAGATGACTAATGGTTGGGTTAACCCTTCTTGAGGAGCACTTTTGATCAATCATCAGTGAGGCGCATATTATTGGATAGAATTTGTAGAAAGAGGTAGAAATCATGAGGGATGCATTCCTTGTTTTCCCCATCTTCTCCCACTTTCCTGCCAGTTTTTGGTGAGGTGCGGTGCATGCTGAAGGCATTATGAGTATTTTGTTTCCGCTTCCTGCATTTATATACTTATAAAGAAGTAAACAGGACGGGCTTTCCCGTGACTCGAGCGAGTCTCTGTGACAGCTGTGGTAGGGCCGTTCAAGCCTTCACAATGGCCGCTCCAACTAAATAGCGTTGAGCAAAGTGAAATTCTGGGTGTTTTCATGCTTATGAGGGCCGTGAAGGATGCCTTTCAGGGGAGTAAATGTTCAGTCAAATTCTGTTTGATCTAAAAAAAAAATGTAAACAGCCAAATAAATTAAAAAAAAAAATCTAATGACATTTTGTCCTTAATGGGGCTTTGTTTGTAATTTATAGCACCTTCAGGAAGTGAAACTGCATTCTAGGACACAGATTCTGGAGAACGGGGAGGGCCCTGGGCTTTGCTTCCTCTCAGTGTAGGTTTTTACACTCCCGCCCATCTTACAAGCACCGCGTGTAGGTTCAGGATATGCAGGTTGTTGTTGGGGTGGGGCCTGTCAGGGAATGACAGCCATCAACCTCGGGCACTGCCAGGCTCTTCCTGTTGCTGACAGACAGCTCCTTGGCCTGGAGACACTCGCCCTGAGCATCTGCACCCTTAGGATTCCTCCCTAAACTTGTAAACTCTATGTACACAGTTGCTTCTTTTTTCACAGTTTTTGATCAATCTAGAAACGTTCATAGTGAGGGCTTTATGTACGAGGTTAATCAATGTTAGTTCCTTCTTTTGACTAGTATGAAGTACTCCTTTGTGTACAAGATCATGACGATCCAGCCATCGATGTATGTAAGAAACTCCTTGGAAAATACCCAAATGTCGATGCTAGATTATTTATAGGTAAGTACCAGGGTTCATGCTAGACGTTTTGCTTTGGGTAGTTTTAAATGTCAGGAATCTTCTCTGCGGTAGACTCTAGATGAGGCACTCAGTAAAGGTAGATAGCATGCTTGCTTTAAGTGTGTTTCCTTCGGGGGCAGGGGGGGAGATAATTCTATTAATTCAAGGGGAGTTATGGGAAAAAAAGTTTTGGTTACCAAATGACATACAAATAATATCGTGCTCAATAATCAGGTATGAGTATTTGTTGTTTTGTTTTTTGCTGAAATCTTTTTTCCTTTTTTCTGTTTTGACTTGTCCCTCAGTCCAGTATCTATCTAGTCTCGAGCTCCTGGCCATTCCAGCAGTGTTGGGCAGGTTTCCATCTCATGGGGTGGACCTTAGTTATAATCAGATCCATATGTAATCAGTTACGCTCACACTTGTGTGCCTCTGTTGTACCAGTGTGTCCTACAGGCAGGTGTGCAGAGCGCCCTCCAGTACCGTGAGCACCAGCCAGTAGGGGTAAAGGCTCTGGTGGTCACCAGCTCGATTTCTCCATGTTTAGTGAGTTATGTAGGTGTTGTCTTCAGCAGTGGGGCCTTACCATCAGTTTGTGGGAAGCAACCAATAGCCTTGGTGATAGCCTGGGCTTCTTGGAGGATTTTAAGGGACCCCTTTGGCCAACAACTTGATTAATTGTAGCCTATTCCCAGCACTGGAGGTTTCATTTGCTAGAGAAAAATGTCCAGTTGGAGCTCTTTCTCCCCCATTATCTGCCGATCCCATTTCGATTTCTTTCATACAACTTTTATGGTATGAGGTTTCCAGAGACCTTCTCGGGATCCTGAGCTCGCTCGGGATCCATCCCTCCTGTATTGCTCATATTCTTTTTGTTTCTAAGGTGTTTTCAATGATAGCCTGGTCTTTATATAATGGTTAGGGGTATGCTAATGATGGTCAATTTCTCTACGTCGTCATAACTACTATAACTTCAAATGAGTCCTGTGGGTTTTTTTTTTGTTTTGTTTTCAGTTATTTCCTACCACTAAATAAAATGCATGTATTTATAATAATGTATAGCATGAAGTTTTGAAATATGTATATATTGTGGAATGGCTCGATCAAACTAGTGAGCAAGTATTCTTAACACTGATTTGTGATGAGGAGTCTCAGCAGTTTTCGGGTTCTCAGCCCATGGCTGTTACAACATCATTATGTTGTACGCAGTGTTAAGCTTCAGCTCATAGTGGCAGTGGAAGAATTTGCAAATAGAAAACAGACTGGATTGTCAAAGAGAAAGTTAATTCTCCTTTTGTGAATGAGTAATTTATTATGAGTAATTGTGAATACTTAAAAATTTTAAATGTTTAAATTATGAAATATGGTAGTACTTTTTCTTTCTCCATCATGTATCTTTTCAGCATTATATAAATCTGTTGCTATTGTACCTTTGCATTTTTAGGTGGCAAAAAGGTTGGCATTAATCCTAAAATTAATAATTTGATGCCAGGATATGAAGTTGCAAAATATGATCTCATATGGATTTGTGATAGTGGAATAAGAGGTAAGATTTTCTTATTTTATAAAACTGTTCACTTGATCGTAAAATACCAAAAACATTTTGAAAATATATTATTTATCAATCTTTGGTTTGTGTGATAATTTACGTCATTATTTATGGTATTATGTCAATTTTAGTCACTAAGATTTTAACTTTTATTAACCTAACCTAGATGCTACATGTATTAAAACATTTGCATTTTGAAAATTTCACCCATTGAGAAAGTCATGATGATCCATTATCCCCATCTACAGCCTTCCTCTGGTGTAACATTTATTCTTTGTTGGACACTCTAATACTCTGTTTTATTCTGTAATACACTATTTTACTCAAAGAGTCAGATCAGTGAGCTCATATTCCCCAAAATACATAAATTTATTTAAAGGCATTTGTGTCTTTTTTAAAATTTATTTAAATTTTAGCAAGAAGGTTTTTTGTTTGGTTGGTTTGGTTTGGTTTTTTTTAATGGTTATTTTTGAGACCTGTTGAGACAGAGTCTCATTATGCAGCCTTGGGATTCACTACACAGACCGGGCTGATCTTGAACCTGTGGCTATTTTGCCTATCCCTTCAGACTGCTGGGGTTACAGGTATGAGCCAACATACCTGTTGCCTTTTACATACCGAGCAGGATTTATAGGTGTAAGCATTTGTATTAAGCTCCATGGTATTTTTGTTAGGTTGAGTTCCTTGTCCTCATAGTGATCTAGTGGCCTAAAGAGTTTGTCATCCTGGCTGTCCTGGAGGAAATGTTGCCAACATGCCTGACCTTCACCCGCTGGCTGCCACTAGTTCCCTTCCCCCTACTCAACTCTCCAAATGTCACTTGTAAGGAACGTCCTGGGTGGCGCACGCCTTTAATCCCAGCACTCGGGAGGCAGAGGCAGGTGGATCTCTGTGAGTTCGAGGCCAGCCTGGTCTACAAAGGGAGTTCCAGGACAGGTTCCAAAGCTACAGAGAAACCCTGTCTCGAAAAAACCAAAAAAAAAAAAAAAAAAAAAAAAAAAAAAAACATTACCTAAAATAGGGAGGGATTTTTGTTTCTTGAGGTGCAGTGGATTGAACACAAGATGTCATTCGTGACCAGCAAGTGCTCTGTACCACCAAACTGTAGCCACAGCCCAGCCTACCCCTAAGTCGGGGTCTTTGTCTGGCTGCAGCCTTCTGAGCAGCCAGGACTACAAGCCTGCGTCACAAAACTCTATTGCCATATGGGTATCTTAAGACACAGACACAACTTGTTTGTTTTATACCGTAGGTTTAGTTCTTATCAAAGAGAAGGAAATAAAAACAGTTATGTAGGATTTGAGATGTTTGCCATTTGAAGGTTAGACATCGGTTCAAATTTTTCATTGCCTTAAGATACAAATTTAAAAATTAACATTCAGTAACCTTACAAATTAATGAGGAATGTTAGAAATCGAGAAATCGAGGATTCATGGCCCAAATTCATGTTCAATATTCATGTTTGTTAATTTAGGTTATATTAATTTTAATTCACACTTGTCATGCCTTCCCAACTCAATCAGGTGCATATTACTCCCACTGAGAAGGTAGGCTCACTCCTGTGGTTGAGGTGTCTATGGAAGACCAGAGGTCCTTTGGCCTGCTCTTGCCTATAGGACAATGTCTTTATTCGAGTGTGGAGGTTCTGACATAGAGGCTGGTACCTCATTAGGGAGGAAGTTCTCAGGCCTCTGAGGTCACTGCCAGCTGAACTACATTCTGTCTCTGAACCATTCTCATTTTGAGTTTTGGATGGTGGTTCTAGACTATTGATTTCCATAAACTCCATTGATTAAGCTTAGTAATGTTATTTCAAAGAAAACAAAGACTGCCGCTGGCACATACTGGCTCAACCGCTCAGGCTAAAAATGTGTAGCTTTTTAAAGTTTTATCTTCTCAGAATAAATGACTGCTATCTATTAAATCCAAATGGTCAAATGAACATATTTTTATTGTAGTTTACTAGCAATTCAAAATATATTGCATTAATGGACATTTTACTAAAGAGCTGTGTTTTGTTTTGTTCCTGTCCCCTCCCCACCCTTCCCCCCTAAATTTCAGTCATTCCAGACACATTAACTGACATGGTCAATCAGATGACAGAGAAGGTGGGCTTGGTTCATGGGCTGCCGTATGTAGCGGACAGACAGGGCTTTGCAGCCACGTTAGAGCAGGTAAGTACAGTGTGTAAGTTGTGATGCCAGCTCATTGGTCTCTGTCAGGTGGGGCAAGTTCTCAGGTCCCTGGGAACCTACTGCTGAGCTGCCCTCACCCTGACAGAATGGGCTGTCCTGTTTTCCCCCAAAGAAAACATAGTTCTTGCAAGTCTGTGTTTTTTTTTATTAAAAAAAACAAAAAAACAAAAAAAAAACCCTTTGATTTCCTTTTAAAATAAATGTCTTGAAAAGCATGTTTTCCTCCTCCTCCTTCTCCTTCTTTCTTCTTTATCATGTAGGGAATGATAAATTGTGGAGACACAGAAGCACACCCCCTGCACACACCCACTAATTACAGCAATTAAGGTTCAGTTTCATTTGGTCATTTTGGGCACTGGTGGTGGTTTTTAGTTTTGTTTTTCTCGTGTGCCCTTTAAAAACCGTGGTTGAGAGTGTACTCTTGAAGCAGTTTATGTATTATTTTCCACATCACGAGCTTTTCCCATATTAAAGCTTCACAAAGGACATTTTTATTGGCTGACTGCTAATCTGCCGTACCTACTTCTTCCTACACTATTAAACAGAACGCAAGACTTGTCTTTGTGTCATGGGGAGAAGACTCCCGGTTTCGGTTTTGATGTTTATCCACTTCCTCTTCAGCACAGCTTACATTCGCTTGATTTTTCTAATCCCCACAAGTCTGAAAAGGGAAAGGCACATTATGAGAGCTTTGATTTGACCTTTGGCAATTTGATCTCTCTCTAACTCTTTCTGACTCTCATGTGCATTTGCATGCATGTTCAGGAGTATATGTGTGTAGGAGGATGGGTGTGTGTGGGGGGGGTGTTCAAGGTCAATATCAGGTTTCATCCTCAGATACTTCCCACCTGATTTTTTGAGACATAGTGTCTCACTGAACCTGGAGCTTCCCAGTTTGACTGAACAGAGTGGCCGACAAGCCCCAGGGACCCCCCCCCCCCCCAGCAGCAGTTCCCACAAGTCTGGGATTATAGGTGCATACCACATCTAGCTGTTTTTATGTGTATGCTGGGTCTGTAACTGAGGTCATCATGTTGACGTGGCCCTTACTTTGCCAACTGAGCCATTTCCCAAGTCCATGGTCTCTCTCTTAACACTGACTTGGGAAATATTTCTCCTACTGCCAGAAATTGTAGTCTTAAAATCTTGAGTTTTTGACTGATAAAATGAATTTCAGGTAGCTGTCTTAAAATAAAATACTATTGGTCCTTTTACTTTAGAAATGTCCACATAGATGTTTATGTCAGTGAAACGCACCGAGTCTGCTATGCTTAGAATGAATGGAGATCCAACCAGAAGAGTCTTCCTAGGTGATAAAGAAATCTTAAACCCAACTTCTAAATCTCCCCTCGTGATTTGACCTCAGTTAACTGCCTAAGAATGTGTTAAGATGGACACTTTTGGTCTTAGAAGTCACAGAAGTACCATTGCTTCAAGGGCGTGGGCGTCTGAATTGGGCCTAGGTAGCAGGAATCATAGTCTTAGCTGCCTTGTAAAATCCTGTTGTTCTGCACTCAATAACCGCCATTAAGCAGGCCCACTGTGGTGGTGGTGGTGGTGGTGGGTGCACATCCCAGCGCTCGGGAGGCAGAGGCAGGCAGAGCTGAGTGTGAGGCCAACTTGAGAGCAAGTTCCAGGACAGGACAGCCAGGGCTATACAGAGAAGCCCTGTCTTGAAAAAATATAAAGAAAGCCTATTGCTCCGCACTTGAAACCAATGAGAAAAGGCAGCATATCTGATATATAAATAATAAATAGGGATTTATGTCCCACAAGTAGGGTGGTGGCAGTCAGTTCCACTGTTGGTATGTTAACTTGCATATCTCAGGACTCCAAAGTGTTATAGAAAAAGAGCAGTCGGAGATTAGGGGCTGGAGAGATGGCTCAGCAGTTCAGAGTAAGTACTGTTGTAGCAGATGACCAGAATTGGGATCTTAGCACCCAAGGTAGGCAGCTCACAGTGTCCTAGAACTCCCATCCCCAGAGGGTTGTGATCCTCCAACTTCCACAGAACCTGCATTCAGGTGCACATAACCCCCTGCAGACTTACATGAATATACAGAATTAAAAATAGCTTTAAGAAGAAATAGAATTGTCATGAACATTGATACACCTATACATCATCTGTGTATATGTATAATACGCTCGCTCTCTCACACACACACGCCATTAAATATTATAAAATCGGGAGATATTATATGTTGATATTTTATACATAGATTGATATTTACTCTTATTTTTATATCCAAATTCCAATTTATTTGGATTTTTAATCTATCAATTTTAGAAAAGGTAATATTTACCCAAGTGTACTCTAGAGGTAAATGTTTCTTGGTAGTGATGATAGCGTGAGCGGTCAGCTGAACAAATTGCTAACTGCTTGGGCTACAGTTGTGCAGTCGTGTGTTTTTATCCAGGGGTCTGGTGTAAGCACTTTAGGCTATGCAGTCATATTTAGCAGAAAGCATTAGGAAAAGTTTATAACCACCCATACTTTTAGCATGAAAACCTAATCGATTATGTCTGTGTTTTCCTGGGTAGGTATATTTTGGAACTTCACACCCAAGATCCTATATCTCTGCCAATGTAACTGGCTTCAAATGTGTGACGGGAATGTCTTGTCTAATGAGGAAGGACGTGCTGGATCAGGCAGGAGGGCTGATCGCCTTTGCTCAGTACATCGCTGAAGATTACTTCATGGCCAAAGCAATAGCTGACCGGTGAGAAAACTTGAGTTCCTTTTAGCAGTTAGCTTATTGTATTGGCTTATTCTTTCTGTTCTTTCTGTTCCAACCCTGGATTCCGGCTATTTTATTGTTTTTCAATGCATACAGAAGCCAGTCATTCTGGTAGAACGTTCGTATTCTGTATTCTTAGGTAAGAATAATGAGCAAGGGCTTTTCCCCACTTCCCCCAGCTGCTTCCTGTGAAAGGGCTAACATAGGCTTTGGAGAGAATGCAGGTAGGAATTCCTATGTGTTTTAGAGAAAGTAAAGTTCTTGGTATCACTTGAAAACGAACTTTCTGCTCGACAGTGGTGGCCCATGCCTTTAATCCCAGCACGCAGGAGGCAGAGGCAGGTGGATCGATGTGAGTTCAAGGCCAGCCTGGACTACAAGAGCTAGTTCCAGGACAGCTAGGACTGTTACGTAGAGAAACTCAGAGAGAGAGAGAGAGAAACTTTCTACAAAGTTTTTTTTTTAATTTTATTTTATAAATATGAGAGTTTTGCCTGTGCCTGTATGTATGTATGTATATATATATACCCCACGTGTGTGCCTGGTGCCCCCGGAGGTCAGAAGAGGGAATCTGATCCCCTGGAACTGGAGTTGCCAGTGATTGTGCACCACAATGTGGATGCTGGGAATCGAACCTAGGTCCTCTGGAAGAGTAACAATTGCTCTTAAACTACTGAACTATTCTCTGGTCCCAAACTTTGAAATTTCTTAGCGCACTGTTTCACGCTTTATCAATAAGCCTCCTCACAACTTAGCATTTCTCTGTCTCAGACAATGTGTTTGAGTTTAAAGGAGATCACTGCTTTGTATGATCTCTTATTTTTAAAAAAAGTTTGTTTGTTTGCTTGTTTTGATGAATATATTCCTTGAAGCTCTTCCTCATGGAGTTCATGGTCACCTAGTGTCTTCAGTTGAAACACAATGCCACTTGGTCACTTTTCTTGTTGAGTGAGCACACACACAGCAGGGCAGTCGAAGACAAAACCGTGAGTGCAAACTCTTCTCACCAAGTACTTTGAAAATGGTCGTGTTTAAGTTTCTTGAATTATAAACCTAGGAAATGTAGTTCCTTCTGGCCAAAGTGCGACACCATTGTGGGGATTGCAGTTGTGCAGAAGCAGCCATAGCATCAGGTTGTTCATCTTTGGGGACCGAGCTTGTCCTGAATACCAGCAGCTGCTTTCTCTGACAGTGACTAATGAATGCAGAACCAGTCAGGCTTGAATGTGTCCATCAGCATAGATCATATTATTATTGTCTTCATTTTCAGAGGTTGGAGGTTTGCAATGTCTACTCAAGTTGCCATGCAAAACTCTGGTTCGTACTCCATTTCTCAATTTCAGTCCAGAATGATCAGGTAAACCAGTAAACTAATATTTTACATGTTGTTAAAAGGAATGTGTGTGTGTGATATGCTGCATGGTGTATATGACATGCTTTAAAATCCCATCCAGGGCTAGGCATTGTGGTGCACACCTTTAATCCCAGCACTTGGGAGTCAGAGGCAGGTGAATCTCTATGAGCTTGTATTAAGAGAAACTGAATGCCTAAATATATTTTCTCAATAATATTGAGATGTTCTTTTAAAACCCAAAAGATGTTGAAACTAAGCTCTGCATTTGTCAGAGAATAGATCATGTAAATGAATAAATGGCCATTTTTATTTACTAAATAAAAATAGAAAAGAGACTCATAAAAGCAAATCTGAGGGCTAGAGAGACAGCTCAGCCGTTAAAGGCTAAGCTCACAACCAAAAATGTGAGTTTGTTTCCCAGCACCCATGACTGTGTCTCCAGCAGAGAGAGAAAATCTGGAAAGGGAAGACAGGGGGTGTAGCTAAGTTTACAGACTGCTTTCCTATCATGCAGAAAGCCCTGAGTTTCATCCCCAGCATGGCAGACACTGGGAGTGGTGGTGTGCCTGTAATCCCAACACTTGAGTGACAGGCGCAGAGGATCAGGAGCTGAAGGTCATCCCTAACTACCTAGGGAATTTGAGGCCAATCGTAAAAATGAATAGTGTGTGTCTCTGTGTGTGTGTCTTTCTGTGACAAGGTTAGAAGTTGATCATCTGTGTGGGAGTGGTTTGGGGATCTGTGGGGAGGGGTCTGGGCAGTGGGGTTGCAGTGTTAGGGGTAAACTTTTGTAACTAGGCTGATATCTTAAAGAAAATCCTGTTTTTGTTTGTTTGTGTCTTTCAGGTGGACCAAATTGAGAATTAACATGCTTCCTGCTACAATAATTTGTGAGCCAATTTCAGAATGCTTTGTTGCCAGTTTAATTATCGGGTGGGCAGCCCACCATGTGTTCAGATGGGATATCATGGTCTTCTTCATGTGTCATTGCCTGGCATGGTTTATATTTGACTACATTCAGCTCAGGGGTGTCCAGGTATGTAGATATACCAAGAAAGGGCTTGCAGTAATTTGCTGAGGGACCAAAACTCTTTTAATTTAGAAAAGGTTGGAGAAAGTTTAAGTTGTTTTTTAGCTTAGCACTGAAGAGTAAAATGTAGACATAAAATTAAGCAAAATTTGGGCCAGGTGGTAGTGGCGCACGCCTTTACTTCCAGCACTTGGGAGGCAGAGGCAGTTGGATCTCTGAGTTCAAGGCCAGCCTGGTCTACAAGAGCTGGTTCTAGGACAGGCTTCAAAGCTACAGAGAAACCCTGTCTCAAAAAAACCAAAAAAAAATTAAATTAAGCAAAATTTGAAACTTACAGTTAGTTCAGAAAAATGATGTTAAGCAAATATTCAAGCCAAGACTGCAGTTATTTTAATGCTGCTTTTACTAATAATGAACATTTTTTGGACTATATTGCAAGGCATTTATGTCACCCAAGGAGACTCCTTCAATTTCAGTGATGCCAAGAGAGGGGTCCTAGGATCTCATTCTTCTTTCTCAGTGCACCTGTGTGTGTGTGTGTGCGCGCGCGTGTGCGTGTGTGTGTGTGTGTTTCTTGCTCCCATGTGTGGCTTGTCCTCCCTTCTACCAGGTAGGTTCTGGGGATGAAATTCAGGCCATCGGGCTTTGGCAGCAAGTGTTTTCCTTGCTGAGCCGCCTCACCGGCCTCGGATTTTATTCTTTGACTGTGTTTAGTTTGACAGTAAATAAATTGACTTTTATCTTTAATTCTTAGGGTGGCACACTGTGTTTTTCAAAACTTGATTATGCTGTGGCTTGGTTCATCCGTGAGTCCATGACAATATACATTTTCTTGTCGGCATTATGGGACCCTACTATAAGCTGGAGAACTGGTCGCTACAGGTTGCGTTGTGGAGGAACAGCAGAGGAAATCCTCGATGTGTAGCGAGAGCTTCGTGACTGCACAGAGGATGGAACAGAAGTATTATAAATTATGTTTATAGAAATGCTTTTAAGGATCTACCTTCAGTAGTTGTATCACATGTATGTTGTGGTCTCTGCTCTTTAATTTATTTGCATGGCACTCGCATCTGTGAAAAGGAAAAAAACGACAAAACCGGTCTGTAGTCTTGGCTAACAGGATATTTTGTGAAAGTAGAGAATCAAGACAATTGGTTCTAGGAAACTGGGTTTGTTTTTTGTTTGTTGTTTTTTTCTTGTCGTTGTGTTTATTTTTTTAAACATGAATATATATATCTCTATATATATCTGTATAAACACACACACAAGACTGCTCTGCAGCAGACACGATGACAGTATCCTCCAACAGGGAAAGTTTCTTGTTGAGTGCACTCACTCCATGATCTGTACGGGCAGGACAGTAGCAGCTCAGAGAAGGGGACAGGTCACGGCCTCCCCTTGTGAGGTGAAAGACGTCTCACAGGGAGGCGCTGACTGAGAAACTTTTTCATGCTTTATGCCTACCTCTTGTAGTTGTTGCAGAGCAAATAGACGTTAGAAGTTGTAACACGGTAGCTAGGCCTTGCAAAAACGAATGGAAAAGTTTAAAAAGTAATAATAATAATAATAATAAAAGAGCTGGAGTCTAGTATTTATATGAATCTGTGAGAATTTTTTTTTTTTTTGTCTCACTGCAATGAACCAAAAGTGGCTGAGATTGGTTTTTAATCATAACCATGAATTGAAGGCATCTTTCGGACCAACTGTTGTTGGCTCTGTCTTGAACCATGTTAATCACTGTGCTGTAATTAGGAGAGCTGAATCTTTCCTTCCCTGCTCCTCGCCCAGCCTGCCCCGTCTTTCCTTAGCTTTTGTCAGGGTAGGGGGGTGGGGGGGGTGCTCTTGTTTTAGTGTGAGTGAATATTTTGATAGTTGTAAGGAAATGCATTTCAGACACGGTTCACAGGAGCTATTTTCTTACCCAGTATGTCTGTATTGTTAATAAGAATGTAATTTCATGATACAGGTATTTAATATCTTTTTTAAGTCAGTAGATATTCTAGCTATCAGTAAATAAATTACAGTAGAGAATTAAGAGGACTTGATGAGGTTTTCTCTTAAAATCAGTAGTATCTAACCGAGTCGTGTGTGTGTGTGTGTGTGTGTTGTTTATTTGTTTGTTGGGGGGGGGTTGGTTTTTTTTTCCTTTTTTTTTACTATAATAGTCTAGTCTTATTTAAATTGAATTTTTGTATTCAGTTTGTATGACCATAGACTAGGTCAGCCTAGTTGTAAGTGCATGCCGGACTTGACTCTCCTCTCTCCGTCACTCAGCTAAACTTGCTTGTCAGCCTGTGCTTAACTTGTGGTGAACTGGACTTTTGTTTAAAATAAGCAAAAATGTAAGGGACAGTGCATCGGCCTTTTCCCCTGTCTTTTTAGGTGGTGTTTTGCTTCTCCCTCAGAGTTTGGTGGCAAGTTGTCCATCTGATGCCTGCTGCTGCTGACAGCAGCATTGTGGCAACTTCACGTCCTATGTTACAGTGGCTTCCATGTCCGCGCATAGCGTGTAGCCTGTTAGCAATAACTTCCTTTTTATAGAGACACTTCATCCTACTGAGCCAGTCCGTTTACCTAATGACTATACACACGGTCTAAATTGCAATATATCTGTAAATGTGTATGTACTATAAATTCATACCGCACCTCCATCTTCCTGGGCCAAACTATTATCCTCCCTTCCCTCTTCCTTCTGGCCTCACTCCTTCTCTCTTTCTTGCCTTATGATGAATTTGTTTGAAGGGCATTTTCTTTATGAACAAAGGCTTGGATGCATATTCCTTTCTTTTTTTCCTTCTGTGAAATGGGTAATATTGCCCCCTGAGGAAAGTTGCGCAGTGAAAACAAGTCTGGTTATGACCCACTATGTGTTTATTATTTTTTTTATCGCTCTTTCATGAGTTGAGTTCCGCTGAGCATGTTTGCCGTTTGTCCGTCAGAATAGTGGAGTTTGGTAGACGCCACCCTTTGCACTGCTGAAGTGAAATCTTGCTGACTACTTAGCTTTTTTGTTGATCTCAGTATGGGCAAAGAAACAAAATCCAAATGGCTGGACAAACTTCTTGTGTTCTGTAAATATTTCAAAAAATGTTCTGTATGTATGTTCTCTGTGGTCATGGAGTATTTCCTTAAGTGGGGCGTCAGTACGCAGAGAGAAACTCTTTGTTTAGCAAGTTTGGAGTCCAAATTTATAATAAACTGTCTTTTTAAAAAAACAAGTGTCTAGAATATATTATGTTTTATTATTTAAAATCATTGTCTTAAGTTTTTTTTGTTCAGAAAATAAAAATTTGAGTACAATCAACATAAGCAGCAGTGTGGTTTGATTTACTCCCTTTCCGTTTACGTTCTGCTCTTGATCAGCGATCTCATGCGGTCTATCTCAGACATGTTCTCATTCATTCTCAAATCTTCCTTTCGTTTGGGCTACACTGAGCCAGAGAACACAGAGTACACGTGCCCCGTCCACACACCTGTATTAATCGTCCTGGGTGGGGCTGACTTCTGCTGGGGCTGCACTTGGAGAATTCCCACTGGGAGCTCTTCCCCTGGCTGAGTGAGCCTGAACTCTGCGGGTTCAGTCCCGGCACCTCCACAGCTAAGAGAGGGAAATCAGTCCCAGGGAAGGACTGGGCTGGTCTTGCCGCCTGAGGTACTGAGTGAGCTGCATCTCTGCCTGTCCCCACTAACACACGAGGAACAACAATATCTGGGTGGGGGGATCTTCTAAGATTGATGTTGAGCACTGGGTGTATTGTGTTCCCCACAGCAAGCTGGCTAGCTAGATAAGCCTAATTGACCTCCAGGTTCAGGGATAGACCTGACCCCTCAGTACATATCGTGGGGGAGAGGCGTCAAGAAGGCACCTCCTCAACTTTGGTCTTTATGCATACGAACCCACACATAAACAGATGTACACATATACAGGCACACCATCTGTGTGCTGATGCCAAACAACAAGAACCCTTATGTTCTTGTTCTGCAGGCTTGATTTGTGTCCTCTAGATGGGTTTTTAGTAATTAAATGTAGAGCAGCAACCTAAGAATCAGTAAGTGCTAAGGCTTCACGGGGCCTTTTCCCAGTTCTGGGAGAGGCTGGCAGAGTCTAGGTGTCTGCGGGATGTTTTCATGTGGTTATGCTATTTAGGTATTCGTCATCAAGACCTCCATGCTAATAGCATGAAACTATAATTACATGGCTTAAACAATTTGGGGATATTGTAGGACTGAGGGTCTGTGTATCAGAAGTCTCCCCTGAAGACTGCATGCCTCCCATTGTGATGTGACTTGTTTTCCATCTCCACAATCCTGTGACTTCCGTTAGTCCTTCTCATGCGTGACATCAGACAGCCAGAGCAACAGACAGCATGTCAGAGAGTCTAATTGATTCAAACTGATGCAGACACTGGAGTGGAGCATGGGAAGGAATGGAGTTAGACTTGGTGATGAACTGGACTGGGCATGGCCCATGCCCATTTGGCTGAAACAGAAAGATCCCAGCCTGGGTTACTTAAGATCCTACTTAAAAACCAAGTGGAAGCAGGTTAGGGTCATTTCGGTAGCGCCGATGTGATGAGCGTAACAGTGTCAACAGGTGTCAGCAAAGGACGGAATAGGATAAAAATAGGAAGGGGCTGGAGAGAGCGTAGCCGCTAGGAGTCCTTGCTTCTCTCCCAGAGGACCTGGGTTTGATTCCCAGCATCCATGTGGCTGGTTCACAACCATTTGTAACTCAAGTTCCTCTTCTGGCCTCTGAGCACAGATATGCACAGATACGCATGCAGGCAAAACACAATACATATAAAATATTTTTACACAAAATCTGAGAAGACAGGCTTCCAACTGAGGTTATGTGGACTTCTTGGTGACCCTGGGACTCTGCCCAGCTTTCTTAATCTTTCTGAAACCCAGTTTATTACCATATACGATGGTGAACTCTGAAGTCATCTCTTTGGCTCGTCAGATGAGGTTTAATATATGCGATGGTTAGTTCCTTTCTGCTGCCAAATAAGAAGTTCCCATGGGGGCTATCTTGGAAAGAGTTTAGAATTTAGAAAGAAAGGGTCAGGGGTGGGGGTGCCGTGGACCATCGAAATGGGGCAACGCCGGTGAGTTCGTGAGCCAGCACCATTCCCAGAGTGACTGCATCTCCAACCCTGGTGAGTCGCATCACACAATGAGGGTAGAGTTTCTGTATTATCCTTGAGGTGGGATTTTTCTTAATGTGGTAGATTTTACTCCACAGGAGAGAAAGGAATGGAGTTTTCAGAGCTGAAAACTGGTTCTGCCCCTTGGTGATGCCCATCCCCTCTTTGATTGGAGAAACTTCTGAAGAAAGGCATCTCTAGGGGGTTAGTTCAGCAGGGTGGAGCAGGAGAAATGAAATGAAAGTCATGACACATACCCCAGCAATACTTGGGGAAGCTGAAGATTCTGACTTGACTTCTCAAGAAGGGAAATTCCTTGCCACCCACCCCCACCCGAGCTCTGGCCACAGTGTGTCTTCATTTTGTTATTACTTCACAGTCTGTGTTATTTCCTTCTTGGACTGCGTTGACCTAACTTCAGCTTAACCTCTGGCTTTGACTTCTTTCCGACCTCATTGTTTAAACATTGAGGATTTTAAGCAATAGATAAGGTGCTTTGTTGATTTTTTTGTTGTTTTTTTGTTTCTTTGTTTCTTTGTTTGTTTGTTTGAGACAGAGTTCCTCTATGTAGCCCTGATCATCCTGGAACTTGTTCTGTAGACCCTTGAACTCAAAGATCCACCTGCCTCTACCTCTCAACTACTGGGATTAAAGGCCTGTGCCGCAGCGCCTCGCAATTTCTTAACTCTATCTAGATAAACATCTAAATGGTTTCCTTGGGAGTGGGGGAATTATTGAGACAGGGTTTCCCTACAGTCCCTAGCTGACCTGGAACTCGCTTTGTAGATCAGACTGGCTTTGAACTCACAGAGATCCACCTGTCTCTGCCTCCCGAGTTATTTTACATGTCTTTTCATTTTAACCATAAAAACAACTTATGTGACCAAACAGAAGTCATTATTCTTCCAAACTCTTTATATTTAGGGCAATGTTTTCCTAAGGGCAGACAGAGTAGGGTTGAAAATAATTAGCATTTGTACAAGTGAGGGGGCCCCTGGAAGTTGTCTAAATCAAAGATCTTTTCCTCAAAATGTGATTTCTTTTCCTCTTTTTCTAGTTACAGCTTTTTAATTAGTGCTTTCTTTTTTTAGTAGCAAATTTTATTACTTTATTTCTAAATAGTTCTCTTTTAAAATTGTTTTTATTGAACTATAATTTTTTTCTCCACTCCCCTCCTTTCCTCTCCCCTCCCCTCCCCTTCAATCCTCTCCCATGGTCCCCATGCTCAGGAGATCTTGTCTTTTTCTACTTCCCATGTAGATTATATCCATGTATGTCTCCCTTAGGGTCCTCATTGTTGTCTAGGTTCTCTGGGATTGTGAATTGTGGGCTGGTTTTCTTTGCTCTACGTCTAAAAGCCACTTATGAGAGAGTACATACAATATTTGTCTTTCTGGGTCTGGGTTACCTCACTCATTATGATGTTTTCTAGATCCATCCATTTGCCTGCAAATTTCAAGATGTCATTATTTTTTTCTTCTGTGTCGTGCTCCATTACGTAAATGTACCACATTTTCCTTATCCATTCTTCAGTTGAGGGGCAGTTAGGTTGTTTCCAGGTTTTGTCTATGATAAATAATGTTGATATGAACATAGTTGAACACATGTCATTGTGGTATGATTGAGCATCCTTTGGGTATATACGAAAAAGTGGTATTGCTGGGTCTTGAGGAAGGTTGTTTCTTCGTTTTCTGAGAAATCACCATATCCAAAGGAGCTGAACAGCCTGCACTCCCACCAGCAATGCAGGAGTGTTCCCTCTTCCCCACAACCTCTCCAGCAGAAGTTGTCATCAGTGTTTTTTATCTTGGCCATTCTTAAAGATGTAAGATGGAATCTCAGAGTTGTTTTGATTTGCATTTCTCTGATGGCTAAGTATGTTGAGCCTTTCCTTAGTGTCTTTCAGTCGTTTTGGTTCATCTATTGAGAGTTCTCTGCTCAGGTCTGTACCCTGTGTTTCATTGGGTTGTTTGTTCTTTCGATGACCAATTTCTTGAGTTCTTTGTATATCAAATTAGTGTTTTCATGCTCCATTTTCAGTTCTGAAACAAATGATACTCAGCCTTGGCGTTCTTCTCAGTAGGGATCTTAGTTTACTATGGGCATTTTCTGATCAGGCTCCAGAGGTAGGGTATGCTAACTGCAGTCTTGGTTGTAGAAAAAAGTCAGCAACTGGGCATGCTGGCACACGCTTTGAATCCCGGTGCTTGGAAGGTAGAAGCAGGCAACCTCTGTGAGTTCAAGGCCAGCCTGGTCTACAAAGTGAATTCTAAGACAGCTAGGGCTATGCAAAGCCATGGTTCTCAGTCCTGTGGGTCAGGACCGCATCGGGGGCTTGAATGACCCTTTCATGGGGCTTTCCTAAGACCGTCAGAAAACACAGACGTGTACACTGGGATTTGTAGCAGTAGCAAAATTACAGTTATGAAGTAGCAGTGAAAATAATGTTAAGGTTGGGGTTTGCTATAACGTGAGAAACTATATTAAAGGGCCAAAGCATTAGGAAGGTTGAGAACCATTGTTCTATGTAGTCCCAGCTGGAACCCAGTATGTAGAAAGACCCTGTGTCAAAAAAGAAAGGAAGGAAGGAGAAATAATTTCAAAGCTGCTAGCTGAGATTCCTCCATCACCTCACCTCCCAAGTGTTGGGATTATGGGTCCTTCTTTTAAGAACTATCATACTCTATGGAACCTTCAGGATGAAGCCTGGGGTTTTTCTCGTGACCGGGAGGCCATTTAAATTAACTCTTGCCAAATAGCTCCATCCCTACTTCCTGCCAGTTTCCACTCAGAAATTCTCTCAGTAAACTTTCTGCAAGACCCTGATTTCTCCTGCTCTTGATCTTGGTGCATGTTGCTTCCTTAACTGGGCCCCCTGGTTCCTCTTATAAACCCCCACTCTACCCATGGGTTTCAGCTCAGATGTCCCCTGTCTGAGGGGCTTCCCGACATCCTTACTGCTGTCACAGGGTCTGCTCCAACACAGCCTCATCCTTCACTTCTGCCCTAACTCTTGCCACACTCATTGTTTTCATTTCCCCTTGCATTGCTGAGTTCATCTTAGATGGAGGTTGTCAAGGGCAGGGAGGATTAGTGGCTTACCTGACCTTGTACCCCAAGCACCTAGCCTAGGACTTGACACTAAGTTCTTTCTACGGAATGAATTAATGAATAAAATAAGCACTCATAGAACTCAGTCATCACAATTATCCCCGAAATCAATCATATAGCAGCAAAGAGTACAGTCTGTGCACTCACCCATGGCTTCATGTACCAACATAACCATTGGCTTCCTGTGCCAACTGGACACCTTAGGGGACGGCCATGTTATCAGTTCAAGGTTTGGATTAGAATTTGGTGTGACAAAGCCTTTAATCCCAGCACTCAGGAGGCAGAGGCAGGCAGATCTCTGTGAGTTCAAGGCCAGCCTGGTCTACAAGAGCTAGTTCCAGGACAGGCTTCAAAGCTACAGAGAAACAACCTTGTCTTGAAAAAAACCAAAAAAGAATTCGATGTGACTGGATAATGGCAGCGCATACCTTTAATCTCAGCATTCAGGAGGCAGAGGCAAGCGGGTTTCTGTGAGTTTGAGGCCATCATGGTCTACAGAGGAAGTTCCAGGAAAGTTAAACAGAGAAACCCTGTCTCGAAAGACAAAGAAGAAGAAGAAGAAGAAGAAGAAGAAGAAGAAGAAGAAGAAGAAGAAGAAGAAGAAGAAGAAGAAGAAGAAGAAGAAGAAGAAGAAGAAGAAGAAGAAGAAGAAGAAGAGCAGCAGCAGGAGGAGGAGGAGGAGGAGGAGGAGGAGGAGGAGGAGGAGGAGGAGGACAGAAAAAAGAAAAGAAAAGAAAAAACAAAAAAGAAAGGAAAAGAACTAAAGAATTCAATGTGACTTTGTATGGGAAAAGCCACATTCTCTGTAAAGTCTTTACTGTTGCTGTGAAACAAATCTCAAGAACTAGGTTCTTGTGACTCATTGAAAACAAGACCGTGGTGGATAAGAGTGACTGCTACAAAAGCACGAGAATCTGAGTTCAAACCCCTGGAACCCATGTAAAAAGCCAGGCTGGCCACGTGCAAGCCTGTGACCACAGTGTTGGTCAGGGCAGAGACAGGAAGATCCCTGGGACTTGCTGGCCACCAGTCCAGCTCCAGCTCCATCGAGAGATCTTGTTCAAAAGAATACAACAGGGAGTGACTGAGCAGGACGCCCAGTGCCCTCCCCTGGCTCAACCGCTTTGTAAAGTCAGTCAGTAGATCTTTCCTTTAGGGGTTTGAGAAAACGCTGTTCACAACTGATAGAGAGGGTTGCTTGATCTCTTCTAGAGGAACTGACCGACATCCAAGGAGAAAAATCAATATGATTTGTTTGACCTGTTTTAAATGGCATCATTGTACCTGTTGAATCCTGTCCAGAGTGGATTGGCCTGGCCAGCAGCTGCAAGGCCTCATCGTACAGACCTGTGTTTGTACTAGAATAGCCCATTATTCTTGGAGGCCAATGTATCCAGTGCAGAACTCTGCACACACGCTAGAATGAGAAGCATGGGCAACACTCAAGGGGTCTTGTGTAGCTCGAGTGTTTCTAGCTATTATTTTAATGATCAGCTGGTTCTGTATCATTCAAGGACTATTTCCAGATACCTTGGCATGGATTGTAATAAACACAAGGTATCCAGGTCTTTCTGGGATGGGTCACCTGACCTGAAAGGGACTTTGTAGGTCCCATAGTTTTCTAACTATGCATGAGTAATTCTTTTGGATACCAACAGTACTGCTTAACTCCTGGGTGGTGAAAGAAAAGTCTCTATTTTCACAGGCTTTTCTGAGAAACGGATCTGCCACTTTCAACTGCTCTCTGAGGGACATCGCAATAGTGGCATGATGGGACGCTGAGGCAGGAGGATTGTGAGTTCAAGGCTGGCATGGCTGTATGACTAGATGCTTTTGGGGTGGAGAAAATGGGAGAGAGGAGCGGGAGGGAGAGGAAGCCGGCGCTGCAAGTGTTTGAAGCCGGAGAGCTGTGGTTCCGACCCTAGGACGCCATTGTATTCTCCAGGTGAAACAGTCCAACAGAAAGGAGTTTCCCTGGGGGTTTCTGCAATCAGCAGCGGCCTGTGGGACCCCAGCAGATGTGGGCTGGCCAGCCATCACTACCAGCAGTGTCAAAGGAAACCTCACTGAAAAGTTAACAGAAATTTTTTTTTTCCTAGAAAACTGTGGTTTTGAACTTTGGTATAAGGGAGAGTGGAATTTACCATATTTTTTCTTCTGTTTTCATAGATCATCTAAAAAGGATGAAAATACAGAGACAAAGGTACCCTGGTTCTGTCTTTGAGACTGACCCAAAGCTACAGAATGAAGATAGGAGACATCCTGTCCTCCGCCATGCTGGTGATTGAAGCCAGCAGGCCTGCCTAGCCCTGATAAATTCTGGGAACATGATAACCTGTACAGTCACTGGGCTTCTACAGGTACTCATAGTTACAGGCCAACAAACCTCTGTCAACTCAGCCTTCAAATGCAGAGATTAAATGCTAAGCGCAGTTTGCTTAGCATATAGGGACAACGGTTCATGACTTACCACCTCATCCCCTTACTGTGACCATCTCTGGGAGAATCTGACCAGGTCCGTCAATGCCAGTGGCACACACAGAAAGGTTTAGCATTCTTGTATGAAAGCAGAAGCACACTCCCTCTCTGTTTTTTTCCAACAGATTAAGTCCTGGCTCCCTGCCTCAGTGACTACTGGTTCCACTTATAGTGGCAGCTGGGCCACCACTGACTGCTTGAGGAATTAAAACAGTTGGCTGGACAGATCATCAGGCGAAGAGATGCCAAACAAAGGGTATGTGGAATGTACAAGAAATAGACTAAATTTTACAGCCAGAGGACGTGGCTAACTTAGAGGTAGAATTAATGAGAGAGAAAAGTGAGCTTCAGACATGATGGAGCATGCATGGTAGGGGAACATGAAGAGGAACTTGAAAGAAATGTGATTAGACCATAAGAAATGAAATTATGAAGTTGGGAGATAGCTCCTTTTGGCAAAGTGTCTGCTGCGTGAGCCTGATGCCTGGGATTTGGATGCCTAGCTTACACATGCACACACATGCACACATGTACTCTTCTGGAATTGTGGCACACAGCTATAACCTCAGCAATAAAGAGAGGTATATCTATGGGGCTTGATGGCCAGAGAGGCTTGCCGATTGGTGAGAACAAAACCTTATCTCAAAGTGGGAAGTGCCGGGTGGTGGTGGTGCAGGCCTTTGATCCCTGTACTCAGGATACAGAGGCAGACAGATTATGAGTTCAGGGCCCAGCCTGATCTACAGAATGAATTCCAGACCAGACAAGGTTACATACTGAGATGCTGTCCCAAAATAATAATAACAATATAAACTGGAGAGTGGCAGAGGAGGAGGCCAGATGTCTACCAACCTCCGGTCTCTAGAAACAGGCTAAGGCATGAAGAGAAACATGTAGAGGACATAGAAGATCAGATGGACACTTAATCTCATTATATTTCCAGAATACAAACTCACATGAAAACTAAAGAAAGGAAAAAAA
The DNA here is from genome assembly GCF_950005125.1 of Chionomys nivalis. Taxonomy (NCBI): domain Eukaryota; kingdom Metazoa; phylum Chordata; class Mammalia; order Rodentia; family Cricetidae; genus Chionomys; species Chionomys nivalis. The sequence continues at coordinate 14,189,905 of NC_080101.1, read as the reverse complement.
ATTGGTTTAGATCCTGGTGGGTTTAGTGTAAAGACAGAATACCAAGAAGTGTCCTGCCTGGCAGTAGTGGCACACGTCTTTAATCCCAGCATTCACTCGGAGGGCAGAGGCAGGAGGATCTTTGTGAGTTCGAGGCCAGCCTGGTTGCCTGGTCTACAAAGCTAGTTCCAGGATACCCAGGGCTGCACAAAGAAACTCTGTCTCGAAAAACAAAGACACTTTCTCTCTCTCTCTCTCTCTCTCTCTCTCTCTCTCTCTCTCTCTCTCTCGTGTGTGCGTGAGTGTGTGTGTGTTACTAGTGATTGAATTTAGGGCCTTCTGCACTTTAGGTTCTGTATTATAAGTCTGCAATTTAGTTCTGTATCACTGAGCTATATCCATAAACCTTTAAAAAAATTTTATTTCAATTCTAGGCTATCCTTGCAATCTTCCTGCCTCAGCTTCCTGTGTAGCTTGGACCCCAGGTTTGTATCACAAATCTTGACAACACTTCTTTTTTTTTTGGATTTTTCGAGTCAGGGTTTCTCCGTAGCTTTTTGGTTCCTGTCCTGGAACTAGCTCTTGTAGACCAGGCTGGCCTCGAACTCACAGAGATATGCCTGCCTCTGCCTCCCGAGTGCTGGGATTAAAGGCGTGTGCTACCGCTGCCCGGCTTGGCAACACTTCTTGATTCTAATGGTAAGTATATCATTCACTGGCTAGAAAAAGAGAGTTGTTGACAAAGGAAGTGAGCATCCATCAATAGACTCTTAGGGGCTGGTCATGAGCCTTTAATCTCAGTACTCGGGAGACAGAGGAAGAAGGACCTTTGAGTTCAAGGCTAGCTTGGTCTACTTAGAAGGTTCTAGGTCATCCAGGGGTATGTAGAGAGATCCTTTCTCAAAAAAGACAAAACAAAGCAAAAAACAATAAACAAGCAAAAGACTATTAGCAGAGCTGGAGGCTCTTGGGAGATAAGAATAATATTTATAGGTTGTTGGAGAGGGGTGGATTGTGATCTGAAAATCTTCTTCTGGCCCAGATCCTGTTGTTCACAGATAATAGCAACATATTTGGGGGCAGGAAATGTACTACCCATGTAGTCTATTTGAGGAAATTAGTCAAGAAATAATAAAATAATCTCAAAAATCTCAGCCACGTGAGCGAGACAAAGAATGAGTTTGTAATTAAATTATAACCTCAAAAAGAAAGTAATGGTAGTTACAGATAGACCCTGTAATAGTCAATGTGGATATGAGGGGACATGGAATCATTCGGACTTTGGATCACTAAGATGAATTTGAGAGGGAGTGGCGGTCATGGGTGGAGTGAGAGTGAGGACCAGAAATGATGCAAAAACAGCACTCATCTATGCAACTCTCAAAAAAATACATCGTAAAAAGTTTAGTCAGATGAATCTTATTAGAGAGGAATTTTTTCGATAGCCTTGGCTAAGACTCTAAGCTGTCACAAACCCTAGTATGAAGGGAAGGAGGAAAATGGCGAGTTGATGTGGTCTCAGCCGGGCTGAGGCTTTTGGATTGGGTGGAAGGGCCCAGCACCTCTCCATGGTACACAGTAGCATCTCACAGGAGGCTGTGACGAAACTGGCTGTGATATGTGTTCTCTGTCTCTCTCCTCTCCTCCCTTCTCGGTACCCACAACTGATCCTGTCTTTACATTAGGCAAATTAACCATAGACCGGCTCAGACAAGCTATTCCTGTCTTAGTGATGTAAAAGAGGCACACAAAGTTTTGACTGACTCCTTCCTGTTCCTCTGTGAGAGCACCATGTGTGTGTGTGTGTGTGTACATACATGTTTGTATATATGCAAGTACACATGAATGTGTGTGCATGTACATGTGTAGATCATGACCTCAATGCCACTCTCCATTGTTCCCCATCTTGTTTGGAGACGGGGGGTCTCTCACTGGACTTAGAGTTTGTCATCTGGTCTAGACGGACTGGCCAAAGTCCCCAGGATTTGGTTGTCTCCAGTCCTTGCTAGTGCCGGGATTACAGGTACGTGCCACCCTGCCTGGTTTTTCCTGTTGATTCTAGGTTCTGAACTCAGGTCCCCATGTTTGTGAGGCAAGCCCTAACCTACTGGGTCATCGCCCCGGTTCCTGTCCTTCCTAAAAAGCCCATCCTCCATGAAACGCTGTTCACATCTCTACCCCAGTTCTCACCCACTGTCCTAGGCCCTGTGGAAAGCTCAGTATCATAGGAAAGGTCCCAGCTTGAAAATGGGGTGTCGGAGAGTGGAGATGGAGACAAAGAGACAAGGATGGGGAGATGAGAGAGGTGAGCGTGGTCAGGACACAGTCTAGAAAGTCCAGTGCAGGCATGCGGGCTTTAACTTAAAGGCAGCTGGGAGTCATTGAAGGTTTTATGCGTTAGATGCCTGTGGCTGCTTTGTGGAGGCTGATTTAGAAAGAACAAGCCACAGGTGAAACAAGTAGAAAGTGTGGTATCCAGTTCTAGGGAAGAATTCCGTTCAGCCCCAACCCTGTGTTCTAAGGGTCAGGAGTTGGTGTCGAGGAAAGCTCCCGTTCTGCTGTGGGAATTCTTCCCTGTCCCATACCAACCCTTCAGCTTCCTCAGGAGGATCTGACCTCCTGAAGTCCCAGCAAGTGACAGCAGACAAAATTTGTCCACTTCATCCCACTGCCTGATTTCTCTTGACCTCGAGATATTGCCCATCAGACGTGATTGGCTGTCAGCCTCACAGGCTTGATTTTCCTCTCCCAGTCTCCTGCTCCCTCTGAACTTGGTGACCAGTCTGCCTTACTGACTGCTCCCGTCTGAAGCAGATACAATAAAAACTCTATAGTCGAATCTGTGGTCTTAGTAGAGTTATGACTCAGAGAAGAAAGAAACTGGTCATAATGAATCAGTTTGCAGGACTTCTGTGACTTGGAGCATCCCAAATCCCAAGGAGCTGTCTTGCTCACAAATGTAGGCCCCGCCACCCCAGCTGCTCTACCAGGTAGCTAGCATTCAGTAGTCTTGCTAGAAGGAACTGGCTACCCTCTAAGAGAAAGCCAGTGCTTTTCATCCTCCACGTTCTTACCATCTCTGATATCTCTAGACTGAAACCTAGAATTAGATCCTAGGAGAGATGTTTTGTTTTCTATCAACGGTCTGCCAAGGGCCACCGTCCCACCTTGAGGACCCCTCCTCACTTCTCAGCCCTCTTTCCTTTACGTCCTTTGCACCGATTCTTTTCAAACAGCCAATCTCGAAAGACCGCAGCCAGTGTGGCAAAGGCACAGTCACTGCCTACATTGGACTGTACACCAAGTGAACATCCTTCCGCCTCTGCTTGGGTCAGAGCATACTCTTTTTTTGCAAAATAAAATCGCCTTGTCTTGTCACTTTAGGTTTGTTCATGTGCATCTTTGTGTGACCCTAAGAATATTTGTTTTCAACCTATCTCAACATGTCTTCCAAGATCAAGAACCAAGAAGAAGGCCAAGCCATGAAAGGAATTTTAAATCTTTGCTCTTTCTTATCAGCAAACCCTCTGAGAATACATCTGGAAGGATGAGGAAAGAAGGACATGCATAAGCTATGCTAAGTGTTTCAATACTGCGCTCTTCCCAGATACTTAGACTGCAAATGCTCTCTCAGGCAGCTGGGAGTGGCTCCAGCTTTTATTTTTTTTTGTCTTTGTTTCCCAGTTTGCTCACTAGAAGCCATCACTCTAAGATGTACTGCGCTGAGTGACACGGACAGGCCAGAAATTTCTGGATATCATGTAGAGGAAGAAATACAAAGGCTTAAGAAAGGACTTTAGAGTGGGTACATAATGCACCATTCATTAGCCTGAAATCCACGACTGTGGCTCAGTAAAGACCAACAATGTACTCACATTGTGAAAAATATTGAGAAATGCACTCCTTCGAGGAGTGGCAGGAGCCCTGTGAGCACTGGAGGACTGAAGGTGCACATGGGAGAAACTGAGCTGGAATCACCTCCCCAGTTCGCATAAGTGTGGCGGGAAGAAGGGAAGCTCACAGGCAGCCTGGCACTGAGCTGTTCCAGGCCTGCCACATGGCCCAGCAAGGAGGCATTCCCTCTAAATCCCAGCGTTTAGGAGGCTGAGGCAAGAGATCACAGAGTCAAGGTCAGATGCCATGACATCCTGCCCTCAAACATAAATAAGTGAATAAATAAATAAATATCATGATCCTTGGCAAAAGTACCAAATTTGTCTCTGTTGGTGTCTGATTAACTGGTCAGTCCAAACAGCCAGAATTAGCTGGGGAAGGCCGTATGCTGCCTGTTGTCTTGGCACTTGGGAGGATGAGGCAAGAGGATTGAGTGGTCAAGGCTAAGTCAAGACCTTGTCTTAAAAAATAAAAACGCTAAGGCCAGGGACGGTGGTGGCACACGCCTTTAATCACAGCACTTGGGAGGCAGAGGCAGGCGGATCTCTGTGAGTTCGAGACCAGCCTGGTCTACAAGAGCTAGTTCCAGGACAGACTCTAAAATCACAGAGAAACCCTGTCTCGAAAAACAAAAAATAAATAAATAAAAAATAAAAACGCTAAGCTGCCCTTAAGGTTTTGTTTGATTTATGAAACTACCACATTTTAAGTGAGGTGAAAAGAGGCTTTAGCTGAGCCCCTAAAAACAAATCCTGCCTTAATCCCCACTCAGTTCCAAAGACTTACTCCTTTAGAGGCTCTGAACCTCCTTCCAAATCAAGGAAGGGAGCATACACTTAAGATGTTCATGGGGCTGGAGACATGGTTCAGCAGTTAAGAGCACTGACTGCTCTTCCAGAGGACCCAGGTTCAGTTCCCAACACCCACATGGTGGCTCACAACTGTCTGTAGCTACAGTTCCAGGTACCCAATACCCTTACACAGGCAAAACACTAATGCAAATAAAAGCAAATAAATATTATAGAAAAGAAACAGATGCCTTAGTTACATTGAAAATGTATGGCTTGCCTCTTTCTCATCTTCTCCAAATAGAAGGTCATGAATGCAGTTAGATGCATCATTAAGGGAAGAAATTCTCCAAAATCTTTGACTGTAAAATGGGAGACAAGAACACCACGGTGAGCTACGAGACTGATGTTGGGCAGATCCTAAAGGCTTTGTTCTAGCTGTCTTCCCACCTCACCCTGGGCATGTCCAGCTTCTCCTGTTGTTGTGTGTACTGAAAGAATACACTCATCAATCTGCATAATTTCCACAGCGACTTCCTACTTCCTACCCTCTGCTCTGACAGCCATCATAACAAAAACGTAAATTAAACACTGAGGGCGACACTGTCCAGTCCGAGGACAGCATGGGCTACACATTTAAGTGTTCTCTTGCCACATTTTTAAACAAAAAAAAAGTAAATAGAAGAAGCTAATTATTAACAGCTCACTTTATTTAATACAATATAATCAAAATAGCACCATTTTGATATGTAATCAATATGTATAAAATGTATCATTGTTCTTATTCTCTATTTGCCATCAAAGTGTGGTGTTTTATACTCAAAGAACATCTCAAAATGGACTAAACGTATTTCACAAGTTTGGTAGTCTCTTGTGACCGGTAGCTCTACTACGCCCCCCACCCCCACCCCTATCCTCTGCCATGAGTGGTTGCCAAAAACAATGCTGTCATCTTCCTGGAAGAGTCTTAGAGAGGCATGTGCAGTTAATAATGGCTGGAAGTCACGGGACTCAGCTCCTCCCACGTCACTTCTAACACTCTTGCTTGGCGTATACTGCTGGGGGGAAACAAACAAAACGTCTAGCTGTTCCGCTGCTCCAGATACGGCCTTTCAGCAGAGGAGGTCGGCGTGGTTTCTCCCTTCAGGATGCAGCCCTGATTGTGGAAGTGGTTTTTGTCTAGTCAGCGAGACAGTGTTGGTTGTAATTTGTTCCCATTTGTCAGGTACACTTGTAATCTTCCTGATCTTGCCTGAGTATTTTAGCTCCTCTGTTCTCTTCCATATTTTAGGCTACGCCTCTCTTTTTCCCTATTTCACAGGACACAAAGCTGGTCCATCATGGCAGCAAACTTGGCAGGATGGGCGGCCAGGAGACAGCTTGTGCTTTCGAAGCCTACCATGACAGAGGAGATATATAATTTGATAAGACTTTTCAGATTTTGGAGGCAATGTAGACATTTAAAGGCGTCTACTACATCTGAAGGTGTAGTAAGCAGGACAAGCGGACACAAACGACAGGCGAACACTGATAGAGCCAGTGCTCAAGCCACGAGTGAGAAGACAGCGTGAGATGGGGCGGAGAGGGAAGAACATTGGACAGGGAGAGATGTGGGAAGTTCCAGAAAAGATGGAGGAGCCGGAACAAAATGATGGAGAAGCTGGATAGCCTCATCTGTAGAGACCCCCATCCATGATCCACCTTAAATCCACCACTGTCTTCTGATCTCCAGGATTGTGTTCCAGCCAGGGTGAGGCTATTGAGCTGTATTCCTCTGTATGTAGTGGCCTGGCTATATGGGCCTTCCTCACACAGATAACTTCTGCTGCCAACCCTTGGGGTAATGTGGAAAGGCCTCTTTTTCGCCCCAAAGAGGCAAATATATCAGCTTTTCCATTGGCTGCTACACTCTGCATAGCACATAAAAATTACTATGAAAATTTTTGATTCAGTAGTTTTTATATTTTATTTATCTTGTGTGTGTGTGTGTGTGTGTGTGTGTGTGTGTGTGTGTGTGTTGGGGGTGCCTTTGGCATGTGTGTAGAGATCAGAGGACAGCTTGTGGGTTCTTCTCTCTTTCCACCATGTGGGGCCAGGGATCAAACTCAGGTCATCAGTTTTGCTGAGGGCACCTTCAGTCACCTCTGTCTCGTCCGCCCTGACCCTGTAGTCTTTAATCCCTCACTAATAGCGTAGTGGAGGTATTAGGATTGGGTCCACATTTGGGTAATCATTCCTCACGTCTCACACCAGCTGGGGCACAGGTTTGGAGACCTCACCTTCACTCCGAATGTCTTTTCTTGGCAAAGTTGCTAGCAGAGACGTCGCGGACATCAGACGCCTCTGTAACCTTACTGTCTGCGGCACGATTCCTCACTTAGAGGAAGTGGTGGGCCTGGTGGAAATGTGTACATTGTCTGGGGCAAGGTCAGTGACAGAAGGCAGAAGTGTGGGAAACCGGGGACTGTGATTTCCTGCTGTGTTCTGGTTTGTCCAACTCTCTGTTTTTCCTCTTCCTCCTCGTTCCCTTTCCACTTGCTTCCTGTCTCCTATCTCGCCCCTTTCCCTCTTCGCCTTCCACCCCATTCTTTGCCACCTATTTCCTGTTCTGTCGTTAGGGCCCACAGTAGCAGGAGTAAACCCCAAGGGAACATTTACAGAAGCCGGCTTTCCTTTTCCGGAGTCTCCAGCAGCAACGGATGGATGTCGCTTTCACCGTTCATAGCCAACTCTACTATCGTCACCTAGACAACGAGCCAAGTTTGAAAGCTTATGTAGTTTGCAAAGGTGTGGGAAAGCCATTGTCCGTCCATGGCTGGTGGACCTAAGACTTGATACAAACTGCCCACAAACTACACTTCCACGTGCCCTTTGACCTAACTTTCCCATCCCTAGAAATCCGTTCTGCAGGTATGTTCGAACAAGGAGCACACCTCTTTTTTTTTTTTTTTTTTTTTTTTTTTTAAATAGAACAAAAATACCCTCTTTTCCTTGGAGCATCCAGAACTGATGACCCTCATGAGGAAGTAGTAACCTTTGGAATTCTCTGCAGCCGGTGATAGGAGGTGACTCACGTGGTAGCTGACAAGCCTATCTCGGTTGAGAATGAGTAAGTAGGTGGCATCTCCCTGTCAGACCTCCCTCTAATTTTTCCATGGAGTGCCACCGAGAACACCTCATGCCACCCTTCTGGATTACAGGTTAAGCACTTGAACTATTCACCAGTGGTTCAGCCTATCTGACAGTGACCTAGGTCGGGAGGATTGTGACTGTGTAATATGAGACATTGGGCAAGGTGTGATTAAAAAGCAATCTCTCAGGTTACTCTAGCCACGGAACCATTTAACGCTGGTACATTTGAATGCCAGAGCTCTGTACAAAAGCCCGAGTCATCCTCAACCCTTGTCTCAGGCAAGAAGGGACTCCTCTAGTCAGAGGGGCTTTAACACTTGGTTGTCACTATAGCACGAGAAGGCAGGAGCCCGGTACAGTACACTCTCAGAGCCCTTGGGTTAGTGATACAGAGGACCAGTCTCCCTCAGTTCTTCCTAGACTCAGCATCAACCCTCATACTGTCCTGATGTACAGAAAGATGATGTGCAGCAGTAACAGGATCCCAGAGAAAGAGGCAGGCATCTCATGCGGGTACAGGGCACACTGTGCAATGGGGTAAGAAGAGGAGATCTATATGGAATCAGGCCCAATGCACTCCTCTGAAGACATGGAGATCTAGGGATCAGAATCCACTGTGGGTTTTTGACCAGCGTGTTCCCTAGCTTCCTCTCCTTTCCAGTATCTTGGGTTCTTTTTGTTTGGTTTAGTTTCTGGTTTCTACACAGGGTTTCTCTGTATAGTCCTGGCTGTCCTGGAACTCTCTGTAGACCAGGCTGGCCTCGAACTCAGAGATCTGCCTGCCTCTACCTCCTGAGTGCTGGGTTTAACAGCTGTGCCACCATCACCAGGCTTCCAGCATCTTTTAATAGTTTCAAAACACCCTGAGATTAATGAATCCTAGAAATGTTAGCATGTTATAGAAAAATAAAAACCTGTGTTGCCTTTTTATCAATGCACTTGGCATTGTCCCAGCCACACACTGCAATATAGTCTTAAAAGCAAGCACTATAGTTGAGTGGAAGAACATAGCCCCTGTTTTACGTTGGACAAGCCTTCCTGAGCTTAACCCCTCATCTGCTGCGCCAGTGTTTTGTGAATCTGTGACAATTTACTGACCGTGGCAGAGGTGAGCTGTGGCAGAATGGTGTTGGGGACGAGAATGTGTTTGTGCAGGGATCTAACTCAGGAAGAATTATGGCTGTGCCAAAGATAAATGGAATCTCTGCGAGTCTGAAACGGAGAAGCGATCCCTGCCTATAATTGAGGCTGCGTTCCCTGTGAGGACAGGTGTTTGCCCTCTGATAATAAGCAGACTGTAATTCTAGGTGTGAGCGTGAGGCATTGTCAACAAGGGTGGCTCCGGAGAAATTCAAAGTAATTGCTCAAGATCCAATGTTAGCCTACCAGCACATTCTCACCCTGCAGAGAGACACCATGGGCAGGTAGGAAACGGCCATCATTAGGCAATAGGAAAGGCACTGGTTCTTCCAAGTAAGCTAGCATCTTCAAATGCTTCAGGAGCCAGCCAGGCAAGCTAGTCCAGCAACGAAGAGGCGTGGCTGCGGTGTATGGTGACACCTGGTGAACACCCAAGCTCTGTGGTACCGACTAGTTATGTAATGGCTGGATGATTCAAAGATCATGATTTCTAGTACGTCAGCTACTCGACTGCTCCCAGGAAACCAGCTCCAGTCTGACCCTGCCTCCACGCGAGCAATCCTGGGGGTGACTGTGAATCCACAAAATCACCGTCAAGACCAAACCAAGTCACCATGGCGGGGACGCCAGATAGACTCGTGACTCACACCCCTTCATCTAAAGAGGCAGGTTCGTTCAGCCAAGCTCTGTGCTTCCGTGAGACTCGTTTTCCTCAGAGAATTGCAATGATGGTCCAAGGGATGGAGTAGAGGAAGATTCTAATCCTACAGATCATCCCCTCTGGTCCTGGAGGAGGGGGTCTTCGGCCTCAGTGTCATCAGCTCTGGAAGGGTATGATGTCCTGCCTGTAAGACACCCCTACTCACCAGACAACAGTGTCGGGAGCTAGGGTCCTGTGTCCTCCCACAAGTTCCCTTGGCTGTGGTGTCGGGGTTGACAGGCACCACACAGCTAACCACATTGGGGTAGTGGGAGAATCATCGCTCCTCCTGTCCTCAGTGCTCCAGAAGAATCAAGGAATCATATGCTCCCGAGTACAAACCCTCGCCCCATTTCTTAGCTGGGTGACTATCAACAATTAATCTCTCACTGTGAATTTCTGGTTCTTCACCTGTAAGTTAAGGATAAAAAATATGCACTCTGTCCAGCTGGTTTGAACCTAGCGTCAATCAGGTGTGCAAAACACCTAACTCAATGTCTGGCACAAGCAGAAGCCCCCTGAGTGACAGTTGTCACCTCTGAGATTAGTGAATTTCGTGAGTTGGAAGTTCAGGGGTGGGAATGGGAGGCTGGAAAAACACCTCAGGGATTAAGAGCACATGGGGATGTGGCAGAGGATGTGGCTTCAGTTCCTACCCCCCACATGGGGTGGTTCACAACTGCCTCTAAGTCCAGTTCCGGGGGATGGAACGCCCTCTTCTGGCCTCTACAAGCATTACACATACATAAATCGTGTGTGGACGTGCAGGCACACACATACGCATAAAATCAAAATGAAAATAATTTTTAGAGAGCCGCAAGTCTTTTAAGTCACACACTGAAACCTTAGAGGCGTTCTGTTACAAGCATCTCTGACCACAGCTCCGGGGACCATGGCCATCCATCCCTGCTGCTTTCATCCATGCAAGCAAGGGAAATTCTTTTCAGGAGTCCCGAGATGCTTCCTGAAATATAATTCCCAGGGGCTCCTCCCACTTGAAGGATAATACCTGCTCGTGTAGGGGTGGAATTTCCAGATGTTGACTAAACAGAGCTCTGCTCAGGGTGTGGCTTTTCCCATGGGTCCCAAATGTAGAACGTGTCTCCTAAAGTTGGGCATGGTCATGACCGAATCTATATGACACTATCCTTGGTGTCAACCTCAGAGCCATTACAACAATCCTTTCTCTGGACAGAGCACTCACAAGTCCTTCTGTTTGGTCACATGCAGTACATTCTGGGCCTGCTCACTCTCCCTGGATGGCTCCTGATGTCTGTGTGGCTCCTGAACACGGTGCTTCTCTAGTCCTTCCCCGTCACAGTCAGGCCTCCTGCTGCCCTGCTACAGCCCTACCCTACTCCCTCCTAGTCTTACAACCTGTGTTGTTTTCCTTCTTACTTAATCCCAGAACAGGACCTCAGACCTGTGCCTGTGAGATTTCATCTTCCTAGATTCCATTTGTCGTTCCAGACGGTGAGGACTGCTTTGGAGGGCGATGCACTCAGTCTTTCGTGAGGGCAAAGGACTGTGTAAGATTCACAGGCCCAAACGGAATTCTTGGTTCCACCTTTAGAGAATTTCCGCCAACCTGACATTGAATCAATCTTTTTCCTTTTTTTCCTAAACTTGTACTGTGCTACTTTCCCAGCTAATATATCTTTATTTAACCTCAATTTTATGATAGGAGACTTTGTTTAGTATCTTATTCAAGTTATTATTTCTTGAGCAAACATTTATCTAGTACCTGCTGTGTCTTGGCACCGTACTAGATTCTTGCAGAGCAGACCGGCTGTGGTGGTAAATGTTTAACAGCCCAACATGGGGGTGAGGGTGGCGGTGGGGGAAGCCCTGGTTCCCAGTGTCTCCTGATCTCTATAAAGTGTTACTTACAACATGGAAGATTCCAAACTACCAATACGTTATCACTGAACTACGTGCACAATCGGCTATTGTGAAGGCGCATGAGTCAACCGCAACACACCGCTGATAACGTACAGATGGTCCACGCATGATGCCTGCCGTGGCAAGGCTGGTGCAGGTTATTACGGGTTAGTGACGCAGCTCTGAACTCCCTGACCCAGACTCTCAAAGTTCCCTTAAGACATCAGCCCAGGAGCTGGAGGAGACTGAGTACAATGCAGACTGAGTATGCATGAAAACTGAGCCTGGATCCCCAGCATCCACAAAGAAAAAAAAATTGGGTCCTGGTGATGCCCACTGTGACCCCAGTGATGGAATGGTAGCTGTGTATATCCCATGTTCTTACTGATCAGCCATTTCAGCCAACGTACATGAGTTCTAAGTTCATTGAGAGACCCTGTCCCAAAACAAAAAAGGTAGAAACGTATTTGAGGAGGGCACCTCATTTACATCCTGTAACCTCTACACTCATCCACACAGGTGAGCACACTTGCACAATACATGCATGCATAACACATACACACACACACACGTGCAGAAAGAGAGAGGAGAGGGAGAGAGAGAGACCCCCCTCATAGTTTCTTTGTTTCTAATCTATTCTCCCAAAATTTTCTAAGTTTTCAGTGAGAGATTTTGGCAGCTCATTGTGAAAGTCTCTCTATATTTTGGAAAAAAAAATATATCTAAACTGAAGCCCAGAACTCAAGGGTCTCTCTGTTATCTTTTTTCCTTAATGTAAAAAAAAAAATGTATATTTAGAATTAGCCAACTGGACTCAGAGGATCCCAGTTCTGTTGGCAACATCCCTGAGCACTATAATCAGCGCCATCTGAACACACGCCTTCTCTCTGTCGGGCCTGAACAGGGTCTCCAGCCTTAACAGGGTGTTGACTTTGGCCACATCGGTGTCACAGAGTGTGATCTGGAGCTTGCTGACCATGACATCCACAGTGAGCACACGTGTGTCATTGTCTTCTTCTTCAGGGCTGACCCAGTGGTCCGGAGAAGTTTGACGCTGATGTAGAGGTCAAGCTTGTTTCTCCTGAGCGCGCTCTCTCGAGGGTATCTGAACTGCCTCCAGGGTCACAGGGTCTCAGGCCACCAGAAGATGGGTGGGTGACACGCAGATCTTCTTTTTGTGGCTGTACATACTTTTCAGCACTGCTGTTTTGGCTTTCAAGGCCTTTTCTTTGGCTTCGGCTTTGGGAGGGGCAGGAGCTTTCTTCTATACTTTCGGCACCATCTTCCAAAGTCTCTTTATTCTTTTTATTTGTTTGGTTTTGTTGTTGTTTTGAGACAGTCAGTCCCTCTCTCTCTCTTATGTAGCCCTAGCTGGAAGCAGAAGTTCCACTTTATTCTATCCCCAAACACACCACAAATTCTACCTAAAATCTCACATTTTGACAACAAACCTCACACTCGTTTTCTCCTCTTGAGACAATCACTCCGTGAGTGTCCTATGCAATGGTTCCTTTCACTGTTGACATCCATTTAACATGACATTTTGGCCATTTGCCCTAACTGTCACCTCTTCAAGCCACCGTGAAATCACCAGTAAAATAAGACAAGGACTTTACTGCAGACTTTACGGAATTTTCAGCGGAGGGCAGAGAGCTTATCGTCACACCTTCCCCCGTTCCCTCTCCTGCCAGCATCTTCCCACCCACATACCCACCCATCATCCAGGCTCTTAGAGATCCCCACACAAATGCAAGTCTTCTCTTGGTCACTGCTTTCTTCCCCTTCGTGCTCCATTCTTGAGTGATGTCATGCCTTAATCTCAGGAACTGTGTTCACTCAGCTAATGACCCATGATCTAAGCTTTGGGTGCACTCTGTCAATCACTCCTCAGTACGGACTAAAGGCTGTGCAGAATCCCAGCTGTCTCGTGTGGCAGGCACGCTGCTTTGCGGTTCGCGGTGTGGTTGGGAGATTACAACTATGCTAGGGTATAGAAGGTGTTACAGTGCGCCGAGAAAGGACTCGATCCTGTGTCGTTAGAACTCAGAGAGGGGCAAGAGGTCCCTCCTAACTGAAAGAAAGGCCTTGAGAAGAAAAAATAAGTGAATAAAGCGGAGTGGACGGAAGAGGCTTCCGTAGTCAGGGAGGAATGATAAGACATCTGTCTCCGGAGAGGAATGAAGTCCAGCGGGGGCAGAGGAGAAACAGATAAGACTAAAATGTAGGTAGGGCCAGATCTTGAGAAGTTGTAAACTCAGCAAACGGGGTTTATTTGTTTGTTTGCTTTTTCTATCTCTTTAGAGGGAACTCATTTGCACCCCCGTTATATCTTTCTCTTCCCCCTTTTAGTTGTAATAATGCAAGTCGTGAAAACTTGCTGCACATAGACAGATTCATCTACTTTCTACCACCCAGTAATGAAAAACAGAAGCTGATGTTCAGATGTAGTCAGCTTGTACAGTAGTCATCTAAGGTCTGCTAACTCCCAATTCCCGCCCCCCCAAACTTACAAATTAAACGGGAGTGAAGAACTTTTTCTCCTGGAAAGCATTGCCTACATAAGAAAACCAGTGCTGGGAGTGAAGAGAAGACCCAGCAACTAAGAACACTTGCTATTGTTGCAGAAAACTGGGGTTCAGGTACCAGCACCCACATGATGGCTCACAACCATTTGTAACTCCAATTCCATGGGATCTGGTGCCCTCGTCTGGCCTCTAAGGGCACCAGGCACACAAACAGTATGCTCACATATATGCAGTCAAAACAACACAAAACACTTTACCAGGCCGTGATGGCACAGGCCTTTAATACCAGCAGCACTCAGAAGGCAGAGGCAGGAGGATCTCTGAGTTTGAGGTCAGTCTGGTCTATAGAATTCCAGGACAGCCAGGGATACACAGAGAAACCTTGACTCCAAAAAAAAAAAAAACAAAAAACAAAAAAAAAAACAAACAAACAAAACCAACCCCGAAGCCCACAAAACTTTGAAAAACACTCTTATACATAATAACTAAACTATCTTTAAGAAGAAAATCAAAATTAGAAGCAAATTGACCCACAATCACCAGCCAACAGCCTTGTCTAAGCTTTCATGCAGTTGGAGAGGGAGGAGAAGGGGGTAGGTGAGGCCACTATCAAATGCCACAGAAGCTGTTACTGGGGCCGAGACTCCAGCTTTTCCAGTCAGTAGCTCACTGGCCCTCTTGTGATGATGACAATGTCTGTCCTCTCAAGACGTGTGCCTGAAAGCAGAGAATCTTACTAGAGAGCCAAATCCCATCTGTCAGTGGTGTTCTCTGCCAGACAACTAGCCAAAATCATGACAGGGGCCAAGTCTAGGCCTCAGAGACCACCAGGTGAAGCCCTTCTCTCTACTGAAGAGGAAGATCAGGCTCATAGACAGAAGGGATCTACAGACTTACTTCTCTAGCAAGCAGTTGATCTAGAGCTTTATGGAAGGCCTTCTTCCTATAAGCTTAGCACTGAAGACAATGTTGACCCTAGGGCCAGATTGCATGAGTTCAAATCCCAGTTCTCCCTGTCAACTGGGTGACCTGAATAACTCGCTTCATGTTTTCAGACTCAGCTACTCTCTCTGTAGACATAAAGGCTATCATAGAACCCACCTCACAAATTATTGTTCTGGCAAAATGAAATAAGAGAAAAGCAATTTACACAAGACTCGTATAGTAACTGTTCCATACAGAGCAGAAAAGGATACCCAGGTCAAAAACACTTCCCAGCCCTGGTTTTTGCTCTCTAAATCCAATCTACTGAGTAGATGTTAGAGTCTGCGAGAGTTGGTTGTATTTCCGCTATCATTGGTTTTGTTCAAAACAGAGGTGAGAGAGGGAGGAGAGAAAAAGACCTCAGCTACATAAACGCAACCTGTGCCTGTCTGCCTGGGAGTACAGGCATGAACGTCCTCAGAGGACAACCAGGCATTTAACAAGAGAAGCAGGTCAGTGTGGATGGTATAATTTGGTCCCTGTCTTATATAATTGCCTTTGCCTGCACTCCTTTTTATGTTGAGAACCAATAGAAAAATGGCCTTTCTAGGGGGTTAGAGAGATGACCCAGCAGTTAAAAGCATGTGTTTGTTGCTCTTGCAGAGGACCCCAGTTTGGTACTTGCATTCACACTGGGCAGATTACAACAGACCATAACTCCAGTTCCAAGTGATCTTACACCTTCTCTGAGTCTCCAAAGGCCTGACATTCATGTGCACAAAACTACTCACAGACACACACATATACACATAATTAAAAATAAAATCTTTAAGAAAAATAGCCCTGCTGGGCAGTGGTGGCACACACCTTTAATCCCAACACTCAGGAGGCAGGGACAGATGAATCTCTGAGTTCAAGGCCATCCTGGTCTAGAGAGCTAGTTGTAGGACAGCCAGGGCTACACAGAGAAATCCTGGCAAGAAAGACAGAGAGCGAGAGAGAGAGAGAGAGAGAGAGAGAGAGAGAGAGAGAGAGAGAGAGGGAGGGAGGGAGGGAGGGAGGGAGGGAGGGAGGGAGGGAGGGAAAAGAAAAATAGTCATTGTGGAACCAGTTATAGACTGAATTATAGGGCTGTTTGCTATGTCACCTCTGTGAGGGCACATGGGGCATTCTTGTCTGATACCATACACTGCCATCACTAGGTGGGTGGCTTTCAATTAATGCTTTGGGCCATTATCTCCTGGACACAGTGAACTCTGCAACTAGCAACATACTCTATGAGCAGCTCAGAGTCAAATGGCCCCAGAGAGAGACCGGGTACTGTGAACTTCAGACTTCCTCTCATCCTGCTTAACTTGCAAAAAATTCTTATTCCCATTATTAAAAAAAAAAAAATCTATTTCAAACAAGATGTGTAATGTAGGCATTCCGCGTCCCTCCCTTCTGTAAGAGGGTGACAGCTTTTCTCTGGCTATATTTTATTGTATGCCCATGGCATCACCAGGCCAGCACTGCCATAGCAAAGCACCACGAAGCAAGTAGCTTCAACACCAGGATTTATTTTTACTGGGTCTGGGGGTTGAAAGGTCAGAATCAAGCTGTCAGTGGGACTGATTTCTTCTCAGGCCTCCCTTGCTTGTAAAAGCCTGTCTCCTAAGGTTCCCCTGGTCTTCCATCTGTTTACATCTGCATCCTGATCTCTTCTCGGGAGGGTACCAGTTACTGTTGGGTGAGGCCCATGCTAATGGACTCACTTAGCCTTAATGACATGTCTAAAGGCCTTATCTCCACACAGCCACTTCCTCTGGTGTTGGGGATTTCAACATTTGAAAAAAGGGGGGCACCATTTATCCTTCTCTATAACATATAGACGCCCACAATATTTTTCTCTGCGCTTTTATGCATCTCAGAGTGTTGACATGTCTATAGATCAGAGAACCATGTCTTCCTGAGGAGGCTGACCAACAGTGAGTATTTGATTTCCTGTCTCCTACAGTAAAAACTAAGAAAGGAAGAAAGAGGTTGAGAATGGTCACTGGATCTATCAAAAACATGAATGTCACAGGACTGGAGAGATGGTTCAGGTGTTAAGAGCATTTGTTGCTTCTGCAGAGGACCCAGGTTCAGTTCCCAGTACCACGGGGTGGTTCACAACCATCTGTAACTCCAGTTCCAGGGACCCCATCGTCCTCTTCTAACTGCCTCAGGCACTGGGCATGCAAAGCACTCATGCGCATAAAATGAAAGAAATGAATCTTGTCCAGGCAGTGGTGACACACGCCTTTAGTCCCAGTACTTGGGAGGCAGAGGCAGGAGGATCTCTATGAGCTCAAGGCCAACCTGGTTTTCATAGTGAGTTCTAGGATAGCCAAAGCTACATAGTGAGACCCTGTCTCAGAATGAACAAAAAAAACCAAACACAAAACATGCAAATTGTATTAGATTTATGTGTATACATATATTGTATGAAATGGAGTAAAATATATATATATATTTACATGTATTATGTATATATGCACACACACAGAATAACTGGGAGGCGGCATTCCAGTGTGGCTAGTGCTTTGAAACCACATTACATATCCGCACTCTACCACTCACAAACCGAGTAAACTTCTATGCCTCAATAAGAAGGGGAGAATAATGGTACCCAGATCATAAGATGGTGTGCAGATTAAATGGGTTGCTATATGGAGGAGTGATTGACCAACAGAGAGAGTTCACTACCGTGAAATTTGTTAAACTGATTATTTCTGGGAAACATCACGAGGTTACTTTTGCAATCAGAGAAATTGCTAAATATTAATACTGACCCAGCTGCAATTAAAACCATGAGCTAGGAGCCTGGAGAGATGGCTCATTGATTAAGAACACTGGCTGCTTTTCCAGAGGACCTGGGTTCAATTCCCAGCACTCACATGGCAACTCACAACTGTCTTTAACTCCAGGTCCAGGGTTCTGGCACCCTCACTCAGACATACATGCAGGCAAAACGCCAATGCACATCAAATAAAAATAAATTTGGATGACAAACTAGGATCAACTTCTCCGAAAAATTCCAATTTTGCTAAAATATTAGTAGATGATAAGATCATGGAATTATGGGAGAAAAGAAGGGCTGCATCATGGGACCCTCTGAGGGAAAGGGCTGGAGAGCTGCTGCTGAAGGCTAGTGCTACAAGGTGACAAATGCTTTCGTTTTCTACAGAGTGTGGCTGGCACCCCCAACTACAGCAGCCTTTCTGGGATCCTCTGACCTGTTTATTCGCCTTTCCTTTAGTACACAGCAGGCATGGGAACCTGGAGGCTGGCGTCTTTTAGGACACTTTTTTTTCGGTCCTGGCTGGGAGTCTTTACAACTGCTGACTCCCTGAACAATTAAGTCTCAGTTTCTGGAGTGGGACCAAGGCATCGGCATTGTTCGGGGTCTCCTAGGCGATCGCTGTGTGTGGTCAGCATTCACAACCACTGCTTTGTGGGGTGTTATTTGATAAGGTAACACATTAAAGTTTAATTTCTCAGCAACAACACTCACCAAAGAGGTTGCTGATGAAGAGATCTGACTATTCTAACGCTCTTCCTGTTGCGGCCCTCCTTGGCAGGCAAGCTTTGTGTTTGGATTTCCCCGAAGGGATATGAATTGCTTGAGTTGTATTAACAGAGTGGAAGGCTGGGGAGATGGCTCAGTAAGTCAATTACTTGTTATGCAAGCACTGAGTTCAGATCCCCAGAATTCATGTAAAACCGGATACACCAGGACATGGCTGCAATCATGGCAGTCCTATGGCAGGATGGGAGGGAGCAGTTGGAGATTCCTTAGAAGGTCAAGTGCCAACTAGCCTGGCACACAGAGAGGCAGAGAGACCTTACTCCTCAGGCCAAGTGGACTTGAGGACAGGAACACGAGATCATCCTCTGACCTCTACATTCATACCCTGATACATATGTGCCTATCCTCACACACACGAGCACACATATGTCATACACACATAGACATGATCATGCATACAGATAGGTCTGGGCTGGAGAGGTGAATGGCTCAGTGGTTATGAGCACTCATTGATCTTACAGAGGACCCAATTTCAGGAATTCCCAGCACCCACAGGGAGGCTCACAGCTCCCATAACTCCAGTCCCAGGGGATCTGATACCTTCTTCTGGCTTCTGTGGGCACAAGACACACATGTGGTACACAGACACGCAGGCAAAACACACACATTTAAAAATTAAAAGATGAAAAATATTATACACACACACACAGAGTTTTTGTTTGTTTTTGTTTGCGAGACAGGGTTTTCATTATGTAGCCCTGGCTGTCCTGGAACCCACTCTAGCCCAGTCTCACAGAGATCTGCCCTGCTGGGATTAAAGGCATGCCCCTCCCCAAGGCTTAAACAAGTTTTTTAAAGAGTGTATGTAGTTTTCATTTTGTCCTGGGGGAAACCAGAGAAGAATCTGGAGAGTGCAACTGAACCCAGTACATGTTTGGATGGCCCTTCTAGTCCGGGGAAGTCAGTGAGCCTGCTACCTTGCCGGCATTCATGGTACTGGAAACGCAAGGCAGAGTCAGCTAAGACCAGTGCCAGGAAGTCACCGAGGCTCCTCAGGTCACCTATGACTACAAAGAAACCAGATCTACCTAAGGTCAAACGTTCCACCTGTATTTCCAGGCCTTCTTGATTCCCAAGTAGCCAGCTACCTGTTGTCCGCTTCCACCTAGAAGCTGGGAGCCTAATGACAGAAAGGGGTTACTCTGGGTCAGGAAGGTCCTGGGAAACAGCAGGGAATTGACCTCTGGAGAATACACGTTGGGCCTTTCCCAACTAGGGCAGCAGGCGGTGCCCATCATCTAGGTGTGGGCAAAGAAAGCATCTTGCCTTCCTTAGCTGGTGCCTCCTTCAGGATCTAAATTCCTGCACGACTCCTATTAACAATGTCTGTGGGAGGGAAGCTGTGTAGGATTAGGGTGATAAAATGAGAGTTCCGAGGTTCCTGACTCCACGGTGTCTGCCTGGCAGGTTCCTTTAAGAGATCCATCTGTGTTTCAGAGGTAGAAATGTACAACCGTTTCAAGACTTTCCAGAAACGTGTGAAAGCTACTCTTAGCAAGAGCCAATAGAACAGGGGCGATTTGGTTGAGAGTTTGAGGAAGTACCTGTCTTAGCACGGAGATCTCTTGCGCATGCGCCCATTTCAGGCTTTGGGTCTCCGTGTAGAATTCGAACCACTGCCAGGAAACCAAACACAGGCTGACAAAGCCTTATATAAAAGCAGAGTTGGCACATGAACCATGATGAGAACAAGTGGACAGTTCTGTGAGGATTCCTACCAGGTCTAGGACTCTCTGCCCTGCAGTTGACGCTTCGGGGGGGGGGGGGCACTAAATAAGAATGAGCCCAGGCTTGCCCCAGCCAGCCGTGTGCGCGACTTGGCTTCAGTGATGCGCTTTGTCAGGCTGCTCTCTGCTTAGCTTGTCCAGCATCTCCCCCTGCTTTGATGTCATACAAATGGAGTGCTCACCAATTTTAAGATCCTCTGGGGCCCAAGGGTAGGTTTTTACTAGAGAGTAAAAAGCTTGAAGGATGACCGTGATTCTGGGAAGTGGGGGCTAGAGCTTCCCCTCTCGGAGTCTTGGTCCCTTCCTTTAAAGGGTGGGGGCTTCAGATTTTCCTCTCTCCTAAGAGCACCTCACTGCTCCTCCATCAAAGCAACCTGGCTGTGATGGTTTCCTGTGTCCGCTCAGCAAAACCGTGAGCTCAGCACCAGGTCACACCCCACTCAGTACAGGAGCACAAACACCAGCACTCAGAAATGCAACCAAATGAGAGCAGGAAGGAAAGAAAAAAGGGTGTGTGTGTGGGGGGGGTGGGGACACCAGGAAAGGAGGGAGGGAAGAAGGAACGATGTTAACAGATTTGCATAATGGCTGCTAGGAATCCTAAACGATTCTCAAATTTAGGAGAGAAGAAAAAAATTCTATCCACCCCTTAGAAGAGGGAAATAATGAAGGAGCTACAGAATGGTGGAACAGGATTTCAATTTCCTACAGAAAGCTCTGGAAACCAGAAAAGGAACAGCTTAGAGAACATCCTGCGTTGCTTCTTCCAACAGCAAGGGGCATTGCTAGAATTTTCTCCAACGCTGTCTGAGAGGCCCAAGGCCTGGCCAGGGCCAGAAGGTGGGAGCTGGTTAGAGTTTGGCTGTGTACACAGTTTTTAGTAGTGCTAGAAAGCACACCCCGACTCTGGCCACACTAGAGGGGCCCTTTACCACGGAGCCCATCAGCACAGGGCTCAACTGGGAGAACTGGCTAGACATGATGACACAGTTGAGGGGCCTAGAATTTTCTCCTTCTCTAGAGCAACTTGGGGCGGGGGGCGGGGGGAGGAAATTCTGGTTGTATCTGGAACACACACAATCTCTTCCTTCCTTCCTTTTTTTTTTTTTTTGTGGTTTTTCAAGGCAGGGTTTCTTTGTAGCTTTGGAGCCTGTACTGGAACTCGCTCTGTAGACCAGGCTGACCTCAAACTCACAGAGATCTGCCTGCCTCTGCCTCCTGAGTGCTGAGATTGAAGGTGTGCACCACCACTGCCCAGGAAACACACACAATCTTAAGAGGGAAAAGGATACAGCTGGACTTGGAATCTTGGGTGCTCTGTCACAACAAATTCCTCTGAGTACAGGCACACACACACCCCTACACACATCTTTTTGTAGGGAGGAATGAACGGAGGGAGCTGTTTGTCATTTGGGTTAGTTTTGCAATACTCCAACTTCATTTCAAGTCAGGCAGTGACCTCGTTGGGCACAGTGGTGTGTGCCTGTCGTCCCAGCCCCACTGAATCATGAAGACACAGAGTTGCAGGACTTCCCCTCGTGTCAAGCATCCCTACTTTAGTAAAGCAGTAGCATCTGAGCTTCATTTACTCTGCTTCTTTCTGCCCACAGGGCCAGAGGTAAATGAAGCCGTACCCTCGAGAACAAAATTGAGTGCCCACAAAGCCTCAATAGTCACTTTGTTCCCTGTGTAGCCCTAGAACTCACTCTGTAGATCAGGCTAGCCTTGAACTCAGAAATCTGCCTGCCTCCCAAGTGCTGGGGTAAAGGCGAGTGTCACCACCACCTGGATAGTGATCACAGTTTTTAAAAGACTTTGAAAGACTCCAGATTGGTTCTGGAAAAGTCCACCCTGAACAAAACGCCAACATTTGAAGTGAAGACAGAGACCAGCCCTACACATATCCCACCTTGAGAAAACTTTATCCCTCACAAGGGCTCAGCTCTGCCCGAACTCATTCTTGTTTTATGGGCTTTGAACTTGCTGTTTGCTCTTCTTTAAAATTCTGCCTAGGCCGGGCGGTGGTGGCGCACGCCTTTAATCCCAGCACTTGGGAGGCGGAGGCAGGCGGATCTCTGTGAGTTCGAGACCAGCCTGGTCTACAAGAGCTAGTTCCAGGACAGGCTCCAAAACCACAGAGAAACCCTGTCTCGAAAAAACCAAAAAAAAAAAAAAAAAAAAAATTCTGCCTAGAAGCCAGGTCAGGCAGAGGTTGCACACGCCTTTAACCCCAGCACTCGGGAGGCAGAAACAGGTGGATTTCTGTGAGTTGAAAGCCGACTTGGTCTACAAGAACTAATTCCAAGACAGCTAGGTCTATTACACAGAGAAACCCTGTCTCAAAAAACCAAAAAGAAAAGAAGAAGAAAGGAGAAGGAGGAGGAGGAGGAGGAGGAGGAGGAGGAGGAGGAAGAGGAGGAGGAGGAGGATGAGAAGAAAGAAAGAAAGAAAGAAGAAAGAAAGAAAGAAAGAAAGAAAGAAAGAAAGAAAGAAAGAAAGAAAATATTCTTCCTCCTAGGTGTCCCTCCACAGGGTCAACTTTCTCTCACTGTTTAGGTTTCTGTTCTAACCCTGCTTTCCCAGAAAGGCATTCGTCTTTCTGATTTTGCTGGGGATCTAAATTTAGGCCTCCTTCCTTCCCACACGTCCTCATTGTAGCCACGTAAAATTGAAAGCAAAGCCCACAAGACTTTGCCACTACTTCCCTCCCAAACCTCATGTGTGACTCTGAGCTCGTAAATGGTCCTGGTGCTCCATCAGGTTGGACTCTCTGTAGCTTTCTTGGCTTTGCATAAAAGATGCCATTTTGTAACTTGCCTAGAGTTCCAAACTGCGTGTGCTGTGTGTGTGCGCGCACACACGTAAGCATGTTTGGATACTAAAAGTTTTATTCGTACTAAGTATACAATTGGTTGGGCTTTGTACGGTTGTCCCTGTGATGCCACAAACTGCTTTAAAACCCTCTCCATTACAGGCCCTGAACCTCACCTGGGCAGTAAAATAGAGCCAGTCCTGTTGGCAGAAGTGTGGGTAAGACAGCCCCAAAGTGGTGAGCATGGGAGAAATGTCCCTAGTACTCATCTGTCACCTGGTGGCATGGCTCTGAGGTCATAAGAGCTGCCCCTGCCCCCCGCCAGGTGCAACATTCAGGAGAGCAGGCCCTGTACCTCCCATGGGCAACGCAATAGAGCCAACCCCATTGGCAAAGGTGGGTGAGCCAATCCTGATATTGTGAGCATGGGAGAGCGGGCCCCATCACCCATCTGTCATGTGGCGACATAGGTGTAGGAGAAAGGCTCCCCCATCAAAGCCTGAGGTAGGTGGGAGAGCTGGTCCTGAGGTCATAAGAGCAGCACTGGTCTTACCCCTCACCTGCTGCAGCACTGGGGAGAGTGACCCTATGCCATGCCTGGGCAACACAGTAGAGCTGTCCCTGAAGGTGGAGGTGTGGGAAACCCAACCCTGAGGATTTAAAAGCTGGAGAGCTGGCCCCACCCCTTGCTCATCTCTGTAAAGGGTGAACTTGTCAGGGCAATGCAGGAGAGCTCACCCTGGTGGTGAGGACAAGGGAGAGCTGGCAGGCTGACCAACCCTGCAACTATCCAGGCCCAGAACCAGGGTTATGAGTCGGCTCATCCCAACATCTACCCTATCTGTGATCTGCTAGAGCACATGAAGGGACCAGTCCTGCAGACCCAAAGCTGCAGGATCTCCACAACACAGGACAACAACAGAATAACCAAGAGGAGTTCAGTGAGGGCCCAGCATCGACAGTGTAGCAGAAACCAGAGACCTCGAACCAGACCAATGACTCTGTGCAATGAACACTCACAAGAAAAGATGTATGAGTGAAAGGGCTCACTGCGTGACTCACAGTGTCACACTACAGTGTCTATGCATGAGGAGATCAGTTTTTTCCTTCTCTCTTTTTTTCTTTATTCTCTTCAATTTTATTTTATTTGTTGGGGGAGATTGCAAGGGCAGAGGGTGGATACCAAAGGATGGGGAGGTGAATGGGATGGAGATACATGATGTAAAAGACACAAAGAATAAGTAAAAAGAAAAAAAAAAGAGAAACCTCTTCATCTAGAGGCCCAGGAAGCCTACTACTAGATGGTGTCTTCTAGACATGACGGGAAATCTGCATTCATGAAATCTCAATAACATGGCTGCCTGAACAAGACCTAAATAATGGCAACAGTGTAGACGAGGGTTGGGGTGTGGGAACTTGGGCTTTCCCAAGGCCCTACTCCTAGACAAAGAGCTATCAGAGGCTGCTGAGGCAGGAGAATCTGTTTTTCTCCAGGGATGAACCCCTTGACGGCTTATCCAATGCCAGTGGTCAGCCCTAATCACAAGTACATAGGAGCAGAACTCATGGAACTCAGGAGGTTATACAGGTGACAATAACAGTTGTAGAAAATTGGTCATGCATTCGAGAGTGGGTTCAGAGGCCTGGGAGGAGTTGCATGGGGAGAAGGAAGGGTGGAACTGATAGACATGCGATACTCATGTATGAAACTCTCTAGCAAAATTTTAAATAAAATAAAATAATTTTATACCCCCAATAAGATCTTTCACATTCACTTATAGTAAATTGTTATTGCTCTTTTCAACTCCAGTCAATAACGAATCTACTTTCTGTCTCTATACATTGACTTATTCAGGATATATCTTATCAGTGGAATCATTAGGCATGTGGTGTTTTGTGTCCAGATTCTTTTACCCAGCATAAATGCTTTTCAGGTTCGTCCATGCAGAACCAGGTACAGAATTTTGTTTCTTTCGGTTGCTGAATAGTATTCCAGATACATGGTTTTTAACTGGGACAAAATGGGCATTTCCAATTAATGATACTGCCTCTGTGTTTTACCTGCAAGAGTCTTTCAGCACCGCATCCAAGACTGCCCTCCGTTGCGAGGAACCTTTCTCTCTGTCTGGTGGGATAGAAAGTCTGGATCACGTCACTGCACTTTGGATGACAAGGTGTCTCAGAGATCTGATGGCCTTAACTCGTATTCTTTGAGCTGTGCTGTAGCCTTCTCAGACTGAAAGCTTTTGCAGGGAGAAGCCATATCCTGAGGACTCCATTTCCTCTGTCTCCATGAACAACACTGAAGGGAAACCGAGTATTTAAGAAACACACAGAAGTGATACTGGTAAGAGGGCAGAGTGAATCGGGCCACGGCTAACCCCTCCGTGGGCTACTGAAGCTGTTGGGCCCAGAGCCTGCATCCTGGCAGCATTAACAAGCTAGGTTCGACCATCAGTCTCCAATAGGTCACTTAAAGGCACACTAAGTAGTGAAAAACAGGAAAAGGAGATTTGGTCAATGTGGACACATAGGGAAGAGGAACAAATAGATCAAATGGCTCACTCCAAGGTCATCTCTGCGGTCCTGATGTGAGGTCTCCATTCAACTAGAAGGCAAGAAGTATAGACAGCTCACTTGTCCCGGTCAAGATGCGGCCACCCATTGTTGATCTAGCATTGTCTTAGCACAACATTATTGGGCCGAACAGCACTGCATGGGCTCTCTTTCTAGGAGCCGAGCTTCTCCTCTGCGTCGCGTCCTCATCAGTGGATATCTGGGGACATTCCAATTTCATGAGGTCCTTAGTTTCAGTAGTCGGATAGCCAAAGAGAAGAGCATTAGAAACCCGTTAGAACATCCTCATTCCTGCCAGGATGGTTAACACGCTCAGCGCCCATCTTCTTTGGTCTGGTCGTTTGGTGCTTTGACAGTGAGCAAGAACTCTAGAAAGGATTAGCAGCAGTTCAACAGCCCTGAGGTCTCATTCCCACAGGCCGCTTTTGTCTGTTCCTGAGATTTACTAGAAACCATACTGATTTCTTCCAATGAGCTATCAGTGACCTTAGGCAAGGCTTATCTTCTGTTGGACATCGAGAGGACTGGGAGGGTTGCTTAACAGTTATTAGGTAGCTATTCTATGGCAGACATAGCCCCCACCCGCATTCTTACATCTTTTTCTCTTTCTCTCCCCACATCTCTCCTTCTTAGCCTTCCCTTCCTGTTTCTACCCTAAGGTCACTGTGCGAGATCCCAAGCGATCCCAAGAGTTTGGGGTAGAGTGGTGCTCCAATCTGAGCACAGAAGGCTTACTTAGCCTATTGCACAAAAGTGCCTGCGGCCCCTGGATTCAGTGTTGATGTTTCTGGGCAGCTGCAAGACACATTGGCAAATCAGCGGACCCATCAGGTGTTTCATTTGATGTACGTCATTGAAGTGCCACAAGGTTGGTGATTTGTTTTCATTTTGATATTATCTACATTATATAGATATTATCAACATTACATAAATATTATCTACATCTATAGATTCCACATCCTAGTCCTGATTTTTGGGGGGAGAAAAAAATAATTAAGTCTGAAGAGGAAAGTCCATGTGTGGTCAGGCAAGCACCTCCCTGATGGCCATGTTTGCCAGGGGATTTTCTCTTGTTTCAAAGATTAAGGTCAGTTTTCATTCCTCCACACTCCTTCCAGCTACTGGCTGACCCTTGGGGTGCTTGACTCCTGTCCTTGGGAAAGTGCTGTCCAGATAGGTTCATTCCTGCAAGGCACAAAGGCCTGATAAGCAGGTGAGTTGCCAGGAGAGTTGAACAGCCTACCAGAACGTGAGGTTGCTGCTCTGCCTTTTTTTCTCTTTCTATCCACTACAGGGTGCAGTTGCTAAGAAGATCTGGGGCCAGTGAGCAGTGGCTTGGCCTGGTCTTTTGGCTGGAGCCTAGAATTGAGAAGTGGGTGTGTTCCTTCCATGCCTAAGAACAGCCTTAAGCTTCTTGTGCTTACCGTGAAGCTGTGCGTGTGAACTAAGTTTAGTGGTTGACAAAGACCCAGCTAGCAAATATTACCATTTCTGTGTTGTCATCGTTAACCCTGACTTCTGACCCCCTCCCTACTCAGCTCCCAGCAGACAGGTGTTTCCCTAAGCCCTGACCTTCCTTTAGCCCCGCCACATCAGTGGTCACCTCCCTTTCGCTCCACATCCTGACCTCTTTCTAATGGCTGGCATAAGCCGCTTGCGATACTGAGCTCACTTCTTAACAGGCAACACTGTACGACAGGTGCGGTGCCCCACGACTTTAATCCCGGCACCCAGGAGCCAGAGGCAGGTGGATCTCTTTGAGTGCGAGGCCAGCCAGATCTACAAAGCAAGTTCCAGGACAGCCAAGATGGTTATACAGAGAAACCTTGTCTCGGTAAGCCGAAGCCAACCAAACAAAAACTGTGCCTTTTGTCCTGACTTTTGTGGTCCTTTGGGTGGCTTCCATCCCTGGCACACTGACTCTTGCGGCTCAAGGATATCTGCCACAAGAGGGGTGGGCTCCCATTAGAGAACACGGCCATTAGGCTCCCAGGACTTTCAGGTGAGACAGCAACTACTCAAGGGCAGAACCCATGGCTACAGCTATCTGCTCAGTGCTGTAACCCGAGTACCTGGTCCTCTCTCTGGCACACTAGGTGTGTGAGAGACAAAGTTACATTGTAAGTTTTAATTATTCTGCCTAAGAGATCCATGCAGCAAAGATCAGATAGTTCCTGAAATGCCGGAGGCTATTGTTTATGGGCAATAATAAGCCTCGTGTTTTTTTTTTTTTTTTTTTTTTCGAGACAGGGTTTCTCCGTAGCTTTGGAGCCTGTCCTGGAACTCGCTCTTGTAGACCAGGCTGGCCTCGAACTCACAGAGATCCGTCTGCCTCTGCCTCCCGAGTGCTGGGATTAAAGGCGTGTGCCACCACCGCCCGGCAAGCCTCGTGTTTTTAATCCTCTGAGTGAGTTTATTTAGCCCATCTGTACCTATCTATGTGCTTGATCACATGTGGGCGAGAGATTCCCCGGCTGTAGACACGCCCCTGATTGGATCGAATGGAAAATGGAATGAATTATGAGTTTTCTTTCTTTTTTTTTGGTTTTTTTTCGAAACAGGGTTTCTCTGTGGTTTTGGAGCCTGTCCTGGAACTAGCTCTTGTAGACCAGGCTGGTCTCGAACTCACAGAGATCCGCCTGCCTCTGCCTCCCGAGTGCTGGGATTAAAGGCGTGCGCCACCACCGCCCAGCATGAGTTTTCTTTCTTAAGCCCACACAAACTGGGATTCTGGGTCATCTTATTACTGGCCATTCACTTGGCCAGTATTTAATTAAAGCTTACTTCAAATTTGTTGTTGTTGGTTTTTGTGGTTTTTCGAGACAGTTTCTCTGTAGCTTTGAAGCCTGTCCTGGAACTAGCTCTTGTAGACCAGGCTGGTCTCGAACTCACAGAGATCTGCCTGCCTCTGCCTCCCGAGTGCTGGGATTAAAGGCGTGCGCCACCACTGCCTGACTCTCAAATTTGGTTTTAAACTGTGGTCATGGTCTTTTCTTAATTGTTGGGATTAACAGGTTCCCTGTAAGTATTCATTACATAGACAAATGGTTGCATGGACAAACTCATGAGGGAATGAACGAATACGGATGAGGGACCAGAGTGGTAAAAGCTGTTTAACGTCGATAACCTCCCAGTGTAACCTTCCTGATGAGAGCAAGGCCTGTATAGTGACACACACGCCTCTCCTATTCGCTGCCTATGGAAACAGTGGGCTGCAGAAAATTAAAACTGCCCAGGAATCTCATGCAGGAGAGAGAAAAAGGCCAAAGGCCTGGTGTCAGTCAGAGGGGTAGCCTGCCTCCCAGGGAGAGATCCTACGGTTTTGGCAACTCAGCAGGCTACTTGGCGGGACAGAAGCAGAGGTAATTATGACCCAATAGCGGGAAGGACCACACTTTGATGAGGGCCACTTACTTATGCATATCTCTTGTCCCCTATTTAAACATGAAACTATGACAGTACCCTGGGGACAGTCTGAGGGGGAGGCCACTGGACGGTTGCATTCCGTTTCTTATTGTTGACCTCTTTGAACAAACCTCTCCTTTCCTGTGTTACTTGTGTCTTTCATTGCCGTATTGGGAACAGGTGGCTGAGTCCTAGCTTGTAGGGACTGCTAGTGTTTAGGCTTTGACCCTAAAAACTCTGGTCATGCTAGGTGTGCTGGTTTTGTGACATGTCTGTTTCTCTTTAGTGAGTAGCAATACAGCCATGACACTAAAGAGAGGTCATGCTGGCCTTTCTGGACAGGAAGAGGGGGAGATTTTCTCCCTCAGCACCACAGCCTGCCTCTGAGCCTTTCTAAAGGCCATTGCTACCCCATAAAGGCTGCAGATTTATTGGTAGTAAAAGTAACCGACAGCTCTGTCTTAGGGTATCTATGGCTGTGAAGAGACACCATGACCACAGCAACTCTTATAAAGGAAGACATTTCCCTGATGTATCAGCTCACAATAATGGCTTTAGTCCATTATTGTCATGGTGGGGAGCATGGTGGCATGCGGGCAGACATGGTGCTGGAGAAGGAGCTGCTGCATGTTGATATTCGGGCAATAGGAAATAGACTGAGCCTCTGGGCTATATCTTGAGCATGTATGAGACCTCTAAACCCACCTCCACAGTGGCACACACTTCCTCCAACAAGACCACAACTTCTAATACTGCCAGTCTCTTCGGGGGCCAGTTTTTCTCAAGCCACCCATCACATTGTGGGCTTTCCCTCCACAGTCTCCCCATTGAGTTTCTCCTGTCTGTTTTCTCTGCAACCTAGGGATGCCAGTGCCCTCAGCTCTCAGCCTGTTTGTCCCTTGGAGATGAATCACAAGCCCCCTTGGGGACAGTAGGACTTGGATTCCAAGTGCTTTAGCAAATTACTGCTTCTCTTCTCCTGTCTAGGTGACTCTTGCAGCAAAATTTAATCCTAGCTAAACTTGATAATGATCAGGCAGTCCGCCCAAGCTCTGCCAGTAAGTGGTAGAGTTGTCATTTGGACACAGGAAGTGAAACTCCACTTCCTTATTCTCTGATAAAGACGTGGGCCTTAGGAAGGGAGAAAGTATGTGCAAGGTTTTCTTCTGGGATATTTGAGCACCCTCTCTAGGGAAGGGAAACATATCTGGGTAGAGCTTACGTAGCTGTTTGGACCACCCCCTCACTTCTCCTCCCCCACTCCTGCCCAGTTCCCAGGATGGTAGGCAGCATATTGATTCTCATCAGGTTCTGACGTTTGGTACTTAGAGTACCAGAGTACCTGCCTGTGGTCTTGGAATTATACCACCCTCAGGTCAGAAAGAAAACCCTTCCCACCTTGGGATGGCTAACCATGGGTCAACTTGAAATTTAAAATCACCGTGGCAACACATCTCTGGGTATGTCTATGAGAGAGTTTCCAGAAAGATTTAACTAAGGAGTGGAGAGCCATGTTGAATGTGGTATCACAAGGCGGGAGTCCCAGACCGAAGTGAGAACACAATGCTCATTGATGCAACAGCATCCATCCCCCTCTGGTTCCTCACTATAGACGCAACATGGCTGGCTGTCTCACACACTGTTGCCTTGAAGGAAGTTTCTAGTGGGCTAGCTCACAATTCCAGTTCCTTATAGAAGGCCCACCCTTCCCACGGTATTACAAGAGCAAACAGGAGACAAGCTCCTCACCCCAATGGAGGTGAGAGCCAGGACATAAGGACATGCTGAGGGCCATCTGGGGCTTCCTGTGTATCCACCATCATTGGCCACTATGAATCAACAAGGGCCAGAAGTTTCCATTGAGAAACCTCAGAAAATAATGTGTCTAAAGCCTGGTCAGCAACTGAGTCAAAGAGAAAGCAGCTTCTGAGGGAACTGGTCCCAGCGTAGCCACTTCACCCGATAGAGGAAGCCTCAGAGCAAATTGCTGGTATTGAGGGCTCTCCTGTCCAGTTCCCTGTGGTCTCACACACAGCCGGTAACTGATCTTGTAGGTTTTCTCCTCTTTTTTAGTAAGCATCTACTTCAAACATCGGAATAATGCTATTGACAAAAATGCCAGACATGGAAATGGAGGTAAGAGAGATGTTTAGTGACAATGGGGACCTTCTAGAACCTATCAAGTTAGACCACACAGCACCTCCTCCTGAACACAGGCAGTTTTTTGAAACCACTGTAATAACTGATGTGAATTTATCTGCCATGCATTTGGATGTAAGAAATGGCTCAAGTGTTTATCTACAAGATCAGCGTGCAGGGCCCTTGCCCACCTGTGAGCTGCATATGTAGTATTAGTTTAATTCAGAAGTCCTTTGCCATTTTGACAAGCTGCCATTGTGAACTCAGATATACTTAAGTGACTGCAAGCATCCTGCATGCCAGACAAGAGGCAACTCAGTGCAGGGGTTGAGGCCTTTGGATCCAAGAAGGCAAATATTGCTGCCTAGATATTTGTTTCTCGGGAGTTTTCGCAGAGGTCCAGGGATGCCACTCGTGAAGACACAGGTCGTTATGTGGATGTGGAAGATGTAGGTGAGGGGTCATACATTAGCTTAGTATACTTGGGGCTATGGCTTCAGTCCTCAGCACTGCAACAGAAAGGGAGGGACGGAGGGAGGAAAAGAGAAAGGGGTGGGTCAGCTAAGGAACGAAAAAGACTCCAGCTTTTAGATGAGCTCCCTGAAGCGGTTTCCCTACCCAGGGAGATGCATCTACTCCACAAATCTGTTCTCAGCTCTCTCTCCTCGGGGAACCAGCTCCCTTGTTACACTCTCGAGTGTCCGGGTTCTGAGGGTGTTTTTCTGATTCACCCTTCACCTTTGCCCCCACAACAAAGAAACTGAAAGCTCGGGGCCTATAGGTTCGACTTCCCCTGGGCTGGAGCCTAAGAGAGGGAGGTAAGTAAACATGGTAGGAAGAATGAGGTGCTTTCCCCATAAACCACCTTGCCATACTGACCCGGAAGCAGTCAGTGTTGGGAGCAGATGCCAAAACTCTTTGGAAAGAGAATTCCTCCCCCACTTTTTGAAGGCAAAAGTGTGAGGGCTGAGCAAAGGGCGGGCCGCAGAAAGGGAAACAGAAGAGGAGAGGAAGCGTGCTCCAGACCTCCCTAGACTGCGGAATAGCTTCCCCAGAGAGATGATCAGTATGGGCCACTGAGCTTCCAACATTATCCATGATCTCATGCATGGAGAGAAAAGCTTGGTGGCTTCA
This sequence comes from Chionomys nivalis, assembly GCF_950005125.1. Classification (NCBI taxonomy): domain Eukaryota; kingdom Metazoa; phylum Chordata; class Mammalia; order Rodentia; family Cricetidae; genus Chionomys; species Chionomys nivalis. The sequence continues at coordinate 14,157,538 of NC_080101.1, read as the reverse complement.
CGACTCTCTTCCTAACCAGTGCCTCCGCCGCTTTTCTTCCCAGCATTCCTCCTGAACCTGCTTCCTTCCGTCTCACCTCTGACCTCATGTTTAGACTCTTGGCTTCACACCAGAGTTCATCTTGCCTTTCCCTGCTCCCTCACATAGGAATCAAATGCTGGTCTTCTCTTTCCTTGTACCAAAGACCCAGGTCCTTCTAGCTAACTCTGACTGGCACCAAAATGCACATAATAGATAAATGTACATGCTGTCTCAGGAGCCAAGTCAGGGCATCTTGATGCCAGCTCCAGACCGTCCGGATCTGACAAGACAGCTTAGTTTGCTGGAGCTTTCTGTGGTCTCACTTCAACCTTCCCCTTCCCAGGAATTTGGGCAACTGACTATTCAGCAATTACAATGTCTCCTTGCTCAAATGAGGGAGAGAGCCATTTAACTGTCTTTCTCCTCCTGTCCAAGTATGGTGTGCTCATCACGAACGGTACTGCTTGCCCCTAAGGCTAATAGCACCCTCTAGTGATGGACTAACTGGAGGTAAGAACACTAATAACAACAATGAATTACTAATATTGTGCTTATTTTTGTATTTAGCCTTATATGTTCTATTTATATTAATAATTTAACTTTGCATAAATCCACAGAAGAAAGCATGATTATCAACATCATTTACCATTTTACAGATAAGGAAACAGACACAGAGAGGTAAAGCCACTTGTCTATCACAGAGCTAGCCAGGAACACAGTCAGGTTCCAGGGACAAAAGACAGCTGTCCCTCACTGCTAGAGCCCTCCCCATTCTTCCTCTAGAGGACTTGGTTCTGGGCAAGATGTACTACAGGCCTGCAGGTGGTGGTGTGGGCCTCCTTCCTCATCCTACGCTGAGCAGGTGAGACTTCTGATCAGTACTTCTGACTGTGGAACCACTGCTCCAAGGATCTTCCCTTGCGTTCTCTAAGCTGCATGTTCAATGGCGTGATTAATGTACTCCATGTAAAGATCAGGGTAGCAGAGTCCCGGAGTGAGGTTGACTCTCAAGAAGATTTCTGAGAGTCTCAGCATTGCTGGCTTCAGAGTGGGAGTCACAGAGGCAACACACTGTGCTATGGGGCCTGCTTCTGTTCCGTCTTTCTCCTCATCTAAGATGGCATCGGGGAAACTGTTGCGTTGCATTGTGTACCACTGAGACGGGAAAACAGGCCGTCCGATAAACTAGCTGTCCTGTTTATAATAAGATGCACCAAGTTGAGAGATGTTAAAATGAGAATCATGAAAGAAATATCATTGCATACATGTTATTGGGGGGGTCCCTTTATAAAGAGCTTAAATCAATCAGGTGGTGGTGGGATGCGCTTTTAGTATCAGTACTCAGGCAGGCGGATCTCTGAGTTCAAGTTCAAGTGGGTGTGCGGTGTGAGTTCCAGGACAGCCAGAGCTACACAGAGAAACCCTGTCTCAAGAAAGCAAAAACAAATGAAAAGGAGCTTAAACCAAGACTATACACATAGTAATAGTTCAACCAGCATTAGATATAAAGATGAAGTGTTCAAAGATCTCATACTTCGGGTTTGATCTTGAGAGAAGGCTGTATTCAGGCGGAGTTCATTTTCTCGAGGCAGAGCAAAGAAGTCGAGATTGACTCAACAAGCTGGTGATGAAGAGACTGGAAGTGGAGAAGATTGGAAGGGGATGTGAATGCTCCATTCATGCCCAAGGGAAGGCCGACAGGTCTGCTCACTGTCTAGGGCAAGATGAAAGATCTAGAACCCCTGCATGTTGGAAACCTAGTAGGTAAAGTCTGGATGAGAAAAGTCATTAAAAATAAAGATTTGAGCCGGGCGGTGGTGGCACATGCCTTTAATCCCAGCACTAGGGAGGCAGAGGCAGGCAGATCTCTGTGAGTTCAAGGCCAGCCTGGTCTACAAGAGCTAGTGCCAGGACAGGAACCAAAAGCTACGGAGAAACCCTGTCTCGAAAAATCAAAAAAAAAAAAAAAAAAAAAAAAAGATTTGAGCTGGTAGCATAAGGAAGGTGTGAACTGGCAGCATGATGAAGGTGTGAACTGGCAGCGTGACCTCAGGGGACATGGTGCTCACTGTCTGAGTAAGATAGAGTGTCTGTGTCATCAATGGTTTTGTATGATGGAGAGGTGGTACCAACAGAAAAGGAAGAGAGAGGCTCCCATGGCAACTCCATCCCCAGTGAAGATGGAAAGCCAACATGCCCTGGCTTCCTTCTTGCCCACCTCTAGCATCCCTTCTCATCTATATTTGATGCTACAGTTTCTAATATTGGTGAGGACTTGCTGTCCAGAGGGAGGAGCTAAAATCCCAGCCTTTCACAGTGAGTGGAGTCCATCAGTCAGAGGAAGAAGGACACAGCAGGGAACGGCAAGGTGGACCACTCCACCTTTCTCTTAAATGAAGACTGTGCCAGCTGTCGCCCTAGCTGAGTTGAGGGTCCGTACTGCAGAGGACATCCTCCTGTCTCAGAAACTAGACCCCACCCCTGGCCCCTGTGGCAGCAGGCCTACTGTAGATGGGTGTAGAGAGAAGACCAGGCTCAACTGTTGCACAGCTGTATCGAATGGGGCAGTCGTGGTAACAAGGCTGGCCTCAAAGGCTGTGGTTTCTGCTTCTTTTTAACATCTTACCAGGATGCTTATTTTCCTATAGATAAGCCAGGACACCCGAGAAGACGTGATCTGACTCATTAGCAGCTTTCAGTTTCTTCCTCGCTGCCCATCCAGCTTTGAACAGAAAGACTGTCAGTAAGCAGGCATACGGCTTCTGTCTTGGTGATTCCAAGATGCCTTGAGACAACTATGCAAAAGCTTGTGACTGATTGCCCAGACTCCTGAAAGTACAGCCCAAGGCAAGGCTGTTTGAGACAGGTTTGTATCCGGCTTTTGTAGCCACAAACCTCAACAAACCATTTCCACCTTGGCCAGAGAGGGAGCAGTACCCACAATAGGAGGACCAATGGCAAAGTAGTGATAGAGGCAAGACGGTGATGGGGATAGAGAGGACTGACTGGGGACAGGAACAAGATGGTAATGGGGATAGAGAGGACTGACTGGGGACAAGAACAAGATGGTGATGGGGATAGAGAGGACTGATTGGGGACAGGAACAAGGCTAATGGGATAGAAACGACTAATATTGATGCTAGAGGGAAGACTATGATGGCCAAACACACGCTTGGAGGAACTGCGCAGGAAGTGACCTGGATGTTTCCTCTCTGAGGACTGGCTCTCACAGTACCAGGAGGTTCTATAAAAGCCAACAAGGGAGAAGAGCATCCAGCAGTCTCACCCAACCGGAAAGCCTATGACCAACCTGGCACGATGCCCCTAAGAGTGCGGCACTGGCATCTTAAACCCTGAGGGTAACCAAAAGTCATCAGACTGGATTTAGAGTCTTCTCCATAGGAGGGAATTCATGTTTGGCTGTGAACCTAGACATCTACCAATGCCACAAATCCTAAAGAAGAACCCACAAATTCCACCTTGCTGAACTAGTATAATTTCTAACGGTGTCATAAGTACAAACAAGTATAGTTCTCTCCCTACATCAAAAATGTTCTTTTTGCACCAAAGACCACTATAAAAATCCACAACTGGTCAAAATGCAGCAAACACTAACTGTGGGGTATTCAAGCCCAGGTATATATCCATACTAACCCTTATATTTCCCACTTCAGGAACATTCCCGAAGAGAAGGTGGGAAGATTGCTAGCGTCAGAGAACCAGGCTGTCTGCTGCAAGATAGTGTCTTCTAGACACGAGAGAGAAGCTCTACTAGTGAAATCTTAACCATATGGTCACCTAGACAAAATGAGCAATGACAACACCAGTTGACATGTCAACATGGATGAGGGAAATCTCGCAAGGCCCGAGTCCTGGATAAAGAGCTGTAGTAAATTAATGGCTGCTGAGAGAGAATTGGTCTTCCCGGGATGAGCCAATCCCTGGTGGTTAGCTCCCCATATGCACAGATGTATGAACAACACTAAACGCACTCAGCAGGTTGTATGTATACATGCAAAGAACCATTACTAGGTAACAGTTCTGTGTGTGTGTATTGTGTGTATGGTTTATTTTAAAATGTCACAAATAAAACAGCCTAGCATGAAGACAACTTTAGGTTCTCAAACATGGGTTCTCAGATCATCTTTTCTGCCCACAAAGTACAAGCAGACGTTAAGGAAGAAATAAAGCCTCCGAGATGAAACCTGTCCTCTGTAGGAGGGGTAGGAGCAGCCTCCCCTCCCCCTGCCCAGTCCTCTCTCTCTCTGCACACTTCCCCTGCTTTGCCAGCTACCACAGCCAGGTGGTCGGACAGCTGCTCAGCCCTCTTCCCCTTCCTCTTCTAGCTCTGCATGTCTAGAGATCCGTCATGCTTCCTGCGCTAATCAGAGACCTCTTAGAGTCCAGCCAGCTCCCTGCACATGGTGCCTATTTGGTCCAGAGATTTAAGGCAAAGCCTCTGTTTAGGTTTGACCCTGAGCCCCAGCTGCAGCCTGGATTCTCGGGGCATCTCCCTAAGCACGAATGGGAAGCGGCTCACGTTACTAAAACGTGACTTGGAGTCTCATTGATTAGAGTTTCCCATACATAGCTCTGCAGAAAGAACTGGGGTGAATAAGGATGGGGTGACTGGATAAGGGCAACTTCTCCACCCCTGTAGCCTCACCACCCTGCAGATATTATTGACACATCGTAGAAATTCCCCTTTGGTTTCTATCTCACAATTGGAAACTAGAAAAAACCCTACATATTATTTATTTAGACAATACGACCTGTGCATGTAAATAGGACACTGTCTTCTTAGTGTGCATGTGTTCATGTGTTTGTGCATGCTCCTTCGTATGCAGGTGCATGTATGTTCATGCAGGTACACCCTCCATTCCTCCACTGTCATTTCTCAGATATTGCCAATCTTTTGTTCTTGCTTTGTTTGCTTGTTTTTTGAGACCAGGTCTCTCTCTATAGCTCTGACTGCCCTGGGACACCTTATATAGACCAGGCTGGCCTTGAACTCACAGAGATCTGCTTACCTCCCTAAGGCTGAGATTAAAGATGCGAGACAACCATGCCCAACGCTTTCTTAACTTCATCTCTTTTGTAGGAAAATGCTAAAATATCAAGAAAGTTATACTTCCAAGATAAAATTGGGTTTGAAGCAGGAAAAGCCAAGATCCATCTGTTGAAGGATTTGAGAAATTCCTTCCGTGTGTATGTGTGTGTGTGTCCATGGTGCTCCTGTGTGTGCATGTTTGTGTGGAGGCCAGAGGATAATCTTGGGTGTTATACTTTAGGTACTGGTCATCTGTTTTATTTTGTTTTGTCTATTTTTGCAAGATGGGCCATCTCCAGGGCCACATGTCTCCTCCTCAGGACTGGGATTACAATGAACCTGTCACCACACTGGCTTTTTCATGTTTTCTGGAGATGGAGCTTTCTTCCTTCTTGTACAACACCTGCTTTACTGACTATGTCACATCTCCCATCCCTTCTCTACCATTTTACTGAAATGACTGACGTCTAGGGGGTCTGTGTTTTTTACACAGTACAGTTTTAAAGGAGAGAGAGACAGGATCTCACTAAACAGTCCAGATTGGCCTGAAACTTGAGATTCCCCTGCCTCAGCATCCTAAGGACAAGGATTACCTGCAAAAAAAGGTAAAATCTTAAGGGTTTCTGATCCAATGTGAGCCAAAAGCGAGGGAGTCTCTGAGTGAAGTATGGCCTGGTGGATGAACCGAGGAACATTGACGTGGCAGCTGGCAGGGGTTCTCTGTGATTCTGGGACAAGAGTCTCTGTGAGCCGAACAAGCGCGCAGCACCGCGGTGTGAAAGTGGGTTACCTGGTGAGACTGTGAAAGTCTTTTTGTCTTTGCTCCAGTTTGTATCACTCACAATCAGCTCAGCCAAGGGCGAGTGAAACAGAACTCTAACCATTTTAGGTAGGAAATGGAAAATTTCAACAAGCTAACAGAAATAAGTCAATATCAGGGTTCAGTGAGGGCAGGGACTTCTCTCATCTTCTCTCACTTCTGCTCCTTTTACTATATCTGAATCTCCTCACTCAAAAGGAAAGGCAAGCACCCAAGCCCTCCCAGCCTTCCCCTCTTTGCTTCAGAACCAGGAGATGGATGTATCCTCCATCCGGTTCCAACCTGTGAGACCCCCCAAGGAGACGATGATTGACGTAGCTTCGGTAGCCATCTTGCTGCCTTTGCAGCTGAGCTACCTGGAGAATGACGGGCAGCAGCATCAGAGTGCGAAACAAGTGGATGAAACGAGCCGAAACAGGGAATGTGGGTGACAAGCTGGGCGAAGATGACATTAATGCAGCCTAGTTTCAGAGGCCTATCACAGACTCGGAGGGCCGGGAAGCACTGCTCAGGGGCTAAGAAGGAGAATTCAAGGGTCAGACTAGATTTGAATATTGGTTTCACTACTGAGTGGTTGTGTGACTGTGTAAATGATTGCTATGTTCAAAGCCTCAGTTTCCCCAAGATAACAGCAATACCTAGTTTATAAGGCTCGTTAGCAATACTAACTAAAATACTCTGCATCGTGTTTGCTAACCACTGGCTAATACATTTGTCTTCCAGCCACTTGAAAAGGTGCTTTGAAATGAACTTTCACTACCTTTGTGGTTAGAACTAACGCTTTGTTTTGTTTTTTTTTAAACATTCATGTCAGTTAACCAGTGTGCTTCTCCTGTAAACACGTCAAGGATCTCAACCACACACATCTCAGTGGGAGGAAGACCGTGGAGTGGCCACACTTGTTCTGATCCAAAGATCTTGTGTGAAGTCGGTGAGCTCTGAAGAAATGTCACCAGGAATGGCCCCGGCTAGCTGCCAGGCTGAGGCAGCTGGGAGATGGTGACCGCTGTGTTCAGAGAGCACGGCGCCAGTCTGATGACCTCCAGACCACAGCCGTGACCGTGGGATCGCTCTCGCTCGTTACTGGTACCCCACCCAGAGATGGGGGCACTCAAGGAGGGGTTTGCTTCTCTCCCTGAACCTTACAGTTGAAATCCATTGTCTCTTTCCAGGGCTTATCAGACAAGGACCGGAACACATCCTTTATCTTAGAGAATATACTAAGAAGCCAGAAGCTTTGCACGCTCGGTTTTTTTTTCTCAAAGAATTGTTTAATTAAGCCAAGTTGGTGGCACCTGCCTTCAATCCCAGCACTCGGGAGGCAGAGGCAGGTGGATCTCCGAGTTCCAGGACAGCCAGGGCTACACAGAGAAATCCTGTCTCAAAAAACAAAGCAACAACAACAAAAAGATTTTCTTAACGTATTCAATTATTTTATATGTATCTCTGTATGCTTGTGAGAGTTATGTGTAGGACATGTGTGCAGGGACCCTCAGAGGTCAGGAACCTTCAGAACCCCCGGAACTAAAGTCACTGGTGGTTGTGGGCCTCCTGATATGGACGATGTGAGCTGAAGAGTGAAGAGCATTGACTGCTCTTAACTGCTGCGCCATCTCTCCAGCCCCACGAGCTTGTTTTCTTTTATCTGCAGTTTTAGAGACGCCCCAGTCTTCAAGATAAGTGATGCTTTGGTGATATAAATGGAACCCAGAACAAGAAAAAAGTTTGTGGGTAAATTTTCTTCCTTTTTAATTCACAGAATAAACTTTAATGTTTTGTATAAAAATCCAATTTTTATAACATCTTTCTTTTTATTCCTTTTCTGGGTTAGCATATAAAATATAATGAATTTGGCCATTGAGTCTTCATACATATATATATGTGTGTGTGTGTGTGTGTGTGTTGTGCTTTGTTCTTGTTTGTGTTTGACATCTTTCAAGGTATTGATGCAAGGTAGATTTTCTTTTATTTTTTTCCAATGATGATTACATAGTATCCTAGAGTTTTTATTGCTGTGAAGAGACACCATGACCTTGGCCCCTCCTAAAGAAAACATTTCATTGTGGTGACTCACTTACAGTTTCAGAGGCTCAGTCCATTATGATCATGAAGGAGAGCATGGTGGTACGCAGGCAGATGTGGTGCTGGAGCTGAGAGCGCTACATCTTGACTAGAAGGCGGCAGGAAGTCAACTGACTCTCACACTGAGGGAAACTTGAGTAAAAGAGATCTCAAAGCCCACCCCACAGTGACACACTTCCTCCAACAAACAGTGCCACTGCATTCGGGGGCCATTTTCTTTCAAACCAACACACATATACATAAACATGCATACATACACACACACACACACACACACGCGCACACACACATCAAGCTCTAGTTATAAAATTATACAAATAAGTTTTATTCAACAGATATTGATTGTATCCCAATAAATTATTCAGATCTGGGTCCTTCAAAGATGAAAGTCTTTTTGGATAACCTGTTCTGCTTCAATGCAATGTTAAAAAAATCAGGGCAGGATGCAGTGTTAAATCCCTGTCTGGAATCTGTTTAGTTACTAACTAACGCTACACCTTGGATGGAGGGCTTACTTTTAGTAGCTGCTATAGCCTATCAGAGCAGTTCTAGAACCCATGTACATTATCTGATATTATTGTTTTAATATTAATTATCTTATGGGCATGGCTGATGAGAAGAAAGAACGGGTAGACAGAATAATCGAAATAACTGGCTGGCTTGATTTGGGTTCAGAAATGAAAGCCAGGAGGCAGCTGTTGACTCACTCCTCAGCTATGGGACTCACGTCACTCTACGGATGTTTCTGACGAACTTACATTCGAGCCTGCCCTGGAGAAAGCTGGCCCGGTGCGTCTGTTCCCTGGGAGCTGAAGGCTGCAAAATGTGTGTGTGCGTGAGTGTGTGTGTGCGTGCATGCATGTGTGTGTATGTGTGTGTGTGTGTAAGAGAAAGTGAGAGAGAACATGGAAAGGAGGTATTGGCGCACTCCGTGGGAAGCTAATCCTAAGGGGATGAAGGACCACATTCAGGATATGAGTTGCACAAAACATACCTCTTGTGTTTTATCGTTTCTCCTAAACTTAGGCGCCACATACATGAGGCAGATCAAGCTCCTGCCCCCAGCCTCTGTGACGCAAGGGAAGCAATGCCAGGGCCTAGCCTGGAGGAGAATCTGTTCCCACTGGGGCCCAGGCTGACGGTGGGTCACGGGGAGCTTTAGAAGAGCAGAGGGAAAAAGCGAGTTCCGAAAGCTGCCCCCACTCTGTTTCCACGTAAACCCCACATTCCTAAGAGCTCCCCACATTATGCAGCTTACACACAGCGCCATAATATAGAGTCCTTTCCCGCTTGCATACAGGCCTCAAAAATGTTTCCCAGCCAATGTCTTTATTTATCTCCCAGTAAAGGGAAGACATTGGCATTTGGTGTCAGAAGTGGAATTTGAACACATTGTTGGTTCAGAAGAGCGTGGTCTTGCCACTAGACCATGCTAACTGCCCCAGGGAAAAATTAAAACATGTATTTTCACAAACTCACTCAGCATCTTCATCACAGACCCATGAATCGGAGGGAAAATCAAACAGAAAAGAATCGGCCATCACAGGACATGCTGAGCTCAGAGGAGCTCTCGGGTTATCTTCCACGCCGACATCTGTTCCCATTCTGCCTGTTTACAAGTCAGGAAATGAGGCAAAAGGGAAGACGCTGAACAAGGGAACTTGAGACGTTTCTCTGAGCGGTGTAGTTTGCTCAAATTTTATCATCAGCAACAGAGACGTGCTAAGGTTTTAGATAAGACAATCCTGAAGCGACAGAAACGCAGTCCTGGGCGCCAGCCACTGGGAAGGCAGCAACCCCCTTCGAGCTGGCTTTAAGGCAGCGACTCCCAACCTTCCTAACGCTGCCACCCTCTAACACAGGTCCTCCTGTGGTGGTGACCCCAACCATAAAATTATTGTTGTTGCTACTCCATAACTGTAGTTTTGCTACTGTTATGCATCACAATGTAAATATCTGATATGTGACCCCGTGAAAGGGTCTTTTGACCTCCAAAGAAGTCACGACCCATAGGCTGAGAGCCATTGCTCTAAGGGTTCCTGTGTGAACCTGTTGGTTTATAGCTCTACCGAGCTGCTTAAAGGGGAAATGCCTGACTGAAATCCCAGCTTGACTGTGTCTTTCCACTGAGCTCTCCGGGGAAGCAGAGACATCTGGAGGACCAATACAGTCAAGCGTTTGTTTGCTGAACTTGTCAGAAGTTATTCTAGACTTCTCCAAGGCCTCTCTTGGCCTTGACAACTAATGTCTTAAATATTTCAAAAAGCCCCCTTCCCCAGTCTCAGTTGGCACTACCAGAATGTTCCACCAAAATCAAACTTGACCTTTTCATGGTCACACAGATAGTGATTCAAAAGAAAACCTAGGGCCGGAAAGACGGCTTAGTCGGTAAAGTGTTGCTTTGAAAGCGTCAAGACCCGAGTTCCACCGCCAGAATCCAGGCGTTGTCAGAGGTGAAGACCAGACACAGCAGCTTCACCAGAATGATACTAGCAGCAAGATTCTCAGCAGCAAACCCAGCTGCTCTGGGTGACAGGTGAGACAGTGGGCACAACCCAGGTAAGCACTCTCCAGAGGCTTAGCTGGAAAGAAGGGAAAAATTATCAAGATAGAAGCACAGAGGGGTGGGAAGGCTGGGACTATGGCTCAGGCAAGAGCTTGCCACCTAAGCATGAAGACCCTACTTCAACTCCTGGTGTTCCTCATCTTTTATAAAAAGCCATGGGGACAGAGGGATTGGAGAGATGGCTCAGCAGTGAAGGGTATTGGCTACTGCTCTCCTAGAGTTACCCAGTTCCAATTCCCAGCACCCATGTGGTAATAAACATCCGCCTATAGCTCCAGTTCCAAGAGATCCAACTCACTCCTCTGGCCTCTATGGGCAGCACACAGACATACACACAGGCAAGACAACCATACACATAGCTAAGACAATAAAAATTTAAGCCATAAAAAGTTAGTGCCTCACTATAATCCCAATGAGGAGGTAGAGACAGTAGAAGCCCTGGGGGATCACTGGTCAGTGAACCCAGTTAATGTGAACCCCAGGTCCCAGGGAGAGATCTGGGGTATAGCTCTTAAGGAATGACCCCCCAAAAAGGTGATCTCTGGCCTCCTCACACACATGGGCGCATGTGCACATGTCCCTGCACATATGTGTCTCACATACAAACATATACACAAAAGAGAAATGTGGAGTCTAAGGAAGATTGTTGTGGGTTTCCTGGATCCTGAGCTTTGGATGCCTGCTTGTCTTCCTTTTGAAAAAAAAAAAAAAAACTCTTCTTGAGAGGGACCATTAAGACTCAGGTGAAGCTAGGCCGTGGTGACACAGGCCTTTAATCCCAGCAGAGGTAGGCGGATCTCTGAGTTTGAGGCTAGCCTGGTCTACAAAGTTAGTTCCAGGAAAGTCAGGGCTACACAGAGAAACCCTGCCTCGAAAACCAAAAAAAAAAACAAAAAACAACTCACGTGAAAGGTGTTAGGAATATTTTCTAATGCGAGTTCCCTGCTGACGCAAAATTCCCAATCAAGCCAAATCAAAACAAGCCAAATTAAGAAATATCCAGGTTTAATGGGAGTTCTGCGCTCTCGGGTGGCCCTGAGGGGGAACCGGGAACCAGAACACCAGGAGGAAGGAAAAGGGACCTTGAGTTCCTCTTTGGGGAGCTCATTTAAATACCCTGGGGAAAAAGTGGTCCTAACCCCACCCCCAGGGAGGGGTCAGGACCTGGCCTGGGGGCTGGGATAGATGCCAGGGGCTGGGGCCTAAGCTCCCAACTTAACAAAGGTAATCGTAATGAAGCTACAGAGGGTAGGTTACACCTTCAGAATGGTGTCCTAAAGGTAGCACTGCCAAAGCCTTGACATCTGGTGGGAAGACTGCCTGTCACATAGTCTCCAACACCTGAAAGGAGGGGGGACCCCAGCAGAGACTGTGGGGGAAAGAGAAACGGCAGGTGGAAGGCACAGGAAGGCTTCTAAGGTGACAGACCAGCTTGTCTTAGCTGCACACTGCTCAGAGGTAGCTTTAGAGCTGTCCAGATCCAGCCTGCCTTCTGCTCACACACCACCCTCAGGACTAGCTCATATCTGTCCTAGAGGCAGACAAAAGGTTTTTGGTTTTTGTTGTTTTGTTTTTTGAGAATCTTTTCATTGTGTGGAAAGGATGAGTGAAAAAGAGGGATTTAAACAAAAGCCAGAAAAGATGTCTGACTCCTGAACTCTGATCCCAGCCTGTCTGCCAAAGGCCGCCTCCCTTGGGCAAACAGCCTCAGAGGTGTGCCAACTCAGCAGCTGGACTCCACGGGAGTGAGGGCGGCAGGGCCCGCTTCCCAGGAAGAAGGGCGGACAATATCTCTGTTTTTAAACACAAACAAACGCACAATTGAGAGTCACAAATTACTCTATCTCTGCAGGAGGTCCATCCTGAGATTTGTTTGGGCCTCTGCAGGAGAATTGGCTCCATTTTCACTTAGATTACAGAAAAGCTAAGGCCAACCAGGAGCAGGGAGGAAGCTGTCACGTGGCCTCTTGCAGAGTGCAAGCGAGCTGTCAGTCACAGCCCCCGTGTGTGGATGCCAGGGGAAGAAGCACTCAGAGTGGGTTGAAGGCAGGGACTGCGCACCAGAATTCAGTATCAGAGACGCGCCCCTGCCATTCGGTTCCTTGTTCTTGGTTTGGAGCCTTTCCAGGCCTTTACATACCCTCGTGCCTACAATCTCGTCTGATCCCATGGACACACTTTCCTCCCATCTTCCTTCCTCACCCGCTGTGGGACAATGGTCTTTTATCTTTTCACTTGTATTATTTTTAATAAAATGCTGATTGGCCAGTAACCAGGCAGGAAGTAGAGGCGGAACAACGAGAATGCTGGGAAGAGGGAAGCACAGTCTGCAGCCAAGACCCAGACGCAGAGGATGCAAGAATGGGTTCGTGTCAGATGTAGGAATTAATTAATAAGAAGCCCGAGCTACTAGGCCAACCAGTTCATGATTAATGTAGACCTCTGTGTGTTTCTTTGGAACTTAACGGCTGCAGGACCGGGTGGGACAGAAACCTCAGACCACACTAACCCACTGTGCTCACAAAACTACCATAGCACTGGGGTGGGAGACGACGACAGAGGAATGATTTTAAGTCTCAGAACTAGCCAGCACTCTCAGAAGAATACGGAAATGTATAAGACAGTGGATTTTGCAAAACCATGACCTTATCTCTTTCCCAATGTCATTGCTACAAGTATAAGTTTTTGTGATTTTGCATGTGCCAATCATCACTGGCTCTGCAGGCTCTGCGCTTCTGTGTCACATGACTCTGCTCCACCCTTGTGACCTGGCCAAAGGCAAGGGAATGAGCTTAACTGGGTTCCAAAACGACGCTGTTTATGGATGCTGACATTTTAATTTTATGTAATCTCAGGTCATAAAACATTCTTTTTTATCCAAAATATTTATAGATATAGGACTGCAGTATAAGTCTGTGGTAGACCACCTGCCCAGCATCCATGAGGCTCTGAGTTGGGTTCCCAGCACCCCTAACATTATAACTGCACTCTCTTATTTCATGAGTCACGCAAAACCCTGGTTTGATCTATGCATGAACAGAGTAGCCATGGTCATCTACGTGCTTCCTTCCAAGGTCTACAAAGATCCTGAGGTCGAGTGTTCCGGTTTCCCCTGGATATCTCTGCTCGAACTGAGAGCTTCTGTACCCATAATCCAGCGAGAACATCGTCTACTCCACAGACTGTCACCTCCTTAGGCGTTTAGTAGAAGGTGGATCATAGAACCATAGTATGTTTCAGTGCATGTATGTCTCTGTGGGGAGGTGCTCATGAGCATGCATTTGTGTGCATGCAGAAACCGAGGGAGGGAAACCTTGAATGTCATCCTCAGGGACAGCATCTGCCCCCTTTACTACAAGATTGGTCATTGTCCTGGAGCTTGCCGATTGGTCTAGACTGGCTGGCCAGCCAGTCCCAGGGACCCTCCTATCATTACTTCCCAGTGCTGGGATTACAATGCGTGGCATTTTCCCGTGGGTTCTGGGGATTGGATTCGGTTCTGTTTGCTCAGGAGGCATGTACCTTACAGAGCCATCCTCATGCCCCCAGCAGCCCGTTATTACAGAAAGGAGAGAAATCAGCCCTTCCCTTTAGAAGCAGACTTAGCTCTCTCATCACCAAGGACACTGTCACTCAAAGCCACTCCTTAACTCCCTGTAACGACTCAGTATGCCCTAGTCCCCCAAGGACAGGAGGGAAATGCCAGAAAGAGCAATAGTCTACAGAACATAGGAACACAGGGCCTAGCTACCTGCTCAGAACACTGAGGAATGAACCAGGAACAAACACCATGGTGATTTAACCTGCCTGGGATCAAAGCTTCCAAGCCCTGGACCAAGTTCTTCAGGCCTTGTGGGCACTGATTTTGTTTCCTTAAAAACCTCTGAAGGGAGTGTCTCCCCGTTAGACAAAGAAAGGAAATACATGACCTTCCTCAGTATACCGTTTCCTCAACCACTGAAGGCCTACTTGCAGTCATGGCTTGCTTGCGACTCTGTACCAAGATGCCACTGATGCCATGCTAGCTGCCCACCTCTGAAGGCTCCTTGTGGTGTATCTATACAACAGAGAACACCCAACAGCTGATTTCCATGTTCTCACAGAAGCTCACTCACCTACACTCTGAGTAAATGGCTTAAGCCCTGTGAAATTTCAGCCTTATTCCAAGAATGGAGGCGGGGTTTAAATACCACTCTCCTCATAAAAGGCTTCAGTCCCCAGCTGGAACAGCCCCTTCCCTTCTCCTGCTCTCCAAGCACAATCTCCAAAGGGCTGGTATTATGTTCTTCTCACACCTTTGACCTTTCTCAGGCTGTGGGGATATGACTAGCTTCAAACAGGGTTCCTGTGGTCACATGTTCCGTGGCAGGAAGACACTGTTCCTTACACAAGGCCATTTGGAATGGGAAAAGTCCTTCCGGAGAGTAGGAAGTGACCACGGACAGTGAAGCCTAGGAAATATGAGCAGTCTGTGCTGGAAATTGCTCTTGGGAGGTATCCACAGAAACGGGTACCAGTGCCAAATGCTTGAATGTTCGCATTGCTGTTCTTTGTTCTAGGAGCCAGAACCCACTCTCCAGACCAACTGCCCATCCCTTATCTGTGTACGAATTGACCTTTGACAATTTATATTTAGCATCGAGGAAATCTTTTACCAAGACTTATTAAGTAAATGAATAAACAAACGAAAAGCTCTCTCTCAGAATTTAGCGAGTATTTGCCTAATTTCCCCCATGATTGCCAAGAGAGATTATAAGCTATCATTCCAGAGAGCTGTAAAAAGCCCCCTGACCTCACTGACTGCCTTCTTTGTAAACCTGAGTAAACTCAGGATGGCTGCCATAAATCTGCTTTCAGGGCAAGAAGATGGGGGAGAGAGAGATGGAAAGAGGACAGAAGAGGCAGTCATCAAACCTGTACCCTTTATCAGCAAAGCAGTGGTTTTTCCAGAATCCCACTGACCCCACTTCCATACACTGACTAGAACCCACTGACCCCAACTCCAGTACACTGACTAGAACCCACTGACACCCCCACTCCAGTACACTGACTAGAACCCACTGACCCCCACTTCAGTACACTGACTAGAACCCACTGACCCCCACTCCGGTACACTGCACCTCCATCGGTTCACCTCCTGCCATTGAACCTGATTATCCATCATTTTTCATTTGCCCCCTCATAAAGAGGAGTGGAGGCGTCCTGGGTATGGGAGGATCAAGCTAATTGCTACCACAGATCCCTAAATAATTCTATGGACAGAGTACTCTACCCTCTGCTAAAATATATCACAGAACTGAAAGAACCAAACCAAAGTGGAGCTCGTTACACAGCGATGACAACAACCTAGTCCACGGATTTTACGAAAGGCTTCCCAGAGAGAAAACATCCCACAAAGGCTACTGACAACCTACTGCCGAGAGAGAAAACGCAGTCTTGACGTCCCCTTCCAGATGGCACACATAGTCACATCACAAACAGAGGTTTTGTTTGGTTTTGGAGACGGGATCTCACTATGAAGCTCCCCCACTGGCCTGAAACTTACTCCGTGGTTCAGGCTGACCTCAAAGTCACAGAGAGTTTTCACAAAATCTGCCTGCCTCTGCCTGCTGAGGACTGGGATTAAAGGCCTTTCTCACCACACCCTGGTGTACAAATAAAATTAAGAATAACTTTATGCTTTTCTGACTAAAGACAGCTAAGATCTAGACAGAAACCTCAGCGCAGGCTGGGAGGGTTGGTGATAGTTCCCTCCGGTCCCCACAAATAGTGCTAAAAGTGCAAGCAAGACTGAGCCAAGCAACACTTAGCGATGTACTGTGTCAGCAACAAGGAACTCGGGCTCATGGGCCAATTCCAGCTCCCAGTGTTTGGAGTGGCTCACAGGCTAAGATGATTCTTAGATTACTGAATGGTTGGGGAGGCAGATTAGAAGAATCCTATTTGGTGACCTGTGAAGAAGACACGAAACATTTGAATCCACAAAGGAAGTGATGGGACCCTCTTTTACCTGCTTTGGGGCAGCATGGCAAAGGTCAAGACTTGACTTGGAGCATAGGCCTCCAGGGTCTTCGAACTCAAAAACATTTACTGCCTGCTTCTTTCCCAAAAGCGTTTGGCTGCCCAGAGAACGAGTGAGACTCAGTCAGCCTACGCTGTTGCTGGAGGGAAGATAAACGTGGATAGCGCTCATGATCTCCCTAGGCTGTGAGCGCAGCACCCTCCTCCTTCCGTAGGTGACACAGTCTAATCCAAGGATGGCCACTACCACCTCTGGTGATGTTCAAGTTGCCTTCCGAAGATTCTGGTGGCTTTAAGTTCTATCTGCCCTGAGTAAGGTTGGGGTTACCCAGAAAACTGAAGTGCAAAGTTGAGGGATGGGGAGAAGGAAGTGGGTGGAAGAGGGTTGAGAAGTCAAAGAAGGGGCTTTCTGGGGACCACATTTTGCATATGTAAAAATAGCCTGGCTGCAAAGGAAGCAGACCGCGGAGGGTTCGGTTTCTGCTCTGTGGGAACAGACTTGTTCCTCCCTAGGAGACCTCTGATGGACCTACTCAAGGCCAGCCCGTGGGGAACTGTGGTAGGAGATTCTATGGAAATGAGACCCCCCATTGTTCTGCCACTTGGTGGAGCTGTGTGGGAGAGATCTCAAAAGTTCATCAGTCTTACCCATGAATGAAAAAATAGAAGACGGAAGTGGAGGAATACCGGAGAAAGAGGGGAAAGAGACAATTACAACAGTGTATGACAAGAATATTGACTATTTAACCCTGACATTGCCTGACTGACACCCCCATTCTTCAGGTGGAGTCCTGGAGTGACAGCTGTGCAGCCATGCCTGGACTTTACGTAGCTGTTAGGCTCCAAACTCAGGGACCCGTGCTTGCTCAGCTATCACTGAACCCGGGGAGCCCCCCTCCCCAGCCCCAGCTGTCTGCATTATTAAAGCCTCCCTGGTGATTCAAATGAGCAGGGACAGTTGAACAACTCTATTTTCAGGCTTCTGAGACCATCGACAATGTGAGACCCGGACATGCACGCTTTGGCAAGGTCTGCTGTGAAGAAATACCGAGGACAGACAAGATCCCTAACATGACAGAGTATTTTCCGCGAGATAGGCTACTCGGTATCCACTTCAAAGGGAACGGAACTGCCATCTTGAATTGGGGGGCTTTCAGACCACTAGAAGGCAGCGGAGTGTTAATGTGGGCAAGAGTCAGAAATCACAAGAGGTTTGGCCTAACGAGTGCTTTCGTGACTGCAGAACAAGAGACGTAAGCATCGTTAGAAATTAGAGAAATACTGCTTCCACTGTGCAGCTGAACATGGGAACTGAATTACTCGGAGCAAGAAAGGGGTCGTTCATGCAGTGATTTTAAGAGAAAACTTGGTGATTACTCACTTCTCCTAATGGCTAGAAAACACTGAAACCATCTGCCAGGACCCATTTAAAAATTAACTACCATGCAGGTTCCCTTCACATGCAAGCACCCAGAACAAACAACTATTTAAGGTCTACAATGCTGAAAAAAATGTATTTGCCAAGAAAAAATGAAACACTGAAATCTGAAAAACAGTCAACTATAGTGTCACTTTGACATTAAAGAACAAAAGATATGCTAGTTTTGATTTTCATTCCTGTGACTTGATTTTTAGTCATCTCTTAACCAGAGACAGGATGGTAATATGTACACACACATACACACCTCACACATACACACACCTCACACACACACCTCACACACACACACACCTCACACATACACACACACCTCACACATACACACCTCACACACACACACCTCACACATACACACACACCTCACGCATACACACACACCTCACGCATACACACACACCTCACACATACACACACCTCACACACACACACCTCACACATACACGCACACCTCACGCATACACACACACCTCTCTCTCACACACACACCTCACACACACACCTCACACATACACACCTCACACACACACCTCACACATACACACACACCTCACACATACACACACACACCTCACACACACCATACACACACACACGCACCTCACACATACACACACACACACACAAAAAATTACAAAGCTTAGAATTTAGAGCATTAGAAGATTAGAATCCCAACCCTATTAGGTTTTGGTAGGTGTCTTTGGGTAAGGACAACTCTTTGAATCTCAGCTTTAAAAGAGGGATGAGGAAGAGGATAGTGACGGTGATGATTGATGCTGGTGATTGATTGGTGATTGTGGTGATGATGGTGATAGTTATGGTCCTAATGGCAATGGTAATGATGACAATAATTCCTCAGCCCCTCTGCTTGGTTATCTTTAATCTCTCCGGTCACACTGGAGAATCTCTGATCATTTACTCCCCTTTATAAAATTCTATCTTATCTCTGCAAACGCTCCACGTGGTCACTTTGCATTCTCGGTGTGTTCAGTAGCTGAAGTCCTGGAACAGCTGAATGACAACTGTGGACCTGGCTCTGAGCCTCGCCCCATGTATCACTCCCTCAATGTCCGCTGATCACAGAGGGTAGTTCATAGTAACAATGAAGCTCCTGGGGCTCTAACAAGAGACTATTTCCTCCAGAAAGTCCACCCAGTTCTCCAGGATCCCGGGACAAAGGGTGCTACTGACCCACAGTAACTTCAGTAGGATGTAAGATCTTCTTTAGCATCTAACAGCTCTTGTTTCAGGACCAGCATCAATTTATTTTCTGCGACCTTTTTATACAGCTTACTATCTGGTAGGAACCCCGCTCTTCTTTTCTTTTCCACTCCAAAATATTCTAAGTTCTCCACAACTGTTTCATTTTCTGAATGAATCCTGAACCGTTAAATCTTGAATTTTTTAAAAATTATCTGCTCTCAGACTTTCTCAAAGTGAAGGATTCTGTGAGGATCCGTGGTGGAGTGTTAGTAACCAGACTACACCAACACAAACATGAATGAAGAAATAAACAAAGAATAAGGCCCCAGTTACACGCTCTGAAGAATTCAATCAGATACTATTTGGAACAAATTGAGGGAGTCTCATGACGTAACTCGAACCTCTAGTTCATCAGCGCAGGACAGTGTCGCAGGTCCTACGTCAAAGAAATTCCAAATACCTTGCCAATATGAGTGCTGAAAAAAAGGAGCAAGTTGCCAGAAGAACAAGACTCCCCACCCCCCACTCGGAAGCCATCGACTCAGCACTGATCACAGAGGAATGTGGTTTTGCAAGACACACTGTCCTGCCCAGCACGGAATACCCTTCTCCATCAGATTATGGTGCAGGCTGGATGCAAAGCCCGTCACTATCGCAGGAGTACGGAACAACCCTGTGCTGACTCAACGGGAACATTAGAAAGGAGAGAAGTCATTCCTAAGGTCTAGAAATTGTGTTAAAACAAGGAAAGACCATCTTGCCAATTAAGAAAAACCAGTGAACTGCTGTGTCCTGTAGATAACGCACAAAACAAGATGAGAGATCATGTGAACAACAACTGCCCCCAAGGAGCCCAGGAAAAGAGAGGCAGACAGGTAAGATGGGCCCATAAGCACGATTGTGGGACAGCTATTGGGCAGGGGCGAAGGTAATCACTCACTATCTGATCTGCTCTGAAGTCCATGGGAGGGAATACATTCCTGTTACTGTAAACCTGATCCAAAGCTTACAGCTAGTGCTGCCTCAGCCTTGGTCAGAGAAGCTTCTCTTTACAGTGGGCCATGGTTAATACAGAGACTCGTAAGCAGTCAAAGCGCTGGGCAGTGGCTGTGGTAATACGCTGTATATGCATATGAAATTGTTAGAAATTAAAAAGAGAGAGGCAGAGTGGTGAGCAGAAAGATCTTTAGGGTTCAATGAGCAGGTATGCTGGATATCGGAAAGGAGGCTCTAACCTTACTATGACTGTCTTATCCCTTACTCTAGGAGAAAATTTTTATATGAATTCTCATGGGAAACTATGTGGGTCTCAGACAGGTGAATGACTCAGATGCCCAAATGTGGGTTCTAAATAGCTTCTTCTGTACACCTTATCTCATTCACATGGGTGAGCAAGGGTTGCAGGCCAGTGGCTCTAAAGCCATAAAGAATTCAAGTTTGTATGTGGATTAAAGCGACTCGGGTCGGGTTTTTGTGGTGGTCAGCAATTCTGACAAACATCTTCTGGATGACCTGCTTCCTAAACTTGAAACTACAGAGAGCTTGGTTCATCTTCCTCTGCGGCTTGGTTAGGTCTTCATGAGTGATTTAGGGAGATTACCTGATTGTTAGTGACTGTCTGAGGAGCCACCAGCAAGACACCAGGGCTGACCACAAGCAGCCATATAATAGCTTTTCCAACCACGGTGATTAAAAACAAAAGCTCAGAAGGTAGCTACCGGTGGGACTCTGGCCCTGGGCCTTCCCATGGAGGTGCCACACGACGGCTGCTCAGAACGCTGGACTACCTCTTTGAAGATCGCTATCCCTGTCTGGAGTGTGCACACACACTCTTTCTTCTCTGGTGTGCTACATCTTCTTGAGCAGTACGCTCCAGGCTGTATTACTTTGGAAAATAGATAAAAGCAATTTGCCACATATGTTTAGTTCGTAGAAGAAATGTCCAACCAACCAAATTTTGCCGGAATACATTTTGTATCCGTATATAATGTTCTCACCATATACAGAGAGATGGAGACAGTTTTCTGAGGCTATAACGCTGGCATTCATTTGTGGCTCATAAAGATGTTCAGAAGGCAGTTATCAAAGGGGATCTCTCAAGGTCTTTTTCAATAATGCCACTGTAATTAGTGTTTAGTCTCTCCAAGTGACTACTTAAAAGGACAAATATAATTTAGATGGATATCTAGCAGGACTGAGGACAAAGTCCCATTAGTCATAATGCTTTCTCTCTCCCTTACCCCTCCCTCCGCTTTTCCCCTCTCTCTGTCTTCTTGCATTGCCAACATTGAACCCAGGCCGGTACCAATGCCAGGCAAGCCAGGCAAGCACTCTCCCACAGACCTTGGTCCCAGGTGGTCTCTCTTTAAAATGTTCCTTGGAAAGGCTTAAAAAAGCAAACCTTCTCCCCTTTCCTACCTCCTAGCCACCTCCAGCACTGGACAATCCAACCAAGCAGCCCCTGTTCATGCACTGGGGATATTTCCCCTGTATTAGACCTTTGCCCTCTCAGCCCTGGGTTTCGTCTCTAACACTGATTTTCTTGCAGCTTTATGCTTTTGTTCATAGACTTAAATGAGCCCACGCACATAACGCACGGGCCTAGGTCTCCCTTCTAGTCTTTGCCCAATTGAAACTTACTAGTCCTTCAAAGCCAGCTCAGACTCTGCCTTCTCTGGCCTCCAGCCGTGATTCTCTCCCGGATATTGCTTGTTGCTCTAAGCCACCCACAATGTAACAATCCCATCACTGGGGGAGGGGCATAAAACACCAGTTGAGTGATGTGAAATAAAGATTAGATTGATTTCCCAATCCCAAGCGGGAATTCAGAGTCATAAATAAGGGAACCGGCAACAGTTTGTTTCTATGAGTTACAAGTCCAACAAGCAAACAAAAAGGCCGGTCTGATTCTTTGGGAACTCTATTGGGAGCTACCTGTCTGTAGTCAGGAGGCCACAGCAAGAGGATTGGGAGTTCGAGGCGAGCTTGGGGTACAAGTTCCAGGGGAAGCTGAGCTAATTAGTAACACACTGTCTCAAAGAAAGAAAAAAAAAAAAAGAAGGGAAAAAAGAAGGCAACTGTGCCAGGAAGCTTCATTTCCGTGTAGGGTAAAGAGCCCAACGAGATGTGATCAATTTCAAGTCATCAGTTAGAAAACAAAAGCGTTAAGACACAAAAGGAAAAGAAAAGTATCTGCTAGCAGCAGAAAGGGTGGAGCCGCATCTGTGTGAACCGAGGTGAAAAGCCGCCAGCTACTCACCTCACCTCGGCCGGGCCCTCCCATCTTCTTCCTTGACTGCTTTGTTTCCGCCAGCACAAGGAAAAGAAACATGAAGCCAACATGCCAAAAGTCATGACATCTTCTCTCTTCCTTGGCAAAAACTCAAAGATGGGATTTTGTCAACTAAAACATTACTGCACATCAACCAACAAAATGATTAAATAATAATAATAAAAAAACAACCAAGGAATGGGGAAAAATAGTCAAAAACTATAAACCCAATAGAGGTTACTGTGCAAATTTATATAAGGAACTTGATAGCAAGGGGGAAGCCGATTGTTTTAAATGGAAAAAGGCTCTAAATAGATATTTTCCCTCTTGGAGACACACAAATGATTGGCAAGTGTAGGAAAAGCTGTTCACATTCTTGATCACCAAGGAAATCAAAACCACAATGAGGTTCACTTCAGATCTGTTAGCATAAGAAACAACAGCAACCACAAAGAGGAGAATGACCAAAGCAGACGTTAAGCCCTGTCAAGGATGTAGAGAAAGGAGAAGCCTTGGCCAGGTAGAGTGACTCGTGCTTGAATTCCCGGCATTTCGGAGGCTGAGGTGGTAGGCATCTCATGAGATCTAGGCCATCCTGGGCTAGAGCAAGAACCTGTCCCCAAAAGAAAGCCGCTGAGAATGTGAGTTGGTGAAGACATAATTACACAACATAATAAGAAAATTTCCTTAAAGATTAAATAGAATTCCAGTATGATAACACCCATCCTACTTCCGGTTTACGTTCAAAGGAAATGAAATCCTTATGTCCTGGGGATCTTTCCCATGGTCTTCGCAGCATTATTCACAGAAGGTGAGACATGGAGGCCACCTGAGTCCCTGTCACCAGAGAAATGGGCAAAGCAAACGTGAGAGCAGTGCTAGGAGGTACTGCAGACTTACCGCTTGTTTGTGAAATCCAAAACATCGAATTCACAGAAACAGAAGTGCGAAAGGTGATTCTGAGGGCAAGAGTGAGAGAAGGGAAGATGCTGGGCGCAGGAAGTGGCCACAGGAAGGTGTTGGTCAATCCGAAGACAGATGTTAAGTGATAACTCCTTTTATATTTGAAATTTCTTGTGAAAGCAATTATAACTGTTCTTTCCTATGTGTGTGTACACATGTGTAGGAGGTGTTCATGATCATGTGAATGCACACGTGGAGATCAGAAGTCACCGTCAGATTTATACATTCTTTTACCATTCCTTTCTTTTTTAGGACAAGGTCTCTCATTGAACCTGGAGCTTACCCATTCTGCTAGACTGACTGGTTAGCAAATCATGAGGATGTATCTCTAGTTCCTCCCAGGACTGGGGTTATAGATACACATCACCAGGCCCAGCTTTTTATGTAGGTGCCAAGGCTATCTAAACTCAAGTCCTCGGGTAGTAGCTCATTGGGTAAAGTCAGTGTCAAATACGCGTGAGGCACGGGTTTGATCTCCAGCACTGCAAAAACCTGATGTGGGAGCCTATACCTGCAATGCCAGTGTTCCAGCTCCAGGAGTTGGAGGCAGAGGGTCAGAAGTTCAAGGTCATCTATTACTATATAGAGAGTTCAAAACTAGTCTGAGACTCAGTCTCAAAAAAACAAACAAACAAACAAATAAATAACAACCAAAGTTGGGTCCTTGGGCTCATAAGTAGACTTTACCCACTGAGCCATCTTCATAGGCCCTACGTCTGAGTAACCTTTCAGTATTAGCGAGACTCGAGCCATTCCTTCCCAGTGTACACATGGACCCTGTCATCCATTGTTCACTCTAAATACATGTAAGTTTACTTGTTAACCATATCTCAATAAAACTAGGGGAAATAACAACCAGAGAAAAATAGAAGTAGCTCATGATCAATTATATCCTCTCTCCCAGCACACACGCAGAGGAAGATCTCGCTGATATTATTGCTACCTGAGAATTTTTTTTTTTTTTTTTTTTGGTTTTTTGAGACAGGGTTTCTCTGTGGTTTTGGTTCCTGTCCTGGAACTAGCTCTTGTAGACCAGGCTGGTCTCGAACTCACAGAGATCCGCCTACCTCTGCCTCCCAAGTGCTGGGATTAAAAGCGTGCGCCACCACCGCCCGGCCTACCTGAGAATTTTAAGTAGTCCATTAACCTTTCACTAACTACCTACATTGCTCGCACGTTTTCTCCACATGGATAGACACTCGTGTTTCCCTCATACACCACTATTTCCCACAGATGTGAAGTTGCCTCAGGTTTTTTTGCTTGTTTTTTTTTTTTTTTTTTTTTTTTTAATTATAAAGGATGATGACCAGCAGCACGCTTCTTCAAGGGGCAGCGGGTTCCCATTAGAATCTCAAGTGTGGGCCTTGAGCAACCATCAGCCAGCTGGCTAACATCATCAGGAACCCAGCACTTAGAAAGGAAATGAAAACTCTTGATGATTCAGTAAACCTATTCCTGGAAATAGTAAAAGACAATAATCTGCACACCAGCCTCAGCTCACATAGCATAAATATTGAGTTTGGAGCATTACCAACGTCTAAGCCCACTCTGACTTAAGCTATGATCCCCTTAGTTGTGCACCTCTGTGTTTTGGATGATTTAAAAGCAATTTCCTTTGCTAAGTATCCACAAGGGGTTGTAGGAAAATAGCTCAGGAGATTCTAAAGATCTTTGTCACCTTTGTGGTGGTGTCCTGAGGAGTCCCCTTGGAATTGGACTGAGAATTTGTTGAGACCAGAGACATTTTGAGCACTGACATGACTAGATTCTTTTCCTTAGGCTCAGTGTCAGGAACTCCTGTCACTCAGGAGTACCTGCTCAGCAAGTCCTTTCTGTGGTTCAGTGTGTTTCCCTTCGAGTTTACCAGAGAGCATGCGTGGTGGTTGACCAAGCAAACAATTATGCAAAACAGGCGTGTTGTGTAGTAAAAGTGGCAGGAGTCTAGAAGCGATGCCAGTCTTATGATTGCGGGAAACCAGTGATGTCCCACATGCAGGGCAATGACCTGGGTAGCCAAGGGTGTAGACAATAAAACTCCAGTCAGCTGAATACTGAGTGGCAGAAAGAGCTGAGGATGGTAACCTGACTGACAGGTCAGCCATAGAAAGCTGAGGATGGGAACCTGACTGACGGGTCAGCCATAGAAAGCACGTTGCATATCCACAGTGAGCATCCTTAGCCTTGCACCTCAGTCCTCCAGTGCACGGTCAGACATCACCAGTCCTCCAAAGCACATAATGAGGCACTCAAGACTCCTCTGCCGTGCGTGTTGCCCAGCTCCCCCCTCTCACCCCATCCTGGTACTCTGCTATTGCAGTGAAGGCATGCCATGACGAAGGCAATTTATAAAAGGAAACATTTGTTGGGGCTCATGGTTTCAGGGGTTTAGAGTCCATGATGATGGAGACTCTAGTTGAGAGCTAGCAACCTGATCCGCAGGCACCAAGCAGCGGGGAGGGTTTAGCTACCTGGCACTGTGGGAGGTCTTTTGAAACCTCAAACTCCACCCCCCCCAACAGACCACACTTCCTAGTTCTTTCCAAACAGTTCCACCAAATTCGAAACATGTGTTCGAATGTGTGAGCCTGTAGGGGTCATTCCCACTTAAAACACCACACTCTGCAGCCAGCCAAGAAAGGCAGATCGCTTCCACCACCACCACCCCGCCCCCCTTTCTCTGCTGCAGTGAGAAACCTGATCTCACTGATGGCCGCCTCAGCAGGATCTCCAGTGCAGGTTCCAGCCCAGCACTTAGCCCCTACCCTGAAGGGCCTTTCTACAGAGACCCACAGAGGTGGGGGGAGGCAGCAGCAGCTTCCATGTTGAACAAGAAGCAGCCAGTTGCATGTAGAAGTGAGGGAAAGGAGGCTGGAAGGGTAGACCAGTGGTTAAGAGTGCTTGCTGTGCTTGCAGAGGACCCAGTCAATTTCCAGCACTCACGGTAGCTCGTAAGCATCCATAATTCCAGGTCCAGGGGATCTAATGCCTTATTCTGAATGATATGAGCACCAGGTACACATACACACATACAAGCCATACATACATACTCACATGGGTGGTACACATACACACATGCAAGTTGAACACTCAGATATATACAAAGTAAATTTCAAAAGTTCTTTAATGAAACAAGGGAAAGGGGAGTGAAGTGGCTGACACCAGGTATGTGTCACACGTGGAGATGAGGAGGCGGGATCTCCTCAGATCAGGATGGGGACTGATCTTTTAGCCTTGGTGGGGTCCCTACTGTCTCTGTCTTCTCCAGGGAACTGACTCAGATGCACCAAGCTCAGACTGACATTCAGCCCAGATGAATACGAGTCAGTCTGCAGCACACAGGAAAAGAAAAAAGAATGTTCGTCAGTGCAAATCCCAGGACGCCGAGTCAGCCTCAGGAGGCAGCTCCAGGCCTCTGGAGGCAAGGACGAGGTGTTGGGCAGTCTTCAAGGCTGTCAGTCACATGCCTTCTCTCTTGCAGGGCTGCCTCAGTGTGCACATCTGCCCTGCACCTTCTAGCCAGACAGCATGCTGCTCAGTAAGCTTACACTGGGCTCTCTCTATTTCCTAGTGGCCTCTGCTGTGGCTCCATGGTAATGATTCTCCTTTCATGGATGCTGCCCTTTCTTAGGCAGAAGACAGTGTGGTGGAGAATCCTCTGTTAGGTCCCCAGACCACCAGGACCCTTGAGCTCATCCGCTGTTCCCTAGTTCTGGTGTTCATCTCCGTGACAACACCATCCACAGACGGTTCACTCTGGTCTTTTAACCCTCCTCCAGTCATTGGGCCCACCCTTCACTGGAAGTCACAGTGCCTTGAACAGAGGTCTCTATCCATGGCTTATGCTTCCCCTACCCCCACCTTATCTTATCTCTGCACACAGCAACTACCAAGATCTTGTCTACAGAGTGTCAGGAGCTAGGGAGGGCTCTTATATCCTGTAGCATGTGGGCTCAAGAGAACTTATTGTCCTCAAAGGTTTGGATGCGGTTAAAGATGATTGGTCTTCCAAACCCTGACTCAAGATAGTTATGGGGTGAGGACAGGAGTGGGGGTGGGGGCTTGGGAAAGAGCTGGCTCCTCAGGGCCACATACCAGGTTCTCTAGAGTTTGTGGATGTAACATGAACGGCCAGGCCCTCTTGTTTGGGTTTATGTCCTCCCACCAGGTCCCCCAGAACTGTTTAGCCCCAAAGAAAATCACACATAGGTCTCCATAAATTATAAGCTGAATGGCCCATTAGCTCTAGCCTCTCACTGGCTAACTTTCACATCTTGATTAACCCATTTTTCTGACCGGTTAGCCATGTGGCTCAGTACCTTTTTTTCAGTGGGGCAGATCACATCCTGCTGCTTTGATGATCTGGGCAGGAGTGGGAGGAATCAACTTCCTCCTTCCCAGAATTCTCCTGTTCTCATTACATCATTTCTACTTCCTATCTGGTTTTCCCACCTACCTATATTTCCTGCCTGGCCAATCAGTGTTTATTTATAACATGATTGACATAATAGAGGCAATTCTCCCGCACCATGTGGAGCTCAAGGATCTTGAATCCTGATTCAAATGTTAAGGGACAGGGGCCCATGCTCATGACCCAAAGAAATGGTGCTTGTTCCAGCCCCCAAATGGGTGAATCTCAAGTGAATTTGTCTGGTCAAAGGTGACAAAGTCACTTTGCAGAACTAGCATATGGTTACTGACCATTCCCACCCTCATGGCTATGGCAAATGCTCCCTTGCTAATGTAGAATCAAGCCCCGGGCTTGTGCTATAAAAACAAGCCACTCTGCCGAAAGAGCTCACAACATCTTACGGTAAAATCGAAAGTTTATAACAAATAGATTCTCTTGCAGTTTGCAGGCTGAGTTCGAAGATGACCCTCATAAAGCCTGTCCCCTGGAGTGCCATTTTCACATAAAATGTCCCTGGAGTGTGATTTGCTTTTAACTAGCAGAACTTGGCAAATGAAGAGATTTTTCTCAGATGTAATTGAGATTCCAAGTTAGCTCATTTTCAGCTAGTTCAAGAAGAGACATTCCGGGTCTCAGCAACCTGACTTTGTCAGATGGAGACAAAAGCCCTTTTAAGGAGAGATGACCACCTCCCTCCCATTTTTGATGGGCTCTTTTTGATGATGGAATCAGTCATGTTGCAGAAGTCTACATGGCAACCAGCAGGTAGTTTCTAGGATCTGTAGAGACATCTAGGTCATGAGGTCAGCCTCCAGTTGACGGACAGCAAAATGTTGGTGGTTCCATCCATACAGGCATGGGGAAACGAAGTCTGCCAACAAGCTCGACAATCACAGAAGACAAGTCTTTCCATGTCAACCCTCCAGATGACAATGCCGTCCAGCTATTGTCTTCATTGTGATTTATGATGTCCCAAGCAAAGAATCATTCCTGGATTCCCGGCCCCAAAAAACGGAGAGGCAAATAAATAGTGTGGCAGGCTCTTTGTTCTCTGCTCTTCTCTTGCAAATATTTCACATACCCAAAATTCTCACTCCCAAAGATGCCTAAAAGACGTTAAGATTTCCGAGTCAACACTGTGTATCAGAAAATGTATTCACTCGTCAGAAACTTTGGAAGAATTTCTGAAAGTTAAGAAACAAAAAGTTTAGGCCAAGCATGGTGCATGCCTTTAGTCCTAGCACTTGGGAGGCAGAGGCAGGGAAGTCTCTGTAAGTCTGAGACCAGCTTGGTCTTCAATGAGAAATTTAAGCCAATCAAGGATACATTGTACACCATGTCTCAAAAAAAATCGTGTGTGTGTGTGTGTGTGTGTGTGTGTGTGTGTGTGAAGTTTAAATTACCACCTGGAAATAGATACTTTCTTAGAAAAGCTGGGTTTTGCTTGTTTAGAAAAAATACTCCAGCAGGCTACTTGTGCAATCGTTGCTTAGGGCATACACACACTAGCAAAAGCTAAGATATATCTGAATTTTTCTACATTTCAAGAACTTAGAGGTGTGACAGCCGTTTTCATTAGTTCATTGTTATTAACCCAGGAAAACTATCCCAGAATATTTTTATTCACCCTCTTTTTTATTCAAAAGATAACATACACATGCACTGTCACGTGGTCTTTTCCTCATCAAAACAGCACATCTTGGAGCTCTCTCTGTATCCACACAGTCTTCCTCTGTGTCTTTATCTGCAGTGCGATATATCATTGTGTGCATAGAAATACCACAGTTGATTCAGCTGGTTTCTTCCCCAGAGACATTCGGATTGTGAGTAAGTTTTTTTTCCTATTATACACTGTACAAAAGGGGACAAACGTGCTGCTTATTTTGAACATGTGCAGATGAGTCCACAGGACAGGTCCCAGAATGAGACTTCTGGGTAGACGGATGAAGGCATGCGGAATTATATAAATATTGATGATTCCCTTTCCTTTTTCTCCAGCCATGGATGAGCGCCGTTTCCCCCCAGCCTCTAAAAAGGAGGTGTTATCAAACTGGGTTTCTCCTGACTTGAAAGGTGAGAAGACATCACACTATGCTTACTTCTGTTGTTGTTTGGTTTTTTATTTTTTCCTAAGTGATGCTTACACACCATAGAACCGTGGGAGGAATGGGAGAATGGAAAACAAACTGTGGTAGACATACATGATGGAGCATTGTCAGCAATTAAGAAGACTGTACAGTCCTTCGTAAGAAAATTGATGAGCTTTGTAAGAAAATTAATAAGGTTATCATGCTGAGAAAATTAAACCAGAATCAGAAAGAAAAGTGTTACATGTTTACTCTCCTATGTGGACACTAAAGAGAACTTGACCAAATCTTTAATTTATGTAAATAAATACCTATACGTAAATAAGTTTTTAAAAAGCTGGGAACACTCTGGGGGAAACAGAGGAGCGGCCCTATACTTAGTATTTTTCACAAATCTATTTTAACACTACAGCAGGTCATACTGGCCCAGGGCACATCAACAGAACAAAAGATGTTTTGGATGACAAGAGAGGAGGTCAATAGACATGCAGAAAAGCACTTAGCAGCGATAGAAACGATGCTTCCTCACCCACCTCATCCCTATGCCCAAATCAATTCCTAGTAGATTAAAGATTTACTTTTTGAAATCTTATGTTTTATTTAATACCTAGCTTTGGAGGTCCTTCTGAGCATAGCAACAAGGCCATCTAAAGGGGAAAGACTGGTAAATTTGGCTTTACCAA
Source organism: Chionomys nivalis (assembly GCF_950005125.1). Taxonomy (NCBI): domain Eukaryota; kingdom Metazoa; phylum Chordata; class Mammalia; order Rodentia; family Cricetidae; genus Chionomys; species Chionomys nivalis. The sequence goes on along the minus strand of NC_080101.1, from coordinate 14,126,925 downwards.
TGTGATGGGTTTATGTGACACTATAGAGCCCAAATGAAGTTTTAAAACAATATTATCCCTTCTGAAAATGACACACTAGAAAAAGGTAATAAAATATATGCCAGGTGAGCATTAAAATCGCAATGATATGAAGAGTTTTTGGCAGGGGAGAAATGCATGTGGGGAGAGAAGGTGGTCCATGGGAGTGTAGGTTTCCATGGTGACCACAGGCATCAGGTTCTCCTGGACCTGGAGTTACAGGTGACTGAGAACCAAGCACTAGATGTGGGTGCTGGGAACCGAGCTCAGGAACTCTACAAGAGCAGAGTGTGCTCCTAACCACTGGCCACCTCTCTGATCCATAAAGAGCTAGCTCAATTAAAATAGACAAGTATCTTAGGGAGAAAAAAGGCAATGGTTCTTCTCAAAGACCAGCTACAAAGGGCCAACCAGCATGTATAATTGCCAAGAAACGCAAGCAAAACATTAAAAACATTAAAACGTTACTTTTCACCTACCAGAGGCATAGAGATGAGCGATATCAACTCCAGCTGCTGGAGCTGAGGCTTTTTATTGGTGATAGTGTAAATTGACTTCCCAGCAAAGCATAGTTCAATACATAGTTTTCATTCCAATAACCTTACGGCTATGAATTTAATCTAACAACTGCACATTTTTCTACAGGCTTGTATAAGGAAAAACCTGGAAACACTCTAGATATATATGCATGATAGAATACAACTAAATAAACCATGGTATAGACTTGTAAGTCAGTCACTACTGACAAGGCCCAGGAAATACTGAGGGGTGAAAGCAAATCACAAAACACACTCATAGTCCAAATCCTTCTGGGGGAACCTGAATGATGTTCTCAAAAGGTAGGGATATGAAGGCTTATACCAACATAGCCACCACAACTGAAATGACCCATTCTCTCTGTGCCCAGAGCACACAATGCTCAATTCTTTAAAAATGGATTTGCTGTGGGTTGCAAAGTTGGTAGGGTTAAGAGCGCTTATTGCTCTTGCAGAGGACCCAAGTACGGTTCCCCAAACCCATGTGAACCAGTCTCAAATTACCTCGGTGGCTAATCCTTGGATTAGCCAGTGCCAGGAAAGAAAACTAGATTTACATCAAAACATTCAAGTCACAAAGCTGTCCGCATCCGTTTCTCCCTTTAAAATGGGGACCTGAAACCCCTGACCTTTCTACTTCACAGAACCTAGTGAAGATGGAATGAAAGAGGTGCCTGGTGTATAGCTAAGGGTGTCCCCACAAACTTTGCACACATATACACACAAACCCACAACAGTCCAAAGTGAGTGTGTTTGTTCCATGGCTGGGCAATACCTTAATTCTGATTCCCAATCTGGAAGCTAATTTAAAACCAGATCTAAGATGTTCCCATGGTGGTCATGTGGGAAAGAATCTTCCTCCACCCCTACGTTAGGATCTATATTTTAAAAATTACATTTTGTGTGCATGTATGTCTGTGTATATGTATGGGCATACACATGCCACAGAACACACGTGGCGTTCCAAGGACAATCTGCAAGAATCAGCTTTCTCTGTCCACTGCATAGGTCCCCAGGCTTCATCTCAGGTCGCCAGGCTGAGCCATGTCTCTGGCTCCAGATCTAGCTTTAGTGAGTGGGACTCAGAAGCCAGCTCAACACCATAGTCTACAAGTATCCCTTGTCCCTCCATTAACTGGGAATCCAATTAAGGAGGGGGGAGAGGTCTTATGTTGTAAAATTTCTTTCTTCGTGCTTATGGGAAAACTAAGACGAACAGCGGGGAAATGCCCACCGCCTGCTCCTGTTGTGTTTGTGCACAGAGCAACTCCGTCGTAAGTTAAAACAATCAGAGGAAATAACAAAGTCTGTGTGTTTGCTGTTTTTGCAGCTGTAATGCACTGTTTTTTCATTTCTATACTGCACGACAAGCTGATAATTTACTTAACACAGTTATTGAACCAGAAGCTTTTTTTTTTATTAAACAGGTGAGATTTCCTTCTTTCGGTGGCAATTATGCTATGTCCCTACATGGGCAACCACATCCTGGACAGCTATCCTAGAATGCAAAATTAGGGAGTGCTGGGAATATTGGTCCCACGTAACTCAAAGGACAGAGGACTAGCAAGGCCGGCAGCTGGCATTGCATACACAAGTCTGGCTTGCCTCCCTCCGCCTGGCTTTTCCCAGTTGAGTAGAACTAGCCCCACCCTCCAGGTTGGAGCAGCTTCATGAGCAGTTCAATAGTGTTTCAGTCTGTTTTCTGTTCTAACAGAACAGCTGAGTATCAGTGATTTACAAAGCACAAAGGAGCTGTTAATTGGGTTCTGGCTCAGGAGCCTGGGAAGCCCAAGGGCATGGCCAGGGCATCTTCACAACTTCTGATGGGGTCTCTTGATGTTTCACAGGGAGGACGGACTCACCAGTATCCCATGCTCTTGTGGGAACTAAGCCAATCCCAGAAGAAAGGGAGGAAAGGTACTAACACCCCCCAATACTCAATTCAGTTCGTAAAGGTCGCACACCAATCACATTTCACCATGAGACAAACCAGATAGAAGTCATAATCACTGGGCAACTCGGCTATGACCTCCACCCACAAACACCCTGCAAGCCAGCAGAGAACACATCAGTCATGGTCCTGGAAAGATTGCCTGTCTTCCTCAGGACCACAGGGGTACACAGTTCCAGGGCCACATTGTGTTCCACCTTGAGGTTGTACTGTGTAACCACATGTCCTTTCCCTCCCCCTGTGCTCTGGATTCTGTAGGTCTAGCGAGGGAGGAAGGGAGAAGGAAGAGAGAAGCCACAGCCTTGGAGCTGAGCTGTGGTTAGAGAAGAAGCTGAAAAATACCAACTGGGTTTTAAAAGTCAAACTGAATACACTCTATGTGTATATCCACTATGTGGACAGTAGGCCAGCCCTGCCTATAGCTAATGTTCATGGGCCACGACACGGTCTCAGTCATGGTTTCTGAGGTGTACCTAAGGTATGTCAATCACCATGATCCCCCCTCCCCCCAACACTCATGCAGATTCTGGTCGTGAACTGGATGGATGCTACTTTAACCCACTGTTTCTACATTACTGCCAAACCCAAATTTCTCAAGGGAGGCAGAGAACAATTTCATAGATGGTGAGACAAAACCAAAACCAAACCAAGGAAAGAATGGGCAAAATTACAGAATGTGTTTTACTGGAAAGTAGGCATTACTTTTGATCTCACATAAACAACTGGAATTGTATCGAAGCCAGGCTGCCTAACAGTCATGCAGGGAACCCAAGAGGGTGGCCACGTTACTGTATTTTCTAATTAGTTCGTCAGTAAACTGTAGGGAAGGGCTAATTCTAAAACACTTGAAACATTTGTTCATGACACTGTTCTTTATCCAATGACCTCCTTCAAAAAACCAAGTTCCAGCCCAGACTTAAGCCCATCTCATTATCTACTGCGAAAGAATGAACCCGAACTAATTAGCAGGGGTACCTAAAGTAAGATCCAGCGACTCCACATCTCAGGGTCTATGGCCTGGGCACAGCCAGTGTCTACAGGAGCTGACTCCCAGGGCTGTGGCCTATGGTCAGTATGGAAGCTGACTCTCGGAACTGTGGCCTGTGGTCAGTATTACACTGGGCATGAGTCTCAAGTTCATGGACCACACTGATCCTGAAAGCATGAAGCACATAAAACAGTTCCCAAGTTTTCTCCTTTTGGAAGATTCCACAGAGATAGGGTTGGTGCCATCTTGAATTCAGGGACGAGGCCATGCTGGGATGGAGAAGGTTTCAGGTTCACACAAGGGCTCTGGATGGAAGTCACACAGCCCAGGCACCTGAAAAGCTGTAGAAACAGCTGTCCATCATAAGGCAGTATTTCCAGGTGGTGCGCACCAGCCATCTAGACACAGAGGAGGAAGAGAAGGCATAAACATTGCACACTCTACTGTTTCTTACTGCGTGCCCCTCCAGTACAGCTCACATGGATGTCTGCCAGCAGGGTCCTAGCGATGAAGCTGCATAGGTCAGCCTGCCTGCTGGAGTAACCAGGCTGTCATCACTATCCCTACTTTTCCCCTGGTCAAGGCATCCTCTTCCTGGGTGCCAATTTGTTGGAGAAGAGGCTGCTTGTTGGTTACCAGCAGTTTAGCCCCAAAATAATCACACAGAAATTGTATTAATTAAATCACTGCTTGGCCCATTAGCTCTAGCTTCTTATTGGCTAACTCTTACATATTAATTTAACCCATTTCTATTAATCTGTGTATTGCCATGTGGCTGTGGCTTACTGGCTAAAGTTCCAGCATCTGTCTCCTGCAGGGATACATGGCTTCTCCTTGACTACGCCCTCTTTCTCCCAGCATTCAGTTTAGTTTTCCCGGCTTACTGCTATTCTGTTCTGCACAGGCCCAAGATAGTTACTTTATTGACCAGCGGTATTCACAGCATGCAGAGGGGAATCCCACATCACCTTCCTTCTCCCAGCTTTGAGGTTAGTCACGCCAGCTTACCTGCTGCCTGTGCTCTGACCACCCTCATGCCCAGCTGTCCGGCATGACTCTCACCCCAGCCTCCCCTCCATTCTTTAAAAGTGACGGTCTCACATACCACACCGCTGAGAAGGAAAGGAATGCAAGAACGGTCACAAAAGCCACGGAGCCCAGTCCGACGCCCACCATCTGCTGTGGCGTGAGGGATGAGTCTGTGGGAAGAAACTGTAAGATGAGCCCAAAGCACGTCCCACCACGGTGCCCCCCCAGGAGCTCGTCATCCAACTGTGAGCACTCTCCTTTAACCCAGAGCTGGGCTTCATTTAACAAAGAATCCCAAGAATGCCTCACAGTGCCTCTGTGTCCCCAACAGGTCCTGCAGAGGTCAGACCTCAGGAAACCACAGTTTCAAAGTATTTCTAAAAAGGAAGCATAAAACCAGATCATATTAAAGCCTCAAGGTGGGGAAAAACCCAAAAGGCTTGTGGACACACAAAAGCTACACGATACATGCTGTGTGCAGAGCTCCTCTCGGGCCAGTTACACTCGATGGCTTTTGACGAGCCATCTCCTTCCACCTGGAAGACGTTACTCTGACATCCTCTGAACTTGGGCTTCGGTGTCAGCCAGCACCAGTGGTCACAAACATGCTTTGTTGAGCAGCGATGCCTCCATTTCCCCATATTATTAGCAGGACAGTACCTCTCTGCTCTGCTCAGCAGGCTTCTCTAAGGATTTTTTAAAAGTCCATGTAAAAGCTCTTAGAACACGTGTGCTATTTGGGGAACATCACATGACAACTCCAGGGAGACCCCTGATTACAAACGGAAAAACACTCACATTTGTGGTGCACATTTGGGCCAAGAGACTTAATCCAGAGCCTCGTGACTTCAGCAAAGGCCCTGTTTCTATTGGGAAACAGCAGCCGCTGTGTGACATACACCGTTGTGAGCACCTCGCTCGGGTTAACTCGGTCTCCTGTGGTAGTTAATCCTAAATGTCAATTGGATTGGGTTGAGAGACACCTGGGAGCTTAGGAAACTACACTCCTGGGTGTGTCTGTGAGACAGACCTTGGAGAGGGAAGACCTACCCTGAACATGGGCATCACCACCCAGTCATCTGGGGCCTGGATGAACAGACGCAGGAGAAAGGGGCTGGCTGGCTGGGGCTTGCCTTCCCTCTTGTTGCTTTCCACAAGATGAGAAGCCTCCTCCAGCACATACTGTGTTAGTTCATTCAAGTCAGAGCAATGGAGCTAGCCGATCTTAGACAGACACCCCTGGAACCGTGAGCCCCAATACACCTTTCACTCGTGAAAGTTGTTTGCTCAGTTACTGTGTTATGCTGATGAAAAAATGAACTCATCCAGCTCCTAATGAGTACTTATACTGAGTCAGTATTAGGCCCTCTTTACAGATGAGGGGCTGGGGCACGGAGTAATTACACCCAGCTCAGATGTCTAAGGTCAGCTTAAGGGCAATTTGGTCCCAGTGGAAACTCTGTGGGGTCCCTGGCACCCACAGGAACAGCCATAGACTACATCGCTTTTAACAGTCAAGCGAAACTCACTATCCCAGGAAGTGTTGTTGCAAGACTTTCTAGAAAACACGGTATACATCTATAATTCCAGCACTTGGGAAGCTGAGGCAGGAGTCTCGTGAGTTTGAGGCCAACCTGGGTTGCATAGTTAGACCATATCTCAAAATGACAACGACAACAACAAAAAAAAAAAAAAAAGAAAGAAAGAAAGAAAGGAAAAGAATTACACTTTGTGTATTCAGACCCAGAAGGTCTGGATACTTTACGAAGTTAAACTGCCAAATAGAAAGAGGAGCGGTGAGGAAACTGGAAGTTACTTGATCTTAAATATGAGAAGATTTGATCACAGGACATAAAGACAGGAATGTTAGCATAGGGAAGAATATGCTAGAACAAAACCGCGTGTGTAGGAACAAGGCCAGCTCCGTCAAACCATTTCACAGCTTGAACACTAGAAAGATGGTGCCCAAGTCTCTGTCTCAACACCATCCCTTTCTCCCAGGGGAACCTCAAACCAGTGCATCAGCGGTGTGTGACAGTTAGTTTCCTTACTGACGAGTGCTCTAAGCACGTGGAAACTGTAACCACAACACCCAGCTTCAGGGTGACTGTGAGAAATAATGACATAAAACAGGCAGTCGCCCAGCAAACAATCAACAAATATCAGTTACTGTTAACCATTGTTCCCATTGTTGTGTAACTGTTTCCAATGAGTGAAACAATAAATTACCTATAACTAGTAAAGAGAAAAGAATGCCTAATCAGAAGAAAGTGTCTGATTACTAAAGCTTATTTTATATACCAACATAAAACTCAGGTAAAGACTTAAATTGAAATATAAAAGAATGGAAAAATGTTGGTGAACATTTATATAACATTAAAGTGGGTGAGAATTGTCTGGTTACATTTATCAAATCTGGAGCCCTCTAGACTTAACCACATTCATAAAGCATGTGCTTTATACACACAAAATTACCATTCGTGAGGTTAAAAAGCACCATTTGCACAATTAGTGAGGTTTGGGGTTTTTAAGAGAAAATGCTACCTTTAATCCCAGGGCTTGAGAGGCAGAGGCAGGCAGATCTCTGAGTTCAAACCCAAGCTGCTCTACACAGCAAGTTCCAGGACAGTCAGGGCTACACAGAGAAACCCTGTCTCAAAATAGAACAAAAATAAACAAACAAAAAGTAAGAGAGAGAGAGAGAGAGAGAGAGAGAGAGAGAGAGGGAGGGGGGGGGAGGGAGAGAGAGAGAGAGAGAGAGAGAGAGAGAGAGAGAGAGAGAGAGAGAGAGAGAGAGAGAGAGAATTCAGCGTTGGAGACGGGGTGGGTGAGGAGCGGCCGGTATTTTCACTGAGAGCTTCACACAGCTAACCCTCCTCTCCAGTTTTCGTTATCAGTATTTTCCTTATATTTTCCCCATATACTTCCTCCACATTTTAATCTTTGCTAAATGAAAACATTGAACTGAAGGACTGTGGGCTGGAGTCCACGCTGTGTGAGTCGTGGATTCCTATTCATTCATCAGGAGCTACTAGTTGGGTGATGTCAGCTTTGCATCATCAAATGGGCCCACTTCTAGGCCCGTCTACAGCCCTCCTATCCCCTCTGTGTCCACAGAGGCGTTGTTAACTGTTATCAGAAGTCAGAATACACCCTTGTCTTCCCGACTTCCTTGGCCACTGAATGAGTCCACGGAAGGAGGGACACCTAAGTGACCTCATGCTCTGAGCTGACTCACTAGAAACACTGTCACTGTGGCTATCAGAGAGAGCCAAGCCATCCCGTGACCATCTGGCCTGTCCTTCACTTTACACTATCTTTGGGAACACTTTCAGTGGCGCCTCCTTTGTACAAAGTCCTTGTCCACTCCCCAGTCCCAGCCTTCTCTTCCAGATCTCACAAAGGTCATCTGCAGTTGTTTATCTGACTACGTGGAAACTGTGTGAACCTGCTCTGATGCGCTTCATAGAAGTGAAGGGGCATTACCCAGTCAGAATCCAAAATGACAGAGCAAAGTCGGAGCCCGGGAATCCAGCGTCCCCCAGACCATCCACCCATAGCATCCTCCTCAGAGGTGGGCCCACTAATCTTTCCTATTGACATTATTATTAAAGGGTGACCTGTGGGGCTCATGAGGTGGACGGCTAAGAGGTTAAGAACACTCGCGGCTCCTCCAAAGGACTGGAACTCAGCTCCCATTGCCCTTGTTGGGCAGCAGCTCACAGCCCCCTACACCTCCAGCTCCGAGGATCTGACACTCTCTTCTTGCCTCTGAGGGTGCTCCACTCATATGGCACACACTCACACAGACACAGGCACAAGTGTAAACAAAAAGAAACAAGGAGTGGCCTAGATTTATTTGCACAGCATCATTTGGGCTCCGGCTCCCAGCATGATGTCCAGTTCTTGGTTACAGGGCTTTGGGCTCACTTTGCATACAGACTCTGAGTCTAAGCACACTCGTGTCTGTGTGTGTGTGTGTGTGTGTATGTGTGTAGCCACATAGCTTCTTCCTCCAAGAATGCCTTACTAATAAAATTTACAAGTGGCCAATTTGGATTATAGTTTTTTATAGTCTTGCCATCTCTGGCTCCATTCCCTTCCACAGTCTCATGCTGTGGGACCTTTGATTTTCCTTTCCTTCTGAATCATCTGTAGAATATTCTCTTGGAAACTCGGCTGAGTGACTCATGCGCTGTGTTAGTCATTCTTAGAGAAAGTAAATACCTTTGAACCATAACCCTCTTCTCCACAGACTCTGCTCTGGGACTAAACAGTGAACCAGCCTCTCTTTAATCCGTCCCTGATAGGTCACAGGTGCTGAAGAGGAAGTTAGACCCTGGGACAACCTTGATGACTTCCTCCTGTGTGGACATGCAGAGCTGTGCTCAGGTATGGTCATTTCCTGAAAGCAACAGTTGCCATCAAACGCTACAAATAAACTAGCACCGTGACTCAGGCTGGCTTGGGACAGACATCCAGAGAGCAATTGCTTCAGTTTGAGCACAGAAGGGCAAGAGTAATGATACAGTGTGTTTTAATTTCTATTTGTTATTTTCGGGTCTTCTTATTTAAGTTCCCTGCAAGGGGGCGAGAGCTGGAAAAAGGGAGCAAAGCAGGAAATAAATTCAGAGGTAATTAATGTTTGATAAAGCAGCAACGATGCCAGATCCGTTTTATCGTAACTTAACACACTGCCGTAAGTTTAGATAGTTCTAAGTCCACTGATAGGCTCACAGTTCTGTGGTTCCAGGTTCAGATCCACTGTGACAGGTTCTCTGCTCAGCCCCCTCTCAGGGCTGGACTCAGGGTGCTGAAGGGCCCTCCTTTCCTTCTGGAGGGAGGCTCTGCAGAAGAGTGCACACCCTGGTTCATCTCGCTGTCAACCAAATATGCGTGCGTGCGTGCGTGCGTGCGTGCGTGCGTGCGTGTGTGTGTGTGTAGAAAGAGAGAGAACCCAGTATCCCTAGGGGACTGATTCCAGAAAACCTTCCCCTAAGATACCAGAATTTTGTAATATTAAAGTCTCACAAGAACTGTGTTTGCAAATAACCTATCTACAATCTCTTTTGTACTTTTCATTTGTCTCTGGATTACTTAGAACGATGCAAACAACGTAAATGCTCTGCCGACAGCTGATCCGCTGTATTGTTTTCGGATAATGACAAGGGAAAGGCCCACCTCTGCGATCTCCATGTGTAGTTGACGGAATCCCTAGATGCAGAACCCTGGAGTCAAGCCCTGGCTGACTCTGGGTACCTGCATGTTCACCTTAAGCTTGAAGCTTGCAGTTTTTCTCCGTTTATTTAATTTGACAAGTATTAAATCTGCGCTCCATAGAATGGATGGCTGCCTACCTGCTGGATCCAAGGCGCTCTAAGTGAGTACCTAATGTACGCCAGGCAAGGATCCAGTTCTCTGTTTTCAATGTTCTAAGTGCCTGAAACCTCATAAAAAAAAAAAAAAGACAACTGCCAGCTGCTCTGTAGTGTGGGAGAAGAGTTAAGGAAAAAGAGAGAGAAAGGTGTGACCCTAAGGAGCTCTGAAGAGCTTCTGGCAGAGGGTGTTTGGTTTTCATCCTGAGCAAGTGGACAGCAGCAAGCAGTGAGTCACAGGTAGCTGACAGCGCATTTGGGTGGGAGTAATCGAGTCTCTGTGTGAGCCAAGGCCTTAAAGAGAAAGGCAGAGAATAGCTAGGATGCCCATCGGAATGGAGAAGGAGGAGAGAAGCGATCATCAGAAGCTGTGTTGGTGTCAAACCGAGGCCTCAAGACACAAGGCTGGGAAGCAATGGGAAAGCCCAGAAGAGGCTGCCAAAGGCAATGTTAGCACGAGCAGTGCAGTTCCCACGAGAGTCCGGTGGCAGCAGGTAGGCTGGGAGGAAGAGGGGAAACCTGAACTCCTGTAACAGGAGATGGACAAGGAGGCTTTGCCATCTGTCTGTAAGGCAGGAATGGAGGCCCGAGCTCTGCATGACCAGAAATGAAAGCCAGTGCAGCATGCAGGCTGAAAGAACTGGAGAGTCACCAGTGACTTGGGTTTCACTCCTGTGTCTGCAGAATGCCCTGAATATAGCTTGCCATCATCTATGTGACTCAGGAAATCACAGGCTCACAGTACTTTGTGGCTGGAAGGAATCTCGGCCCAGGCAGAAGCAACTGAGGACCAGCCAAGTTAAATACCATTTCAAAGACACTGTCTGATTGGGAACTTGACCGAGGCAAGGACTCCCAGGCCTTGGCATTTGACATCAAATGCAGTTCCCTGGCTCTAAAACTTTCTTGCTGGTGGCACTGTGAAAAATATAAATACAAAACTCAGCACTGGCCAAAGCCAGAATAGGGTCAAGGCTGTGTTTCAAGGAACTGGAATGATTTGGAGAAAAATGGATCACACTTCTCTCCAAATTACCTTCTGAAGTGGGAGTGTCCCAGTTAGAGTTATCGCTGCGATGGAACACCGTGACCAAAAGCAGGCTGGGGAGGAGAGGGTTTGTTTGGCTCACACTTCTACATTTTAGTCCATTATTGAAGGCCAGGACAGAAACTCAAAGAGAGCAGGGACCTGGCTGCAGGAGCAGAGGCCGTGGAGGAATGATGCTGCTTACTGATTTGCTCCCCATGGCTTGCTCAGCCTGCTTTCTTATAGAACCCAGGACCACCAAGAATGGCACCACCCATAATGGGCTGGGCCCTTCCAGATCAGTCACTAACTGAAGCTCCCTTCTCTCCAGTGACTGTAGCTGGAGTCAAGTTAACAGAAAACTAGCCAGCATAGGTCTCCACTTTTTATTTATTTATCATCATTGTTGTCATCATCGTTTGGGTTTTTGAGACAGGGTCTCGCTATGTTTGTAGCCTTGGCTGTCCTGGAACTATGTCGATCTCACTATGTAGACTAGGCTGATCTCGAACTCAGAGATTCGCCTGCCTCTTCTCCTGAGTGTTGGGATTAAAGGTTCTCAGTAGTGATTCTCAAGGATGCAGAGAGAAGGACACTTGCAAAAGCCACTCCGATATTCTCAAAATCCTTCCCAGTTACCACGGAAGAACCACAGCCTCCTCTCTGGTTGTTTTGTCTGCATGGTTTGAATCTTTCCCAATCATATCAAACAGTTACTGGATAGGGCGGATTCCAGAAGCTGTCGTTTGAAAGTCTGGATGTCTTAATTCGCATCCCTTTTACTTAGAAGAGTTCTATTCTGCCCCTGGAGCTTCGGGAAGGGGACAGGCTGAGAGTGTTTTGGATGTTAGAATGTGTGATTGTTTCCTGTACCCTTCATTAAACCACTTCAGAAAAGCGAGCCCAGCCACGCCACACACACCTCTGGTTAAGATGGCTATCTACAACACAAAAAGGCTATCAGATAACTCATCTGGCCCAGACCCAAAATCAACTTCTCTACCCTTGTTGAAAAAAGTTTTGAGCGGAGATATAAAGAAGGAAAGTCCAATCAGGGGAAAGGCAGACAGACAGAGCCTCTTTCCCTCTGCCCCTCCTCCACGCGTCCTACTAAGGCCTCTCCTGACAGGAACAAAGCGTCCATTGTGAAGTCCATCCCTGGCGATCCCCAAAGCAGTTGTGCCTGGCTGCCTCATCACTCCAGTCCACTGTGGCCCGTGGCTCTGCTCAGAAGCACGGGTGGGGTGGAAGGAGTTAAAGCGACAGTGTGGGCCAAGGGCAGAGGGCGACATTCCTCAGCCTGTTGCCAGGAAAAGGTCCATACTCAAAGGTTATAAATTTAACAAGATTTCTGGGATTAGCTACAACTAATGGAATTCCCGGGAATCAATTCCACTGGCTGGCTGCCTATTGGTTTTAAGAAATGTCCTGCCAGGGAAGCCTAAGAAACAACGATCTATGATTACTCAATCCCGGGGGGCAGTTTCCCAACCCCTTGGATAACTCTGTCCGTGGAAAGGGGAAGGTTTTAAACGGCCTAGCGTCCATCGGCAAGAGCCAGCTCTGGAGGAAGGAGGACTGTCCTGTCCGGAAACCTGAGTGTGCCCCATGCGGAGGCTTTACCTACCCAGGAGGTGGCCTCTGTCAAAGGCACTGCTGTCTGCCATTTGATGTCACATACTAAAGTTTGAGAATGATTACGTGTTCCATGTATCGCGGTTGCACATCTGGATCTGATCAAGAAGAATGCACAGCTCCCAGATTCCTGGCCTTGGAGCTGGATGCAACAACCAACCTTTGAACTATGTCCTTTTCCTACATTCCTTTTGGGTTGGGTTTTTTGTTTTGTTTTTTTCTATATGTAGGATAGTTCCATTTTGTTAATAAATTATTCTTATTATTAATCTATTATAATTATGCATCATTTAACAGTGGAGACAATTCTGAGAAATGTGTCAGTGGGTCATTCTTCATTATAAAAACATCACAGAACGTTCTTCAGCAAAATAACATGACTGGCTATGTCTCTAGCTGACACAAACTTACTGTTCCCTTTTAGGCCAGGTCTTGTTATGGATCCCAGGCTGACCTCGAACTCATCCTCCTATATTTGCCCCCTCAATGCTGGAATACAGGTATATAGGATCCACTGTCATTACTGGTATGTGACTGAGGCTGTGTATGTGTGTATATATGGTGTATATGTGTACACATGGTGTACAGCCAAATAGCAGGTCTCAGGCTTCTGCAGCTCTTATTTTGCTTGGTAACCAAGCTCTCCAGTGCCCTTAAACTTGAGAAGAATCTTCCCCCTTCTCATTGCCACTCTGGTTGAACAACTGCTTACACTGCTCTGCCCCAACAAGCCAAAAACACAAAACCCAAGACAAACTGATCCCTTATTTCAAATCAGGGATGACACAGCCAATGAAAAGTCACTTAAGCTAGGAGGAAGGGCTCCTCTAAACCGTAAAACTTTGTACCCACTGAAATTGCTCATCTGGAGTATCTTGGGGGCCCTTCTCTTCAACCACATGGTTACAGTAGGAAAATAGAGGCCCACTGACACAGCAGAGACAAGAGGCTGATAGCAAAGGTGGTCCGCACTCATGGTATGGAGCCCAATGTCTTGAAGCCTGATGACATCATTTTTTTCCCCAATACTGAGTCTCTCTGTAGCTTTGGAGCCTGTCCTGAAACTAGCTCTTGTAGACCAGGCTGGCCCCAAACTCACAGAAACCCGCCTGCCTCTGCCTCCTGAGTGCTGGGATTAAAGGTGTGCACCACCACCGCCTGGTTTAGCTTTTTGTATAATTCCAGGAGTTCCCACCTCTTCAGTTAAGGCTTTGCATTAAATGTGTCATATACACCCTATGACATGAGAATTTCTGCATTTTCCTGAAGGTCCCTTAACTTGCTGTCAAATAGGACAATTTAAAAGGAGTCCTTAATATAAAACTGGGGCTGCAGCTCGAAGATGGGAGAAGGACAGAGTGCATAGAAAGAACAGGGTTTTTACCTTTCACCTCGGCCCAGATGGCACAGGAGTATCTTCTCACCTGGGGGGAAAGCAGAAGTCACCTAAGTAGGAGGCACACAGCATCATCTTAAACAACGGAACACCGACTCTGACATCCACAGAGTCTCAGCCTTTTCATACTCTAATTCCAACTAGAAAATCTTTTGAGTCCTAGCTAGCTTTTATAAGTGTGTGCATTTGTTTATGTTGCTGGGTAATAGACTCATGGCCTCACACATGCTAGGCAAGGCTTTTATTTTTTTTTTGGTTTTTCGAGACAGGGTTTCTCTGGCTAGGCAAGGCTTTGCCGCTAAGTTACAATCACAGCCCTGCCTCTTACATCTTATAATTCAGCCATGGATCATCAGTATTTAAGGGGCTCTCATGGATAACGGGGATAGGATTGGCTCTAGACGTCACTTCTGGGGGTTTCCGAGAGGTCCCAGAAAGCTCACACCATGAGGAGACAACAGAATGTCAGGAACATCATTTCTGCTGCCAGCTCAGAGCAGCTGGCACGGGCTGCTCGAGGAACTGTGCTGGAATTCTGAGACCACATCTAGGTTCAACAAGAAGTAACGATGTGTGTGATGGGCGAGCAATGAGAAGCTCTGGTAGCTGATGACATTTCATCTATCTAGTGAGGCTTAGCAACTTTGTTCACCCAAAACGCATCCAGAAGGCAGGAAAAAAGCAGCAAGAAGAAGCAAGACCTGAGTACCTCATCTTCTGGTCATTATTATCACATACATACCTGGTGATCAGGACGTCTAGGACTCTTGTGTGTGACTAAGGGTTCAGCGCAGTCTCCCCGGGGGGAAGAAGTTATAGAACAACCTCTCCAACCTTGTTATGAGACTCTCTTTCATGTGACACACTTGGGCATTCTGGTTATGTTCTTTTATTTTGTTTTGTTTGCTTGTTTTTCAAGATAGGGTTTCTCTGTCTGGAACTCCATTTGTAGACTATGCTGGCCTCAAACCTACAAAGATCTACCTGCCTCTGTCTCCTGAGTGATGAGATTAAAGGCCGGTGCCACCATGCCAGGATGGTTTTCATGATCTTAAAAGGGTTTTTTTTTTTTTTTTGG
This sequence comes from Chionomys nivalis, assembly GCF_950005125.1. Classification (NCBI taxonomy): domain Eukaryota; kingdom Metazoa; phylum Chordata; class Mammalia; order Rodentia; family Cricetidae; genus Chionomys; species Chionomys nivalis. The sequence goes on along the minus strand of NC_080101.1, from coordinate 14,111,892 downwards.
TTTACTTTTTAATATATTTTAACTGAAATTTTCTGAAAATCTTTAAATGGCCACAGGTTTTGAATATAATTAAATTTTGTCTTGAGGCTAAGTTTTGAGATTAAGAATGAAGAAATATGTATGCCAAGACAACAAGAAGCAAAGGGCACCCCGATAGTAAGGTTACTAAGGAAATGAAAACATTGCAGCAGGGGCCAGGTAAAGCAGGAAGGTCACTGAGCTGATGTGCCCGGAGCAGATGCTCATTTTACAGAACTCACCCTGGCAGCAGACAGAGCAAGGAGATGGGTAAAGCAAGAGGCAAGAGTCTGAACGAGTAATGGGCAGAGAAAAGATGACAAACTATAGACACTGCTGGTGAAGGAAAAAGCAAAGAAAGAACAACTTTAAAATGGCATTCAGGTGAGAGAACTGACCCGAGATGACTGAACAGACAAGAAGGCATGAAAGAGGGAGGAGACGAGAATTATTCTTAGTGTCCTCCCTTAGCTACAGGGCATAATGGGGCATGGATCAGGATAGACATACAGAAGAAAAAAATGGAGCTGTTGGTAGACAAACTTTCAAAGCATACTGTGAAGAAAGGGTGGGTCTAGCATAAAGACAGACATATAAGTCAGCGAAGCAGACGCTAGTGTCCAGCAATGAAGCCTTGCATGTATGTCAGATGCTTTTGAAAGAACCACTTACAATGGTTGGTGTGGTCAACTCAATGCAATCTAGAATCACCTAGAAAGAAAATCTCAGTGAGGGACCGTCTAGATCACGCTGGTCTGTAAGACTGTTTTGATCATTTTAATCAACGGGAAGACCCAGCCTACCATGGGTGGCACCACTCCCTATGTTTGGCTCCTGGACTTCATCATAGAACAAAGTCTGCTGAGTAATACATATGCATGCCTTCTCTCTCTGCTCATGACCATGACTAGCTGCTTCAGGTTCCTGCCTCAACTTCCCCAAAATAACGTGCTGCTACCTGGAATTGTAAGCTGAAGAAACCCTTTCCCCCTTAAAGTTCCTGTCTGTCAGGGAATTGCATCATCACAACAACCGGGCCAGGAACAAGAACAAACACCGAGAATTCAATGGGAGCTGGTCTTTCAACAAGTCGTGTTGATGTGTAAAAACAACAGCAACCCCCTAACCAAAAAACTCGGTTAGATTTGTATCTAATGCCAAATGTAAAAATTAACTCAAAAATGAATCAAATGCCCAAAAGTAAGACTTAAAACTACAAAACTCCTAGAAGCCAATGCAAATAAGAGGTTTCATGTCAGTGGCTTCTTGTGACTCTGATAACACAGGCAGCAAAAGAAAAACAGACAAATTGGACTTCAACAAAATTTAAAACTTTTGTGCATCAAAGAACACTATTAATAGTAAAAAACAAAAACAAAAACAAAACAGAACAGAAGAAAATATTTTCCATTTAATCTCATAAGAGATTAATATCCAAATTATAAGAGAACTCCAAACAGCAAACAACAACAACAACAACAAAAAAAATCAAACAATTCAATTTAAAAATTAGTCAAGTTCATGGGTGATGGTGGTGCACGCCTTTAATCCAGCACTCAGGAGGCAGAGGCAGACCGATCTCTGCGAGTTCGAGGCCAGCCTGGTCTACAGAGCGAGTTCCAGGACAGCCAGGACTACACAGAGAAAGCCTGTGAAGAAAGCAAGTGTTTGCATAGACACTTGATCTAAAGGAGAGGCAACCACCAAGTACTTGAGAAGATACTGACATCCTTAATCTTTAAGGAAAAGCAAAACAAGATCAGAGCGAGGCAGTGCCTCGCACCCATGAGGGTGCCTGTCACATTAGCATTGTGAGGTAAGAGTATCCTTGGCTTTAGCTTCCCAGTTCCTAATCTCTATTGTCACAAACTAGTCCTTGGCCTCTCTGCTACAAAGTCTTAAAAGTGAGTCTGGGTTTACTCTCAGCATGCCAGAGACAGGCACATCAGACTCCTGTCCTAGGCGGAATTCAATAGTGCCTGCTTTAAATATGAAGAGCCTTGCGATTGAGATGGCTACATACTTTTGCTTCAAACCTATCAGTCAAGAGATGTTTTCTTAGTATTTATGTAATTTTCCTAGTTCCCCACCCACAGGATTTTGCACCAAGTTTAGAATTCTCCTAGCTCATTACTTTTGCTAATTAGTGAAGGACACACAGCTGGAAGGGACTAGGCGTTCTGGGGGGCGGGGGAGAATGGGGCCTGTGAAAAACAAGACAGAGCTGCTTCTTTTTGGGTCTGCCACTCCTGCTTCCCTGGAAAATGAGGAGGGGCAGCCACGCGGGAGGGCGTGAAGGAGCAGCTGATCTAAATACTCCTTTTCAGCTCGGAACTCCAGCGGTGTTGTCGAATCCGGTACTCATGAAGAAGCTCCAGATACACTCAAAGAAGATCAGTCCCAATGCAGATGCAGTAAGACCCCAGGCGTGTGGGCTGTCTCCTAGCGTGTCTCACTGCCCACCCTTTAGAGAGACAGCACTCGTGAGGGCAGAAGCACAAGTTTCTGTGGTTATTCCATGTGGTGTCCATCGCAGATGGGGGGTAGGGTGTGTGTATGTGTGTGTGTTATTCAAACCATTTAAATCTCATGGGAAAGAGAAAATATAGAGGTCACTGTACCTTATTCCATTCACTTGTGATCCGTACTAGGATGCAGTAATCGTGTCCTGGTTTCAAAGGCGCGTTGTAATATTCCCCATAGTACAGCCTGTCTCCGACAGGAATCTCCAATGCATCGTCTGGAACATCGCTGGCCAGTATTTCCGCAGCCACATAGCCATCAGCAAGAGAGGTGTTGCCAAAAAATGAAGTCATGCCTTCAGATCCACAAGAAAACGTGCTTTCCAAGGACAGGGGAAGAACCAGCAACTGGTAGGAGCTAAGAGAGGGGCGGGGAAAGCAGAGACATTATCCAGGGCCTGGTTAAGAAGGAAGATTTTATTCATCCTCAGGCCCTTAACCAGAAGTGCGTTTTATAAGCCCACCATGCGCTCCCATTTGGAGGCCTGTGTACTTGGGTTTCTTGAACTCACACTACACAGTCAGCACTTTTGAGACACTAGAAACACAAGAGTGGACAAGAGAAACGGGTGGCTTACACGGGATTTAGTGTCTGGCAGTTCCAACAGGCACTGACCTCCAAATTTACCTACAGCCAGATGAGAAGCTAAGTCCCAGCTTCCCCAGCTGGGGGAAACTGGTGCCTTGTGTGTGTCATATGGCAGTGGTTCACATGGGCAAGCGAAGCCAGGCAGCGGGAAGGGTTTAGCAGTCACATGAAGGCCAGGCAGCTACAACAGTGCATTGCTACGTCTGAAAACCGGCTCCAGACAGTCATGCGATGACTTAAAACAGAGCTCATGTGATTTACATTCCCCGCAGCTCAAAGACTGACGCCAAGGCTCACGCCAACCCAATGAGCAGTCAGGGGTGAAAAGTCACCCTGAGTTAATCTGAGCTGACAGGACCCTGGGAAAGTAAAAAGACACACGGATCTGGCGAAAACATGCCCAAAATGAGGGCCCGGAAACACACTAACAATCAGGTGTCGGATTTATCCACCAAAGGGAAAAACCAGCCAGTGAGAAGTGTCGGGATGGAAGGCACCTGATCGAATCACGCCTCCCTTCCCGTTCCTACCGACTCGGCCTTTATTTCCCCCCACTGGTGTCGCAGACGTCTGAACAGCCATCTCTACTGAACTTGGCAGTGGGGGTTGCAGGACCGACTGCCTCTTGCATCTGCAGGTCCTTTCCTATTTCTTCCGCTATGATCAACTCCCCATAACTGCTGGTTCGGTTGAATTTTCAATAAAGAAAAAAAAAAATGCCTGGATCGGCATCAAATATGATTAGGGTGATTTCCAAAACTCATTAGGCCCCATAATTCTATTTCACCGCCAATTCCGTGCTTCCTGCTCCGCATTCCTAATGCCCCATTTCCTGCTCCCGAAAAGCACATGAATCACTAGGTTACAGGAGCGGGAGCCCCCCACTCCAGTAGCTGTTGTGTTTGGAAAGGCTCCAGCCACCTGCTGTGTATCCAGTCATGTCAGGTGTCCCTAGGGTCCCGGTTTCCACAGAGTCTGGCTCACTTTCAGAAAAGGCCTCTGAGCAAAACAGACTGAGTAAAACCTGCAGGCGCACAAACAGTCACCAGCGGCGACAAGAAACACCGACCCGTTTCCATTGCCCATGGGGAACACCTGTGATAGCGTTTCTGGGGACTTGAAGGCTTGGTGGCCATGGTCAAGAGCCCCACGTTGTCCAGAAACACATTCTCGATCTGTCTCATCCTGCCAGGTAAGTGATAGTGGTAAAGTCCAAGGCTCCCCTACACCCAGCTGATGCTGTACCTTGCCCATGATAGGCGCCGTTCACGGGACAGGAAGCGGCTTCCTATTCAGCCTGGCAGTTACAGAAATGCTCAGGTCCCATCCCAAGCCTACTGGATCAAAGTCCCCAGGAATAGAGTGGAGAATGTTTGCCACTGCTGAAGCACGCCCGTGCATTCTTGCTGGCTAGTAAAGATAAGAGACACTCGCCTCAAGGGAGCCCAGGGACAGGCCTGATCGCCTGCCTACTCTCTGCCTGCTCCATATCAGGGTTCACACAAAAGACTCAGAGCGGACTCTGGCCTGGCAAAGCTGCTCTCGGCGGCTCTAGCCAGGCAGCCAGGCTGGGGAGATGGCATGCTCACCTTCTGATAAACAGCCCCCGTGACGCCAGAGAAGCAGTTGCAGTGGTTTGGAACCTGACCACCTGACCAGTGTGCAAAGACTTCTCCCCACGGCCCTCCCTGGATGACTCACCGGTCTCCACTTCCTGTTTTGAAAGCATCTGCTGATACCCTGCCACAAGGATAGGCTGTCATTTGGCTTTTCTTTTTGCCTTACGCAATTATTTGGCTTAAGTATCACATCTGCTCTTGTAAATTCGTTCAGGCAATGATGCCATGACTTCTGTTCCCTTCACAGCAACAGCGCTACGATACTTTCCAGTAACTTACCAGGAATCCAGAAACAGAGCTGTCTGGGCAATGTCTGTCCCTGAAAAGACTTGAACTTAACCTCGTCTGAAAGCAGGGCAACCCTCTCTCCAGACTTGCCTTTTAGAATATCTCACATTTATTTTTACCTTGATTGCACTAAGGCCACTACACTGAAAGGTCAGGAATGATAAAAGGTCATGTAGGTCAGGCCATGTACACCATAACTCCTTGACCTGGTTCTGTTGCTCCCATCCGCAGGCCAATCTTAAGCTTCCTCTCTGAGAAGAGGGGTGAATTCAATTTCTCTAATCCTTCTACGACCTCTGTAAATAACATGCAAACCTGAGCAAACTGAGGTGAATTAATTCCATCCTAAGGCCATCTGGAATCCCAGCAGGGCACCAACTACACAGTGTCTTGCCTGTAACTCAATATGTGAACAGATAAAAAGAATTCTCTAAATGACCTTTTCAAAAACTACTACACACCCCGCCGCCCAGATCAGCCCAACACGGAAGGAGGACATCCTGTCTCTGGGAAGTGAGACAATCCTTGTGTCCCCACCGTCAAGAAAGCCAGAAGTGAATGCAAGGAGCACTTTCTGATGCTGTCAACTGAGGTCTGTGACCACAGGAACACTTCATTTCGGGAGCTGTGCTGCCCAGATGCTGGTCTCTGGTCCCTTCAGTCTTGAAGGATGCAACCGGGCTGAAAAGCCCAGCGTGTGCTCAAGGAAACAAAGCAAGAGACCCTGCTGCATTGGGCAATGCAACTACCCAAGCTCAGCCACCCACAGGGACGTCTTCTCGCTCACAGAGTGGGACCCACTAGGCAACGGGGGGGGGGGGGCGGAACTCACCTGATCGGTCCATTTACATCCTTGGCTTTCCTCAGCCGGAAGTGTGGTAGAGGCCCTCCTTGGACACTGAAAAATTCTACTTCCGGAAGTGGGGGCTCTGAAAACATTAAGAAGGAGAAAAGACAGGGGAACGGGAGGGCAGATCAAGTCAAAAGCGGTCCTCCAGGATGCCATGAAAAGCTTTAACCCAGTAAGTGAAATATCCACACACCAAAAGGACAGTGCTTGTATGAGCCCACCTTTGAGAAACATCTAGATTAGTCAAGTTCATAGTGGCCAAGAATGATGGTTGTGGCAAGGGGCTGAACTCACGGTAAGGTTTTGTGTGGAGTGATAAAAAGTTTGGAAACAGTAGGTCATGCAACATGGCAAATAGCCTAAAGCTAAGAAAGCATATATTTAAAAATGACTAATATTGTCACACACATATACATACATAGAAGTGATGAGCATGTTCCAACACCCACAGGGAATGGGGATGGGGTCCTGGTTTTGATGTTTGTTAGTAGGTGCTATGGTTTGGAGATGGTTTAAGGGTGTTTCCCAGAATTTCAGACATTGGAAGCTTTGTGTCCAGAGTAATGATGTAAGAAGCGGAACCTTTCGGATGCAGAGCTGGTAGAAGGCCTAGTTGATCACTGAGGGTGATGCTCCTGGAAGTGACTGGTGCTGGTTCCAAGGAGTGATTTAGTTCCCAAGAAAGTAGGTCATCGAAAGGAACAAGACAGGGTCCACTCTGCATGTGCTGACCGCTAAGGCACAAGGACACTTCCCCACGTAAGCCACTATGAAGCCATCGAGTGTGGACCCCCCACCTGAGGTACCCTAAAGTGTGAGCTAAAGAAACCCGTCCCATTTTTCAGCTCTGCTTCTGTGCCTTTTGCCTCTAGCTGCCCCTCTATATAGTGCGACTAAGAACAACTAAGCCCACTTTGATCTTTCATCAGCACACTGAAGGGTGCAGTGCCTGTCACGATTGGTGTGCCTTCGAGCGGCCAAGGCTGCTTAAGTTCCCTGACCTGAACAGTTAGCAGCTTGAAGAATGTCACCCTGGATGATGCTAGTGCTTCTCAATGAAAGATGATTGATTGTCAGCCAGTCGATGGGATTTGGTGCAGAAAGAAAGATCTGTGTCACTGATGTCATTGACTAATGACATCTACAAGATGCTTCGTTAATCTGCCGTGGTCAAGTTGGGGTCTTCAAGGAAAAGATGCTGACCATCTCCATATTCATCCCTCCCCAAATCTAAAACACAAATTCTATTGAGCTATTACAGCAGTTTAAATGTGTTGAATGTCTTCCTTCTGTCATATTTAAAAACAACAGATAAATTTAAGAAACCATTTTCTTAGCAGCAGCTCCTCCCCCACCAATACAGTTCCTCTGGGGCTGTCACTCACTGTTCTCCAAATCCTATCTGGCCTAGGCCCTGGGGATTATGGATCCCCACACTAAGGACTATTGAGAAGAGTGATCAGAGAAGATAGCATCTTCTCCTTACTCTTGGACCACGGCTTAAGTACCACATATGCCAGGAATGCCCATCTTTCCAGGTCTGTGCAAAAGACCTCAGGCAAAAAGAAGGCAGAGCAGCGGAGCGAGAGCAACGGGGCACTGACAGCCCGTTCGTGATGGATCTTACTGTGCCACCAGCAAGAGCCCTTCCGGGCCTTCCTTCTGCAATCCAGCACGTTCCACGGGCTTAAGCTGTTTTGAGTTGGTTCCTGTCATTTACAACCCAAAGAGCCTTGACTAATTTTAGAAAGCTTCCAGCCACCCTCATATTCTGCTGAAGGGCAGAACACACAGCTGCGTGTGCACTGGAGGGAAGTCTGGCGGCAGGCCAGAAGTAGCTCTCACGCATTTGTGGGAGAAGGGCCGTGAATGTAGGCACATCCCCAACCCTTGGCTCACCAGCCGAGCTCTGGCAGTGGGGACAGATAACGGGGGAACGGGGAAGCCTAGGTCAGATCCCAGGTTCAGGAAGTAAGAGGCCACCGAAAGAGCTAAAGAAGACCTGAATTAGAAATACAGCGGAAGAGCGGAAGACAGGGTGAACCGGAAAAGCACAGAAGTCAGTGGTCTTGGTCAGAAACGCTTTCGGTCTCAAGAGGGCCAGTGTAAGAGACACCAGAGAGGTAGGACAACATGGAAGACAGAGGATGGAGGAGCCTGTGAGTCACCCTGAGGTCACTCAGCCAAGTTTGGAGAAAGTTTGGAAGTAGCTCATGTGCAGTCTCTAGTGCTGAGACCGACAGACGTGTGGAGCTGTCAGGAAGGAAGTTAGAAATCCACCTTAAATCTAGAAGAGCTTCTGAAGTCACCAGATGCAGGGGCACAGGTCAAGTCTCTCACTGCCAAGAGCCCTAGGAAGGGGACTCACTGGGGACAGGTTCTGCTTACAGGCCAGGCTTGACAAAACACCTGTGTTGAGGGCCTGTCAAGAGGACTCTGGAGAGAGATTTCGAGCTGCATTTGAGAAAGATGGCTGCAGAAGCGATGAAGGAAAAGGCAGAGGGCCAGGCCAGGGCACTAAGCCCCTGCAGCTGCGACTCGGCCTCAGGCCTGAGAGCCATCACCACAATGGTCCCGTATCCCACAGTTCCTGTGATTCAGCCCAACCGGAGAAACTGATCACGGGTGTTGCTCGACCTCTCTCCCGCTCTTCTCAGCTGCTCCTCTGTTCTCCAAGATAACTAATCTTAGTTCAGCTCGTCTCCCAACTACCCTTTCAATTTCAATTCCAGTTTCCTTCCATCCTCGAGAGAACAGAACCAAGCTCACTGGGCTTGGAGAGGGCAGGTCTAGGGGAACATCAGGAAGGCTCCCAGTGTGGAATGCGGCTTGCAGTTTTGAAGATGCCACTGTCATCTGGCAGCCAATCAGCACGTGGTTTCTAGGAGGCTTCCGGCCTTGTTCGCACAAGGCCACCCCTCACTCCATCTGTTCTACACCCTACAGCCGATTCTCACCACACTTTGAAATGACTTTCTGCTCTGTTACCCAGTGTTGTTCCTCAGCTCCCAAGTTGCTGTCCTGGGCAAATCTACTCTTGTTTCCATGGTCCTTCTTTGTGATCCAAACTACATCAAACTCAAAGCAAAATAAAACAAAACAGCCCTATCTGGGGTAGGAAATAAGGCCCTTTGTCCTGAGCACGTGGTGCGGAAGCAAGGCCAGATGCAGGCTTCCATACTGTTCAGAAGCTCCAGTAACTTCAATCCTCTGCTAGAAGCAAACCACTAAAGGACATCAGGGGTGACAGGGTAAGAAAACCTTGAAGAAACCAGAGAAAAGTAAGGACAAAATTACAGATATAGAACAGGGAAGAGCATGCAACCCGGGAAACCACAACCCAACAAGCTGAGAATGTAACACAGACACTATTTCAAAAGATGAGTGGGAGGGGGCTTAAGTATCGAGGAGAAGAAAATCCCCGTGTAGATTCAGCTTCATGTCTTAAGTCAGAACACGGTCCAAATGAGCCTTGATTATTACAAAGGTAAGAAAACACTAGAGAACAAAAATTACCCGAAATTTGAGAGATGGGGACATCTTTTCTTGGCATCCATCTTCAGACAACAAAACTCTAAGACATCAGTAGAATTTGTTACATGAAATTTTCAAGTTTCTGTTTGGCTGGAGAGACACATGATAGATACAATACTTTCCCCAGTGCCCAAGGATCTGAGTTTGGGTCCCTGACAGCCATGTGTAATCCAGATATGTCAGTGCAGCCTCAGTGCTAGGGGTTAGGGAAGGTAGAAGAGGCAAGAACTCCCTGACTACCAGTCTTGTCAAAATACTGAGCTCAAAGTTCTGCCTAAAGATAAATAAATAAATAAATAAATAAATAAATAAATAAATAAATAAAAGGTGGAATACGAGAGAAAGATACACACCAACTTTTTGCCTCCATACTCACAGACATGTACACACGTGCACACACTCATACACGCATGCTCAACCATACATATATCGTACATACGTTAAAATGTCTAAATGTCAAAAATAATGAAAATAAAATGAAAAAAATAAATTATCTTGGTATGGGAAGTACATAATATATATCTAAAGATTAACACTGTTAAAATAAGCAAATCACTAAATCAATAAGAGATGCAAATGTTTTAATTTTTTTTCACCTTAAACTTATGACAATGATTTTTTTAAAAAAAGAGGAAATTTTACCTGTACTAAAAGTTAAGCAAAGGCCCCAATTTTATGATGTGAGTACAAAGGATTAAATTAAAACATAATTCTACAATCTGAGAACTTGGCATAATGTTGCCTTTCCGCGATTTCTACAATAAAAGGGTAGGAAGAAAAATGAAGACACCTCTTTGCTAAACTTCAGGCTAGCTCCGTGCAACCACGATGCACTCAATGGAAGCTCACGGAAACACGACTAGGACCATCCACCAGAAGTCACCAGCACAAGGTCAGACAAGCCTTCCCCACCCACACAGCTGTGAGGTTCAGCCCTTCCCCTCAGCACAGCTGTGAGGTTCAGCCCTTCCCCTCAGCACAGCTGTGAGGTTCAGCCCTCTACACCCTCCTCAGCATTTGCATAGGTATTTGTGTGGAACCAGTTCATAAATATTGCCTGCATTCAAGAGCTGGGTGTCAGCATGGTCCTGCCACACCCATGACACATTCGAGTGCTGGGTGTCAGCGTGGTCCTGCCACACCCATCACACCTACAGCAAGCAACTCTGGTGTTTAGGATTCTGATCTAAGGAAGCCTTCATGTGCACTTTTTTGTTTGTTTTGTTTTTGTTTTGTTTTTCTGAGTCAGGATTTCTCCATGAAGCCTGTCCTGGAACTTGCTTTGTACACACCAGACTGTCCTTGAAGTCAGAAATGCTGGGACTAAAGACTGGGACACCTGGTCTTGCACACATTTTATAAAGTCTATGCAAGAAAGTGACCCAAATAGCCCATTTCCTTCCACAATGGGTCATCTGGTCTCGATGAAGACTAATGGGAACCGAGTGAGTGGAAAGGAGAGATGCCCATATCTACTGGGTCATTTACTTTGGAGATCTGGGAATGGAAAGAAACTGGGATATTTCAGGGAATTGGGAGAAGTGCGTGGGCTACAGAAGCATGGGAGCTTCTGGCCCGACCCCAGACTATGTCTCTAGGAATCAAAGAGCTTTGATTTACCAAGGGCTTTGAAAGGAAAAGAGACTAGCGAAAGCCAAGCCCTACCCAGACCTCTAATGTAACTTTAACCCCGCCGACACCAGGGGGACTTTCCAAGATCACTGAGGTACTCTGGTACCAGTTAGGGACAATGGGGACACCAGGTACAGAACCCTTTAATAGCTCGTGGTCACTCCAAATGGAACAGAAGTCTGTGGAAGAACAACTCAGGAGAATGAGTCCTTCGTGATACCCCCCAGTGTCGCTCGGTGATGGAAAAGGGGTGCCAGAGGCAGGGCAGAGAGAGCGGGAAGTCCTGGCTGCCTTCCCGCCCATCTGCACAAGTGCCTTCTCTTTCTTATTACAAAGGCAAGCAGAGACGGGAAACTTCCCACGCAAGTTGACAGCGTTGGCACTGAAGTCAAACATAGAAACCAACTTCCATCCCTTTTCCCTTTTCTCCTCCAGCTCCCTTGGTTCCACGAGAAATGAGAAACGCCTGACTTCCAACAAGTCACCTGGAACAACTGTAGTCTGTCATCCCATTCACAAGGACACTTGCTTTTGTTCTCTCCCTTCCCCACCCCCTCCGAAGCATCCACCCCACCACCACTTTAAGCCTTCTCTCATTTCCTGTCTTGTCTCTATGAAAAGAAAATTTAGCTTATAAGCTTTTAGACTCAACAAGAACAGTCCAAATGACATGCAAGGGCGCTTCCTTCTGCCTCTCTGGGGTCTACATCAAAGATGGAAGCTTGTTTGTTCTCTTCCCGGCCCTAAAGACGGGCAGGAACCGGCCTGTTCTGAAGAATTCTGTTCAGTGGGCAGCCTTAGTTCACACACCAGGAGCCAGAAACTTCCCTTATCTCCTCTTCCCACCCCCAGCCAGCACCCTCGCTCTGCCTCTCCTCCTCTGCCTCCTCTACATTCCTCTTCATCTCCTCTGAGGTCAGCACTGTATTTAAAGCTCTTGTGTTCATCCCGTTCCCATCAGCAAGATTTAGTTTTTGATGGGAGGCTCACCGAAGAGAAATTCCATCCGCTTTTCTTCTGGGAAAACATCCGCTCTGTTTTCCAGACTCAAATCCTTACTCTGGCATTTCTGGTAACATGTGAAAGTTCCTGGCTTTGCTGAAACAGTGCCACACACATCTGGAGTGTCTTTTCATTACCAGCATTATCGGAGTCTCTTTTCTCTCAATTTTATGGGATGAAAGGGGTTTTTTCCCCGCTCTCAACTCTTTAATAAACACTTGCCAATTTGAATTTTCATGCTAAGAAAAAAAACAAAAACTAAAGAAAAAAAACCCCAAAGCCTGCCAATTCTAAAGTAAGTTCATATAATAGCCATGATCTCAGTACACTTCAACTGACTGCACTGCCCCAGTGAACTTGAACAGCTCAACAGTGTCCCCTGGTGGCCATGAGCACAGACACAGGACACTAGTGTGACGTGTAGTCTCAAAACTAGGTAAAAAGACATAAAGACAAATACCTATTGCAAGTTGTCCTCTGATGTACATATAATCCATGGCCAGCCCCCTCCTGCGACACACACAGAGAACAAAAACCACGAGGTATAACTGAAATATTCTTAAAGCGGTAAAACCCACACAAGTCTGACAAGGACCAGAGACTAGGAGATGGGAGTTACTCTGCTCTATAAACTCTCAATTGAGCATCACTTGTCTCTGGCTCAAGATACTCCGAATTTCTCTTGATATAAGATCTGACTCCTCAGCACCAATTACCCCCGCCATTATTTGACAAATATGGATTTATTGTGCTACGTGTCGTTAGCATTTGTTGAGGAATTCAAGATAGAAATGAATAAAGGGGAGGAACCTTTGCTTTCAAAACCTCCTTTTTAGAAGGGGAGAGAGATTAAAAAAAAACAATTTTTAAGATCTAAAAACCAAGGAGGGTGAGTGAGAGAAAGTAATAGGGTAGGAGCTGGAGAGATGGCTCAGGGGTTAGGAGCACTGGCTGCTCTTCTAGAGGTCCTGAGTTCAATTTCCCATACCCACACGGCAGTTCACAATCACCTATAACTGTAGTCCCATGGGACCCAATGGCCTCTTCTGGGGTGCAGATATACACGCAAACAAAACACCCATAAACATGTTAAAAAGTCTTTAAAGGAAAGTGATAGGGTAGAGAGTGAGGAGGACGGTTTTGAAAAGATGGTCAGGTGAAGCCTCTCCAAGGATGCTATGGTTTAAATATGATCCCCAGATATCATACGCCTGAAGTCAACACCATACATTAGCAGTATTTGAAAAGTGGAACTTTGGGGAGGTGACGGAGTCTTGAGGGCCTTGTCCTTGTGGTGGGCTCATCCATTTGTGGATTCATGGGTTATCTGGAGAGATGGTCTGAGGAAAACCCAGTAGTCTGGTTATACTTTCTCCACCTCACCATGTGATACCTCTGCCAGGTCATGGTCCAGCATGAAGGACCCCACTACCTCTGACCAGATGCTGTCCTCCAGCCCACACTTTTCCAACCTCCAAACAATGGGCTGAATGAAATTGTTCTACGTAAACCACCCAATCCGTGGTCAGCTGTAGCAAAAGAGAGCAGAGTGAGACAGGGTAGGACCAATCACACCGGAGTGCTCATGAGAAATCTCAGAGAGACCATGCAGGAAAGACTTAACAGCAGATGGAAAAACCTGGAGCAGGGACAGTTCTAACCCATTTAAGAAAAAGCAAGAAGGTGAGTTAGTGCCTGTTGAGGAAGGAGATGAGTCAGGTTAAAGGAGGTGGTCCAGGGTTGGAGTACAAGCTCTGTGATAAAAAAAAAAAAAAAAAAAATTGGATTCTAGTCTAGCTTTAGAACTCGCGGGAGACCTGTGAGCAGGCACAGCCACGTTCTTACTCTCTAGAAGGCACCATAGCTGCTGAGTGATCCTTTTAAAAGTAGGGCGAAAGCTAAGGTCACAGTTTGCGGTGGAGAGTGACAGCCATGAGTGAAAGCAGGAAGAAACAGCCACACAAGCCATGGTTCACATGCCTGTAACCCTAACACCTGGAAGACTGAGGCAGGAGGATCACGTGGTTGAAGCCAGCCTGGGCTATACAGGAAGTATGATGGAAGGCTGAAGAAGGCAATGTAGCTGGGGGTGGCATGGGCTCATTGTTAGACAAGTTGTTGCAATGGCCTTGGTGGCATTGGGAATAATTCTGCACTGGACAGAAGTTGGGAAAAAGGGACAGGATCCAGCACACACTCGAGGGGTAGCGTCTGTGGACAGGAACAGGAACACAACGGAAGGCACTATATAGGGAGCAAGGCAGGAATGGGAGGTGTGGATAAATGCATCTCCACTCAGCATTTTTAATTCCTCGCTGAGGCAAAAAGCAAGAAGCTACATTTGGGCTGGAGGTCAGGGCTCAAAGACTTGTAGACACCAGGGATAAGTTAGCAGAAGGCAATTTACTGGGGATATAGACTGCCTAGTATGTTCCTGGCTAAGCTACCCCTAAGGCAGTTGTGCCAGAAGTCTATTGATACGTCCACTGTGTGAGTGTGTGCGCACATGTGTGTGAGTCAAAAGACAACTAGAGGGATGGGTTCTGTCCTCCACCATGTGAGCTCCAGGGAAAAATTCCAGTCTCGGGCTTAGGGGCAGTTACAGCAGAACCATCACCTTATTTTTTGAGACACAGTTTCCCACTAAGCCTGGAGCTCCTCTATTCAGTAAGTCTTGGTATCTCAGACCCCAGCGCTGAGTTACATGTCTGACTTTTTATGTGAGTGCCAGGCCCCCCAGTGCTTATACAAAGAGCAGTTTGACCACCAGGCCATTTCACTACCACTGGAACGCTAGTTTAGTGTGTTACTAGAGAACAGTAACAAGAAATCTTTGTAGGTATGAAATGTTTTAGACTTGTTGGTTGTTATTGTTGTTGCTGCTGCTGCTTGGTTTATTTAGGGGTTTGGCCCAGGCTGACCTCAAACTTGCTGTGAACTCCTGACCCTCTTGTCTCTACCTCCCAAATGCTATGACATAGGTATGAAGCACCATGCCTGGCTGAAATGCTTTAACTATTTCAACACCCAGAAGGGATTTAACTGACAGGTTTATACTATCTAAATTTACTTGACATTTTGTTTCAGATAATGAAAGAGTATAGGCACAGCTGTCTGCCTCTTCGTACCCTCCTCCAATCCCACATCTTTCCTCGCTTCTCCTCAAGCTTCGTTGATCACGACAGAAAGCAACAGTAGTATGTGGGCTACCTACAGCTCTGTGGTAACTTCATTAATCCAAATGCTGTTGTTCAAGAGTTACCTGCTATCTGGGTTGTCAAGTAGATGACCACAGGAAGTGCTGAAGACAGAGCCTGAAGGCTGACATTGTAGTTGGTACCCGGATGCAGGTCCAGGCAGATCTCAGGGGCCTGGCTGCGACTGGTGATGTTAAAGACTATTTCCAGAACAAATGCCTTCTGATACCATCTCTGGCCCCAAATGTGGAACTGAAAGATAAAACCGTCACAGGGCGGAACACTGGTTTGAAGGTTCTGAATGCCTTGAGACCTACGCTTTTTCCAGGAGTTCTCTCCCCACCCTCTTCTCCCCCGCCCCATAGAGCTTTTCCAAGAAGTAAACGCAACAATAAGCTAAGAGTAAATTCTCAACACTATACATATTTGTACAGATAGTGATTATAACACCATGAGGACCATACATATATTTTATAGTAAAAGTGTACACAACTGATCATTCTGGTTGATAGTTGTAATTGCAGTCCTCAAGAGGCTAGATTTATTTATATTTTATTTGTGTGTGGGGGGAGTGGGTATGCTTCTGTGCAGGTGTCCACAGAGGCCAAAAGAGGCACTGAACCCCCTGGGGTGGGAATCACAGGCAGGTGTGAGCTTTGGGTGTGGGGCTTCTGCAAGAGCAGGTAACACTCTTGTACAGCGCTGGTCTAGAAAGGCCAGCCTAGGACACATAGTAAAACTGTCTCAAAAATAAACGGGCAAAGCTCAGAGGCCCCTCCACGGGCATCTTGTTCCTTTCTATTTCTATCCTTGCACACACAGCACGGAAGCCTGCTGGCAAGGCCACAGAAGCACAGCCAAAGAACATTTCCCTAGAGAGAAAATCAGGAAGCTAACCAGGCACAACCTGATTCCTTTTGGTGGCATCCAGTAGCTGAGGCTGAGCTTTTCTTCCCATGACCGCCTTTCATTCAGGAATCATCTAGCTTCCCAGGTTCCCTTTAACTGTCTGAGCAATGCACATAGACCCTGGGCTCCGCAGAGACACCAGCGTGACCACAGATAACCAGACTCCTACCAGACACTCTGCCTGAGCATCAATTCTGCACCAAGACACACAACTCAAGAAATGTCTGTGCCTTCTTACCACTCCCAAGGAGTCCCTCTGCAGACAAGCAGTGGGAGTGTCTCTTCACTGTTTCTCATTCAGTCCCCATGATATACCTTCTGCCAACGGCAGATACAAACACATTTTTTTTAGTCTTGTAGATTAATTTTTTTAATGTATTCATTTTATTTTATATGTGTGAGTGTTTTACCTACATACATGCATATGTATGTTTGCATGCCTGGTGCCCACAGAGGTCAGAAAGAGGTAGTGAATTTTCTGGAAATGGAGTTATAGATGATTAGGAGCTGCCATGAGGGAGCTGAGAATTGAGCTTGGGTTCTCTGAAAGAGCAGTTGAGCCGTCTCTCCAGCCCTAGATAGGTTCTAAACCTTCCACACAGTGCACATCTGCAAGCAAGGCAAATTTTAGAAACTTACTAAATACAGCTCTTCTACATTGGCTGTCTTCAGGCTTCTCCATCTCAGGCAGGTCTCGTTATATACTGAAACGTCAGTGACGGTTTGTTTGGCTGCGGAGGAAAGAACTGGATTTACACTGCATGGAAAACAAAATCAGCAACTCTTCCTTGAAATATCCCGGGAAAAGCATTTACATAGGACGGTTCAGCAGGGTTTTGATTCAGAAGTCAGGGCAGAAGCTTTCAAAGAACATCGTGTCCGTGTTTAAGTTAAGGGGTCCTGGGGAGGATCTAAGAACAAAAAAATACCTAGCCAGAGCATCCATCTTAAAATATATAGGTTAGACACTGTCAACCTTGGTTTAGACTAGTCACTATCAACTGGTTTACTAGGCTTATACTAGTCATTGTCAACCTTGGTTTACTAGTTAGGTTTAGACTAGTCACTGTCAACCTTGGTTTACTAGGTTTAGGCTAGTCACTGTCAACCTTGGTTTACTAGGTTTAGACTAGTCACTGTTAACCTTGGTTTACTAAATTTAAGTTAGAACTTGTTGCCATGGGCTTCAGAAATCACTGGGATAAATGGGGCATCAGTTTGAATTCTGAACTAAAGGGAGCATCTCAGTAAGAGAATCTCTCTCTGAGGAAGTGAAAATTGCTGCCTCAAGCAGCCGGCCTTTGTGATCAGGTGGGTTTCCCCTGACTTGCATGTTCACATCATGTTCTCAAAATCTGCTGATTTTCGTGCTCATCGATCTAAACTCTAACGCACGGCCTCATACGATTTGGTCCAGACGCACAGCTACCAGACCACCTTCCTTACCGCAAACCTGGTATCAGAGGTGACTGCCACGATGCCCCCCGAGACTGGACAGAACGCAGCTGAAACGCTAGGCAGATTCATAGGAACCCTGCAGTGACTAAGGCTGAAAGACAACTCCCAAGCACCTGGAAGGGAAGTCCCATGGGAAGCAGGACTATCCTGGGCAAACCTCCAACCTGACAGGTTCCTATGAGTGAAGCTGAGTTGGTAGATGTTACTGACCCTCCTAGGTGGGCTAAGCACGTTTACAAAGAGAAAACATGCTCGACAAGTCACAGCCTCACTTCAGACGCTGCCAAGACAGCAGGGAAAGAAGTCCCTCGAATCTGAGGGACAGAACCCCACTTCCGGGTAAGGGAAAGATGGTGGTAGCGAGCAGGAGTAGTGACCCAGGAGACAGGCCTAGGTCTCTGGACACTTCAAACTGCAAATACTACTTAGTGCTATTACTAATGCTATTGCTTGTTTCGTTTTGTTTTTGTGGTACTAGGGTTCAAGCCAGGACCTACTACTGAGCTACAGGCCCAGCCAAAAGCGCCAGCATGAACAATACTATCCCACCAGTTCAAGCTCACACACAAAGTAGAATGTTTTCTAGTTCACTCAGGTAACCAGATGATTCACGATGTCTAAGTTGTCCAGGAGATGGCAAAGTAAACACTCAACAGTCTATGCCAAACTCCCTTCCTAATATACACACAGAAGAACAAAGTAGCCAACAGGGGCTGGAGAGATGGCTCAGCCGTTAAGGGCATTTGCTGCTCCTGCAGAGGACCTGGGTTCAGTTCCCAGCCTCCACAGGGCAGCTCACAGACACCTGTAATTCCTGTCCCAGGAGATCCAATACCCTCTTCTGACCTCCATGCGCACCAGGCACACACATGGCACACATACATACACACAGGTGCAAAACACTCACACATATAAAATTTTAATTTAACTTTTTTAGATAGGGTTTCACTATGTAGACCGGGCTAGGCTGGAACTCAAAGAGATCCACCTGCCTCTGCCTTCTAAGTGCTGAGATTAAAGGTGCATATCAGCATACCCAGTTGTTTTTTATTTTTGAGTAAAATTGTACGAACATATCAGCTCACAGGTTGACTGTCACGTAGTCAACTCCGTTAGACTCCAGTCTGTTGGACTGCAGCCAATATGTAGGCAAGCCCGGGTGTCTTTAAGGGTCCAACACACACAGTTCACAAAACAAAACATCATGCCCAGGAAAAATGGATTCTCAGAATCCACACTCATTACTGGAAAAGCCATTAGTAGGATAAAAGAGACTACGCGGTTACTTTTATATTCATAATGGCAACTACATTTAAATATATTCCTGACTTAAAATCCTGGTTTACAAGGACTCAACTTCTCAGAAGCCCCTTAGCTTAATCATGTTTATTAGAATTTACCACGCTCAGTGGCAAAATAATTAGGCAGTTTCTTGTGAAATTACCAACAATACAAGGATGTCTGGTCTTGGGGCTATTATTTGGTATTAGTCAGGACATTCTAGACAAGAAGCAAGAAGACAATGAGGGGCAAATGCCAAAATGAAAGCGGGAAAGGGACATGAGCGCCAGTAAAACTTCAGAGAAGGAAGAGCACAGCAAACTGCCTGAGGACAACAGGAAAGCCAGACAAAAGTCGCTGGATCTTGGCAAAAACACAACCAGACAGATGAAACACGAAAGCAAGTCCTTTCCTTTCTGTGCACAAGGAAGAGCGTGATCTCAGATGTGATATCCTGGCCCTGTGACCTACAAAGCAGCAAGGCCTGGTGGGACAGGGAGATTGGCCTGGATTATCCAGACAGGCTCAGAGGAATAACAAGGATCTTATAAAGCAGGATTAGTTTAAGGAAAGGCGATGGAAGCTGGGGGCGGGAGGACGGGTGGAAAGTGGCTCTGTCAATGAAGTGTCGGCGCCCATAGAGAAAGCCAGGTGAGCGCATCACTGCTTGGCTGGGGAGGAGATGGGCGGATCCCTGTGGCTCATTCAGCCAGGTCAGCTGAATTAGTGAGCTCCTGGTTCAGTGAGAGGCTCCATGTCAAAAACTAAGGTGGAGAGTGGCTGAGGAAGACACTTGATGTTGACCCCTGACCTCCACATGCATAGCATGCACAGGTACGCACACATACACGCATATACACATGCACACACACACATATACACATGCACACACACACGCACACACACATACACACATGCACACCATACGCCACACAGGAGGGAAGGAAGGAAAAGGGGAAAAGGGGGAAGATGAAAAGGAGGAGGAAGAGGAGGACCGAGAGGAGGGGGATGGCGGCACACGCTCGGCATCCTGGCACTTGACGGCCGAGGCAGAGCAGCACAGACTACACAGGGAAACCCTGTGGGCGACAAAACACTGCAAGAAAGGAGCAAACTGATGGGAGGTGGGACCACAAGCTGAGGCAGGAAAGCAAACTGGGAAGCTGAGAGCAAGGAGATGGGGTCTCCTCTTGGATCCTTAAAGGCACTCGGGCCTGCCTTCATATTGGCTGCAGTCCAGCAGACTGGAGTCCAACGTGGTCTCAGGTGTCTGACCTCCACTACTACATGACGGTCACTCTGTGCCATTTTAAACCACGGGGTTTCAGAGATCTTGATCTTTTTTCCTAGTTCACTTACCTCATCCCCTATAAAAATCTCAAACCATAGGTATATTCTATATACTGTTTTTTCTATGCTTCATACTTTAAAAAAGGTACCCTCCCCCCTTTCAAAAGCAATCTTTGCAGTTTTGGGAGAGGTTTTGCCCCTCTGGGAGTGAGATTGGCCATAATCAGAATGTTGGGGTAATTAAATATTTTATTGTTAGTAAATGAACAAAACAAACTGATCAATGGGAAAAGCAGAATCAATAACTAGGCCTATCCACTCAAGACTTTATAGACGAGAAAACAGTACGTCAAATCAGTGGATAAGCAATATTTGTTTTCTACCTTGATACAATTAGAAAAAAAAGTTGTCAACTTGAGCAAAAATTTAAAATATACTATAAAATATAGAAAAAGAATAGTCCTATAACCCTAGGTAGGAAAGACATACCAAGAAAACAAAAAAAAAACCCCTAATTTAAATTTTTTTTTTATTGTATGTATATTGCTGCCTGCAAGCAGGTTTGTGCACCATGTAAGTGCCTGGTGTCTGTGGCAGACCAGAAGAGAGTGTTGGATCCTCTAGGACTGGAGTTACGATGGTTGTGAGCTGCCATATGGGTGCTGGGAACCAAACCTGGGTCTTCTGAAACACTAGCCAAGTATTCTTAAGCACTGAGCTATCTCTCCAGCACCTAAACATTAATTTTTTAAAAAACTGACTAAAGAAAGTTAACTTTTCTGTGTGGAAAAAGATATAATACCCAAGTTTGAAAGATCAAACAATGGTGGGGAGTGGGGTTGAAAAAATAAATGGCGGTCCAAAAGTTTGAGTCTGAAATAACTGCCACAGGTTCCCGCTCTGATCAGTAACTCCCCAACTGCTGGTGATACTGGGTGCCACCAAGCTCTTAAAAACTGGATGGCTGGCTGGGCATGGAGGTATAGTCCTTAAATCCCAGCACTCAGGAGTCAGAGGCAGGAGGATCTCTGTGAGTTTGAGGTCAGCTGGTCTACAAAGAGAGTGCCAGGGAAGCAGAGCTGTTACACAGAAACCCTGCCTCGAAAAAAGAAAACCAACCAACCAACCAAACAGAAACCGGCTGGCTGAAGCAGCCACAATCGGTGTGAACTGTAGCCTGGCCCTACCTTCCACCTGCTCTCTGCTCAGCTCTAGCCGCATCCATGGGAACAGCTGCAGCCACAACGCCCACCACAGTGGACACTGCTCTGCCATGCCCTCTCCGCCAGGAGGAACAGAAACTTCGGAACCCTTTCCTCCCATAAGTCGTTCAGTACAGGTGTTTGATCATGGACACATAAAAGTAACTAATCAGCCTGATTGCTAGAGTATTAAAAACCAGTAATGGTGCCCAGATAGGAGAAAACAGAACAAGCGACTCCCAGGGGAAGTCTAACAAACCTTTAACCCAAGGAAGTCTCACGGGCCTTTAAACAACAGCAAAGTCCCAAATTAAGATAAAGTAAAGGGTTGGAGTGTAGCTCAGCACCAGAGAGCAGCTGCCTGGCCGTATGCAAGGTGCTGGGTTCAGTCCCTAGCCCCAGAAGAAAGCAGTTGCTATTTCCTGGACTCTCAAACACTAAGAGTGGTCATGTATGATGCTAGTGAAAATGGTTTCCTAGCAAGATTTCATTTACTATTAGTCTGCGTGGAACAGACACAATCTCTGTGATTTTTGAGATTTATGAGAACCGTGACATGGAAGCCCCACTCCTGAGACTCAGTTTTCCGGAGATGTGGGGCCTGCCTCCATATGCAAAGATCAGCCGGAGCTCATCAATATAAGTTAACATTCTTTTATGAGACACCAGGATCTTGTATATTATTAAAAAAGAAAAACTTCTACCCGATGAACAATCATTAGTGTTTTCTTATCTTATCAAATTATGCTGCCTGAAAAAGCTTTTCGGATCCAAGTAAACACTATTTTTTTATCATGTTATAAACAAAAATGTAACAGAATTTGATGAAATATTCTCAAATATATTCATGTTTTCTGTCTAAGACTTCTCGATTTCTAATTGTAGCACCAGTGTCTGCAGTGGGTGGGGATGAGAGGCCCCATGTGTGCGGACACCAGAGGAGGACCGCAGGGATCTTGCCTTATCAGTTTCCACCATATTGCCCTGATAAAGCGTCTCTCACTGAACCCATACCTGTGCCAGCAGTCAACAAGCCCCAGAGATCCTCCTGGCCTGGCCCCAGCCCCCACAGTGCTATGGTTATGGGCATACACATGAGTATGCTGGCTGATCCCTCAGGTTCTGCAGACTTGAACGCTGGTCCTCATGCTTGCACCGTGTGGCTGTTTGAATGAGACTATCTCCCATTCGGCTCCCTGTCGGTGATGCTATTCGGAAAGGTTTTGGTGGTACAGCAGCGTCATGTCCACTCTAGCTCGCTCTCTCTGCTTCCAGCTTGCTTTTGAAGACACGAGCTCTTAGTCTCTTGCTCCAGGCACCAAGCCTGGGGCTTACTGCTGTGCCTCCCACGTGACAGGCTCTTATCCCTCTGGATCTAGAAGCCCAAGTTAATCCTTCCTCCCATAAACTGCCTTGGTGTCTTATAACAAGAACAGAAAAGCAGCTTAGCACACAGCGTCCTAATTAGGGCTTCGATTGCTGCCGTGAAACACCTTAACGAAAAGCAAGCTGGGGGCCGTGATGGCTATTCTTGGTTGTCAACGGGACTACATCTGGAATGAACGACAATCAAGAAATGGAGGGCACATCCCTGAGAGACATTTTGCTTGGTTTGAAGTGGGTGAATCCACTTCTAGTCTGAACCTTGGAGGCAAGAAGACCACATCTTTGATCTGGATCTTAAGGCAGGAAGACACAAGTCTTTAATTAGGGTCTTGAGGCAGGAAAACACAGCTTTAATCTGGGCCACGCCTTCTGCAGGAAGCCTGTGTAAGGACATGGAAGAAGGAAGCCTTTGCTCTTTGCCTGATTGCTCTTGCCTTGCTAGCAAGTCCGTTCCTTCACTGGCATTAGGGCCAGCTTCTTGGGAACTCATGGCCTGCCATTGTTGGATTTGTTGAACCATAGACTTTAAGTGATTCTAATAAATACACACACACTCACACACGTAAATACACACACATATATTCATTCTATAAGTTTTGCTACTCTAGAGAACTCTGATTAATATAGGAGAGAAAGGGTTTATTTGTCTTACACTTCCAGATCATCAAAGGAAGTCAGGACAGGAACTCAAAATGCGGCAGGAATCTGGAGCCAAAGCTGATGAAGAGGCCATGGAGGGTGACGCTTATTGGCTTGGTCCCCATGGCTTCTTTGGCCTGCTTTCTTATAGAACAGAGACCACCTGCCCAGGAGAGGCCCCACCCACAATGGGCTGGGCCCTCCACCATCAATCACTAATTAAGAAAATACTCTACAGGCCTGCCTATAGCCCCATCTTGTTGAGGCTCCCTCTTCTCGGATGACTCCAGCTTGTGTCAAGTTGACATAAAACCAGCCAGCACACACCAAGCACTCTCACCCCCTGAGCCATCGCCATCTCCTCGGCTCACGTGATGTCATTATATCTACTACCTAGAGTGTTAGTGAGGGGCTCTTCCTTCCTTCCTTCCTTCCTTCCTTCCTTCCTTCCTTCCTTCCTTCCTTCCTCCTTTCTTCCTTTTTTCCTGTGTGTATGTGCATGCATGCATGCGTGTGTACATGTGTGTGTGTATGTATGTGCATGCGCACCCGTGCACCTGAGGATGGGACCCAGGGGGTCTTCTGCGGCGCATGCAATCACTCTATGACAGAGTTACATCCCTAGTCCAGTCTTTCTTTAGTGCGCTCCCTCTTTTCCAATGTGAGCTGCTGACAGCCATTCTGATGCTGACACCTGATGTCACACCTTACTGTTGTTCCTATGGTTTTCTATATGTAGTATGTTTTGTTTCTATGGTTTTCTACATGCAGCATGCTTTGTCTCTGGGTCAAACCACTGTGAAAATTTTCTAAAATAGCAATGAAACACAAGGCACAAACATCACTAATGTCTGTAACTAAATACAGCAAATGACACTGTAAACAGCTGATGACACTGAGTTAGGGCCAATCTGAGGGACACACGGGCAAGGAAGGCCCCGGCAGACAGACTGTTGGCTGTAAGGTAGCTCTAAGAGTTCGTAGACGTCAAAATGAAGTTCTTAAAATCAGTAAGGCGATACTACACATGTACATATTAATAGAAGTGTTTTCTGAAGGGGGAAATTCAATATCCTTCAATAATATGCACGTTCATAAACCAGCACACCTTCCTACCATGGGATTTTATCCTCTCAAAAAGAATGAGCTGAAAATACCTGAGCTGGTGAGAAAATACACCTATAAGAATATTTTTTTTGTTTTGTTTTGTTTTTTGTTTTTTTTTTTTTGTTTTTCGAGACAGGGTTTCTCTGTGGTTTTGGAGCCTGTCCTGGAACTAGCTCTTGTAGACCAGGCTGGTCTCGAACTCACAGAGATCCGCCTGCCTCTGCCTCCCAAGTGCTGGGATTAAAGGCGTGCGTCACCACCGCCCGGCTCACCTATAAGAATATTGCAAGCACAAAAACATTAAGAAATAGCATAAAAAATGCCCCTTCACTGTCTGCTACTAGAAAGGCTGTGTACGCGCACTCTCGCTCCTACAAACCTCCGGTCCCTGGCCACCCCTTCATTCTCCCTTTCCCCACCCACTGGGTCATCTAATCTAGAATAATGGGGCTGAAAAACCAGACCTGCAAGACTGTCTCACAGAAACGAAGACCTGGCTCTCAGGCCAACAGACTTAGGACCTCTGGCTTCTTTCTTTCACGCTGTGGAAGAGCGAGTCTGGGGAACTGGGGCATCCCTTCCTCTGTTCGGCAGCCGCACAAACCTAGAAACAGCACTCTATACACTGGATTGCTGAGCCTTGTCAATGGTCCTCATTAAACCGGGAGCTCTGGGGTTGGTGCGGGGCGGGGCTCTTTGTCATCTCTGCACTCGCAGTGAGGACGAGACTGGCAGGCACAATTACCTCGGACACTTAAATGAAGCCGTCAACACTAAGGAGACCGCCAAGCAGCTGGCGTTAGCCCGGTGGAATAGAAGTGCTGCAAGACTCGGTTTCTGCCTGGTGCTGGCTCGTGTTCATTGTCAGCCTGACAGGAACTGCCTTAGAGACGGGCCCGGGGGACTGACCTGGCTACAGGGTATGCCTGTGAGAGATTGTTGATTAGGTTAGCTGGTAGGTGACATCCATTCTCAACGATGGGCAGGACCGCTCGATGTGTGGGGCCTCTGTGCCGTGTAAAATGGAGAATGTGGACTGAATGGCAGTGCCGCGCATTTACCACTCTCAGCTGCCAGACTGTGGTGCCGTGTGGCCAGCTGCTCCAAGCCTCTGCTGCCTCGGTTTCCCCGCCATGACGAACTATACCCTTCAACTGGAGCCTGAATGAACCCTTCCTTTTTTAAACCACTTTTGTCTGAGTCTTCTCATGGCAACAGCAACAGAAATTAATACACACTCTTAAGTTTACTTAGGAGAGGAGTCTCTCGTTACATAAGTGTAACAAAACCACCAAGGGGCGTATAACAAATGTCATTAGGAAAAATTAAGTAGTGCTTAACGTTTTACAGACGCGGTTTGTCACCTAGAGACTGATTTTCCACACGAATTAACCCATGCAAGTGCTCGTCATAAACCCACAATGTAAGGACATCACTCCCGTAGTTCCAGCTGAGATAACTAAGACACACGCAGGTTAACTTATCCAAATATATAGCATTTGGCAGATCTGATATTTGAATTTAGACAGCCTGGTTCCAGGGGAATGTTGTCAAACCACCTGAAATCAATCATGAGAATTCAGAAAGAAAAAACTTAGGTGATGAGGCAATATATGAACCACAGAAAAGAAGGAGGGGTTCAAGATAGTTAAAAAAAATTGAACTGACATGGAAAGTCAGTGCTTAAAAACGCATTATAGAGCCGGGCGGTGGTGGTGCACTCCTTTAATCCCAGCACCGGGAGGCAGAGGCAGGCGGATCTCTGTGAGTTCGAGGCCAGCCTGTTCTACAAGAGCTAGTTCCGGGACAGGCACCAAAGCTACAGAGAAACCATGTCTTGAAAAACAAATAAACAAACAAACAAACAAAATAAATAAATAAATAAAATGCATTATAGACCAAAGCTACAGAGAAACCATGTCTTGAAAAACAAACAAACAAACAAACAAACAAACAAAATAAATAAATAAATAAATAAATAAATAAAAATGCATTATAGACCAAAGTTCTTCAGGTCAAAGGAGGAACAGAGAAAACAACATAAAAAGCAATATGTTGGGGCTGGGAACATGGCTAGGCGGGTAAGGTGTTACTGAGCAAGCATGAGGACCTGGGTTCACATCCTCAGGACCCATGTAAAAACCAGGAACGAGAGCTTGCATCCATAACGCCTAGGACTGGGGGTGAGGGGAAGTGGGGAGTGGTGGGGCTGAAGCAGTGAGCTCCAGTTCCAGTGAGAACCCCTGTCTCAAAAAACAAGGTTGAAAATGACAACCAAAGACATTCACACCAACCTCGGGTCCGTGCACACACGTACGTGAGTGGACACACTCCCCTGCACACACAGATGCATGCAGCACACACACACCAAACACACACACACACACAGAGTCGTCATTCTAACTGGAAAGCAGGAAGGACACAACAAACTTAACCGGAACAATAAGCACCATGTTCCAGCCGGGTTCACTCAACTTCCTACAGGTGGTTTGTGCAGAGCGCCGTGTGAACGAGGCAGGAGGCAAGGAGCTAGAGTCCTTCACAGAAAGAGAAACGCCACTGGCAGTGGGAAAACATGAGAAGAGAGACCAGCGTGTCACCAGGGCCACAGAGAAAGGATATGACGCGGGAAGGTGCTGGGAAGCAGCTGCTCCTAGGAAGAAAGGGTGGAGAAGGAAGATGCCCCTGCACGCGGTCTTGGAGTTTCAGTGTTGAGAGGAAGAAACAGGAGCATTAGTGCAAGATCTCACGTAGCAGAACTCTAAACTAGACCAGATGATTCACGCTCAACCAAAGCACAAAACACAAAAGAAACCTCTACAGCAACTGCACTTCTCCCCAGGACTGAAGAGGGCGCTCTTAACCTGGCTAAACTCATTAGCCACCATTGCAGTCTGGTTATAGACAGGAACGGTCTCTGTTCAAAAACAAGGTTTTACTCCCCTCCCTGCCTCTCCCCTTCCCACTTCAACCCTCCTGCAAGGTCCCCATGCTCCCAATTGACTCAGGAGATCTTGTCTTTTTCTACTTTCTACTTCCCATGTAGATTAGATCTATGTAAGTCTCTCTTAGTGTCCTCATTGTTGTCTAAGTTCTATGGGATTATGGTTTGTAGGCTGGAAGAATGTAGAACTCAATGAAAATCAATTTAAAAAAAGAAAAAATGAAAAAAAAAAGAATGGAAGGAATTCTGCAAGGCCTTTGGTAAAGGAAAGAATATGATAAAATATATTTAAATGTAGCAACTGTTTTCAATAACAAGAAAGCAAAATGGGAAAGTTAAATTTTGACACCAACAATCTAAGTAAACTTTAGCTATTTTACATTGCAAGAGAATAAACTTTCACATTCTGTTTTTTTAAAAAAAAACAAAAACAAAAACAAAAAAACAAACAAACAAACAAAAAAAACCAAGGTTTTATAGCCAAAACCTTGCAGTTTGGACAAACTATTTAAAAACACACATACACACACACAAATGAGGAAAAAGGGCACACAATAAATAATCACTTGAGGCTTTGGATACAACATCTCCAGTCAGGAAACCAAAGCTAAGAACAGAAATGGACACAAAGAAGGAAGGAAACAAAGCAGCGGTGAACTCAGGAAATCCATGAAGGAGAGGGACAGGGCGGCGCTGGGGGAAAAAGCTGAATTTCTTGATGTCTGTGAAAGAATAGATTTGAGTAAAATTTAAAAGATAGTAGAGAGATTGTAAAAGTAAAATGACATTTTTCTTTTCAAGACAGGGTCTGAGTATGTAACCTGGCAATCCTGGAACTTGCTCCATAGACCAGGCTAGCCAACTCACAGAGATCCGCCTGCCTCTGCCTCCAAGAGCTGGGATTAAAGGCCTGACTTAAAATGAACTTTTGTTTTTGTTTGTTTGTTTTTTTAGCATAAAAGATCAACACTGAAGGGGCTGAAATGAAGGTGCAAGATCTGCACAACTAGGATCTCCAAAAAACACTGAGACAGAATTAATATTTAAAAACAGTATTTAAATCTTACAAAAACAAAACAAAACACACTTGAATATAAATATTGAAATGATACTCCAGCTACCTAAGAAAGCTGAGTCAACATGACCTCAAAACTTACCCAAATACAATGACTACATTTTAAGGACAAAAGAAAAATCTGCAGGCTCTCCACTCAAATAAACAAAAAGACTGAGCATCAAATGAACCACTTCTCAGTGCGATGAAAAAGTTTTACCCTTCTGTAGTTTCATTCCCTGGAAAGAATGTCAGCTCCTACCTCTCGCGATGTTTCTAAATTTTTACCAAGCTTATCCTAGAAGTAAACACATATGAACATGAACATACATCCCTGCCGAAGAGTGAGAGGACAGCGCGCTCTTAAACATACATGGCATGGCCTGTAGGAACCTGAAAGTAATGAGAATTCCTTTCCTGATGCAGACTCTGGGCTGACCATGGATATCCGTGCTCAAGCCCCAATGCTCAACATCACAAAGGTCAGTCCCATTGCTTACGAAGGCTGAGGGTGACCACGTCCCGGCCACACTTGTTCCACAAGGGCAAAGACAATTCCTCACTCCTTCAGCCTCAAGGCACAGTAAACACCCGGCCTGATTAACAGGAAGCTACCGTTCCTCGGGTCAGACTTCCTATTGCACAGAGTTCCTGTGGGTTACAGGTCACTGAGCAAACAAGATGCAGACTGTGGTATTTCATGTCACCCCAGCCTCCAAGAAGTGGGTGATAGGTTATCTGCCCACTGCCATTCCTCTGGTGTTCAGCCCAAGACGGGTCAGATAAGCCCATTATACCTAAACCTTTTCCTCTAATGGAACTTCAGGATAGAATCTGTGTTGAGGGTCATCCTGGGAATTGGTCACAACAATGAAAATGATACTTTGTCTATTAATCCTGCGCAATCCCATGTGGAAAGAAAGATTGAGACTTGGTTTCTCACCGCAAAATGTGAATACTGGACACAGCCAAAGATGGTTGCTGTCTCAGCGGCACAGTGGCGGGGTCTCAGGGATGCGGAAACAGAGGAAGTGGTATTTGACCATCAGGAAAAGCATATGATCAGGCCAATTTTAGCACGCTAGCTTCTTGGACACAAACATATAGAATTATTTTAGTTAGTCCTCCCTTCCTTCTTCCCCGTCCTTTTGTCTCTGCCTGCATGGACCTTGTAATTGCCCAGAAGTAGCTAAGTTGCACGTGGCTACAACAATACTACCTAAGACGTGAACTGGCAGAATCAGCGGGGCAGAGTTTGCTAGGAATTGGACTCAGGGTGCAGACCTGTACCTACTGACTTGGAACTCTAGGGACAGAGCCTATGAACCCGTGCCTTAATGGCTCTCCTTGTCAGCTCCTGAGATGACCCGTGAGTGTGCTCATGTCTCGAAAACTGCAGTCTCCTGAGTACCAAGGCCCTACCCCACCAGCAATGAAAGGGAACCAGAAACAGAGAGGTTCTGAGAAGACAGGGATAGGCCCTTCATTCTGCTGCTTCCTTCAAAGGGGCAGCCTCTTTCCCTAGATGTCCCAAAATATAATTACTAAACCCAAAGGATTAAAGCAATGGTGAGAGGTGCCTGACGGTGTGGCTCAGGAGCAGAACACTTGCCTGGCTTGTACAAAGTCCTGCGTGGATGGGTTCTCTAGGAAAAGAAGAAAGGGGAAGGAGGGATGGAAAGGGAAAGACCCTGTGTCTAGTGCCAAGAGCTGACTGGTTAACGCTGCTAGCCTCTATGTGGCTTCCAGGGAAGTCCACAAAGGAAGAGTTTCAGAGGAGCCTGGGTGTCATCAGACTGCTACTCTGAGTCAGGTTGTTGGAAATAAGTTAATAAAAAAAATCTAAGAGGCTAGTGAACGTGAAGCAGATTTTAATATATCATTCTCAAAAAAGGCAAAATAAAATAAAATAAATTTTTTTTTTAAAAAAAGGCCAAATCACTGATCCGGCCCATGACAGTGTTTTTTAAGGTCCTTGAGAAATTTCTGTCCTCTTCTCCTATAGTCTGGAACTTGTATCCCCTTCAAACTAGGTCTCTTAGACCTAGGACACAAAGTCTCGCCCAGTGAACAATATGGGCTTGATGCTGCCCCTCTCTTCTTTCCAGATCTTGGGCTCAGTCACAGGGAACTCATCTAACTCTTAGAGGCCTGAGACAAACAGACTTTAGCCTCCAGCTAGGAGAGGGAAGGACCAAATGCTTCTGGGAACTCCAATGCACTCTAGCTTACCTCATATTGAAAATGGACCATAGCAACCTATTGTTTAAATGTGTCCCTGCCCCTACAATGACCCAACTGTGAGCCCTCTTGATTCTGCCAGTGCCCAACAAAGTGGGGAGATTTCTGTCTCCATGAAGATATTTCTAATTGTCTCTATTGATATCCTCAGAGCCAGAACCATTTTCAACTTGAGATGAGAGACAGACAGAGGCTTCCAGAATTCTCACACTAAGGTTGCCTGGAATCCCTCCCTCCCCCACTTGAAGCAGCATCTCCTTGCCTGGTCCCTCTAGAAGCCAAAACACTACCCAAAGGAACCGAATGGCAAGATTTGAGCATCCTGAACCAAAGTAAAGCCCGCAGTTGGTCAGAACTAGAACTCGGGGCTCTTGGCCCTGCCCTTCATGCTCCCCACATTGTACCATTCAACTCTCAGAGGGTACAACACAGAAGGCATCCGTCCGTGCCTACCTGTTAGTGCAGTTGTTAGGCTTATTTGTGCCGAGTGTGGCTCGGTGGGTCGCAGGAGGGTGATGTTTATTGTGTAATCA
This sequence comes from Chionomys nivalis, assembly GCF_950005125.1. Classification (NCBI taxonomy): domain Eukaryota; kingdom Metazoa; phylum Chordata; class Mammalia; order Rodentia; family Cricetidae; genus Chionomys; species Chionomys nivalis. The sequence goes on along the minus strand of NC_080101.1, from coordinate 14,080,597 downwards.
GTGGCTGGGTACAGCTCTAAACACACTTCCGGAGCTTGGTCTCTTGTTGTGAAGTTAAAGAAAGTTGCATGATAAGAGCTCTCCAGATACCACCTCTGACCCAGAACTTCCACCTGTCACAAGATGGAAAGCGAGGGTTGCATTAGCTTCCTGCTGGCTTGCGGAGCTCTTAGACTACAAGTCCTTCCTTCGGAGGATCTTAGAATTATCTTTAAGACACCAGCAAGCTAAACTGAGGACAACCTCTCCTACTGTACCTATCCTGTCCAGTAGGCATAGGTCTATGATTAAACTGCCTACCCAATGACCGTTAGGAATAAACGTATCTCAGATGAATAAGATGGCAGGCTATTCTAAAGTGATCCCTTGATGCCCACTCAAGTGAAAGACACTGTATTGAAGCTACCGGACAAAATCCTTTCCACTTTTCTCACCACAGGAATCCACAGACAAGCCCCTTTGTGCAGGTATGTAAGCACTATGAGAACTTCCCCAGGCTATGCTTTTACAGTGACAGAACAATGCCATTTCCCTTGCCTCTTCCTTCCCATTAGAGCTTGGGAAAAGCTGATGACCGTGGAGGCATCACACATATTGCTGTCTGAATCATGCCGCTCAAGTAACAGTGGACCACAAGGGAAACATTTTAGTGACGATCCCAGAAAAACAGGATCAAATATCAGCAACTAGTAGGCTTTGTTTGGTGGGTACTGTGAGTTTAATCATTCAGTTGAAGCTCACGTCACTGACTCTACCACCTCCCTTCCTTCCATATTACGTTCACTCAGCCTTCCTCACAGGTCATCTGAGATGGTGATAATTAGCTCATAAGATTCATCTCTTGGCCAAGTCCTCCAGTTCTCTCGGGTCCTTCTCTCGGTATCCTTGGAGATAAACTATCAAAAATTAGCCTCAGAGTTCCTTGAGCTCAGCGCTATGAATGCCCTCTACTCCATTCCAGCCAGCCACAGCCATGCTCCAGGGTCTAGACAACTTCACCCGCAGAGCTGCTCACAAGATCTCGCGGTGCCCTGTTCTTCTGGACCACTCTCTAATACAAGTAATACATTCATATAAGATGTGAACAAAATGTATGTTTTCTTATGCAGACAGCTTTCGAATATTCACTTTCCCCCAGTGGATTTATTTATCTTTCATGTATTACATAAATTGATCTTTGACACATTAAAAGTTTAGTTTCTTTTTCAATTTTATTCTTCAATCATTTTAGTGTAGGGTGTGTGTGTGTGTGTGTGTGTGTATAACCGCATGTGGATACCCAAGGTTGGATGTCTTCCTTTATCATTCTGTACCTTACTTTTTGAGACAGAGTCTTACACTGACCCTCGAGCCCACAGATTCAGCTACCCTAGCTGGCCAGCAGCCAAAGGGATCCATCCTCCTGACTGCACACACCTGTACTTACTCTTTAGGTGATGAGAGGTCCACACTCACGCTTGGGCAGCAAGGATTTTACCAACTGAGCCATTTCCCCAGCCCCTAGAATCACTTGCCTTCTTAACCCAAAGTCTCCGGCTAGCTATAATAAGACTTTCAACACTAATATGAAAAACAATTTTAATCTTAGAATAAATAAACTATTTGGGTCCTTGAATATGTATATCTCTAGCCCCAGGGCTCTTTCCAACACAGAAACGTAAATACTCACTTACAGGCTTCCCTCCAGTGGCTCCGCACGGGCATTCAGATTCACAGCAAAGCAGGTAGGACTCCAGCCAGTTACTACTGGATCTTCGCCCTCCCTCTTCCTACCTACTCCTCTTTGCTTCTGATGTCATCCACTGAGCTGTCTATGTACCCACAATGCCCTTCTTCACCCTTGCTTCAGCTAATTCCTGCTCATTTCCTATGATACAACATAGTTTTGGCTTCTTAAAAAATTACACCTTGACAGGATAAGATGGCTCAGCAGTTACAAGCCCTGGTTCTTTTAGAGGACCTGGGTTCGATTCCCAGCACCCATATGGTGGCTCACAACCATGTGGAACTCCAGTCCCAGGGGATCCAACACTCCCAGGCACATACACAGTGCATCTACATACATGCAGACAAAGCATACACGTGAAAATAAAATGTAAATTATTTTAAAAAATTATACCTGGGAACATGCACGTGTGAAACACACACACACACTCACACACGGAGTCCCATTCCATTATTTTTGTCAAAGAATTTTTATCAAAGATTCATTGTACCAAATTACAGTTGTCTATTTATTTGCACATTCCTATTTGCTTAAATTGAAACTTCCAGGTCATACTATATGACATCCTCTTGCTAAATATTTGTGGAATGAATAATTAATTTTAACTTTACTACATGGTGCCAGAGTTGCTAGGCACTAAACATGACACCAAAGTAAATTCGGATCCTTCCTAAATTTGCTTATGATTTGAGTTTGGGTGTAAAAGAAAACTACACTAAAGTCACATGAAAGCCAGCGGCCACACAGTGAGCGTCTTAGAAATGAATGCCCAATGTGTGGACTTGAGAGCAAATTAAGATGTAAACAGTAAATGCATTAAAACATAAGTGTGAAATCGCAGGCAGGAGAATGATAGAAAATCACCAACTACACAGCACCTTCTTTCAACTCAGCTCCTCCTCGTGGCCATCTAACATGCACTAACCTCTAGAAACGGACACCACAAACAGGGCAGACAGTCCTCCCAGAAAGAGTCTTTAAATAGTCTGGACCAGTGCTCAGGAGGCAGAGACAGGCGGATCTCTGTGAGTTCAAGACCAGCCTGGTCCACAGAGTGAGCTCCAGGACAGTCAGAGATACACAGAGAAACCCTGTCTCGGGGGGAAAAAATATTCTGAACCATCCATTGGAGATAGCCCACATTTTTTGTAAGCAGAGTTGTGTTTTTATTAAAGATATTTTAATATAGACTTGATGCTAGCACACACCCAAAAACATGGGCTGCAAAGAAAAGTCACAGTTCAGGGAAAAGATGTGTTTAATAAAGATTTAAAGCTCAGGGATTAAGAGCAAAAGAGATGCTTGGGGAAAGAATGATGCATACCCAGTGTGGGAATAAATCACTCAGTTTTCCCAGGGTCGGAATAAACCACCCGATTTTCCCAGTGTGGGAATAAGTCACTCAAGTTTTTGAACGACAAATTCTATAACAGGTAAGAATAAGGGTTCACCTTACTTGATACATTTGTTCCGATCCATCTTTCGTAGAACGCCTGTTCAACTTCAAACACGTGTCATTAAATACTGAAATATTGAGAATTCCACCATCTTCTAAGAGATCATCTTCTAGAAGACAAGGGAACATAGAGAAAGGTCAGATCCCCAGATTCTGCTAGACCATCCGGGCAGCAAGCACCCAGGGTCCTCCTGGCTCTGCCCTCCCAGTGCTAGGGCTACAGGTGAGCTCCACTTCTGGCCTTTTGTGTGGGTTCTAGGGAATCGTACTTGGGTCCTCATGCTTACACAACAAGCACTTTAAGAACCAAGCCATTTCTCCAGCCCTTGTCTCTTTTCTGGTTTTTTTTTTTTCTTTCTTCGAGACAGGGTTTCTTCATAGCTTTTTGGTTCCTGTCCTGGCACTAGCTCTTGTAGACCAGGCTGGCCTCGAACTCACAGCGATCCGCCTGCCTTTGCCTCCCGAGTACTGGGATTAAAGGCGTGTGCCACCACCGCCCGGCTCTTTTCTGGTTTTTCATTTGTTCAGGATTTTGTTTTGTTTTGAAGATTTATTTATTTTATGAGTGTTTTGCCTGCATGGATGCCTCTGTACCACATGCTCACCTGATGTCCTTGGAGGCCAGAGAGGGCATCAGATCCCTGGAACTAGAGTTACAGATGCCCAGGTCCTCAGCAAGAGCAACAAAAACTCTTATCCACTGAGCCATCTCTCCAGCCCCCTTGTCTTGTTTTTTTGAGACAGGATCTCGCTTTGGACTTGCTATGTCCTAATTCCTCTTCCTCAGCCTCGAGAACTGGAATTATAGGCACATACTACTACATCCATAAATGCATCTATTCCTGAGTTTTATGACTCAGCGAGGTTCAGAAGGGTTTCTTATGAACTTTAATTTTCTCATTTGTGAAATTGACATATACAGCTTGCTTTCTCACATCATGGGAAGTTGGGAGAACTGTAGCATAAATAATAAAAACCCAGAGACAGATATTGGGGTTCAAGCTGAAGATCAGAAAAGCAAAGCAGGCTGGGCGGTGGTGGCGCACGCCTTTAATCTCAGCACTCGGGAGGCAGAGAGGCAGGCGGATCTCTGTGAGTTCGAGGCCAGCCTGGTCTACTAGAGCTAGTTCAGGGACAGGCACCAAAGCTACAGAGAAACCCTGTCTCAAAAAACCAAAAAAAGAAAAGAAAAGAAAAGCAGCCAGCCACTAGAGAGACCAGATCTGCAGAATGAAAGGGTGAGATACTGTCTCCATGAATCCTCAGACTCCACACTCTGAGTTCTTGTATCTTCCCCTTTATATTCCCCTCTCCACCCAGCTATATGGCTCCTGTCTCCACCTCCCTAGTGCTGGGATTAAAGGTGCAAGCCACTACCACCTGGATCTCTTTCTGGATCATCTTGGGTAGCCCAGGGTAGCCTTGAACTCACAGAGACCCCTTAGCCTCTGTCTCCTGAGTCCTGGGATTGAAGGTGTGTGCCACCACTCCCTGGCCTCTAGTGGCTTAGCTTTGCATTCTGATCTTCGGGCAAGCTTTATTTATTAGAATACAAATAAAATATCACTACCGAGAACCAAATGAAATACTGAAATATTGCAGCAAACTTCTAAAGCTGTGACCTCTGTAGCAGGTAGTTGTTCTTAGATGGACCAGGCAAAAATGTCCTCAACCATATCTGTGGACAGACGTCTTGAGGAGGAGGGAAATGGTGAGAGGTTAGGAGCCTCTGGGCTGGTGCTTTCCAACAAAAAACGACGAAAAAGAAGACACGGCAGCAGAAGAGACAGGTTCTCACAGCAGAAGAGACAGACAGGTTCTCACAGCAGAAGAGACAGGCTCTACAGCAGAAGAGACAGGTTCTCACAGCAGAAGAGACAGGTTCTCACAGCAGAAGAGACAGGTTCTCACAGCAGAAGAGACAGGTTCTCACAGCAGAAGAGACAGGTTCTCACAGCAGAAGAGACATGTCCTCACAGCAGAAGAGATAGGCTCTCCAGCAGAAGAGACAGGCTCTCACAGCAGACAGGGCTTCGCCAGCTACTGAGCTGTGTTCAGCTGAGGTGATTAAGAACCAGGGAGAAGGCTGTTCTAACCATTATCTAGAAAAAGTCATTCCTTGCCTCCTGTGGGTGCAGAATTCCTGCGATCCTTTATTTTCTTAACACAGCCAAAAAGAAGAGAGTCCACAGGATGAATTAAAGAGCTCACTTCGAGTCTAGGGGTAATTTCTAAGGAAAAGCAAATTTCCTAACAAACAAGCCTTTACATTCTCTACCAGTGAAAAAGGATTGTTTTTCTTTATATGGTGCAGGGGATCAAACTCCCAAGTTCACACGTACAAACCATGCACTGTCCCCTGAGCTACATCTGCAGCCTCAATTGAAAGCTCAACCATCTGTTAGAGTGACTCTCTCTTACATTCAATTTCAATATATGTCTCTCAGGGGAGTCCATATCATCTAAGAAGTACTCATGGCAATGGCAAATTATCCCAGTCAAAATCGGCATTGCCCAAAGTGTTTTCAATATTGCTAACATACGCGGCACAAGGCATTAGCTGAGAGACAATACTCCTGACCATAACTGGGAAATGTGAAAGCATGGTTCTAAGAATTTGAAAACCTGTCATAGTTACTTCATCTTTGCAGTGTTTAAAATTTTTACAAGGGGGCTGGAGAGATGGCTCAGTGGTTAAGAGCATTGCCTGCTCTTCCAAAGGTCCTGAGTTCAATTCCCGGCAACCACATGGTGGCTCACAACCATCTGTAATGAGACCTGGTGCCTTCCTTGCCAACAGTACATTGTATGCTTAATAAATAGATCTTTAAAAAAAATTTTTTTACAAGGATGTCAGAGGGGGAAAGACAGTCACAGGATTTTCGAGGAGCTTCAAACTCATGCTTGATGAAATGTACAAAAGAAACGGCACATAAAGCCCACGACTGTACACAAACAAAACCCAAGCAGAAGTACTGCCTGCAGGTTCCCACATAACACAGCCATTACAGTCTGAATTCAGAGGGCGGGTTCCCACATAACACAGCCATTACAGTCTGAATTCAGAGGAAGACGGTGCTAGGAACAAAGGCATCTGGCTTCTCCTTCCCACACCCACTCCTGACAGAAGTGACTGAGAATAACTAAAAATGGGTCAAAATTTGCATCTAGGTCGGAAGCAAAGGTTGGTTGCCATATGCAAGGTAGATGTACAAAGACATCTATGCTTAGCCCAGCATAAAAGTGACCAGGCTATGGGAGAGTCAGGGCGACGATTCAACCTGCCTTCCAGGCAAACGAGCAGGGTCTCCAGATTTCAAAGGAAGGACTAGAGAATTTGAACCAGTAGACAGGTCACAGGACAAGTCAGTGATGAATGTCCTTGTGGAGCCACGGTCCATTAGCCCCTAAACTGCACTTCAGAACCACACAGACATTCTAAATGGTGTTGGTCTCTACGGAGTTCACCAGACAATTCTCAGGCCCTGTCCTGCTTAGCTTCTGAGATAGGGGAGATCAGGCACCTTCTGGGTGGTCTGGATAAAGACTCACCTGGCAATTCTGAGAGGCAGCCAGGGAAAGAAGTGAATGCACTGCCATTGCTAATTCCTTCAGTCCGTCCTTGGCACACTGGAGATCAGCAACAAGGAAGGACGTCTTAGTGGAGACCCCAGGCCCAGAGAGCTCCTGTGACCAAAACCCTGGGTTGATTGACAGGACAGCCTTACTGCTGCCTCAGTAGGGGCTGCACATCCTGAAGCCAAACAGCACCCAGAGAGCCAGTGCTTGCTCGGCAGGTCAGGGAAACTGGAGGGGAGGCGTGGGGTGGGTGAAAGACTGGACAGATGCACAGACCACACAGGGACGTTATCTATTGGGGCAAAGCTTAATTCTTCGTTTTTCTCCTTCTGCTGCTCCCACTGTTTTTCCTCTGTTCCGCTCTTCTCTCCTGTTGCCTCCCTCCTCCTCCTTTCTCCTTGTTCTTTTCATTCTTGTTCTTCTTCCTCTTCTCCTTCTTCCCTGCTGTTCTCCTACTTCTCTTAGTTTTTCCTCATCCCTTTTATACCTCCTAATACAAAGATGCAAAAGGCGATCACCCCACAGCCACAAGTAAGATACTTTCCAAAAACAAATTAGAATCTTTGCACAGGAAGAAATCACATTAGGATCACAAGGTAGATTTTTTTTTTTCTTAGAAGCCCACAGGTGGTTAAACATTTCCTTTTTTATTAATTCTCCCACCATAACATCTTCACCTCAGAGCAATGATTCTTTATTACTGATTAACAAAGTCTGAAGCAAGCTAATTAGATTTCAGCCAGCTCCTTTAGTCCTGGCAGGCTGCTCTTTGTGGTTTCAGTGTGACGGATTCCTACAAAGCTCTATTCACATGGTCTAGCTAACCATCTACTTTTCGCTACACACAATAGCATCATTTAGTTTCCTTTCACAATTTTCTTCTTTAAGGTGCATCCCGAAACCTGTGATTAATTCTGTAAGCTAAATGACCGAGGACCTCGGGCCTAACCCTGGGTGCAGGGACATAACTGCTTTCTTTGATCATCGGTCTGTTTTCCCACAGGCAGAATTCACGGTCTATAAGGCATGAAACGTTCTTGTTCTTAGTTTCCATCCGCAACTCTCACATCTAACAAAGGGGAAGGTGACTCCAGCCTAATTTTGTCTTTTTTGTGTGTGTGTCTCTTATTGGAGCAATTGACAGAATAACCTAAAGCATTTCCCAAATCATTTTTGCAAACTGTCCTAACCACTTGTATCTTTTGGGCTAACTCAGAAGGTCCAATGAAATCATAGCTCTAACTAATCATCACTGCTATTATAAAAATCATCTTCATTATGATCTGCAAGTAAATCGCCCAGTGAGGAGTGGAATTTTTTCATGAAAACGATCACACTATACTGGATACAGTGGGATCTTTTCATACAGTAATCACAGTCATTGCGCCAAATACGGCAGGAACACTACAGTAACAAGCAAGAGAAAGTACAGCAGAAGCAGGTGACATTCTGGAAACAATCTCCCCGGGACTTTGCCTCTGCAGGGCTTATCACCATAGCTTTGCTATTTGGCAACTTGAACTCCACAAGCTCCTCTGACATGGCCGCGGACCAGTGCAGAGCTGGCCCACAACTAACCGCTTCACAGGTTAAGGGAACAATGAGCTCAGAAATTAAACTCAGGGAGGTGAGCTTCCCCCACAGCGGCCCGTCAAAGGCCAGTGCACCCGACCTTCATGGGGGGGGGGGGAGTAAAGTCAAAGGGAATGACATCTGTCCTCTGAGGAAGCATCAGTCTAGACAGGGCTTTACCACCCCAGAAGTCATCTTGAAGCCTGTGAGGTGACGATTCTATCGCACTGAGAAAAGGAACGGAGAGGAATGCGTGTGACGAGGTCCAGGATTTTCGCTGCTGTTGCTTTGTTGTTGACCGTAAGATTAAGCAGCACCCACCCATCCTGTGCTTTCAATAATAATTTCTTAAAAACATCTGAGATGATTCTAGTGAAAGAAGATACTGGAAAGGAAATGTTGAGAGGTAGAAATATAAAAGAGAACTAGCTGAGATTCCCCACACACTCCTCAAAGAGGAAGCGAAAGTGCACAACAGAACTTACAGTGCATTGTAAACACACACACACACACACACACACACACACACACACACACTGCACACACTCCAGAAGGCAGAAGGAAAATGACGTGAACATTAGAAGGAGAAAGCAGGGGAGGGTTCCACATAGGTAGATTGGGGAAAACAAAATGGGGTTGGGAAGAAGCAGCAATCTGAAATGGAGATCTGGTGAAGGAAATCGCTCCCAATGTGTGGACAGATCAAAGTCCCCAGGACACAGGAAGACTGAGTCAGCACACAGCACTGACATTCCCCAGGACAGAAGCTGTCTGCCCTCACTGAATTCTCAGGGCCCACAAGCAGGCGGTCAGTCAGCACTCACCTTGTGCATGAACACATGGCTAATGGCTTACCTTTACCGCTAAAGGGGGCGTTTCTGATATCCTCACTGAAAATCAGATTGCCTCACAGGATTAAAAACAGGGCAAGGGGGAGCTTGAGGGTAGCTGGATGCTAGAGCTTAGCATGTGCTAGGCCCAAGGTTGATTGTTCAGCAACTCCCCACCTCAGGAAAAAAAAAAAAAAGACAGAAAGCCACGCCTCCTTACAAACCCTCCATTAATGAGATTTTAAAGTCCAAAGCCAATGTGGTCTGTTTACAAAATTCTTCAGACAAGTTTATAATTCAAGAATTTCTCTCTAGTCAAATGTTTATTCACACATGAAGACAACAAGACATTCTCAGATAACTAACTGCAGGCTCAGAAAGAATCCCATTTCCACAGTGAGAAAAAGATTGAAATTGTCCTTTACACAGGTGAGCAAAAGTGGAGGAAGAAACAGAGAAAGGCACTTAAAAGATCCGCAGTAAGTCCTGCATGCACTAAAGCACATGCCTAGGGTTACATGGCTGCTGAAAACATTGCTACGAAACAAAAAAACGAAGCCCCAGACCAAGCCGACAGCGTAAGGAAAGAAGCGGAAAAAAGAGAAGCAGGTGAACAGCTCTGTCTTCCTTACTTATTTAGAGAGAAGTTAGCGCTGTTTGAGCGTTCCCACTGGTAATCAGAGAAACGATGCCCCAATAGGCTCTTTTAAAAATTCCACCAACTGTAGAAGAGAAATAAAATCTGTACTGTCCGGCCCACTGAAAAAATAAACCTGTGGAGCTGATAAAAAATAAAAGAACAAAAACCATAGGAAAATGGCATTAAAAAAAGAGAGAGAATAAAATGTTAGAAGGGAAATCATAGCCCAGAAAGCAGTAATGGAAGCCTGCTCGCTTATCTGTTCAAATACCAGCCTTTCCCCAGAAATGTTCCATGTGTCCTGACTCTTGGAGTTGGCCCTGGCAGCCTCATCCAGACATCTTTTGAGAATAGTTAACAGCATGTTATGTAAAAGCAAAAGCACAAAGAAGCTGAGAAAGTCAGTACTGCATCCAACTGTAATGTAAGGCACAGGATGTTAAGCAGAGTGAGCCGCTTGCTGCTGGTGAGAGAGACTCTGTCAGGAACACTGAAGACTGAGCATCAAATCATGCAAGATTTGATACCAACTAGCGTCTACAACAGAAGTGAAGAAAAAATGGAAAACAACCACTGAAGTCTGAGTTGATCTAATAACGTAAACCTGAGACAGGCCTCACTCCACCTGCATGCCAAGACTCCATATGCTTACCCAGTATCCACCGCAATCAAACCAGCCTGACCAAGCAGTAAGATCCACACAGGTGCCCATCAATCCTCAATGTATGCTAAAATGTAGTAAGACTGAAAATTAACATTGAAGTGTAATTATTAAAAAGCAAAGGCTGGGGTTGAAGAGACAGCTCAGCAGTTCAGAGCCCTTGCTGCTCTTCCAGAAGACCCAAGTTCAGTTCCCAACACCCACCTCAGATGGTTCTCAACCATCTGTATCTCCAGCTCCAGAGGATCCAACAAAAACAAAATAAATCTTATAATAACAATAAAAATAATTAATAAAAGGCTGGAGATGAAGTTTAGTGGAAAATATAGGAGATGATCAACAAAAACCTACTGTATGAAAATGCCATAAGGAAACATAAACACATACAATTTAAATATGTATGCATGTACTGTGGCAGTTTTAATGAAAATAGTCCCCATAGACTCATAGGAAGCAGCATTATTGGAGGTGTGGCCTTGTTGGGGGATTGTGTTCTCTGGGGGTGGATTTTGAGTTTTCAGAAGTTCGAGCCAGGCCCAGTGGCTCACCTTCCCTTCCTGCTGCCTCTGGATCTTTACATAGAACTCTCAGTTCTTTCTCCATCACCGTGTCTGCCTGCCTGTCACCATGCTTCCCACCATGATGACAATGAACCAATCCTCTGAACTGTAAGCCGGCGCCAATCAAATACCTTCCTCTATAAGAGCTACAGTGGTCATGGTGTCTCTTCACAGCAACAGAACCCTCAGACATGTGTGCATATCTATCACACTGATTGTGCAATGTGATACAATTATAATTAAGTCTTCAAAGGGGAAATCAGCACAGCAATTGTACAATTAACGGAAGCAAGAGCAAAAAGAAAACAGACTGACACATTTAAAAATAATTATTTAAGTCAAAGGAAAATCAGCACAGCAATTAAGTCATACCCTGAGAACAGAGATGAAGAGAAACTGACAATGTGTCAGGGCTTCTGTCAAAACTTAGATCTGCAAGGGAGAGGGAAGCCTTCGGGACTTTTATTATCAAACAGGAAAATGTGGGTTCATGTTGAGTTTTGCATTCAGTTCCAAAATTTAAAAGTGTTCTGGGTATGATGGCATACCTATAACCCAGCACTAGTGAAATGGAGGCAGGAGGGTCAGGAGTTCAGGGCTAGCCTCAGCTACATAGTAAGTTTGAGGACAGCCTGGGCTGCATGAGATCATGTCTCAAAATCAAACAAAATCCCAAGAATTTACAAATGTATCAATAAAACCAAATTAAGAGAAGAATGAAGAGGAAATAATAAGAACTAGAATGGATTTAACAAGGTAGAAATGGAAAATACAGTTTAGAAACCAGAATCCATTCTCTGCAAAGAGAATAAACAGAACCTGGGGTTGGTGGTTAAGAGCTCTGGCTGCTCTTGCAGCGTGGGCACAATAGTGGCACAATAGTGTACACCTTTAATGCCAGGAGGAGAATCTCTGAGTTTAAGACCAACCTTGTTGTCTATGAAGTGAGTTCTAGGACAGCCATGGCTACACAGTGAAACCCTGTCTAAAAGCACCAGAAAAGGTAGAGAAGAGAGGAAGATACCCAGGTTCAATCTTGGGCTTCCACACAAGCACATACAAGTAGGTGGGCACCCTAATACACACAACTCATACACACACACATTTTAAAAAATTCTAGAAAACATGAGCTGACAAAAGTCATGAAAGAAACTGACAAAGGGGTCAGCAAATCAACTTACTAACAGGGTAAAACTTAAATGATCCCACGAGCAAATTTGCCTAATCGTAAAGGAAGGGGGGAAATTCTAGAATGATGCAAACTTCTTCAGAGCAGTCAGAATAGTGTGTGTGTGTGTGTGTGTGTGTGTGTGTGTGTGTGGTGTCTGAGGGTGTATATGTGTGATGTGTATTATGGTTTATGTGGCTGGTGTGAATATGTGTGTGCATGTTTGTGATGTGTGTGTGTATGGTTTATCAGGTGTGTGCAAGTTAGTGACATATGTATGCTTTTGTGTGTATGTGTGTGTGTGTGTACAGCTCCCCCACTCATATGAGAGGAAGTAGCATACCTTGATAGTGAAATAAAACACCATGTTGTACAGAATCTAGGAGGAGAGAGTAACAGACCTTTGACCGGAGCAAAGGTAGTGCATATGTTCTGCTTCCGGCTAGCCTGACTCCAATCCTCACTAGGTTAACGTGCAACAGTAACCCATGTCCATCAACAACACGGAGCAGTGTGGACACATTACAAACCCAGTGCCAGGCAAGCCCTTATCCACTAGTTTTATTTTAGTTTGCATTCCAAACTCCAAAATCTGGAAAATATTAATAAGCAACATCAATTAACATGAATTTACTTATACATACCTCTTCAAAGATAAATTTGACTTGGGGATTTACAAGACCCCAATAGAGACTACTGCTTTCATTGTATCTTGAAAATAAAATTTCCCAAAGTTCAGATTTACCTACACCTACTGTGTACCCTATGCCTCCCTATGTCATAACTCTAACAGTTAAGATATACGGAAAGCCAGGTCTACCTGATTCCAAAGATTACACTTTTTTCCTAGTGGAAAAGTCACGTGAGGGGAGTCAGGTATTTGGAAGAAGAGCTGCCATTCTGACTCAGGGACAAATGAGACTGAAGTCTTGTGATGACATCTTCAAAAGGAGACACACCCCCGAAAGCCCATGGGAGTTCGTTCACTACAGTTTCCCTAATTACATATCTTTATTTTTTCTTCACATTATATACCTGAAGTAAAATGATCTTTATTCCTGAAAAGTCCTAAGAGTTGCGGCGGCCAGGGTGCTGTTGATGTCTACGCTCCATGTTACCACCAAAGGGCAGGGGGTTGCCCACGGTCTGTGCGGCCACCAGAAGCCATGTTGATGTCTGTGGTCTGTACTGTCGCCAGAGACCATGTGGAAGCCCATGATCCTTGCTGCCTCTGACTATCAAAGGTAAGGAAGCTTCTTTTGCAGTGGTATTGATGATCGCAGACTCACAGTTGAGAACGGGAGACACAGAAGGCTTGTGGGACAATCCCTCCCATCCCCACCCCAAAATTAAAATCAAAGAAACAGAATAGACATAAAGCCATTGAAGAGAACTCTTTAAAACTGTGATAGGGATGCTGAAATGTAGCTCTTCACAGTTGACTGCCTCTTGCAACTGTGAGATGGGGACGGGGAAGACTCAGCTTTCTTTAAGGGGCTGGCCACTGGAGTTCGACCATGCTCCAGTCAGTATGTGCGCAACACAAATTGGACTTGATCTTTTCTTCTTCTTCTTCTTCTTCTTCTTCTTCTTCTTCTTCTTCTTCTTCTTCTTCTTCTTCTTCTTCTTCTTCTTCCTCTTCCTCTTCCTCTTCCTCTTCCTCTTCCTCTCCTCCTCCTCCCTTCCCTTTTCCCTCCTTCCCTCCCCCTTTCCCTTCTTCTCTTTTAGGGGTGGTCAGAAGGGTGGGAGTGGACCTGGGAAGCCTGGTAAGTAAATGTTATTGGGTGTATTATAAGAAATTTCCAAATAATCAATTAAAAATTTATGTTAAAAAAAAGTTCAAAGAGGGCTAACTTCATAGCTGGTCTTATATTATTTCAATAGGCAAACCTTTTTATTACTTTTCTCTGGTCTTAAGCTGTCATCTCCAGTGCATGGTAACAGCAATATCTGAGGAAGATTTTCTCAATGGGTCATCAAACAACTAGTTATAAAGTGACTCGCTGAAAATAACAAATGGCACCAACTGCGGCCCAAAGTTTATCTATAAAGCATTATTAAATACAAATTCTTTTCTTAATTAAATACTTGTTTTTGATTTTGTGTTTTTGTGTATACACACATGTATGAGTGACCACAGAAGCCAGAAAAGAACATTGGATCTCCAGATTGCTGTGAGCTGCCACATGGGTACTGGGAACCAACCCTCTCCAAGTACAGTAAGTACTGTTATCTACCGAGTCATCTCTCAGTCCCTGAAGCCTCATTGTAAAAAAGAATTGACTTGAGCTGCAGAGACGGCTTAGTTGGCAAAGAGCTTGCTGCACAACCGGACCATCTGAGTTCAGAAGCCCACACAACTTATTATAATTGTGTCATATTTTTAAATCCCATGACACTTACATGCTGCGGCCTGTTCCTACTTTTTGCATACACGCTTGTGTTTGCATGTGTTTGTGTGTGTGTCTACATGTATGTGAGCTACAGGGCAACACTTCGTATCCTGAGTATCCTAAACCATTTATGTTTTGAGACAGTCTCTCAATAGCCTGGAACTTACTGATTTGGCTAGACCAGCTGATCTGCAAGCCCCAGGGATCCTTCTGTCTCTCGGTGCTGAGATTTCAGATGCATAACTGCTCAAGGCTTTTAGCATTTTTTTTTTTTTAATTTTCGAGACAGGGTTTCTCCGTAGCTTTTGGTTCCTGTCCTGGAACTAGCTCTTGTAGACCAGGCTGGCCTCGAACTCACAGAGATCCGCCTGCCTCTGCCTCCCGAGTGCTTGGATTAAAGGCGTGCGCCACCACTGCCCAGCCTGCTCAAGGCTTTTAACGTGTCTGCTGGGAATCCAAATTCAGGTCCTAGTACTGTGCGTCTAACACTTTACCAACTGAGCCACCACCCAGTCCTTATTTCTCCTCCTCATTTTAGACAGAGTTTCACTATGCAACCCTGGCCTTATGTCGGCTATGTTGGCTTCAAACTCGCAGAAGTCCACTTACTTCTGCCTACAGAGCAGAGCGCTATGATTAAAGGTGTGCACCACCATGCCTGGCTCCTACTCCTACTTCTCAAAGCTCCTTTGGGGCCACTCCCCCATTTGCCAACACGGACCTTTCTGCACTCTAGGGCTATCTCCTGCTCCCACTTAACCACTCTTGACCTGACTCCCCAGCCAGTGCTCACAGTAGCTGAGAAGGTGACCTTGGGCCTCTCTGTTCCTCTTCTTCCTTCAGCAAGGGAAAGAAAGGCCTGTTGGGCTTCCTAGCAAAGGTAAGCCGTGAGCCCCTCTACTCCCTGTACCTCTGCAAACCCTTGCATCAGCATCTGGTCCTTTCTGTTACCACCCACTCCTCCCCGGGGTTCAGCTGAGAGACAGTCGCCAGTGCCACTCATCCGGATGACAAGAGAATAAGAATGTCTGCTCTTACTGCTCTGCTCTGGAACAGCCTCAACCCTTCACTCACACCAGCTGAAACCCCCTGCCCTGCTGGCTTCCCGCATCCTCCGCTCAGAATTCTCTAGGAGGAAATGCTACTTCCTTCCACCTACCAGCGGTCTGGAAACCAAGGATGGCGGGCACGGAGCGCCGGGGAGGGGCCGCAGAAACGCGCACGGTGTAGTTGGCACCTTGTTGGAGGTGAAGGCACACTTCTGGGGTCCTGCTGTCTGTGGTCACGTTGACTGTCTCCTCGCGAGCGGATTCCACAGCATTCGACTGCTGTCTTTCAATATTTATCTTTAGAAGAGGAAAGACAAGAGGATCCACCATGACTTGGGTAGAACGACGGAGAGACTTCGTGGTGCTCCGCGCTGTTTCCTCTGCTGTTCCATTTTAGATACTGTGTAACCAGGGAGGAGAGAGAGGGCCGGCTCTGCCATGAGGGACCTGAGGACAAGATCTAATCATCCCAGGGAACAACGGCTCCTAAGCTGTGACAGAGTGAGAACTCTGTTTGGAGTGCTCTCCCGACCACAAATGTGAAAGATTTCGGGGTGAGTTGGGACCTTTGCAGGTTCCATGGAGTTTGAGGAACCGTGTGGGAAACAGAATACAACATGCAGAGAGAGTTTGGGGAGTATGGAGTTTTATTTAGGAAGAGGGTGTTGGGAAGGTTTGGGAGGGTAGGGGGGAAGGAGAAATAGAGAAACAGAGAGAGAGAAAGAGGGAGACAGAGAAAGAGAGGAGAGAGAAGAGGAGGGGGAAGAGCTGCCTCTTCAAAAGAAGGAGAGAGAGAGACTGGGAGTGGGCAGAGCTTGTCTTTTAAAGGGACAGGGTACTGTCTGGATTCATTCTGCCAGGTGATCATAATGCACAGCATAATCATAACAAAATGACCAACAACAAAAGGAGGTCCTAGCACCAATTCAGCGTATGCTTCCAGCCTGCTGAGGGAGAAAGGGTAAGCTTGGAAACAAGCCCTACGAGGGTGCCAAACATAGATGCGCGGCCCGCGTCCACATTCTGTTGGATGCCGTATCCGTCAGACACAAAATATGCGGATATCTTACAAATCCCATTCACTTTTTAAAAGGGCACTGGTATGAGAAAACAATTAGCCTGATCTTCCCGTCTCTCACTCAAACTATACAGTTGGTAGACAGCGGCATTAAACGGTATAATCTGGTGGTTATTCCTAGTTACAAAAACATCATCATTCTACCTTCATGGTTACTTGTGTGATGATAGCATGAAGGATCCATTAAAGAAAACCATCCTTTTCTGATAGAAGGAGGTTAACAGTATCTTCTAAACCTGTCTTAGCTTTGGGTTGGCGCTAACTGAAATTTTTGCTTAAGGGGGTATTCCAAGAAAGTTCACAAAATGAAGGAAGTTTATCTAGACTTGAATATGCAAGGAATAGCCAAGCAAGACTTTACACCAAGTGATTAACCATGCTGTTTCATAAGTTAAAATAGCTGGAGCTTGTTATTATACATTTGCAATGTTATTATACACTTCACTTTATATGACTGAAGGAAGGAAAAGACAGCTGAAGGGAGGAAGGAAGGCGGCAGAGTGGGGTGTGGGGGAGCATGCGTGTGTGGGGGGGAATGTGTGTCTGTGAGTGCATGTGTGTGTGTGCATGTGTGCACACATGTGTGTGTGGGCATGTGTGTGTGTGGCGGAGGGGGTGAAGTTCCCATGTAGGCCACGTCCTTCTGGCTCACACTTCCATCTCTGCGTTAGGAGGGAAAGCAGCCCACGTTACTTACCATGTACATGATCTTGGAGTTTATGCTTTCTGGACTTATGTGCCACCTAACACAGCTGCCATTAAACACAGACACATCATGAATTTCGACCATTATTTCTAGAATAGGAAAAGAGAAAAGAATTGACTCATGGGCTGTACCAGTGGGCTCTGGGAGAATCCTGGCGGACACGGCGCATCTCTCCAGCTGCTGTCCCTGCTCACCAGTCACGCTCCGACTCAGATGCTGAAGTGAGCAGTTTGAGCGATCCCAGATGGCTCCACTGCCTGGCCAGGCAAAGAAAGAAAAAAGATTAGTGCCTGAGAGTGGGGAGAGCTCCAACTGTGATTAGCTTGATGGGCCACTGGATGCCACTGGTGTTCCTTCCGTCAGGTAGGCTGGAGCAAGTCCAGAACCCAGCAGATTCACAGCTGCCTTAAAGCCACACCGGGAAGACGCGGGAGTCTCCCTTCCTCATCTTACCCTGGGTGGTAGGCAGTCATTCGAGTGACTGCTGTTCCCAAAAGGAAAATGGCACGTGTCACCATGCAGGGTGACTCCTCAGGAGAAGCTTGGGATAAACTAAGTAAGTTCTCCATAGAGTCCCTGATCACCCTGGGATTCTGCTAGCAGAAACCACATGATCCTGGTCTGGTGAGAAGCCATGATTTCTCTGGGTTCTGCTTCTTCTAAGTAACCTGCATTTCTGTTCCACGTGATGAATCTGGCAATGTGGGGAAACACAAGAGTTCCCTTAAGTGACAGTTCCCAACGGATGCAGCCAACCTGCGTGGTATGGGGAAAACCTGCCTTTTCATTTCTTAAAATCAAATTGCCTATAAATATTTAAAACCATTTCCATTTGCAAATGGCATGATCTTATTTGCATACACTCTGAAGGAATTAAAACTTAGAAAAAACATGAAAGCCGAGAAAAGGGCTCAGCAAGGTCGAGGGACAGAAGGTTGACATTCATTTCTATACAACAGAAATGAATGATTAAAGAAAATTAAAGCAATTTCTTTTACCATCAAATCAAAGAGGGGGAAAAAACAAAACAACACTTCTAAGTTATGCATTTCACTTTCATCCGTGGAGAGAAGAATTCTCATTTCATCCAAAAGGAGAAAGAATATTCCACGGCCCTGTTCAAGCTCTCCTGGAGGCAGGTCTCTCACAAGCTCCTGGGTCTGGTGTGCGCTAGCCCTGCAGCCACTTTGACGACGTGACTGTGCTGTGCCTCCTGATCTGGGGCTTCCTTGCTGTGGCTCACGTACTCCACCACAGGCAAGCTTGTTTGTTTGCTTGCTTATTTATTTACTATGGTTTAATCTGATGGGCTGCTGGATATCACTGGTGTTCCACTCACAGAGGCAGGAGCAAGGCCCAGAACCACGCCTGGTGTTGCATGCTTATAACGCCAACTCTAGGAAGGTGGCGACTGCTAGATCCCTGTCCCATTTAGGAAGTGCTCTCCACGTCAGTGAAAGACCTCATTTCAAAAGCCCAAGTTTGGTTCCCAGCACCCACATCAGACAGTTCACAACTATAACTCTAGCTCCATGGGATTTGACCCAGGCACCAGCAACCACAGCACACCCACACAGACACATTAAAATAAAAACAGCGAAACAGACATCTCCTGTGTAACAATACCCAAGGTTGACCTCTGGTCGTACAACCATGTGTGCATGCAGGCGTGCGTCTGTGTGTGTGCATGCATGCATGTGTGTGTATGTGAACTATAATTCCTTTACCTGGGGAGATAACATTCCCCTAACTAGCTCCTGTCCCTTCCCTATAGTAAATCTATTCTTAACCACCAAGAGGAAAAAAGAGCCTGAATTTTAAAACCTGCAGAGCTAACTCAGTTTTCTTGTACAGAATCAAAGACAAATTCACCTGGTCTACTTGGCATTATCTAGATTCTATGTCCAGCTGCCCTGTTTTGGGGTAAATTCAAACTGTCTATTAATAATAAGTGAGAATAAACTGAGGCAGAGAAGACAATGCAAATTTCTGCAGAGATATCAGAATATCCGCAATGAAGCCTAAAATAACCCATAGGTTCCCATGTCAGTGATTCTCTTTGGAACACAGAGAATGTGGGGAAAAAAAGAATCCAGTTGCCAGCATGAATAAGCAAGGAGACGTAATGTAACGGCCTTGTTGGCTCACCTCCTCAGGCAACAATGGTGACGCTGGTACCAGAGTAGCAGCCTGGATAAATGTCAAGTATCCTGACCACTTTTGCTGCTATCCTCTGAGCCCCAGAACGCTCAGCCTCTCCGCTCACTCACACGGCCTTCTGATAATAACTCAGCAGCTGGTTCAGAGGAAACAGAAGTATCTCTCTCCCCATCTTCTCCCTGATTGCCAATAAAGCAAACAGCCTTCCTCTTTGGGGTGCCTGTGTCACCCAAGCAGAGATTGGAAAAGGGTTTCCTTTCTTGTTCTTCCTTTTTGCTCATTCACTATGACAACTGCAAATGACATCTCAAAGCTGCCATCTGCCTCCAGCCTGAGCCACACTCTGCACAGATGGGACCCAGATCTGATTACAGAGGAGCCAGATATTCCACCCCAAAGAGCAGCTGAGCAGAGTTGGTGACTCTTCCCACCGAGAACCTACAAACGGGGTGAAAAGACTTTTTTTTTATAGAGATACCAGTGCTGCCCTTTGAAACTATGACTCTTGCACACTAATTCTAACTTTGCCTATAACTGAAAAACACGCACAGGCTGACAAGATGGCTCGGTGGATAAAAGAGCTTGCCAGCAAGCCTGATGACCTGAGTTTGATCCTGAACCCCTAAGGAGAGAACATGCCCCCTAAGTTGTCCTCCAGCCTCCACATGTGCACAATGACATGCATGCACCAACACCTACACACAAATAACTAAACAGACGTCATAGGCATTGAAAAGAGAAGCTGGAGAGATGGCTCAGAGGTTAAAAGCACTGGCTGTTGTTCTTCCAGAGGTCCCAAGTTCAATTCCCAGCACCCCACATGCTGCCTCACAACCATCCGCAATGGGGTCTGCTGGCCTCTTCTGGCCTGCAGGCATACATGCAGGCAGAACACTGTCTGCATAAAAAATAATAAAAAAAAAAAATCTTAAAGAAAAGAAATTGAAAAGAAGGGAAAAGGAAAAGAAGAAAACCATGTAGGGGAGTCTTTGAAGCGGCCTCCTCTTCATTCACTGCTCACAACCTACAGAATTGCTCCCCGTGAGGAAGACTCCACCTCCATTCTTCCCTCAAGGAACATATTGCCCAACGGAAGGAGCAAACACAGATGCAGGCAGATTGCATTATCACGGGCTCCACACAAATACCGAAGGGCACAGAACAGAAGATAGCAGCTCTCACTGGAGGACCCGGGAAATTCAGTTTCACAGAGGGCGCAACCTCGGTAGATAAATGGCTGCAGAGAAGGGAGGGCATGTGAGTAGAAAGAATGGGTCTGAATATCATGTTCGTGAAAGGGCGAAGCAGGGAAGAGCAAATGTTGAGGGGGAGACATCAGGTTGGTACAGAAGTGAGGCCGCAGAGGATGCACAGGAGGGGATGGGGATGGGCTTGCTTGCCGGATTAAAGGCGCACGCCTCCAAACAGAGACAAGCTGCAGGATAACGAGAGGGCCAGTTTTCCATTTGGAAGGAAGCACTGGAGTGCAGAAGAACCGGAGGTCATAAAATAGAATATAATACTGTTTACTCAATGACAACTATATGTCAGGCTCAGACTGCTCTTGACAGGCTTGATCTCATTTTCCCAGCAGTCATAAGAAGCAATAATAAAAACAATAAGAAAGAGAGAACACTTATTGAGTTATAACTATGAACCAGAAAGTGGGCACAGGATTTTCACGTTCAAAATATCCTGATGACTAGCCATCACCGTGTCCATTTTATAGACCTGAGGCATGGATGTTAAGAAACCTCCGAGGGCTAGACAGCGTGAGGGACTGAGTCCGGACTCACAATTAGATGCATTACACCCCACTGCTGAGAGCCTTTAAACTGAAGCAGATACTCAGACAAGAGGTTAGGACATGAAACCGGGGTACTGTATTATGAAACAAGAAACAATTCTGAAGGAGATGAATGGGAGGTGATGGAGCAGGAACAGAGAGGAGCCCTGGCTGACAGCCAGCCTCTGTGCTCAAGGGTCTGAATGAATCACCCTTCACTGCTCTCCAGAGAAACGGGAGGCAGAGCAGGCTGTAAGAGGGAGCGATGAACTGGTTTGAGGACGCACTGGATATGAGCTGTCTGCTGGCCGTCCAGCGGTCAAACAGCCTTAAAAGCCATGGATCTGTGAGTGGAAGACACAGGTAGTGAAAGTGAGACATAGAAGTAGGTCATAGAGAGGGGCTCGGTGAGAGAAACACCTGCTCAAGAGACCTGGGAAACAAGGGCAGTGCAGGGATGAGGAAGGGGAGGGGCTAAGAGAAAATGTGCTCAGATGGGAAGGAAGGGGTGTCTCTTTTTTCTTTCTTTTTTTTTTTTTTTTTTTTTGCTTTTTTTGAGACAGGGTTTCTCTGTAGCTTTGGAGCCTGTCCTGGAACTAGCTCTTGTAGACCAGGCTGGCCTCAAACTCCCAGAGATCCGCCTACGCCTACCTCTGCCTCCCGAGCGCTGGGATTAAAGGCGTGTGCCACCACCGCGGGTGTCTCTTTCTTAAAAGCAGCTTCCAGTCTCACTCAGCTTCCTCACCGCGTCCAGGTAAGTGTAGCGTGTCCTTAAAGGGGCAAGGTCAATCTCCCGCCCTCTATCTTTTGTCCTTGCTGAACTGCCTACCAGTCCCACTTAGACACCAGGTTTGACCTTGGGCAGAAGTAGAAAGAGCAGGCCTTGGTTCTGTACAGTTGTAGGACAAATAGGCATCTCCAATTTGACAAAGAGAAGGATCCTACAAGGTTATGAACAATCTAATTCTTTCCTTTTTTGTGTGTTAAAGTCATGTAAAATGGGTAAAAGTGAATTACAAGGTGTATGGTGAATTTTTTTGTGGCATTTAAAAAAATATTTATATGTTCATCGGGCGTTAGTTTTTTGTGCACATTGGGAAAAACACATCTAGCTCATCAGAGTCATGATATACCCCATACTACAAAGAATTCTTGGTTGTTATATTAAAACTACAAATTTAAATATCTGTCAGGTGTCTTGGGGTTTCTCTTGCTGTGAAGAGACCCCATGACCGCAGTCACTCCTATAAAGAAAACATTAAACTCGGGAGGCTCGCTTACAGTTTCAGAGGTTCGGTCCATTATTATCGTGACTGCAGGGAGCTTGGCAGTGTGCAGGCGGAAGCGATGCTGGAGAAGTAGCTGAAAATCTGACATCTTGTAGGCAACAGAAAGTCGATGGTGACACTGAGTGACGCTAAAACAAAAGACCTCAAAGTCCGCCTCCACAGTGACGCTCTTCCTCCAACAAGACCATACCTACCCCAACCAGGCCACACCTCCTAATAGTGCCACTCCCTTTGGGGGCCATCTTCTTTCAAACCACCACATCCGGCATGGTGATATATGTCTATAGACTGAGTTGCTTGAGAGGCTAAGGCAGGTAGATCTCTAACCAGCCTGAGCAACGTAGCAAAACTCCATCCCAAATGTGCCTGTGTATGTGTGTAAAACGTGTGAATATATATATATCTATATATATATATGTATATCTGTACATATATACTATGCATATATGTGTATATATTATTTTTAAAAACAAGCTATGTAAATCACTGTTTAGTTATGTCAAAGATAATCAGGATGTTATGCAAATAATTCAAGTTTGGAAGAACATGAACAGGAAAGTGTGAGATTCCAGGACTCTCAGATTTGAGTTCAAATCATAACTCCATTAAGTCCTAGTTACAGAATGACCCTAAGAAAATTGCTTAACCTCTGCGAGTCTCAGATCACTCAGCTGTGAAATGAACCTTGCTTTACAGGTTTCCTGTGACAATGAAGTGAAGTCAAGCATTAAAGCCCCCCAAGAGAACCCTGGGCGTGCAAGCTGGTGTTCAGTGATCAGAGCAATGATGTTGGTAGTGCAGACTTTACACACGTATTCATACCCAGTGCAGTTGTGTGTCTGTTACAGTAATGAATGATGTTGGTAGTGCAGACTTTACACACGTATTCATACCCAGTGCAGTTGTGTGTCTGTTACAGTAATGTGCCCATTGACCCAGCCAGCCTTTCTTGTCCATTTAAAACAGAAGAGCTGCAAGTGAGCACACACTGGACTGACGAGGAGGGTTGACAACCAAGAAGGGACACAGGTAACAGGAGCTTGGGAGCATTTGCAGTCGTAACCAGTAAGTTATGGGATGTAGAAAGGATCCTGGCGGATCGGCAGACTCTGTTTCAACAGAGTCATTACTCCCCCAAGAGCATGGAGTGATGGAGGGACAGAGCGTGGAGGGTTAACCTTGTAATTATTAACCCAGACTCTAAACATAAAAGCTAAATGACCTGGGCAGAATGGAAGCCGGGGACAGCCTTATCAAGAATGAATCGGCCTCTTTGATCTTGAAGTGAACTGACTCACTAATGTGAAGCTTCCACCTCGGGTTTTTCCAGACACTAAAGTACTTGCCTAATTCCCAGCTGTCTGGAATTTCCAGTTCAAACTGGCCTGAGAGAAGAAAAAAAAATCCTACCATCTTCTTAGAATTCATACTTAGTGAAAAACATTAGAAATCCATGCCACTAATGCAGAGGCATAGGGGCTCCAAAAATATCTTACAGTAAATAAAAACAACCTGTGTACAGGTAATTCACTCCGCCCAGCTTGGAATTAAACACAGAAGTACAGAAAGAGGGGTACAGGGAGTGAGAATGGGGAAAGAAGCTAAGCCTGAACACTGAGTGAAGAAAATACAAAATACACAGGGGGAATCAGGACGGGGGATAAGGACATTGATGAAAAACAGGGGAAAGAAAAGAGAAGAGGGGCGGCAAAGCAAGAGCCATGACAACCAGCATCTCTCGCTTTTCCAGAAGCTTCTCCAGCCTTCCCTTCCGTGAATTAATCAGCATGTAAATCTTTCCCTTTATCTGTAAAAAATCAAATTGAGCTGCCAGGCCTGATGGAGGGCACACAGCCTCCTCACAGAGAGAGCCGAGCTCCCAGGGAGAATGTCTTTTTCTCTCCTTCAATCAAAGCCCGCCTCAGCCCATACCACAGCTGCAGCTGCAGCCCCAGCCTTAGCAAGAGGTGGAAGGCTGAGGACAGTAATTATGATTAGCGGTTACATAACAAGTTTGTTCTTCAAAGTGCTGTACAAGGATCAGTTAATTAATAGCTTACTGGGCCCCATGCAGATCTCCTGGTTTCTCGTGTAGTGGCTAATTCTTGCACCCCCACTAAATTCTCAACGGTGGCAGCAGAGGACCTTGAGCGACTTGGCAAACTGCGAAGAGGCCACAGCTATCCCCAGCTCTCTTCCCAAACGATCCTGGGGAAAGTAGCTTTACCTTTAAGTCTTGGAGCTGCTGCAGGGCTGAGACAGAGACCACCTGTGTGGCTCAGTTTGGTCTTAGGGAAACCGGAAGCGCCTGGAGTCCTTGGTCTTTGCTACACAGGCTTGGTCTTGCTTCTTTGCTCAGCCAGTGAGGCGTCTCCAGAAGAAGCTAGTATAGAGTTGTGGGTTCTCATCTTCTGTTTTCTCCCCACTCTCTAGCCTGCATCTTTTGCATTTAAGATTGAGATAGCTGAACGTAAGAATTTTCTGCCTACTCCGAGGATTCTTTACCCACAGACTTCAGCAGTCTGTGACGGTTTGAATTTCTCTACAAAACATTACAAGAACATGTGAACACGCATTTCCTTGGGCAGAGGTCTGATTCTTCTACCACACTGTAAATTCCACAAAAGGAGTGTTTCACACGTAGTGCACACTGGTCTACAAAGTGAGTTCCGGGAAAACCAGAACTACACAGAGAAACCCTGCCTGGGAGGGGCGCGGAGGGGGGGGGAGTAAACCAAGTGAAATTAGCCAAGCTAAAAACAAACAAACAACTCCAGTACCATATGAGTCCTACTTTTATGGAATGCCTAAAGTAATCAAATTCCTGTGAGATAGAAAGCAGAAGAGAAGGTGCCACGGTCTATGGGGCGGGGGTGAGGAATAGGAAACTCTGGTTTTAAAAGATAAGATGTTCTGGAGATTGATTATGCAATAAAGAATATATACATAATACCAATGAATTGCATAGTGAAGAAGAACCAATATAATACATTTTTTGTATGTTGTGTTTTGATACAAATAAAACTGAAATTCCTTGCATTTGCCATCTTTTGCCTGAAAAGCTGTCATGCCAAAATGTGTTAAGAATATGAGAAAATGGTTCATAGATTTTCTTAGTTGGTTAAGGAGAGAAGGCAAAAAACCATAATGAATTAAATTATGGTATTTTAAAAGAAGAACACATAAAGTTCGCTGTATAACTTATTTTCCCAATCTGCCTTCTAAACCATCAAGATTAAGCTGGTAAATCTAAAGCCAAGTGCCCACCCAAGCAAACGGCAGAGGCAGGCACAAGCCGCAGGGAGGCAGCTTATGCTCCACCCCCTGCTGTTGCATTCCCGGGTGGCAGGGCCTAGCAGAACAGAATCATCGGTACCTGTGCATGTGTAAGAGATCTCACTCCAGCCTTGCTCCGTGCAAACAGAAGTGATCTTTTCTCCAGGACTCTCGAAGCCCTCCTGACAGACATAGTGAGCCACAC
Source organism: Chionomys nivalis (assembly GCF_950005125.1). Classification (NCBI taxonomy): domain Eukaryota; kingdom Metazoa; phylum Chordata; class Mammalia; order Rodentia; family Cricetidae; genus Chionomys; species Chionomys nivalis. Next base: position 14,054,463 of record NC_080101.1, on the reverse strand, counting down.
TGCCCAGGCTGGAGGTGGGATTCCCCACCAAGATGGCCTTCTGGACTTCGGGAGGGCTGCCACAGCTGATCTCTGCAACGAGAGGCAACAGGACACCTGTGATGAGCCCTGCCTTCCGTGCCCACAACGAGAATCTCAGAAGCGAGCATTTCATGATGACAGGGGCCATTCGTCTGGGGAAAGAGAAAACACAAACTCCCTCAAATAACTCAAATATAATTATATAAAATTAAGGTTGTTCAGAAGTACAGGAAACTGGTATGCCTGGATTTAATGAAATTTTCAAATGTGCACCCAGAGAGAAGAACCAAATTATGAGCTGGCTTACATATAGAGCTTCTTGTCTATGAAATAATACATCTTAGGGTTTAATTTACATATGAAAGTTCTCTAGAACTTTTTACTGTGCATCTTCAGGTCATTGACTCTTGAGTTGGCGATAGTGCATTGTAGCAACTGTTATCAAGTGGATAGTAAATAAAATATAAAATCCTTGACACTCTTAAAGCAAAGCAAAGCAGAAAGTGCCTATGTTCCTACATTCAAGTTACAGGCAATTCTCAAGGGCAAACGACACTTGTAGAGAGACAGACAGATCAGAAAGTATCAAACTGATATGGAGTCTCTCTTCTGCAGCTTTAAAAGACAGTGGACTATTTGCACAGAACGTTATGGGAAAGAAAGAGCATGACGTAAGCAGCTTAGGCCATCCAAACCAGACCTCAGAACACAAGGCAGTCATCATCAGTCAGACACTGACAACTTTCAAAAATGTTCTGTATGTCTTTTCTGACAAAAACGCAAAAGAATCTAATAATATACTGACTTAATAAATACTTGTAAGCCCAGCGCTTAAGGGGTTGAAGTAGGGGGGCTGGACGTTGAAGGACCATCCTGGGCTGTAGAGTGAAACACTGTCTCCAAAACCAAACACTTGTTGGATAAAAAGATCACATCTTACCCTCCTCTCCCATCCTCCGGCTGCAGACATTGTTCATGACCTCTGAGCTTTATTTCGTTCCCTTCTTTAAATTTCACTGATTGGGATGACTTCGGTGATGGGGTTCATCTTTCAGACCTAAGCCTGCTTTGCCAACATCCTTTTGGGTCCCCCCTCCCCGCTTTTTTTAGTCATTTTGGAAAAAAAAGACACAAAGCAAGCAAATAAATATGGATCAATATGCAATTCTGTCTTTAATATTGAAACATCAGAAACCACCCAAATGTTTATCAAAATAGAATTGGGTGTTAGGTCTGGTGTTCCACCTATAATCCCAGCACCCGGGAAGGGAAGGCAGGAAGAATAAGAGTTTAAAGCTAGCCTTGGCTACAAGACGCCCAAGAAGAGCTAGAGAAAATTAGATGAACAAGCCACAATGCTACTGAGCAAGTGTGAAAAGATGCCCAGGGTACAAAGGCACGGTACTAAGACAGACAGAGGGTTTCATCTAAATATCCAGAAGTCTCCCTTTGCATGGTTTCCCTTTGATTCCAAAGTTAACCACACACATATGCTTAGCAATGGACTGTATAATGTGTGTTTAAAAAAATACATAGGAACTTGAATACTGCTTATTGTCTGTCAATAGTCTTGTAGTTCCTATCCATACCCACACCCAGCATCAAAAGTAACCTAGTCTGACAAGAAAAGGACTCAGGCTAGGCCTGTCTTAAGAAATGGGGATGGGGAGACTAAAGGTTGAGCAACATAAAACAATTAGTAACAGAAACACGATTCCAAAATTTTCCACTAAAACTTGAGCAGGGAGGCTTAGGGACCGTGTAAAGCTAACTCTGTCAGAGGGCAGTTCACAGGGGCAATGCTACTCTAGAAAGAATAGCAAACGTAAGGGGGACTGGGAATGCAGCTCAGTGGGTAGCGCCCTCAGAAGCACGCTTGAAGTTCATCCCCATTCCCACTAAACAGAGAGTAGGGGTGCCTAGCTGCGCCCCAGCATTTAGGAGACAGAAGCAGGAGGATTTGAAATTCAAGGTAAGCTTTTAATCCCAGCACCTGGGAGGCAGAAGCAGGAGGATTTCTGTGAGTGAGTTCCAGGCCAGTCAGAGAGACTGTGTTGTAGGAACTAGAATTACTTCCCTAAGAAACACTTCCTAGATCAGCGTTCTCATCTGTTGCCACTGGAGTTACCCAAAGAACTATAATACACACAACAGCCCAGCCCACCTCAACAGTATTCTGGCTGAAAGTGAGCTTTCAGTCAACACAAACTCAAATCACAAGCAGTTATGGGACCAGAATAAAGCGGTGTCTTCATAAAGTCCCAGCTCTATCTCTATCTACTTAGGTCCATGTTTGCTTACAGGGATCTGTTCCCTTTTCATACATGTTTACCAAATACAAGACCCCTTGGCCCTCATAGTGTTTTTCCAGCATCAAACCTCTACTGGCCCCAAATATTGCTATCCATCAGTAATATTTGTGTGTACACGAGCAGTCAACCAAACAAGTAGTTAATGTTTCCTAAGGCTGCCCAGTCGCTTGTATAAAAAATTTCTAGTTTAAGCTAGGATTTACTAGAGCAAATAGAAGAGGAAATAACAGAGAAGGGTTGGAAATTGAAACATCAATGAAGAACTGAAATTAAAAATACACTTTTGTGCCGGGCGGTGGTGGCGCACGCCTTTAATCCCAGCACTCGGGAGGCAGAGGCAGGTGAATCTCTATGAGTTCGAGACCAGCCTGGTCTACAAGAGCTAGTTCCAGGACAGGCTCCAAAGCCACAGAGAAACCCTGTCTCGAAAAAACCCAAAACATATATATATATATATATACACTTTTGTGTACCTTGAATATGGACTCCTAAAGATCTCAGTAGTTATGTTAGAAAAGGAGCCCAAGCTGGGCGGTGGTGGCTCACGCCTAATCCCAGCACTTGGGAGACAGAGGCAGGTGGATCTCAGTGAGTCTGAGGCCAGCCTGGTCTACAAAGCAAGCTTCAGCACATCCAGGACCATTACACCGAGAAAACCTGTTTCAAAAAAACAAAAACAAAACAAAAAGAAAAGAAAAGATGAAAAAAAAAAGAAAAGGAACCCAGAAATAGATTCTTAATAGAGGAGCATAGGTTCTAAGAGAGTAAGAATGTGGAAGAGACAATAACAAGGTTGGTTTCCATCTCAAACATATTCAAGAACAATGGAAAGCATGAAGATTTTAGTTGTGATTGCAGGAAGTTTATAATTTACAGTAAAAAATATTTACCAGATTGATGAGAAACCATTGACTTGGTCTCTAGAGAGGAAAATTCAAAAGGCAGACAGTACCTAGAGTTCTGTGAGCTCCCATTACAGAGACGTTCAAGTTGCACAATCCCCTGGAGGAGGGATTTAGAAATACTGTGTGATTTGAACAAAACACTTTTCGATAAGAATGGCATAGGGAGCATATGAAACGCATGCATGTTGACTATTAGGTCTTCGTGTGCAGTAGACTCCACGTTTGAAGACTTGCTCTCTGGCCAGTGGTACTGGTTGGGGAGATTGCAGAACCTCTTGAGTGTCGGTCCACACTGGGAGACACGTACTCCTGAACATAAGCCTGGGACACTACCTTGCCCTGCTTCTAGACCCTTCTACTTCCCCGTCCTCCAAGACGTAAGGTATGCCATGAGCTCCTGGCTGTCATGGACAGAACTAGCCACGGAACAGGGCTGTTTCCCTTCAACTATGATCTACAATAAATCATTCTTCCCATTAGTTCTCTTGCCACAGTGACCAGGAGAACAACTAACACAGAAATCAGTGCTAGGAAGTGAGGTCACAGCTGTGTAAACTTGACTGTGTGGTTCACAGGCCTTGCTGGGATGTTCTGTGTAGCAAGGGTCAGTTGAAGAAAGAAGGCATTCTAGGGTGAAATGATTTTAAGTCCTTTGTGGCACCAGGAAGGTTCAGCCTTTCTGAAGGACTGAACCCCAAACAACCTTACACCGGCATATTTATCCATTGTCACACAAAGTACTTCCTCATGCCAAGGTCCCTAATGTAATTTACATGTCTTACTGAAGGACAGCATCACAGGCCCTCATGGCTCTGTGTCTGCTATGTATTGTGTGCAATACACAATAATACAGGAGCCTCAGGTGTGCCTGAGGCATCTTGTGACCAAAGTCATGGGGCGGCTGCAATGGTCCTTCAGCAAAACAATTCTACAGATCATGGGAAGCAAACATTGCTTTCCACAAGGAATCTTCAAGGTCAAAGTCCTTCCAGAAAATAATGATTCATTCTAATGTCTACTCCAAATACAGCGACTTGGCTTAATTCCTCCAACTGGCCTTCTGAACGAGCTTGTTGGGGGAACGTTGGAGAATTTAGAGCTCTGGGTTAAAGAAGCCTTACTATACTGTCAACCCTCCTAATGCTGTGACCCTTTAATACAGTTCTCATGCTGTGATGACCTCAATCATAAAGTTACTTTGTTGTAGTTCATAACTATAGCTTTGCTACTATTATGAATTGTAATATAAATATCTGATAAGCAGAATCTCTGATATGTGACCCCTATGAAGGGTCTTTTGAACCCCCCAAAGAGTCACAACCCACAGGATGAAAACCACTGCTGCAAGCAGAGCCGAATGGGTCATTCTAGTGGAAGCTGGGAAGATCTGACCACCAAGAGAAGTGATGGTGAAGGCCAAGCTCATGAGGTTTCAGAGAACAAGGGTTCTGTTGGGATTGAGCGAGGGTCTATTTGTGCCGCACGCTGACAAAGAGTCTTGTTGGAATGCCAGAATGGTATTTGTTTTTACTCTTTCGCTCTTTGGACTCTTTGGGGGCCCATCACACATGGAGGCTTATTCTTATTTATTTATGCCTTGCCTTAGCTTGGCTTGTTTCTAGCCAGCTTTTCTTAAATTATCCTGACAACCTTACACCTCTGGACTTTTACCTTTCTTGCTTCTATATATCTTACTTTCACTCTTACTCCATGGGGGGCTGGGGGGCTGGCCCCTAATGTCCTCCTCTCCTTGTTCTCTTGCTCCTTTCTCTTTTTCCAGATTCCTTCTTCTATTTATCCTCTCTGCCTGCCAGCCCCACCTGTCCTTTCTCATGCCTCGTCTTTGGCTGTTCAGTGCTTTATTAGACCATCAGGTGTTTTCAGACAGGCAAAGTAACACAGCTTCACAGAGTTAAACACACACAGAATAAACAAAAGCAGCACGTCTTTACATTGTTAAACAAATGCAAACTAATTTTAAAACTTACTTTTCAAAGAGAGTGCCTTCCCAAAAAGGAATATGTAAGCAGGGGGAGCCGCTGCAGGATTTTCTGCCCCTGCTCAAACAGAGACTGCCTAGGAAATGTTAGCCTGCAGTCAGGCAGGCATCAGAGACCACTACAAGTGTGGAAAATGAAGACCAGGAACATCTCCAATTGACAGTGGAATTTGGTGCTAGTTCTGCGGGAATATGGAAAGCAAATGCTATAGGGTCATGGAGGGTTTCATCAAGATCTCAAGAAAGGAAGACACCGAGGCCAAGCAATGTGTGGCAGGGTTGGATTCTGTACATGGGGCTCCTGAGTGAGCTGTGCATGAATATGAAGGTCACGGTTGACGCGCCAGAAATGTGGCTGTATGCCAGGACGCTCCAGGTACCAAGCAGAGCTGGCCCAAGAGAAAGAACACTTGTACTTCAGGTACCAGAGCTGTATGGGTGGAGCTACTCAAGGCCCTTGGAGTCGCAGGTGATGATGGCACAAGCTCTGGATACTGGACACATAGCTTCAGAGGCTGGCGCTTCCTTGATGGGTTTCAGCTTTGTTTTGGTCTAGCCTTTTCTTGCTATCATCAAATTCCTCCATCTGGGGATGGCAAGATTTCCTCTGACAGCCAGTGTGTACTAGAAATACATAACTTGTGTTTTTAGGTGACAGCCTGAAGTATGCCTATGGCCCAGAAAAAGACTTCATACTGGAGACTTTTGACCAGTGTTGAAACTGTTAAAACTACAGGGATCCTTGGAGTTGGGCTAAATGTGTTTCACTCTGTGATGGCCCTGAGCCTATTGAGGCCAGCAGTAGAGGATATGACTTCACTGTGACATGTCTCCCAGAGGCTCAAGTGTTTGAAGACCTAGTTCCTAACTTGTGGTACTCCATTGGGAAGCTGTAGAAACTTTGGGATGCAGACCCTTCCTGTGTGACGTGGGCTACTGTGGGCTACTAGATCTTGAGGTTTATTATACAGACTGGTCCTGACTCCAGCCAATTTCTCTGCTTCCTCACTTTTGCGGATACAACAAGCTACTTCATAAGCTGTCACTGCCATGAATCCAGACTCTCCGGCCATGTTCCTTCGTGCCTTCCTCACCATGTTGGACTATACCTCCCAAAACATGATCCAAGAGAAACCGCTCATCCTTGGAATAGTTTGTGACAGGTATTTTGTTGCTCGTATGATGACATAGTTCCCCTGTCTCTACCCAGAGAGAACTCCTCTGGATCAGGAGTTCTTAGTAGAGGACTTAGACACCCACATTTTTACAAAACTCGGCTGATTTTGATGCACATCCCCAGCTGGAATTTGGGGTGAGATTTTTGTTTTTGCCATTTGTTGCTTTGATTTTTCTTGTGCGGCGGTTTGCTTGGTTTTGTGTGTGTGTGCACACACATGAGCCCACGTGCATGCACATGCATGTTTTTGCAGTCTCTTCCTGTGTGGACCAGGCTGTCCTAGCTGGAGCTCACAGCGATGGAATCTGAATGAAATGATGGTGTGAATGAATATCTTTAATCATCACATGAATTTCCAATAGGGCTCAGAGACTAAAGAATTACTGCCTGTAGCAACCCTCCACGGTAAGGAGGAGCATTTTCCCATCATACAGGTGGACGACAGGCATTCAACGTCACAGAAGTCATTAGGGGGGGTCCCAGAGCTCACTCAAGAGCTGCTCCATCTCTGAGATCATCCAGTATTTTCCCCTCTACCTATCCTTGCTCTTGCAGGAGCACTTTCTCCCTCAGACCCAGAGGAATCCTTCTCTAGGACCAATCTTTCTAACTGATAGAGCTGCGGGTTCCCTCATCTCTTGTGGTCTGTGCTAATTTGTTCCATGCTGCGTCTGTTTGTGGAGTAACTAGCTCATGCTGGTCACTTGAGCACTGAACACATGGACAAAGTTGTCGCTCTCAGAGAACCTAGTGGGTCAATAGACAAAAAAATCATCAGATGGATTCAGACTGTGGTAACAATTAAACATTAAGTAAGAGAATGTGATGGCATTTCCAATACAGGATCAGGAAGAGTCTCTGAACTCTCTGGAGATGGAACCTCTTCATTAGGACCCGAGGGATGATCCAGCCATGTGAAGAACTGGAGAACACCTCAATCAAATAAAATAGCTCAAGACAACAAATGCTGACTAGGAATCACTAAGTGTAGCTCACTGTTGGTGGGAGTATAGGACTGCCAACATGGAAGGACAAGGTTCCTCAGAAACTTAAAACAGAATACCATGTGATCTGGCTATCCCATTCCTGGTACATGTATTGTAAGAAGTCTAAGTCAAAATGCTACAGAGATACACACTTGTTTGTATTTATTGATGGGCTATTTATAACTATCAAATAAGGAATCAGCCTGTGTGCTCTACACACATACAGAAACACAGAATCACTCATTCAATAGAGCATCACCCAGCCTTAAAGAATAATTAAAGCATTAGGCTCCAGGGGACTGTCTGGGACTGCAGAGCACCATGTTAAGTGATGAAAGCCATTCTCAGAAAGCACCTCATGTTTTCCTTCAGAAGTGCAATCTGTATTTTTTAAAATATTTATTTATTTATTTAGTTATTATATATACAATATTCTGCCTGCATTTATCCATGTGGGACAGAAGAGGGCACCAGATCTCATTACAGATTACAGATGGTTATGAGCCACCATGTGGTTGCTGGGAATTGAACTCAGGACCTCTGGAAGAGCAGCCAGTGCTCTTATCCTCTGAGTCTATCTCAAAAGACAAAACAAAGCAAAACAAAACAAAAAAAGCAAAGCAAAGCAAAACAAAGCAAAGCAAAGGAAGAAAGGAAAGAAAGAAAGAAAGAAAGAAAGAAAGAAAGAAAGAAAGAAAGAAAGAAAGAAAGAAAGAAAGGAAAAGAGAAGAAAAGAAAAGAAAACCACCTCCCTGGTTCACCATGCTGGACTTGGATGGAACCATTTCTTTGCTATGTCATGCCACAGATACCCCCACAAGCTTAAAGTTGTTCCTATCAACAGTCCAGCCAACAAAGTACTAAATTAAATTTCTATATTAAAACCTTCTAAAACCCGTACCATCACAAGGAAATAAACATTAGAACAGTTATTATGCAAAGGAAAGAAAGATGAAGAGCACAAATTTGCATGGCACATGCATGTGGTTGCTCATTAAAGAGCATGTTTCCCTGGCTAATTACAGTATTAAGTAAGGACGCCTGAACCTGTGCTAGGAATACAGTCGACTCATTATGAGCATGGCCGGGAATTTTCCCTGCGTCTCCCATTGTCTACAATGTTATTTGAACAATCAGTTTCAAAATAGGTCTCCCTCGTCTTCCTGGTGGGAGGACTGTATTGTGCAAGTTCCAGAGACCACGTTCATAGTAGAAAGTCACATCTTCTCTTGAGGTGTGGGTGTCTTCCTACCCATGAAAACACTCCAGAAAGAGATCTGCCTGACGAAAGCTACAGGCAATTCATGTGCGGCATTTAATCAAAACTGACCGCACCGCAATGCCCCCCCATTGGCTGCTGTTTATTAGAAACACTGGCACAACGGTGGGGATTGATGACGGAAGCAGCAGGGTAAGAGAAGGCTTCACCCAAGACTGTTTAGAAATCAATCGATGATAAGCTAAAAAAGCAAAGAAAGTGACCAAGCGTGCCCAGGGGTTCTGGCAGGTGTCTTGCCAGTCCCCGGGAAAATGGATAGCACAGCCATTGTACTGTTGACTCCAACTCCCCCCAAAAATATTCCCAGAAAAATAAGTACATATAAAACTCTACAGAAATGCCGGGGTTGGGGGTGGCTCACGCCTTTAATCCCAGCACTCAGGAGGCAGAGACAGGCGGATGTCTGTGAGTTCAAGGCCAGCCTGGGCTACAAGAGCTAGAGCCAGGACAGGCTCCAAAGCTATAGAGAAACCCTGTCTCAAACAAACAAACAAAAAGTGTGCAAGGTTAAAAAAATCATATTAAAGTCAATTTTTATTTTTATCCAGCAATAATTGGATCAAATCAAAAGTTTAGAAGGCACCTGGAGCGTAGTGGAACACGGGGTTTGTAAGAGCCCAAGCGATCTACGCAGACTGAGCCCAGAGTCTACACTGCCCTGGTATTTGGAATCAGATAAACCAGCACAAGTCCTGGGCTTTGTGGATTGAACCTACCATCCTATATTTTGAAATACCCCTGCAGGTGTGGGGTTACTACACTGTTAAGGGCATTGACCTTGTTCACCTGCAAGTGATACAGCCTGAGGAAAGAAGCTAAAATCTGTGATTGGCAGCAGAGCTCCTCACACGGACCAGCACGCTCTGAATTTGACTGAATATCATTAGACCCTCCCCGCAGGGTTGTTTGGGCACTACATGTGTCCACCATGGGTTGGGAGCAGGGCTGGAATATAATGCTTCAGGTTGGGGGAAGCTGGATTTAGAAAATGCTATTGTAACTGTCAGAGGGAAACGGGAGAATTATTCTATGCCATGACGCTCTCTGTGCACAGAGGCTTATTAGCTGCCCGAATGAAGCTAATGAACTCATTAGTACCCAAAAGGCCACTTGCCCTTAAGGCCGGAGGAAGGCAAAAATTTCTTTTGGTTGTATTTTGTAATATGAAGCCTTCTATCACTTTAGTCCTGAAGAACAACGTATCTTCTCTAAATCATGTTCATAGAGAGAGCTCGTTTGGAAGAAAAAAATTCCATTTCACACAACGACTCGCACTGTCAATAACTAGTGTCTAGTTTGGAAACAGCTAGAACTGAAACACTTCTGAAGTTGCGGAGGAGGTGACAGGGTGGGTAAACGTGTGTTAGGAGCGAGAATGGGGGGGTAGTGCACGCTTGTCAAGATCTCCTATTGGTAGAGGTGTTAATCATTTGTAAGGCTTTCGGGCCGCCATGTGGGGGTTTCTCTTCTCAAAGGGTAGCATTAGAGCCCTTCATTTTAATGTTCCAGTGGTAAACAGACTCTCTGGATGGTCAACAAATAATTGAGAGAACATGAAGATTGAAGAATTTCACATCTAGCCAGGCATGGTGGCATACGCCTTTAATCCCAGCACTTGAGAGGCAGAGGCAGGAGGATCTCTGTGAGTTCAAGGATACCCAGTCTACAGAGTGAGTTCTAGGACAGCCAGGGCTACCCAGTGAGCCCCCGCCCCCCACCCCCACCCCATTGTGGATGGTGCAATGTCTGGGCTGGTGGTCCTGGGTTCTATAAGCAAACCAGCTAAGCAAGCTATGAGGAGCAAGCAGGTAAGCAGCTCCCCTCCACGGCCTCTGCGTCAGCCCCTGCTTCCAGGTTCCTGACCTGCTTGAGTCCCTGTCCTGACTTCCATCCATGATGAACAGTGGAAGCGAAAGCCAAATAAACCCTTTCCTCCCCAGCTTGCTCTAGGTTATGGTTACATCACAGCAATAGAAATCCTAAACTAGCAGCCCAGTTACAGTAATCCCCTGCCCTCTGCTCACCACTGGGCTGTAACTCAAAACTGTAAGTCCTTTAACCTGCCTCTGGTAGCTTGTGTCTTCTCTGAAAAAGACGAAATAACAGGTTTATGGGAGGTTCAGGAAGGCAGTTCTCTCGTTTCCCTTGAGCTAATGAAAATGTGTGACAGGCGTTTCAATACAGTCACCTAAGTGGGAAGGGGGACACTGGGGCTGGTGTGGAAGCTCTCAGACTCACATTCTAGTACCATTTCAGGTCTAATGGAATGGAGGACTCCATACTTCCGGCCCTACTCCAGGGGATACAGAGACCGGAAGACCAATGTCAGCCATTAACTACTTATTCTCTGATAAGGGAAGCCCATCACCAACCCCCAGAGCCACAGCCTGACACCCAGCTGTCCCCCTCACAGGCACCCTGCTCCATAGCAGCCAAATTCACAGTTTCAGGGTGTGTTTGGTGGAATTCCCAATTCCCGTAGTTTTAGAACCCAGCTAAAAATACAGTGTCGACAGGCACATGGCCCAGATTCGGGAGCCAAGGGAAGGCGGAGGGGTAAAGAAGAAGGATGCTTCTTCAAGGGGAGCAGAGGAGGCAGCGAGAAACTGGGGCTCTGTGGTGACACAGGGGTGGAGGAGGCTGTGGGCCTGCAGGGGGAAACAGGAATGACTCTTTAACAATGCCCTGGGGGAATGGAAAAGCTCCCTCTTCTAAATTACCTTCCTTTGCTCTCAGTTCAGACAGCTGCATGACAGAGTCCTCTATATGAGCCCCAGGTTTTGGATCCCCCCCCACACACACAGGGTTTCTCTGTGTAGCTCTGGCCATCCTAGAACTCCACTTTGTAGACCAGCTAGCCTTGAATTTAGAGAGATTGTCCACCTCTGCTTCTTGGGTGTTGGGATTAAAGGTGTATTCCACCACTACCCAGCTAAAGCCCAGGTTTTATAGATGCAGTTTTGTTGGGGAATGTTATTTTCAGGTATGTTACTTTTGTTTAGGCTGCATTTGATTAACTGTGAAGCTGTGATTCTTTGCCTGTCTAAAACACATGATGGTCTAATAAAGAGCTGATCGGCCAATAGCGAGGCAGGAGCAAGGATGGGCAGGGCCGGCAGGCAGAGAGGATAAATAGAAGGAGAAATCTGGGAGGAGAGAGAAGGAAGAACAGGAGAACAAGGAGATGGAGGACATTAGGGGCCAGCCACCCAGCAATGGAATAAGAAGGAAAGTAAGATATACATAATTAAGAAAGATAAAAGCCCAGAGGTCAAAGGTAGTCGGGATAATTTAAGCTAAGAAAGGCTGGCAAGGCCGGGAATTTATAACTAGGAATAAGCCTCCATGTGTGATTTATTTGGTAGCAGAGTGGCGGAACCCCCAAAAAGCCAAAAGAGTAAAAAAAAAAAAAAATCACATAACACAATTTGCTACATTTTTTCTTCTTTGTACTTGACCTGTATCTTAGTTAAGGTTACTATCGCTGTGATAAAACACCATGACCAAAGCAACCTGGGGAGGAAAGGGTTAATTTGGCTCACACATCTTTACTACTGTTCATTGTAGAACAGGGCAGGAACCTGGAGGCAGGAGCTGTTGCAGAGGCCAAGGTGGGTGCAGCTTTCTTCCTCTGGCTTATTCAGCTTGCTTTCTTACAGAACCCAGGACCAGCAGCCCAGGGATGGAACCACCCACAATGGGCTGGGTCCTTCCCCATCAATCATTAATAAAGAAAATGCCTTACAGCCGGATATTTTGGAGGCATTTTCTCAGCTGAGGTTCCCTCTTTCAGGTAACTCTAGTTTGTGTGTCAGACCAGCAGCACAAGCCCTAATCACATTTGCTAATGCAGTACAGACTGATAACTCAATACAATACAGGTACACACAATGTGTCATGGTCAAAGTAGAGTGGTTAGCAGTCCCGTATCCTTGAACATTTACCCGTGCATGTGATGGAAACTTTGAATTCCTATTCTCTGGTTATTTTTAAAATTGTGTCTTTTTCCCCCAAGGAAGATTGAAAATGTTTAAAGACTGTTCCAAACTGTCAGCAAAGACTGTTCAGTCAGCAAAGTACTTGCTATGCACACAGGGCCTGCCTGAGTTTGCTCCCCAGAGCATGGTGGTAGGCACTTGTGACCCCTATGCTGGAAAGACAGAGATGGACAGATATCTGGGGCTCACCACAAGTCCCAGGTCCCAGGGCGAGATCCCAAATTAAAAGCAAAACAAAACAAAACAAAAAACAAAGCAGATGACCCCTGAGGAATGCTACCTGGGGTTGACGTCTGTCCCACCACCGCCGCACACGCACCAGGCATGATGGTGCACACTTGTAGTTCTTTTTTTTTTTTTTTTTTTGGTTTTTCGAGACAGGATTTCTCTGTAGCTTTGGTGCCCGTCCCGGAACTAGCTCTTGTAGACCAGGCTGGCCTCGAACTCACAGAGATCCGCCTGCCTCTGCCTCCTGAGTGCTGGGATTAAAGGCGTGCGCCACCACCGCCAGGCACACTTGTAGTTCTTGTGATTCCAGTGCTAGGGAGGGAGAGACAGGTGACCCCTGGGGCTGGCTAGCTGGGCAGCCTCGATGAATCAATAAGGTTCAGGTGAAAGCGAGAGACTGTCAGTGGAGCAGTGGACCACATGCACCGAGTAAACGCCACACGGTCCACCACACATTCCGCGCTCTCCCCACCCCAAGGCTCAGAACCAGAACAGAAAGAGAGGCAGAAAGCACAGGAACTCAAGCAAAACGGTGTCTTCCATACAAAACAGGATCTGCATACCACTGTACATGAAGTCACAGCAGCTGTGGCTGCCGGCACATGACTTGCAGGAGATCAACCAGACAACATTCTAGCACTGTGCAGGAAGAGGTCCGTGGAGCTCCACCCCCAGGAGCTGTGGACAGCTGATGGCCGCTGGGAGAGGAAGAGTCAGTTCTCTGTAAGGGTGTGGCCCCTGGTGTGCTGACCACCCTCCAAGGAATGGCCCGCACCCACATGCAGGAGAGCACAAACTGGATTCAGGGGCTTGTTTTGAAAAAAAGGACATGGAATCAGAATGGAGTCGCAAGGGAAGGGGTGGGCCCAGGTAGAGTTAGGAAAAGGAGTGGGGAGGTGAATATAATTAATGCGTTGCATGAAATTCCCAAAGTATTAATTACAATATTATATTAAAAAAACAAAAACAAGTAGTTCTGAAGCAAGAAAATGAAAGTGAGAGCTCCTGCTTCAAAGAACAGGGTAGATGGTGTCCCGTGGAACTTTCTAGAACACTTCCCAGTCTCTGAAGACCACCACCTAGTTTCTACTTCCAGGAGGTGAACTTTACGTTGTTTTAATATTGAGCTTTGTTTGTTTGTTCATTTGTTTTGAGGCGGGGTCTCTACATAGCCCTGGCTGTCTGACACGTCACTATGAGGCCAGGCTGGCCTCAAACTCACAGAGATCCTCCTGGCTCTGCTGGGTTTAAAGGCATATGCCAGCAAGCCTGGTTTAATTTTAAACTTTTTTATGTCAAGGCTTTGTGTGTGTGTAGGTAGGTAGGTAGGTATGTGTGGCTTTAGGTGTATGTAGGTGTATGTAGGTGTCTGTGTGTGTATAGGTGTGAGTCATGACACCATGTGGAAGTCAGAAGACTGTTTACAGGAGTAGGCTCTCTCCTTCCACCATGTGGCCTTGGGGGTCAAGCTCAGGTCGTCTGGCTCAGTGCTAAGCACTATTACCTTCTGAGCCATCTCGCTGGCCTGAGATCAACTTTTCAGATTCAACATGTAAGGAAGATCGTGGAGTGTTTGCCTGGTTCATTTCCTTTAACAACCTCTTCCTGTCCTATTCATATTGGTACAAATGACAAGATTCCCACCTTCTTGTGGCTGTACAATAGTCTGATGTGTATATATATATACACATGAATATGTAACTCTGTGCCTTCACTGATGGATACCAAGACTGATGACATCTTGACTCCTTGTTGGGGGCAGTGGTCGTGTTAGGAATGCACGTGCAGGTGTCTCTTTGATTTGCTGAGTCATTTCCTTTGGATGCATGCCCAGCAGTGGGGTAGCTCGCCCGAGTGGTCGTTCTATTTGTAGTTTCTGAGGAACCTCCTTAGTGTTTTCTAGAATGGTTGCACTAATTGACATTCCCATCAAGAGTTCCCCGTCTTCCTCACCCTCCCTGCATTCGGTATTATGTTTTTGTCTTTTAGATAATGGCCGGATAATGGGATAAGATGGCATGACTGTGGAAATCGATTTGCATTTCTCTGATGATTAGTGATACTGAATTTTTCTTCCACAGAGCTGCATGTACTCTTTTTAAAACTATTTATTGTATTATCATTATGTATATGGGTGTGTGTCTGTGCACGTATGTGGGATTCCCTGGAGCTAGAGTGGATATTCATGTGGATACTGGGAATTGAATTCGGGTCCTTTGTAAGAGCAGTTCAGGCTTACTGCTGAGCCATTCTCTCCAGCCCCAATTTGCCTATTCAGTAACTAAATTATGTTTTCTACTGTTTCAAATTCCTTATATATTCTAGATACTAAAACCTTGTTGGATAAATAATTTGTAAATAACTCATTCTGTAAGTCATCTGTAAATCCTCTCAGTCTGCAAGTTCTCTTCCCTCGGCTGACTGCCTCCTTTGTTGCTAAAGTACATTTTATTCTAAATGTACAATCTTAATTGATCCATTGAAAGATAATCTGAGGACTAAAATGTACCCTTAGAACTTCTTAACTCTGAGGATGGCAATAAAGTGTCTACACGTGTTTAAAACCCCAACAAGTAGAACAGAGCAAGATCAACTTAGTCACATGCAACACTACTTCTTCTTCTTCTTCTTTTTTTTTTTTTTTTTTTTTTTGGTTTTTCGAGACAGGGTTTCTCTGTAGCTTTGGAGCCTGTCCTGGAACTAGCTCTTGTAGACCAGGCTGGTCTCGAACTCACAGAGATCCGCCTGCCTCTGCCTCCCAAGTGCTGGGATTAAAGGCGTGCGCCACCACCGCCCGGCACAACACTACTTCTTAGTTGTGCAATGGATTTAATGAATATCGAGATGTCCCTTTGCCCATCATTGCTAAATTAGATACTTTTCTTGTTGTGATAAAAATACCTGACAAAAGCAACCTAAGGAAAGAGAGGGTTTGTCACGTGGTTTGAAGGGACACAGTCTATCCAACAGAAGGCAGGATAGCAGAAGGGGCCAGCTGCTCACACTGTATCCACAGCCAAGGAGAGAGGAATGGACATTTGTGCTCAGTGAGTCCTTTATTTTTAATATATCCCAGCCTATGGAATGTGTTCCCTAGAGTTAAGGTGAGTCCTCTCACTTCAATTACCCTAACGTAGGAAAATCCCTCACAGACATGCCCAGAATTGTGTCTCCTTGGTGACTCTAGATCCTGTCAATTGACAATCAATATCAATTATGACAATTACTCTTTTTTTGTATATCAAAAGTCTCTTCAATCTAGAAAGTAAATAAAGATCACTCGGGATTGCTACCCACAGAGGTGATCCTTTGGATTGGAGCTTTTAAAACACTTCAGGGGCTAACTTGTGCCCAAAAGTGACATATCCAGATGGCTTTCCAAATGGAGTCTCCCAAATCTCTAAAAATTCTATAGAGCAAGGAAGAAAAAAATGGTTTGGTACTTTGAAATTCAGAATGTCATTGGTACTAAATATAACAGAAACAGCACCCTTTGAGTCTCAGGAAAGAATCCTAAGTAATAGTTAGCAAATATGATCCTCATTAAAATAATAAGAAGCCAACGCCTCAAAATAATTCATCCTAACAATACTAATCATTATCAGAATATTTATTAGTGAAACTCGCATTACAGATTAAAAGAAAGTGTATGTAGTCACCTTCAGATCCATGCTTAAAAGACATAAAAATAGCTACTGTCTGATTTAAAAACTAGTAAAAGGAACATGGATGGATACTTCCTTAAGATTATATGGGAACCCAAGAACCATTAAAATGGAAACTGTTGGAAATAGAAAAAGTAAAAAGAACAAAAACAACCACAGTAGTAAACAGAAAAGTGAATAACAAGTGACTGAAAACACAGTCTCTGAAGCTGGCATCTCAGGTTCCTACTTCCAGTTCCACCCCTGGTTGTGTGGCCTTAACTTAACCTCCTGATGCCTGAAGAGTGCAGCCTTCGCCTCTATGCACAGGGACCTTCTAAAGACTAAATGAGTCAATCTCAGGGGCTTTGTTTAGAATGTACTTGGCACATAGTGCCATATGCAATGTATAAATAGATACACACACATCAAAAAGCTGAGATCAGAGCCAGTGATGTGGCTCAGTGGGTAAAAGGCGCTTCTATCCCAAGCCTAACAGCATTAGTTGGATCCCTGGGATGCACATGACAGAAGGAGAAACCTGATTCCGTCAAGTTGTCTTCTGACCTCTACGCACACACATTGTATACATACACGCACATACACACACGCACATGTACTTGTACACAAGCAAACATACATATGCACACATAAATAAATAAAGGTACCTTTACATTTTTTTTTAAAGCTGAATTCATGTTGAAACACCAAAATCATTTCCATACAAGTCAGAATAAGATTAAAACATTCAATGTTAACCCCACTATTTAGGTTTTCATTCTGGAAACATTAGTCAAGACCGCGTAATAAAAACTAGAATTTTATAAATGCAGACGAACAAAAGGTAGGGCCATTGTTTTCAGACAAGATACAGACCCTGGAAATACTAGAGACCCAAGTAAAGCCTGCCGGAAACAAATACGACGTGTTGGATTTATCTAACACATTTACTATCCCAAAAGGAAACTGAAAAAAAGCAACTTCAGGACACTCTATCCAGGAGGCTAAGGCTTTGAAAACCCACCTTGGCAACGTAACTTCGGAGATTCCCACGTGCCCAGGGCCGTGCAACGTGAAATTCCATCTCCCGAGACGCTGAGAAACCCCTCTTTGCAGCTGTAACGGACCTGACCGCCCAGCGTGGAGCTGTAATTCCCTGTGATGTGGCCACCAGGGACTTCAGGAGGGGGACCACAATCTATTTCTAAAACACAAAAAGATGTCACCTTCTTTACGAATGCACGGTTTTCAGAATCCTCCACCTCTCCACCCACACCCCGTGCCTCACATCCCCAGGCCCTATTTTAAGAACACTGGTCCGTTTCCCTGAGGCTCTGAGCACATTTCCAGCGATTGTCCTTACGGCCCTCCGTAATACAACAGCATCTACACAAAGCAGAAGGAATTAGCTATCAGTCCTGACTCATGCTCACTAATGAGATGCTTTGGCCAATGAAGTAAAAATCTGAGGCAAACTCCCCTAAATTTGGTGCACTTTCTTAATTGTCAAGGTCACCTTTGAGATGCTGGCTTCTTACCAGACCTCATGAATTCAAAATATTCATGAATTGCTAAAGTTTATAAACCCTTGAAGTTGACTGTTCAGTTTTTTACCTTAACATGACTCTTTCTATCTTGATTAGGTCGTTCATTTCATTTCATATAAAATACGTGAAGATGATGTCTACTCATGTCTCCAATGCAGATCCGTAAACGTCGGAACACGAGAAAATGACACCCACCAGGTCTCACCTCCCGATGCTGCCTCTCTGGCAGATGCCTACCTGTGCATGATGTGCCGTCTGTGCTTGGGTGGAAGGGCTCGGGACCGTCCTTTGCCACGTATCCTTGCATGCAATAGCATTCAAAGCTCCCAGGAGTGTTGATACACTGACCTCCATGACGGCACAGGCCAGGAACTTCACACTCATTTACATCTGGAGGCCCACCCCAAAATAAAAAAAGAGAGGAGAAAAACAGAAAAGACTGAAGAACATTGTGGTGGTCACTTTTTCACATTGTCCATCAACACCAATAATGCATGCGCTTGTTTGCCATCGATTCTAATTTTATTTTGTTCCTTAAAGGTTCTGTGTGTAAATTCTTCATACCAAAGACACTGAAAACATAGGAACTGTTAAATTATTAAATTATAAATATTTCTCAGTGTGTTGAGAAATAAAAAAAAAAAACAGGCAGTGGAGGTGCACACTTTTAATCCCAGCACTTGGGAGGCAGAGGCAGGAGGATCTCTGTGAGTTTGAGACCAGTCTGGTCTACAGAGGGTGTTCTAGGACAGGCTCCAAAGCTACACAAAGAAACCCTATCTTGGGCCAGGCGGTGGTGGCGCACGCCTTTAATCCCAGCACTCGGGAGGCAGAGACAGGCGGATCTTTGTGAGTTCGAGGCCAGCCTGGTCTACAAGAGCTAGTTCCAGGCCAGGCTCTGTAGCTACAGAGAAACCCTGTCTCGAAAAGCCAAAAAAAAAAAAAAAAAAAAGAAACCCTATCTTGGAAAACAAACAAACAAAGAAGAGAATTTTTAAAAATTCTGCCAAATGGGTCTCCAAAAAATAAAATAAAAACCCCAAAACAAAAACTATATTAGAGGGTTTAGGATATAGCTCAGTGGTAGAACACCTGCCCAGCATAAATAAGGTCCTTGTTTCAATGCCTAGCACGCACACACACACACCAAAGCACTTAATGGCAGAAGAAACCCATAAGTCAAGTCCTTGCCACACAAGAACCAAGTTCAGCCCCAGCCCGCACATAAAAGTCAGATATATCAGGAGACCGATAATCCCAGCAAAAAAAAGTAAGACAGAAGGATCAATGGGTGTTGCTGACCAGTCGGTCTAGCAAATAATTAGCTCCAGGTTTGGTGAGAGACCCTGTCTCAAAAACTAAGGTGAACAGTACCTGGGGAAGATACTCAGTGTTGATCTCAGACTCACATATATACGTGTACACACACACACACACACTATATTGCATTTTTTAAAAAGTAATTTTAAAAATTAAAAAACTAGGGCTGGAGGGATGGCTCAGCAGTCAAGAGCACTGGCTGTTCTGCTAGATGGCCTGGGTTCAATTTCTAGCACCCACACAGTGGCTTACAATAATCTCTAACTCTAGTCCTAGGGATTCGACGCTGTCTTCTGGCTTCCACAGGCACCAGGCACACATGCGGTACACACTTGTAATCCTAGCACGTGGGAAGCCAAGGTGTGAGGGGCATGAGTTTGAGGCGGAGCCTGGACTGTGAAATGAGCTTCTCTCTCAAGTAAAACCAGCTGTCGGGTAAGGACTAGCCCAGTGGTAAAGCCTTTGCCTAGTGTGCACAAGAACCAGGGTAAAACCTACAGCACTACAAACAAACAAAAAGCAAAGAAATAACAACAGACATTGCAGTTCCTATAAATTAAGGATATGTTCAAACTAAGCTTATGTCTAAAAGGAGGAGCACATACATGGTTGTGAGTGCCTGTAACCCCAGTACTCGGGAGGCTGCGGCAAGAACCTTGTAAGTTTGAGGCCAGCTTGGACTAACTAGAATGCAGGATCCTGTCTTTAAAAAACAAAAGCTAGTGCTGGAGAGACTAGGAAGTGGTTAAGGATGCTTTTGGCTCTTGCAGAAGACCTGGGCTCAGTTCCTAGCATCCACATCAGGTGGCTCACAAATGCTTTAACTAGTTCCAGGGGATCCAAGGATGCTCTTGCTTGGCTTCCAAGGGCACTACATATACATGGTGCACACAAACACAGGCACACACACACACACATACACGGAGAGGGAGAGAGAGAAATAACAATAAGTAAATTTTAAAAATCCAAACATAGTGTCACACACCTTTAAACCCAGCTCTCAGGAGGCAGAGGCAGGTGGATCTCTATGAATTTAAGGCTAGCCTGGTCTACAAAGTGAGTTCCAGGCTAGCCAAGGGTACATAATGAGGTCCTGTCTCAAAAATTAAAGAAAAAATTTAAAGGTTTACAAGAGGTGGCTCACTTATAGTTTTAGAGGTTCATTCAGTACATTGTCAACATGGTGGGGAGCATGGCAACATGCAGGCAGACATGGTGCTGGCTACACCTTGATCAGAAAGCAACAGGAAGTGTACTGTCTCATTGGGCATAGCTTGAGCATATATGAGCCCTCAAAGCCCACCTCTACAATGACACACTTCCTCCAACAAGACCACACCTACTCAAACAAGGCCACACCTCCCATTAGTGCCATTTCTTTGGGGGCTATTTTCTTTCAAGCCACCACACACGGTCTATAAGAAGCCTGGCTTCCTTTTTCTTTTCCTTGGAATTTTGTGGTTATGCTGTAAGGAAGTCTAAGCTGTTATGCTTAGGAGAAGCCTCAAGGAAGATCCCTGAAGAGGAACTACCATGGGGATGGAGAAGCCATGTGGAGAACCAAAGCAATCAAGCCAGTTGTCAGTTTGGAGTTCTAATACATGAAAGACCTCCTTTTGTCTGTCATCTAAGCCCCCAGTTTGGTGTAATCATTCAGTCCATAGCAGATATAAAAAGAATCATATGACTAAACCGAAAATATCCAATTGTTGTGTGTGTGCGTGTGTGTGCACATGCACGTGCATGTATACATGTTCATGTGTGTGAGGACAGGCATACATACGCCATGGCATGCAGCTGGCTCAGAGAACAACCTCAGATACCCATCCTTGCCTTCTGCCTCATTGGGGGCAGGGTTCCCCTGCTGTCCAGTGCTGTATACGCCACACTAGCTGGCTCAGAAGCCCACAGGGATCCTTCTGTCTCCACCTCCCAACTCACCATGAGAGAACTACATTACTGCTACCATGTGTTACCACATCTGGCTTCACATGGGCCTGGGGATCTGAACCCCAGCCTCCACCTTACCCAGGGAACCTTGTCCTCCACCCATAAATTGCTCTTTAAAGCCTCTAAACTCGAGGAGATCTTTGGGTGGCGGCAGTAAACAATCGAAATTCCCTGAACGCATGAAGAACTCAAATAAGTGCCATTAAGAAAATAATACATCGCCGGGTGGTGTTGGCGCACGCCTTTAATCCCAGCACTTGGGAGGCAGAGGCAGGCGGATCTCTGTGAGTTCGAGACCAGCCTGGTCTACAGAGCTAGTTCCAGGACAGGCTCCAAAACCACAGAGAAACCCTGTCTCGAAAAACCAAAAAAAAAGAAAAAGAAAAAGAAAATAATACATCAATTTTCAAGGGGGAATTTCTAGGAATATAATGAAATCTTACAAATTGAAAACAAACTGTGAATGCCAAAAATAAAAACTCAAAAGGGCATTAAACAATAGAGAGGCCACCGCTGGAAATCAGGTTTGCAAATCCAACTCAAGGAATCCTCCGGAGACACAGTGGGAAAAGTCGGTGTGAGACAAAAGTCGTGAGATAAAAAGCAAAACCTTACAGATAAAAGTGAAAAAGAGCCGACAACTGAAGAGAAACTGAAGAAGGTAAAGGGGTGGGTCTTCAAGAGCTCATCTCCTAGTGAGGGGGAGAGCACCCCAGCTCTCACATCCCGATCCAAACAGTTTGAAGGTCACAACCGTGACTGCTGCACACAAAAGCTACTCTCCTGGGGCCAACACAGCCCACTGACTGAAAGAGGAGACTTAACTCTGGCCCTCAGGGCTCGGGAGGTGCCTGCCACACCCTTCCTGCTGGCTCTCTCTGAAGCTCTGTACCGGGTACCTGTTCTCCTGGGTCCAGTCTCAAGCTCTCCATGTCTCAGTACAGGGGACCTACTGCAATCCTGACCCATCTCCAGGAAGAAAGACAAGCCTGTAGCTGGCAGGGAAGGCAGTCTTTGACACAAGTGCCAGAACTACTTCAGAAGGGATAGTAAAGGGAGGAGGACCATGGCCACGTTCAAAAGCAGTCTCCACAAGAGGCAAACTACAAAGACAAAGGAGGGCTTCTGGTTGCCTTGATCCATGAGAAGTGGGGAAACAACGGGCTTTGGTGGGAAGATGGAAGATCTTCAAAAATCAGCGGTGATACTGTGGAAGTCTATGAATATAATAACCACCAGTGTTCTGCACAGTTTAAGTGGGCAGGCACGTTTTAGGAATGAAGCAGCTAGTTTTGAGAGAGAAAGAGCAAACCAGGTATGGGGGGTCATGCTTGTAATCCTAGTACTTGGCGGGGGTTGGGGGCTGGAGCAGGTGGCTCACCACCAGTTCAAGGCCAGCCTGGCCTATTTAGTAAGTTTCAGGCCAGCCTTGACTACAGATTCATTTTCAGCCCAGGGAACAAAGGAAGGAGGGAGGGAGGGAGGGAGGGAGGGAGGGAGGGAGGGAGGGAGGGAGGGAGGGAGGGAGGGAGGAAGGGAGTAAAGGAGGGAGGGACAGACAGGCAGACAGGAATATACCCTCAGGATGGATCATCAAAAACAAACACAAATAGTGGTGTGTGTATGGGTGTTATTTAATGGTAGCTGTTGAAAGAAAAGGAGAACAAAACACGAAAGCCATTCTGAAATCCGTAAATAAGAGAATAAGACCCCTCCTGAGAAAAGGAATGGGAACCCGGGAGGAATCACTCGACCTGACCTAGGACTTCCTGTCTAGAACACAGGGCTTCCCAGCAACTGAGTAACATTTCGAGTTCTAAGAAAGGGAACAAAGCATCACGCTCTGGCTAAGCAGCGAAAAGACAGTTCAGAATCCAGATGATTCCAGGGGCTGCACCGCTGACATTTCTGTTCTAGCTGAGTAGACAGTGTCGAGGGAAGTGGTCGGGAGCTTTGCTCAGAGGCAGGGCAAGCCCTTAGCAGGCAGGAGGCCTGGGTTCATTTCCCAACACTGCAAAAATATGGAGGGAAATTAAAAATACCACAAAGAACGAGGAGGTCTAAAACCAGTCAAACAATATAATCACAGAACAAGGGGCCGCTGTTATGAAAAGAGTCTTAAGCTATAAATAATATAAAAAAACAACATCAATGTAAATCAATTTATTTCTCTTTTTAAAAAAAGATTTATCTATTTTTACTTTATGAGTATGTTTGCCAGCATGTGTGTCTGGGCAACATGAATGTGCCTAGTGCCCAAGGAAGCCAGAGAGGGCATCAGATGCCCTGGAACTGGAGTTACAGATATGGGTCTGAGCTGCCACATGGGTGCTGGGAATCACTCAGATCCTTCGCAAGAGCAACAAGTACTCTTAACTACTGAGCCATCTCTCCAGCCCAAAGGACCAAGTTTAAGATGATTTTGTCCCTGCAGACATCAGCACTGTTGTTAGCTTTGACACATTCTAGCTTGGCAGGAGTTCCTTCTTCTCACCTGTCAATTTAATGAGAAATGTCTGACACTTTACCCAAGCCACTGAAAAGCTACTTAACAGACCACAGTGGTAGCGACAGTCACCCCACCTTCTCTCTCTTTTTTTTTTTTTTTTTTTTGGTTTTTCGAGACAGGGTTTCTCTGTGGCTTTGGAGCCTGTCCTGGAACCAGCTCTTGTAGACCAGGCTGGTCTCGAACTCACAGAGATCCGCCTGCCTCTGCCTTCCGAGGGCTGGGATTAAAGGCGTGAGCCACCACCGCCCGGTCCACACCCCACCTTCTCTAATGGACATCTTGAAAAATACCAAGTGAGAATAAATGCAGGGCTTTTCATTGGACTTTCAAACATGGGCAAGCGGCGGAGGTATGGGATGACACAGGACTCCTGGATGCTGACCACAGCCATTATTAGTTAGTTTTGTGTACAGTCACTCAGCAACCTAATAGCCATAATTGTCATAATTATTGCTGATAACGACAACTGCCACATGCCACCTTCCACATGTCAAGTACTGCCCTAAACATTTCATTGTTTATTAAATACTATATTCTTATTTAATTTCCACAACAGCCCATTTTTGAGGAAACTAAAGCAAGACAAAGTGGTTAAACAATTGGTCCCGGCAGCAATGGAAACTCCAGGATTTGAAGCCACGTACCTGCCTGGAAGTTCATATTCAAAACCTACTGTCATCCAATTGTGCATCATGAAATCAATAGTTCTCTACCTTATGGAATCGAGGATGCAATTAATTGCCTTAATTAAGTTCAGATGTGCCTATCACATACAACTGCAATACTGTGACATAATTTTGACCTTTTTTTTTTTTTTTTGAGACAAGGTTTCTCTGGGACTCATGCTGTCTACCAGACCGACCTCAAACTCAGAGATCATCCAACTCCTGGGTGCTGGGATTAAAGGCATGCACTATCACCAACTGGCAATTTTGACTTTTTTTAGGATTTATTTTTTATTTATGTGCATGTCTATGTGTGCATTTCAAGTAGAGTGCAGGTGCCCTTGAAGGCCAGAGGAAGATGTTGGATCCTTTGGAGCTAGAGTTAGGGGCAGTTGTGAGCTATTCAATGTGAGTGTTGGGACCTTAATCCAGGTCTTCTAGAAGAGCAAAAGTGCTCTTAACTACTGAACCTTCTCTCTAGTCCCATGATGTAGCACAAATTCTAGCTGGGCTTAACAATAAAAACTCGGAGTCATAGATAATGGGATAAAATCTGAGAGATCAGAGAAGCAGAGCAGCCAGACACTAGAGTTCTCACCTCTACCAATTCTCAAACAGAAAGGGCAATCCTGTCTTCATACTGCATCCTCAGACTGCACTGAGCTTCTGTCTCCTCCCACCTTATATTCCTCTCTCCATCCAACCATATCACTCCTATCTCTACCTCCTTAGTGCTGGGATTAAAGAAGTAGGATTCCAAATTCTGAGATCACCTTTGTGTGAGCTCTGTTTCTTTTAAACATATTCAACTGGGGCAGCCCAGGGTTGCCTTGAACTCTCTACCTGTCTCCTGAGTCCTGGGATTAAAGGTGTGTGCCACCACTCCCTGGCTTCTAGTGGCTCAGCTCTGTGCTTTGTTCTTCAAGCAAGCTTTATTTGTTAAAACACAAACAAAATATCACTACACCATGATTTTGATTTTTAATCATCTGCTGGTTTATAATATTTAGAAACTATTCCTTTTCTAGTCCATTCTATAATCTTAGCCGGTTGACCTGTTAAGTTTACCAGCACGACCTCCTGAGGCTGGACAGATTCTATGTCATCAGCAAGACTTTGTGTTTAATGATATACTACGCCTTTGTTGATGATTTATACTGCACTTAAGTGTTGTAGGTGAACATCGGCGCAAATATATAACCTTTTAATGGTAATAAAATAATGTAAAAATTACCATCTTAACCATTTTTAAGAGTACAGTGCACTGCATTCACGGGCTTGTGCCAGTCCCCAGAAGCCGTCCTTGGGACTCTTTTTTTGTTGTTGTTGTTGTTTTTTGTTTTTTTCGAGACAGGGTTTCTCTGTGGCTTTGGAGCCTGTCCTGGAACTAGCTCTGTAGACCAGGCTGGTCTCGAACTCACAGAGATCCGCCTGTCTCTGCCTCCCAAGTGCTGGAATTAAAGGCATGCGCCACCATCGCCCGGCCTTGGGACTCTTTTTATCTTGTAGTAGTGAAGCTCTATGCTCATTAGACATTAACGCTCTCGTGTCCCCGCCTTCCCATTCTGGGGCAAACACTATCTATTCCCTGCCTCTATACATTATATAATTTGTACCTCGGTGGAATGTTCCCTCAACATCATGTCCTTAAAGTTCATCCACACTATAGCATATGTAAAGGTGTGTGTGTGTGTGTGTGTGTGTGTGTGTGTGTGTGTGTGTGTGACAGAGAGAGAGACGGAGAGAGAGAGAGAGAAGAGAGAGGAGAGAGAGAGAGAGAGAGAGAGAGAGAGAGAGAGAGAGAGAGAGAGAGAGAAGAGAGGTGCTAGGATTGGCTCTAGACCATTGCTCATGCTAAGCATGTGCCCTACTGTGCCCGCTCCTTCCTTTTTCAAGCTGAACAACGCTCCCTGATATGCACTACCTTTATCTTTCATCTGCGGACGAACATGGAGAACCTCTGTGCTGCCTTGACTGCCGTGAACAAGGCTGTGTGAGCGTGGCTATACAAACGTCTCTTTAAGGTGCCAGTTTCCATCGTTTGGGGGCAAATGTCCATAAACTGAATTTCAGAACCATGTAGCAATTTTATTTTTAATTTTGAGGAATTATTTCATATTTTTAAAATACCATGCTATTTTTTCACACTTAATACACTATTTTACATTTCCACTTGGAAAAGTTGCTGGGGAAAACCCTAAGGCAGAAGCAAACCAAATGGGCGGGTCCTCTCAGAAAGCAGGCAGTCTTAGTGTGATTACACATTTGGGCTGAAGCCAGGATGGGCTCAGGCACCAAGCGGCAGGAGCAAAGGGGCTTGGGAACAGGTGTTCTCTTAGAAAGAGGCTCCTGCCCTAGGCAAAGGCCAGTAGACCTAAACTGACCTGGGAAACTGGTAAAAACAGAGCTGGAGGCGTGAAGGCATGAGGCAGACTGGCAGGACACAGTGGGAGAGAAGTCCCCAGGAGCTGCAAAATGACAGCACTCTCTGGTTCTTTTTGGTCACCTTCTCCTTTCTCAGCCAGGGCTGAGGGGCTTCCGTAACTCCAGCAGCAAGAACACAAAGCTTTAACGATGCAGGAAATCCCTATGAGAAGATTGCTGTTGCCATTCAGGATGGAACACATGACTCAGGGACTCAAAAGGCATGGGGAAGTCACCCCGAAGCTGTCAGCAGACCCTAGGAGACTCATGCCTACTTGATGGCCCCTGCGTAGGGAAATGACAGTCCCCAGTCCTATCCACACGGGCGTCGATTCTCTCCGCCCACTCTCCGCCCACTTCAGACCACTCTCCGCCCACTTCAGACCACTCTCCGCCCACTCTCACATTGCTGCCCCTGAAGACCTTGCCTCCTGACCAGGTTTCCGTGACTTGCAAGAGTCACTACAGGCATCTCTGGACACCAGAGCATCTTCTGATTCTTTAGAATTGACTGACGTCAGCCCACTCTAAAACCAATATAGCTCATTCCTCCTCTAGTGCCAGTGACCTCCGAAGACGTCTGTCACCACCAGCTCTGGAGTCTGACTTAGACTCTGCAAATTACAACATATTCCCGGAAGAAGATCCCTCAGGGTGAGGCTCCAAACAAACACTGGATAAAAGCTGATACCCCCCAAACTTGAACTACACCCCAACCAGCATCTACTCATGTCTCTCTGGCAACCGATTCTGAGGCATTGGGCTTCTCAACACCAATAAGAAAAATTACAGCTTTTACAAGGGGTCAACAGAGACCGGGAAATGAAAAGTCAAAGGAATGACGGGCAATAAAACGGGCTTCCTTGTGGGGTTACAGCAATGCCAACAGTAACCTGACTTTGTAAATATTCTAAACCCACTGAATTAACACTTCAAAAGAAGGGAAATTGGTGAATGTGAATTGTGTCTCTTTTTCCAAAAACGGAAGGATCACCAAAAGTTGCCAGAAATGGAATAAATCTGTCAGGGCCTATGCAGGATTTTGTTCCAGGCAGGTTGGCTTTGGTTTGGCTGACACCTCTTTGACCCTTGCGGAAAACATTTCCTTCTCTCTCTTCCTGTTCTTTGCCCCCCGACTTCATCTTTCTAACTTCTGTTTGGTGTGCAAACCAGAGATCAAACCCAGGGCCCTGCTTATATTAGGTAAGAGTTCTATCACTCTTTAACCCAGCTCCATTCTTTCTTCCTATCTTTTGGGTGTTTTTGTTTCTTTGTTTGTTTTCTTTTTTTCTTTTAGAAATGGGTACTTACTGTGTGGTGTAACTCTGCCTGGCCTCGAACCTGCTGTGTATAACAGGTTGACTTGGAACTCACAGAGAGCCTCTGCCTCTCAAGTGCTAAGGTTAAAGGCGTGAGCCGTCACACCTGTTCAGTCTTCCTAACTCTTAAAAGTTGAATGCATCCTTCAGAACAATACTGATACAGTTTTGAAAGGGCGGTTTCAGATATCACGTGTCCTAGAACATCCCCCAGGTCTGTCCCTCGCTGCTAAGATAAGGGCTACCCTTGGGTTCCAGATAACACCTTTGCTCATCTTTCTCTAGCACCAGGACAGTGAAATTAACTGTCCGCCTGTCACCTCCCAGTGGCACTGCCTTGTCAGAAAAGAAATGTATGTGAACGAGCCAGATAATAGATCATCATCATACATGGTTTTTAAAATTAGCATCTGCCGGGCGGTGGTGGCGCACGCCTTTAATCCCAGCACTTGGGAGGCAGAGGCAGGCGGATCTCTGTGAGTTCGAGGCCAGCCTGGTCTACAAGAGCCAGTTCCAGGACAGACTCCAAAGCTACAGAGAAACCCTGTCTCAAAAAACTAAAAAAAAAAATAAAAATAAAAAATAAAAATAAAATTAGCATCTCACCAGCCATAGTGGTGCACGCCTTTGATCCCAGAACTAAAGAGACAGAGGCAACCCAGTTCCAGTCCCAATCTGAGTTTGAAGACAGCCTGGTCTACACAGTGGGTTCCAGGATAAGCTCCAGGACAGTCAGGACTACACAGACAAACCCTGTCTCTGAAAAAAAGAAAAAACAAAACCCCAAGGCCAAAAAAGCATCTCTGCCTTATAATGTCCTAATTTAATGTGGCAACATCACAGTTTTAAAACCACATAGCCAGTAACTTGTTGCAGAAACAACAGGACACTGGATACAATGTGTTCTTTGAGAGAATACATTTATTCTTACTAAGAAAAAGCTGGATGTATGAGTTTATCCTTCCAGGAATTTTGTCTTTAGCACAGATCAAGCAGAACAGCGGAGGCCAGAATCTGCAGTTCCTAGCCACAGAAAGATTAAAGATGCTCTGTTTTCCTTGTTTCTCTGAAAACCTTGTTAAACGCCACCAAGCCCTTAAGCGGTCAGAGAGTCTATACCAAGATCTCAGAACCAAGAGGAGTTTCTGGCCTCTCCCCTTTGTGACCGATCGGGAACCTGAGAAAGCTGAAGAGCTGGCCTATTGGGATTCGCTACCTAGACGCAGAGTTCACCCAGAGTCATGAACATGAGGAGGGCTTTCCTCCAGCTTCAGTTCAATCAACATATGCCCAGGAATCTCACTGACAAGGTTACTTGTCGCCAAAAGTCACGTTCCTCACTGAGTCCTGTGGTGGCAAGCCCCCTTCGTGACAATGCTTAGACCTCCTAAGAGACACAGAAACCCTTGGTGCTTACGGGTGTTGCGCTTAGTTACAGGAAAATAGAGCTGGCACACTGGCTCCAGAGAGGCCAGCCTGATTGTCCATTGTAGAAAGGTTAAAACACAGGCCATCACGATGGCTCAGTGGGTATGAGAGCTGACTGCTTAAGCCTCATAGTCTGAGTTCAATACCCAGGTCGGGCAGTGAAAGAACAGGACTCCTGAAGGTAGTTCTCTGAGCCCTGCCACACAAGCACACTATGCACATGCAAGCACACACTGTGCTGCACACAACCTATTTCTCTCTCTCTCTCTCTGTCTCTCTCTCTCTCACACACACACACACACATCATACATGCACACACAAACACACATACTCATAAACACACATAATAAATTAAAAATTTTTTAAAGACATAAAACTTAAAAAACAGTACAATCAATTACCAGTTGCCCACCCTCCAATATCACAAGTTATTCAATTGCTGTTCATATTTTTTAAAACAGCTCACAGAAATCAAAACACAAAATACTTCATAATAATACCCCAGACAATTTGTATCTCAAAATAATAACGTTCTATAGATCACAATACCATGATCCCAGCTAACAGTAAGTCTTTGTTGGGGTTTACATGGCTGGAATAAGAAAGCATGGCTACAAACAACTTGGGAAGGAAAGGGTTTCTTTTAACCTTACAACCCTCAGCTCACACTCCAACACTGAGAGAAGTCAGGACAGGAACCCAGAGGCGGGAACCGAAGTGGAAGCCATGGAGGGACGTTGCTTACCGGCTTGCTCTCCATTGCTTGCTCAGCCTGGCTTCTTATAACAACCAAGACAACCTGCCCAGAGGCGGCACCATCCACAGTGTGCTGGGCCCTCCCACATTAACTCCTCATCAAGAAAATGCCTGACAGGTTTGCCTATCTGCCATGTTTGCCAGTCTGATGAAGGAATTTCTTCAGTTGAGGTTTCCTTCTCCCAAGTGACTCTAACTTGTGTCAAGTTGACATAATGCTAGACAACACATAATATTAGCATTAATTCTCTAATACTAACTTGTACTTCTAGGTTTCTATCCAAGTTCAAGGCTTTCCACCGTGATTCTACCCTCTACCCATCAGCTACCGTGCCATCCCCAAGTGGTTTGGTACCTGTACAGAAAGTGCCGTCGTTGGGAATGAACGTCCTGTTGTTATTTGTAGCCCGATAGCCTTTGTGGCAAATGCAGTAGAACCCTCCAGGTGTGTTGTGGCAGGAAGTGTGGTTCCCACAGATCACAGTGGCTCCGAATTGGCACTCGTCTTTATCTGCAGATGGGTACGTGCAAACAACTCACACGAAAGCCGTCTAACCACACCACGCATCCCTCCCAGAATCCTCTCCCACTGTGGACTACGAGATCTCGACTCTCTAAAAACAGTTTACTGGTCTATTTGTTTCTCCAGTCTCATGCTTTCCAGACTAGAAGGAACTGGACTCACAGAATTACATACCTAGTTCATACAAAACCACATGAGAAATACAACTTTATAATCTGGGAATTGAATCCATCTTACTTGAAGATTGGCAGCAGGTTATTTTTGAATTTTTTTCACATTTAAGAAAAAAATCATAAAAGGTTGAGGATGTAAGTCTGTGAAGAGGTCCCTGTTGCTAGGATCCATGAGGTTCTGGGTTCAATCCCATGAGAGTAATAATGCTTTTAAAATAAGACATTGGTGGGTCAGCTAGGCAGTTCAGAGAATAAAGGTGCTTGCCAGAGGTTTGATAACCTCAGTTCTCTCCTCAGGACCTACATAGGGCAGGAAAAGAATTCCCCAAAGTTGTCCTCTGACCTCCAAGTGTGACACACTGACATATATGTGTGCACATACACAGATAAAATGTAACAAAAATAAAATTTAAAAGCGTAATGACTGGGAGATGTCTCCGTGGATAAAGTATTTGCAGATCCCATAACCTACGTAAAGCCAGACAGGGCAGCACACAGCTGTTATCCCAGTGCTCCTGTGGAGAAACAGGAGCTAGAGACAGGAGAGTCCCAGCGAGCAACAG
This sequence comes from Chionomys nivalis, assembly GCF_950005125.1. NCBI lineage: Eukaryota > Metazoa > Chordata > Mammalia > Rodentia > Cricetidae > Chionomys > Chionomys nivalis. The sequence goes on along the minus strand of NC_080101.1, from coordinate 14,022,737 downwards.
AAGACACTGCTGCAAACAAGCGGAAGGCGAGGAGCCAACACTAGAGGTTGACCTCTGACCACCACATGCACACACCGATAAGAATACACACAAAGACATATATGAAATTACCTGGCGCCACACACATGCACACGCACGCGCGCGCGCACACACACACACACATCTTAATGAATTTAACTCAATAGACATTTGATTAGCCAGAGGAAGCAAGCCTAGAATAATCCCATTTCCAACTCAGCCATTTTCTTGGTCTTTTCAGTATTAGAGAATTAGTGCTAATATTAAGTGTTGGCTAGCTATGTGTTATGTGTTATTGTGCTTCTACCTCAAAGTTCCCTGCTAGATGTAGAACAGAGAGTTCTACTCGCCCAAGGTTATTGTCAACAGGTGTGGCTAATAGCCAGACCTTCTACTCCAGGCTTACATCCGTTCCTACTTCAAACAAGAGTCTAAAGGATCCAACTAAGTTCCAGTTCCCTTTATGGACATAACTTTGGATTCCACCCAGGGAGTGGTTTGCCTACAGAACGTTTTGGTTTAGTGTGTGAGCGTGACTTGTTCTAGCAAGGGAATGTTTAACTATGGAGCAGCCTGTGACCTTCCATTGGCCTGTTCGTTTCCTTGTATCGTGTTACTCAGTCTTTTGTCTTACTCCTACCTTTTGGGGTCAGGGTTATGTTAGGCAGTTGGAAATTAAATGCGGGCAAATTTTCAGTACTCACAGAAATACCCTCCCGATACTATACTATATGTTTATCCGTTTTATTATTTTCATTTGCATCTTCATATTCTTTACTATATTTCTAACCCCCATGTCTCTGCCCTGGCTGATCAAAGCTGATCCCCGACATAGGTGGGGCTGGTGGGCAGGGAAAATAAGTAGGAGGACGGATCTAGGTTCAGGATAAGAGAGAAAGAGAGAACAAGGGAGAAAGAGAGGAAGGCACTCAGGGCTGGCCAGCCAGACACAGAGGAGATTGTGAAAGGCGGACATACAGAATGAAGGATAAAAGCCTGTGGACGAAATGTAGATGAAGAGAAACAGGTTAAATGAAGGTATAAGAGCTAGTGGGACAAACATAGAATAAGGCCAAGCATTCGTAACTAATAAGAAGTCTCTGTGTCTACCTCAATACCCAACAATACCACTTTTGGGTACACAATTGAGAATGCTCAATTGTACCACAAAGACATGTGTTCAACTATGTTCATAGCAGCATTGTTTATCATAGCCAGAACCTGGAAACAACCTAAATGCCCCTCAATCAAAGAACGGATAAGGAAAATATGGTACATTTACACAATGGAGTACTACACAGCAGAAAAAAAACAATGATATCTTGAAATTTGTGGGCAAATGAATGGATCTAGAAAACATATTGAGTGAGGTAACTCAGACCCAGAAAGACAAATATCATATGTACTCACTCATAAGTGACTTTTAGACATAAAGCAAAAAAAAAACAAAAAAAACAAAAACAAACAGCCTACAATTCACAATGCCAGAGAGACTAGATAACAATGAGGACCCTAAGAGAGACATACATGGATCTAAACTACATGGGACATAGAAAAAAAAAAACAAGATCTCCTGAGTAAATTGGGAGCATGGGACCATAAGAGACATTAGAAGAGGAGGGGAAAGGAAGGGAGGGGAGTGGAGAAAAAAATATATAGCTCAATAAAAACAATTAAAAAATAAAATAAAATAAATTATTTCAGGCTGAAAAAAAAAGAAGTCTCTGTGTCATGATTTGGGAGCTGCTATACCCAGGTCCTCTGCAAGAGCAGTACATGCTTTTAGCCATTGAATCATCTTTCCTACCCCTAAAATTAATTTTATATCCAATGATCCAACTAGAAAATTAGGATTGTCAGCTCCCAAGAAACACAATAGAATTAGCACTGAAGTCTTGACCAGAAACACACTGCCCATCAGTGATCTCTGTGAGACATGGTGATCACCAGGTGTAGAGCAGCTAGAACACGGATGACTGAAGGCTGCCTTGGTGTCATTAACTAAAGGAAATGAAAAGACAAAATGAAGCTAAACTCTCTCCTTCTCTGATTTCCAGTGTGTTGGGTCAGGAAACTTTTTCTTTACATCTCACCCATGCTTATAGACCTTGAAAGCTGCTATAGAATATGCCTATTACAGGTCATAGTCATGCATGCCTTTAATCCCAGCACTTGGGAGGCAGAAGCAAGCAGATCTTTGTGAATCTGAGGCCATTCTAGTCTACATAGTAAGTTTCAGGCCAGACAAGGATGCAAAGAAAAAAAAGTCAAAGCAACAACCATACCCCACTCACCCCCATCAACACACACACAGGTATTTATGATGAGCAATTCTATGTGCCAATAAAATATGATGTGGGATTCCCACATAAATATGTTTTTTTCTACCATTGGTTAATTGAAGAAACTGTTAAAGCTTTGACAGGGAAGAATAGAGCTAGACGGGAAAACGAAACTGAATGCAGGGAGAAAGAAGGTGAAGTCAAATATATGCCATGTAGCTGTCAAAGGAGAAAGATACAAGAGCCTTACCAGTAGGCCACAACCTCATGGTGATACACAGATCAATAGAAATGAATTAATTTAAGATGTAAGAGTTAGCTAGAAATATGCCTAAGCTATTGGCCAAACAGTGTTGTAATTAATATAGTTTCTGTGTGATTATTCGGGTAAGAGTGACCAGAAAAAATAAGAACAGTCTTTGCTTACAAATGGCACCTACCAACTGAGGCATGGATCCACATAAGACATAAAAAAGCTTAAAAAGAAGAAGAAGAAGAAGAAGAAGAAGAAGAAGAAGAAGAAGAAGAAGAAGAAGAAGAAGAAGAAGAAGAAGAAGAAGAAGAAAGAGAGAGAGAGAAAGCCAGGACTTCTAGACCCACAAAAGTACTGCAGGGCTTCTGTAAGAGTCATCTTCCTGATTTGTGCTCAAACAGCTCTGGCTCTTTTAGGAGGTCCTGAACTTAAATGGGGTTTGTGAGCAGCTTGCTACTAGTTGCTTAATGGCAACAGAGACCCACTGGAGCTGGGGGCTGTGAGCATGGCCTACAGAGGTGGTAAACATACCTCCGCCATGTTGGACAAAAGAGCCAACAGGCAGGGCCACTGGTGACTTCCTCCAATCAGGTTGTCTCTCAGAATGATACTCACTTCTCCAAAATACAACCTGGGGGTGGACCCTTTGGATATTTCTTCCATTTTCACTTTTATTTTTAAATTACAACTATTTATTTATGCATTCATGTATCTATATGTGTGTCTGTCTATCTGCCTGCCTGCCTGCTTTTGTGGGCACGCGGCATCCGTGTGAAAGTCAAAGGACAGCTTGTAGGAGTGGGTTCTCCTCCTCCGCCATGCAGGTTCCAGGAATTGAACTCCAGGTAGTCAAGCTTGGTAGCAAGCACCTTGACTTAACCATCTAACTATCTCAACAACCCTTCTTTTTCCTTTTGCTTATGTGACTTTTTATTTTTTTATTTTTTTTTTTTTGACTTTTCACTTTGCCTCCTTTATTGATTCAAGGTACACACTTTTCTTTCCCTTACATATTTACACATTGTAAGAATAGAGATAAAATAAAACAGTTCGTATTTACAGACAATTGCTTGCATTTGCTTCAATGAATAGACTTTCATAATGTCACATTACACATGGCAGTTTATGTGACTTTTTAAAATACATAGGGAGAGAGATGGCTCTGCAGTTAAGAGAGTTTGCTACTCTTGCAGAAGAGAAAGTTCAGTTCCCGGCACCCATTGTGCGGTTTACAACCACCTGTAACTTCAGCTTTAGGGGCTCCAATGCCTCCTTTTGGCTTCTACAAGCGTGCACTCACAGATACAACTCACACTCAATAGACTGGTGCACCCAAATAAAAACTACACCACGCATGCTGTTGTGTTGTTTTCTGAGGTAAGATCTTGCTATATAATCCAAGCTGATGTTCAGACTCCAAATCCTCCGGCCTCAGCATTCACAGCACAGGGGGATGCTGTATCCCCAGCACCCTTTGAATTTTTCAGATGAATCTAGTATACAACCCACAGTAAAACTATCTGTGTTAAGATTTGCCTGAGAGATTTGGGGCAACTGAACTCTCAAGTCACAGCTAGGTCAAGTGCACAGCTCGGCTGACAAACGCTACACCAAGCTTCCAGGCACAAGCTGATCTGTGCCCGGGCCTTTGTTGCTCTTTCTCAGCACACGTCTGCGTTAGTGACTTTCCTACTCTTGTGATAAAAAACCATGACAAGGCAGCTTAAAGACGAAACGTTAATTTAGGCCTCCAGTTCCAGAGGTGTAGAGGCGCGACAGCAAGCAGCAGGCATGGCTGCAGGAGCAGGAAGCTCAGGGCTCACATCTTCAGCCACAAGCATGAAGCAGAGAGAGCAAACGAGAAGTGGGGTGCAGCTATGAGTTCTCAAAGCCTCCCTCCAACAACATACTTCCTCCAGCAAGGCTGCACCACCTTGCCAAACAGCACCATGAACGAGGGACCAAGTGTCCAAATACTCAAGCCTAGAGGAGATATGTCTCATTTAAATTAATACAAGGTTCCCCTGAAGGTTTCAATTGGGTTATTTAAGTTTGTAGAAAATTATAGAATTCTTTTTTTTTTTTTTTTTGGTTTTTTCGAGACAGGGTTTCTCTGTGGTTTTGGAGCCTGTCCTGGAACTAGCTCTTGTAGACCAGGCTGGTCTCGAACTCACAGAGATCCGCCTGCCTCTGCCTCCCAAGTGCTGGGATTAAAGGCGTGCGCCACCACCGCCCGGCTGAAAATTATAGAATTCTTAAGTCCTTCGATATAATGCCATACTATGGTGCATTTGGCACAGGTGTAACCTCACTAGTAACCTCCAGTGCGTGCGTAGCAATCCATGTACGAGGACTGGCAGTGACCAATGGGAACAAACACAGAAATGTGCGATGGTCTCTCCTGTCCTAGGAGATGCCCCCGTTGCTTAGAAGTCGAAGAGCGATCGAGAGCACAGCTAGGATGCAGGAGGGGAGGAATTCCTTAGAGCAGTGGTTCTCAACCTTCCTAATGCTGTGACCCCTTAACACAGTTCCTCATGCTGTGGTGACTCCCCAATCATAAAATTATTTTTATTGCTACTCCATAACTGTAATTTTGCTACTGTTATGAATAGCCATGTAATTGTCTTTTTCCAATGATCTTAAGCGACCCCATGAAAGGGTTTTTTCGACCCCCCCCCCCACACACACACAAAGGGGAGAAGGCCGCTAGTCTAGTGAGACTGCTCCGGTCTGCAGAAAGGGCAACGGTGGGTCACAGGGACAGCTTTTAGCTGTGAAATGGAATGCGACTCGCCTAACCTCTGGACTGTGACTATTTGAACGCAGGATTAGATTGTTTTTCTTTAAGAAGTTAAGCAAAAGGAAATTCACATCAAGACAAAGAGTTAGGGGGTTGGCTCAGCAGGCTAAAAACATTTGATACACAAGCATGAGGGAATAAGTTCAAAGCCCCAGCCAGAACCCCTGTAAAAAGTTAGGCATGGCCAGACCTGGTGGGGTACACTTTTAGTCCTAGTACTCAGGAGGCAAAGACAGCTGCTTCATAATGACTTTCAAGACAGTCAGGGTTATGTAGAGAGACCCTGTTTCAAAAAAGAATGAAAGAAAGGAAGGAAGGGAGGGAGGGAGGGAGGGAGGGAGGGAGGGAGGGAGGGAGGGAGGAAGAGAAGAGAAGAGAAGAGAAGAGAAGAGAAGAGAAGAGAAGAGAAGAGAAGAGAAGAGAAGAGAAGAGAAGAGGAAAAGCCAGACATGGGCAGGGAGATGACTGTGGCTCCTTGGTTGACAATCTAGTTCTGGGTTCAATGGGAAACTCTGAACATCTTCCTCTGGCCTCTGCACAAACCTCTCCACACACACACATGTGCATACACCAGACACACGCACCACACACACACACACACACTTAGTTACACTTGAAAATCAACACAAAGGTATAACAAGGGTATATAGATGCTGCCAGTTCACAGCTACAAGGCAACACTTTTACAGCATATAGCAAGGAGAAAACTGAGAAGTCATTGCCACATTTATTATATTAAATTTTTGTGACATTCTCTCTGAATTGTGCTTTAATCTCAATGCTATCTGATTGTACTAGCATGAAGCTGCCTCTAGTCTAAACAACCTTCAAGCTATCTTAAAGTATTCCTTGAAGTCATCCCAAAGGGTCAGAACTACAAAAGTCAGAGGACAGATGGACATTCGAGACACAGTAAACTAGTAAGCCAGTCATTTGTTTTCTTCCATGACATCAAGATAAATAGTTTTATATCAAAACAACCTGAGAAATTAAGAAATTTAATATTTGCTTTTGTTGTTAAGTTAAAGTCGGGACATAAAACAGACTTCAAATCTGTGTAAGCCAAAGAATTTCCAGAGAGCTCAGGTCAACGACATCTAACATGAGGGGTTCTTCCTTGGAAACACCAGAAAAAGGATACATCTAAATAATAAAATCAAGATCTTGTTATAACTGCCAAAAACCCATTTTAAAAAAATGTGAACAAAATAACAATGTTTGCCCTCCAGGGACACTGGTTCTAAAACTGGAGAACCTTTGGTTTTGATTCAAATTCTCAGCATAACCCACCACTGAAACTTACCAACACACCGTGTCCTCCCGTTGCCCCAAAAGCCATAGTTGCAAATGCAGATCCTCTTCCCGTCCTTTTCCTGGCATGTGGCGTGTTCATGGCAAGTGGCACAGACACCTAGGTCTAAATCAGACATCATACTCTTCAGAAACAGGAGGTTAGAGGTGAGAACTGTTTAGTCAAGGGACATGTATTACAGAAAACCAACATTTGAATATCAAAACAAAACAGGTCAAGTCAAATCTCATCCTTAAGACTTTCCATAGTGACTCACTGCCCACAACATATAATGCAAATTCCTCTACCAATCAACGCTCTTCACCGTCTGTCTTCTCATCAACTCCTCCAGCTTCACGGTCCCAGATTCCCACTACATGGTACCTTCCCAGCAGAAGGGACAGACCCTGTCTGTCTGTTCTTGTCCTTGCCATCTGGTCGCCGTGCTCCCGCCACCGGGATGCCCGTGCCCTCTTATCTGCTTGTCTGGAGCTCACTCTTATTTCCAGGATCCAGTCAAAATGCCTCCTTCTTTCTGAAATCTCCCCACCCCTAAAGAAAGCTGTTCACATCTTCTAATTGCCCATGAGACATGTCCACTCCCATAACAATGATGTTAATCTCTCCAGATGTTTAATCCTCTCTTGGAACTGTGGCTGAACCACTCATGGATGAGGATTATGACATGCAATATGATTGAAGATGATTTTTCAATATGATTTTCACAAGCATAACATAGACACACACTCCACATATTTTTAGTGGCTGGATACAGAGATCTAAAATGGGGGCTGGAGAGATAGTTCACAGGTTGAGTACTGGCTGTTTTTCATAGGACCCATGTTCAGTTCTTACCACTTATATGGTGGTTCACAACCACCTGTAACTCCAGTCTCAGGGGATCCAATGCCCTCTTCCGATCTTCTGGCCTCAGCGAGCATTATATACACACTGCGTATGGACATACATGCAGGCAAAACACCCATACATATAAAATAAATCTAAAATGTGACTTGCTACAGCTCTAAAGGCAGACCCAGGGAGAGAGCACATCTGCCTGCTAGTCTACCTCTTTCACTTCAGGGAAGGAGTGGGTGTGTTTAAGATATCAGAGAGATAACAACCAAGTCCCTACAGGATGGCCAGACCCCAATTACTTAGATAAACAACAGAAATATTTGAAGCTAAAACTCTTAAAACATCTAAATTTACCAAATAGTGATATATGACCTGAGATCAAATAAGAATTTCTGCTCAAGGCTATGGAGAATATTGAGTTTCCTGCCCGTGTCTCTGTAATTTCAGGAGTGGCCTAGTATGGAGAATGTTCCAGCATAGAATTTCATCCTAGTCTTGGCTTGGTCCTTACCCAGATAATACAGCCTCGCCCTCAGGCCACAGCAGGCACAAGACCAACAGAGAGTGGGAGACTCCTAAATACTCAGTCATGTTTCTTGCTTTTGTTTTTTTATTTTACTAACAAAGGACAACACATTTGAGGACAGCCTGGGCTAAATGAGAGTCTATAAAGCAAGTGCCAAAGAATAAAAACAAATAAAATCAAAGACAACATAGAAACAACAAACCACTAATGGTTACTGGCACCAAATTAACCAGGGAATTTCCATAAATATCTAATAACCATAAAAATGCAAAAAAATTTAAATAAATATTATCTGACCATCATGGAATAATGGAATAAAACTTTAAAGCAAAACTTATGTCTAGGGGCTGGAGAGATAGCTCAGCAGTTAAGAACACTGACTGCTCTTCCAAAGGACCTAGGTTCAATTCCCAGTGCCCACATGGCAGTTCACAACTGTCTGTAACTCCAGTTCCAGGGGCTCCAATACCCTCATACAGACATACATGCAGGCAAAACACCAATGCACGCACAGTACAAACTAATAAACCATACGAATTGTTGAAGCAACAAAACAAAGCACTGTCTGATGTGGCTCTAAATGTACATATAGGGCTTTTTATTAAAGAAAGACAACCTATGTCAAGTTTCCTCAAAAGAAACCCACTTGTGCAACACTCCCCCAAAGTATTCAAAGACAACATCCAGACTGAAACACAATGATAGATGTAAGAGCTTAATGCACGAATTCCAGTCTGTTGCGCTTTCACATTCTTAAAAAGTAAATTTTTTAGAAAAAAATCAAGCAAAAATCACAGATGAGACCTAGAATTTTAATGAAAAAAATTTGAGGGGAAAAACCAAAATGGAGATTTAAGAACTAGAAAAGAATATTTCTAAAAACAAAAAGAAAGATTTCTGGGTAAACACCAAGGGATTTCAAATACTTCCAACCCCCTTACACCTCAAAAAAAAAAAAAAAAGAAAGAAAAGAAAAGAAAAAAAAAGAAAGAAAAAGAAAAGAAATGGGGCCAGGCGGTGGTGGCGCACGCCTTTAATCCCAGCACTCGGGAGGCAGAGGCAGGCGGATCTCTGTGAGTTCGAGACCAGCCTGGTCTAGAAGAGCTAGTTCCAGGACAGGCTCCAAAGCCACAGAGAAACCCTGTCTCGAAAAACCAAAAAAAAAAAAAAAGAAAGAAAGAAAAGAAATGATAGATTAGAAAGCTGTAAATTTTTCTGTATGTTCTGTATGTGTGTAGATGTGCACGTGTATGTACGTAGATGTGCATGTGTATGTATGTAGATGTGCATGTGTATATATGTAGATGTGCATGTGTGTGTATGTAGATGTGCAAGTGTATATATGTAGATGTGCATGTCTATGTATGAAGATACTTGTGCATGCAAGTGTGTGCACCTATACATGAAGACCATAGGACAACTTCGCTATTGTTTATTCGCAGGCACTGTCTACATGTCTTGTTTGTTTTCTTTTGTTTTGTTTTTTGGCACAGGATCACCAAGTAGGCTAGGCAGCCTGGCTGGCCAGTGAGCCCCAAGGCATCTCTACCTAAAAGTATAAATCTTAAAATAAGGATGTTAGCAATTATTTCACATGGAAATGAGACCAATACCTAGGAACTGCTTTGCAGAGCAGAAGAAACAGAGTCCCTGGAGGGACAGGTGTAAGAGACAGGAACAAAACAGGGAGGGACCTGCTAGAGCAGAGCAGTGTTTGCTCTGCCATTCTTTTTTTTTTTTTTTTTTTGGTTTTTCGAGACAGGGTTTCTCTGTGGCTTTGGAGCCTGTCCTGGAACTAGCTCTTGTAGACCAGGCTGGTCTCGAACTCACAGAGATCCACCTACCTCTGCCTCCCAAGTGCTGGGATTAAAGGCATGCGCCACCACCGCCCAGCTCTGCCATTCTTTTTGATATGCTTGGGATGGAAACCAGGCCTCCTGCAAGCTAACCACATGCTATACCACTGAGCCCCACCTCCAGTCATGGACTGAACGTTTCTATAAGGAGTAATGAACCAAATCCCCTCACAGATGCTGATGTATGATGGCGTTTGCTTAAAAAATATATATATATCAGGGGCTGGAGAGATGGCTCAGAGTTTAAGAGCACTGGCTGCTCTTCTAGAGGTCCTGAGTTCAATTCCCAGCAACCACATGGTGGCTCACAACCATTCATAATGAGATCTGGTGCCCTCTTTTGGTGTGCAAACATGCATGCTGTCAGAACACTGTATACATAGCAAATAAATCTTTAAAAAAAAAAATCAGGAAGACTCCAGACTAGAGAGATAACAGGCAGAGCAGAAGCAAGAGAGCATCCCCCCAAGGGGTTAAATACATTTAACCACTTTAATAGATTAACACAAACCACTGTAAAACAAAGTCATCTCCTTTTGCAGTTCCTAATGCCATGGTTATGGGCTGTGTCTCCTTCAGACCTTGCTACATTGATAGTAAATTACCCATATACTATGAAGGGAAATGGAAAAGGAAGAAAATAAAAGAAAGAAAATGAGAGAAAAAAAAAATCAACGGCTGGAGAACTGGCTCAGTGATTCAGTACACGTTTTGCTCTTGCAGAGGAGCCACGTTTGGTTCCCAGCACCTGTATCAGGCAGCTCCACTGGTAGAGAACTTGCCTAGCATACAAGACGCCCTGCGTTTGATCTCCAGTGTACTTAAAACCAGGTGCTCATGCTGTAGTCCCAGCACTTAAGAGGTGGAGGCAGAAGGGTCAGGGTTTTAAGGACATAAAGTTCAAAAGCAGCCTGTGATACATGAGACCATGTAGGAAAAAGAGGAAGGAGGAAGAGGGAAGAAAAGGATTTTAAATCACATTGTCCATATATCTTATCATATCTAGGAACAACCATGTAAGGTGCAATGCCTGATGTTTAGCACAGTGGTTATTTGCTAGCTGGTTTAGCGTTGACCATCTCTATATGTGCTGTACGTCTGTAAAATGAAGATAACATCAAACCTGTCTCATGGTCTTTGTGGTGATCACAGAGTGAATGCGTCAGATGTGGAAAGCAATGTGCTCGTTGACCACTGTAATAATCGCCACTCAAGTCTATTAACAGGAACTAGCCCCATAGTTAGTCTGCAGACAACCAATGTCTACTGGATTACCAGTAGACAGCAACGGGAAGAGCAATGGATGACTGCTGGAAGCAGAAATCCAAACCAAGTCCTCGTGTGGACAGTCATCTACCTCTCCATGGACTGGTAGATTCTACAAACCATAATATCTGAAGTTATGTATTCATTCCTTGCATGGCCCATATCCTCCCTCCCTTCTTCTGAGCACAGCTTGACTGGGATGCTGGAAGTTCATCTTTAGTGCCTGCTCGGCTCTCTTGCTTCTTTCCTGCCCCCCTGCCCACGTCAGCAACCCACTCTCAGTCTTTAATACACCAGCTGTCCTGGTTAGGATGCCTGTTGCTATGATAAAACACCAGGACCAAAGGCAACTTGGAGAAAAGGATTTATTAACGTGTAACAGCTTGCGGTTTATCATCCAGCGAGGTCAGCGCAGGAACCTAAGGCAGGAACTGGAGCAGAAGTCATGGAGGAACGCTGCTTCCTGGCTTGCTCCTCATGGCTTGCTTAGCCTTATTTTTCTCACCATTCAGGACCACCTGCCCAGGAATGGCACAGCTCACACAGTGGGTGGGGCCCTGGAGCCCTCCCACATCAATCATTAATAAAGAAAATGCCTAGGGGCCAATGTGATGGAAGCATTTTCTCAATTAAAATTTCCTCTTCCCAGTTATGTCTAGGTTTGTGTCAAGATGACAAAAGCCACCAGCACAGCAACTCCTTAAACACCCGCAATGAACCTGCCTATAAGGTAAGGCAAGGGAGGAAAGGAGTTTGTTGGAACCCTTGAACTTAACATCTGTCCTCACTCCCGCAATCCCAGTAGTACCAGACAAACCTGGCAAATTCACTGTTCAGCCTTCTTGAGATTCCCTTCCCTAAACATATGGAGACATGTGGAAATACATTAAATAACCGAGTGGGGGACCCAATAGAATCCAAAACTCAGAAACAGAAAAAAGTCTAGGATCAAGTCTAGACTACTATACCAAACTGCACTATTCCTAAGAAACTACATCAAATTCTAGAGATAGAATCCAGGGACCCAAGAAATACCATATTCTCTCCTCTCCAGCATCCTTGACAGAAAGAACACAGCCTCTCCCTTAGTCAAGAGCATTACCACAGATCTACACCCAAGCCTTAGCCTCTACTTTAAATGAATTCAAGACAGATGGTGCCTTCTCCTTACCCAAGTAATCATCACAGGCAGGCTGAACCCCTGAACTAGCCCCAGAACTAACTCTGACCATTCTGAACCCTTAACCTTTTCTTGTGTAAATCGTTTCCAGGACCTTGGCCTCCAGAACAAAACCAAACCCATATTAAGTATACCAGTGTCCAAATCTCAACTCTGAGTCTGGAGTTGAGCAGCCATTAGTTTGGGACCCACCCTTAAAGTTACATTCAACAATCAATGTTCAGCCCACTTCAGCCATTCTGTTCTCTCACACCGCCTCACACACGACGCCTTCTCCGGCAGGTTGTGAGATTTTGTATTTTTTAATTTTTGGTCCTGTTGGAGATGGAACCTAGGGCCCCCCAAATGTTGGGCAAGCACTCAGCCACACAAGCTGCGGCCCCAGCCCTGCACACCGTTCTGTAAATCCAACAGACAGCTTATTAGCCACAGGCACAGACATCAGAGAGCTCATTTACACTCAACCAGGAGAACATGGATGTGCACAGGATCAAGTTCCTGGGGCGCGGAAGGCAAGCCGCTTTGGACGTCCTCCATTAAGTTTCATCTCACTCCTCAGCTTAAACAACTTTCCATCACTCTGAAACTATCCACTCTCTCCCCTGTTGGGGACTGCAGACCCTTAGACCCTGAATTTTCTGCGACCCCTAGCCTGCCAGAGTGAACAACTTGTTTTCCTGTGCCTACACCCGCTCTGAGCATGAGATATTCATAAGTTCCTGATGACAGGGGAGTGGTTTCTGCTGGGCTTGCAGCTGAAAAGTCCAGAGAGCTAGGGCATGGCCATTAGTGAAGGAAAGTCCTTTATAAGCTGCCTTGGAACACAATAAAAGGGGCATTCTTGTTTCAAGGATGACCTGTGTCTCTATCTCTGTGTGTGTGTGTGTGTGTGTTTCAATCTCCAGTCCCTTGCCCGACCTATGAACCATTGCATGGTAGACAGACAGTACTGTACAGGCAGGGTACAGGAACTGTACACTCCCCCTCTCGTCTCCTCATACCCACCATGCTGCCATCTCTCAGGAAGATAGACCGGGGCCCACATGTACGAAACACATGACAGAGGCATGTCACACAGTGACCTTTCCCCAATGCGCCCCATCATTCCTCCACCTTGCTCCCCTGGACTTCCTGATCCCAGCCAGGCCTGAGCCAACAAGTCCCACAGCCGCTCCCAGACTCAGAGCAAAGCCACGGAAAGAGTGAGAACAGGACTGACTGGTTCCACCCTTCCTCACCCATGGCCAACCTCTGGAATCCCCTGGGGCCAGGCACCCCACCCATTCACCAACACCCTCCTGCTCCTTAGTTTATGCTTCCCCACTTCCCTCAAACTCAGGCACCAGCTAACTTTCTCCCAAGGATCTCCCACCAATTAAATGTAAGTCAGCACAGGCTACTAGTGAGAGAATCGACAGGAGCAACTGAGATGCTAGCAATGGCAGCACTGGCCTGTTTTCTAGCCCTCAGAGACAGAGGCAGGAGAATCAGGAGTTTGGAGCCAACTGTGGCTATAGTGGAAGATCCTGTCTCAAGAAAAAGTGCGCACACACACAAGTACACACACAAACAACACACATGCACACACACAAAGACACAATACATCCACATACCACATACACAAAAATAATACATGCATACACAAATATCATACACATACACAAACATACATAGAAACACATAAACATATGTATACACATACATACACAAGCACACACATACACACAACCAGGCCAACCAGAGAAAGGCAAACAAGCCCCCTAAGCGAGCACACAAAATACCTGGAAATGATGCTAACAAACACCAGCAGCTTCCCAGGCTGAGCACCCCTAAAGCTCTCCCACCTGACTGCCAGCCTTGGAGTCACCACCCCGAATTCAGGTGATAGTGGCTGACTCCCCTGCTACAGCCAGCTCTCAATAACAGTCTTCCTGTGCTTGGTACCATCCGGGTGGCCCCTGTTTGTTCATTTGTAATGAGTCAACAAGCCCTTTTTACAAGGGACTCTCGGTTTAATAACATAGTCACGCTCAACAATGGACAATAGAGATGTGGTCACAGCATCAAAGAGAAGTGGACAGTGCTCAATGAACTCCCAGTAAGACAGAACAGTCAGCCTGGTTCTGAAATATAAACAGCACTCACTCATGAGGTAGGAGAAGGAAATGGCAGTTTCCCCAACCTCTCCTCCCCCTTTCCTCTCTTCTCTTCCCCTCCTTTCCCTTCCTGACATTAACTTCTCCCTCTTGCAGCAGTCCAGCTTTACATGGGTTCTATTAAGCATTGTGTCCGTTCTTGTATTTCCACCTTCTCCCTACTGAATGCCTGTAGAGCTAACATGTGAGCAGATGAACTCATTCTTCCCCAAGTCCTGCATTGACCAGGCCAGCCCTGCTGACATCTCCAAGCAACCCTGTGTTGCCAGGCAGAGTCACCAAGTCCCAAGGCTGTTTCTAGGCATACTGTGAGCTCCAGCTTCTGGTTTCCTTGGCGCCATTCTGTTGACTGCTGCATCTTTCTCCCATCCGTGCATCTCCCATCTAAACTAGCTCTGCCCCCAAGAACACACGCTTGAGCTGGTCAGGTGGCACGCGCCTATAATTCCCAACACCTCAGAGGCTGAGACAGGAGGACTGTATCACCCCTGCGTTTTCTACCTTCAAGAAAGAAGTTTTTGGTAGAACTGGATGCTCTCTGTTCATAGGCGAAGGGAAACTGTCTACCTAAGGAAAGGAGTTAAATAAGGCAGCTGAGTTCATGTCCCCATATCACCTCACACTTCCCAAATGGGCTGGAGGTGTGGCTCGTGCTTAGCATGCAAAAGCCTGAGTTTAATCCACAGCACCGAAGACATTTAAGGGAGAAGAAATTGTAGATGACGCTGAGTGACTGCTCGTTGCTGCTCGTTCGGTTCAGCCAAATAATTCAATGAACCACACTTAATACTTCCCTAGGCTAGGGTCTTCACTGATCCTAAACAGGGGTTCAAGCATCCTCGGGTTTTATTCACAGTCAACTTGACACAAACTACAGTCATTTGGGAAAAGGGAACCGTAATTGAGAAAAAGCCCTAGATTGGCCCCGTGGGCAAGCCTTGCTGCATTTTTTTGATTTATGTTGAAGGGCCCAGTTCACTGTGGATACTGCTACTCCTGGGCTGCAATGCTAGAGCGCCAACACTACACGTTTAAATGACACAGGAAAGACATTAAAGTGCTTTCTACGGATGGATGGATGGATGGATGGATGGATGGATGGATGGATGGATGCAGAGATGCTTGGATAAATAGATTAATGAATGAATGGAGGAATGAACTAAAGAACGAACTCTATTACTATAAACTTTCGTATGCTGCTTAGCATTCTTAACATTGACTTTTTTGTGGAAATGAAAGAGAAGAGGAGGGGAAGAGATGGCTACAGGCCAAGAATTTGTCCGGCAAAAGCCACCGCGACCGGAAGCTGGGGGGAGCTAGTGGCTCGCCTGCCAACGCGCTCCCACCCCGCGCGCCTCTACTCCGGGCTCGCACACGAGTCCAGGCCCCACATCCCCACCCACCCCGGGAGGCGCGAGCTGAAGCAGGGCCGCCTCCACCCACGCCCCACTGTCCCCGGGGCGGGCAGCCCTTACTGTTCCTCGCCGCTCCTCCTCCGCGATTCCTCCACGCCCCGCGTCTGCGCCGCGGGACCCTAAAAGGGAAGCGTCCCGAACGCCCGAGGCCTCGCACTCACCGTCGGTGCCCGGTTCTCCGCTAACACCGCGGGCCAAGCCAAGCAGCAGCACAAGCCTCAGCAGCCGAGGCACCCGGCGACCCCGCGAGCGGCGCGTGCCCCGGGGACCCGGGCCCATGCCACCCGCTCCCTCCCGGCGCCCGCCACTCCCCGGAGGCCCCTGTGCGCAGAGATAAGGCCAGCGGCGCGGGGAAGGGGCGGCGCAGAGGCTTCCGGCGCAGGGCAGAGGAGCGCGGGGTCCCCCGCGGGGAGCCGGGGTCCCGGAACCTAAGTGCGCCTGGTGCACCGGCTGCGCGCCGGACACGCCACGGGGCTAAAACGGTCTGTGCTAGGGAGGAAACGTCGCGGTGCCAAGTGTGACTTACGGAGTCTCTAGGGAGACCAGAGAGGGGCGAGGGTCACATGAAGGGAACTCTTCCTGGACAGGACAAGGAGAGCTGGGATGTGGTGGCCGCCGCACCGAGGGAGAGGCAGTCCACCGGGGGTGAAAATACTTGATCAGGTGACAAAACAAAAGTTCCAGCTGCTTGGTGGGCGCCCAGCTTGTTAGGAATTGAGAAAGTCGTGAATGAAGGAACACAGTGTTCTAGAAACTACATGAGGGACTGCACCCGTGTGGGGACAAAAAGTTGGAGAAATACGTTTCATCACAGAGGTAAAAGTCTCTGCAGTGAGAATACGGTCAGCCAGCAGCGGGGCGTGAGGGAATCAGCCCTGAGCTAGTGAGGGAATCCAGGAAATCAACACTTAGGGGTGGGGCACGTGATCTCTGAACTTTGGAGAGAAGCAGAAATTGAGTGTCATGGAACGCAGTCCACCATAAGTTAACACTAGTATAATAGTAGAGAAAGAAAAGCGAGGAGAAACTGCAAACGTCCCTTAGGTCTCTGATTTGGGCGGACACTGGTGGGAACCATAGTTAAGGCAGGGAGTGAGAACTGGGGCAGAGGGAGGCTGCAGAGGAGGAAGTAAGACCTGGTGTGCAAGCTTTCAGTTTTGTCTGCAGGGCTGTCCCAAGGGCAGGGGCACTCACCGCTTCGCTTGGGCAGATGCCCTCCTTTGCCTTCTCACCGGTCAAGTCTCCCTCCCTCTAATTATAGGCAAACACGCCCATAGAAGTGCCGCCCTAGGAAGAAGCCGGTAAAAAATAAGCTTTCTAGTGTCTTGTAACAAGCTTTCTTCGAGATAATTTTCTGTCCAACAAAGAGAGAAGCCTGCTTTAGGAAGTAGATGGACGGTGTGTTAAAATGTGTGTGGTGTTTAGGCAACTTTTTGGTAAATCCAGCTCTCTGATCTTTGACATGCCAGTATTTCAACAAATCCACCATTGGAGACGTTTTCAAATAACCTTTGCCTCCACTCCCCACGCCCTTCTACAGAAGAAATATATATAGTTTAAAAAAACGTGATGCCAGGGGAAAAAAAACCTGTCCAAAACTTGGAAATGGGAGAGAAATTACAGGCTGTCTTTTTAGCAGGGTATTGGGTTGAGGGCTATCTAATCCACTTCCAGAGGATTCTCCAGTTCAAAAGTGGACTTTCATGAATGTCCTATGGACTAGGCTCATTGGCCACTGAAGAACTCTGATGACAGTATTACCAATCAGAGCTGGTTGGGGTTCTTTACCTGGATAGATGAGCAACCAGACTTGGTGGCACGCACGTTTAACCCCAGCACTCGGGGCAGAAGCAAGAGGATTAGTTCCAAGCCCCTTGGTCTACATAGCAAGTTCAAGGACAGCCAGACCTACAGAAACTCAGAGATCCTGTCTCAAAAAGCAAACAAAGCATTGTGAGCACAAGCAGAGGCTCTTTGTGCCCCAAGGACATGAATCCGCAGGTGGTGGGGGAAGGGGGGAGCTGGACTGGGCTGGGAGGCTCAAGGCTCCAAACTCTGATAACCAGGGGCCTGTTGCTTCACGCTTAGAAGCCGGAGACATGACTAGGCATTCAGGCTGGAGGCTTATTGCGCAGGACTTTAACCACCAGCAAAGCAAACCTCAGCATTTTGCAACTGTTATAATCCTGTCCTTACAGCTGCAGTTCCTGTTGGGGCTGAGGCTCCTGAATGGGCTCTGGGTTTTGGACCAGCAGCTCCTGCACCTGCCATTACAGGCCTGTGACCCAGTGGCCACTGACGTCTGACAGCTCCCTGGAACTCTTCTAGCGGCTGAGGCACACAGGTGTCGTCTTCGGCTCTTCACGGCCCTCTCCATCTCCACCATCTTGTCTCCCTGCACTGTCATGTTCTGGTCCTTTTCGGCCAGTTCATTACTACCGCTGGCCTCACTGCCTTCCAACTGTCTCCTCTTTGTGTTACCAGCTCACGCCACTGCACTAATTATAAAGATCAAAAGGAACCAGGGGCTGGGAATAGAGGGGGCTTGCCGAGCATGTATGAAGCCCTGAGTATAGTTGTACAAGCTTGTGATTCCAGCACTCCAAGAGATAGAGGTAGGAGGATCAGGAGTTCAAACTATAAAACAAGTTTAAGGCCAGCCTGAGCTACTTGAGACAGTGCCTCAGATTTTTAAAAGGGGAGCCAGGGTGGGGCTAAGGAAACGGCTCAGTGAGTAAGAACACTGGCGATGCAAGTGTTAGGATCTACAGAGTGAGTACAGGAGGCAGGCATGGCTGCACATGCTCCTCACCCTAGCATTAAAAGACAGAAACATGCAGAGTCTAGGAGCTCACGGGCCAAATAGCCTAACCCCACCAGTAGTCTAACCTCACCAGGCATGTTCACTGGCAGAACCTGTTTCAAAGGTATGCTGCAGCAACATCTGAAGGCTACATGTGCACTCCGCTGCTTGGACCCACACACATATGCACCATGTCTACACACCATACCACACAGACACACCGGAGGGATCAAGAAAACGCTGGTCAAGAAACTTCTTAAGCCGAGTACGGTGTTGCATACCCTTAATACCAGCACCGGAATGGCAGGACAGTTTCTGTGAGTTTGAGGGCTGCCCGCTCAACACCAGACCACAGACAGAACTACATAGTGAGAGAACCCCCTCCTGCAAAAAAAGAACAGGAGGAGGAGGAGGAAGAGAGAAAGAGAGAGAGAGAGAGAGAGAGAGAGAGAGAGAGAGAGAGAAGAGAAGATGGCTTTGAAGCCTCTGGACTGCTCTAAGAGTGAGCTAAAAGCCTGTGTATATATAACCAGAAAGTACATGTGATAAGGATTTTTTCCCATCATGACAGTCTTTCAGGCAAACAGAGGACCATGTTTGCACCAATGGAGGCACAGTTCTTCATCACCGCTTTCTACTGGGCCACCGTAAGAAATGTTTCCTCCTCTGACCTAGATGAGAACAGCCGCTAGATTTTACCCAGGCTCCCACTGGAAAGAGGTCTGGTGAAGCTATGAAACACCATGCCTGGGACAGTGCCTTCTGGAGCCAAAGATTGCACGGCTACATCCAAGGTCATTTCATCAGTATTGTCTCAAGAAGCAAAACAGAATAGTGAACCATTTTTGAATCTGGAATAGTGAAATGGTTGCTGTGAAAATTAAAAATATCCTTTGAAGGGGATGCAGCGGGCACACCCACACTTCTCAAAAGGGAATTTGGAAGGAACCTTGATTGAATGACTTGATGAATTTGATTTGAATGACTTTATGAATTTGAATTTTGGTTCCAAGGTGTGTGTATAGTGGTATATTATTTGTGGGTTTGTTTGTTTGTTTGTTTGTTTGTTTTGGATTTTCGAGACAGGGTTTCTCCGTAGCTTTCCTTGGTTCCTGTCCTGGAACTAGCTCTTGTAGACCAGGCTGGCCTCGAACTCACAGAGATCCGCCTGCTTCTGCCTCCCGAGTGCTGGGATTAAAGGCATGCGCCACCACCACCCGGCTATTATTTGTGTTTTAATAAATAAAGTTTGCCTGAAGATCAGAGAACAAAGCAGCCATGCTGACCAGCCATACAGACCAGGGAGTGGTGGTGGCACACACCTTTAATCCCAGGACTTGGGAGACAGAGGCAGAGGGACCTCTGTGAATTCAAGGCCACCCTGGGCTACACATGATGGAATCTATCTAAAAAGAGATACAGAGTTCGTACAAAGGTGATCCCAGTACTTGGGAGTCACACACCTTTAATCCCAGCATTAGAGAGATGGAGACAGGAGCGATATGGCTGGGCAGAGAGAGGTATATAAAGGGGAAGAGACAGGAACTCAGTCTAGTGTGTAGTTTGAGGATTCATGGAGATAGAATCTCTCTTTTTTCCCTTCAGTCTGAAGATTTGGTAGTGGTTGGCTGCTTTGCTTTTCTGATCTTCAGGTTGAACCCCAATATCTGTCTCTGGGGTTTATTAATAGTGCTACAAATGTGGGGTCCTCAGCCCTGAAAATGTTCAAGCCCTTCCTCCCAAATCCCAGCGGAATGACCAGAAATACACTGTGACAAACATGGTCCTGGGTTTTGTCCCGTGTTCCCACAGCAGGGTTCCTATTTTCTGGGGTAGAAATACCTTTCATTATCCAAAATGACCCCCTGTTATCACAACTGACATCACACGAAAGCATTACCTAACTTAGAGCCCCTAGAAATCCCAAGGGTGAGGCCCCAAAGGACAGCGAGATGTCAGGATGGGGACTCCTGAGTCTCACTCTCCAATCTCTGGAAAGCTAGACGCTTTCTAGCTCTGCAAACACTCAGAAAATGAGGTTCGATGAACTTAAGGGTGGGCTCTAAAGCTGGGAGAGGAAGCTGTGTCCCTAGCCCCACACTTTCCCCGCCTTGTGCAATTCATCTGGCTGTTACTCTTTACGCTGTCCCTCACCATACACAAAAGCTAACTGTCCTTCTGAGCTCTGCGAGCCAGCCTAGCAAACGGTTGAACCCCAGAAGGAAAACCTGAAAATCTGACACACACAGTCCTAAGCAGAGTTCAAAGCTGGGACTTGCAGTCCTCATCTGAAGTGGGGTGCAGTGGGGTAGACTGTCAGACGGAACTGAATGCTATGACAGGCACCCATCTTTTGTCCACTGAAGAGTGCCTTGGCGTTGGAAGTGTCAAGTCACCCAGTCCCCTGATGAGACATCAGCTAATTCACTATGTAAACAAACTAAAAACTCAAGGAGTTTACCTCAAGGAATTGAGTCTCTGCCTGTCAGCACAGCTAAACTTCAGTCAGTTGTGTGTGGCCAACTAGTCAAATCATGCTCACATCCAGCTAACGCCAAGCTCCTACCAGTCCAGCTGTCTGTGTGCCCCGTTTCCTCTTTCTGTACCCCACTTCCTTTTTCTACACTTCACATCCATTTTCTGTTCCTCGCCTTCCTTTTCCTGTTTATCAGTGCTATCAAGCCATTGAAGTATCCCCGAAGCTCTTCTGGCTCTGAGGGCTGCCCAATTCGTGGCCTCTTTGTTCAATTTAACTGCTCAATTCAATTTGCCCAGTGCTCCTCTCCTGACTGTGTATGTGGAAAAACTCCCACACATCTGGTCGCGGCAGTGTTCTGTGTTGAATTAGAGAGTACTAAAGGAAATAACAATTTGGGGTTCTTTCTTTCCTCTCAGATGCTCACAATTAAACAGGCAACAGTGCTTTTAGCAGGAAAACATGCCATGGACGAACTAGCCAGCTCCAAGGAATACATCAGAGCAGCTTTGCCACACATGTCCTCTACAAAGGCAGCTACTGGGCTGAGGAAATAAAATAATGAACCTTATAAAAATAAAAGCTACATGCACTTCAAGTTATTATGTTTATACATAAATGCAATGTGCAAACTTCATAATCTATTTTTTTGTTGTTGTTTTGCTTTTGTTTTGTTTTTCGAGACAGAGTTTCTCTGTAGCTTTGGAGCCTGTCCTGGAACTCGCTCTTGTAGACCAGGCTGGCCTCGAACTCACAGAGATCCACCTGCCTCTGTCTGCTGAATGCTCGGATTAAAGGCATGCGCCAACACCGCCCGGCTCAAGGTATTAAATTTTAACTCAGAATTTTAAATCAGAATCACTCTGTAAGAATCAGGGTAGAAAATGCAAATACACTTTTTACTGGTGCAAATGATTTTTGTTCCTCTCCATATTGCTTGCTACAGTCAGCGACTTCTTTTTTTTTTTTTTTTCGAGACAGGGTTTCTCTGTGGTTTTGGAGCCTGTCCTGGAACTAGCTCTTGTAGACCAGGCTGGTCTCGAACTCACAGAGATTCGCCTGCCTCTGCCTCCCGAGTGCTGGGATTAAAGGCGTGCGCCACCACCGCCCGGCTAGTCAGCGACTTCTTTCGCTACACAACTGCCAGTTTCCTGGCTTAAGAAAGATTAATTTTTGCACCACTAAAATATCATTTTAATTTTTTTCGAGACAAGGAATGTCTTGCACAAGATGGCATGGGACATCAATCTCTGCTTTATTTCATTTTTTTTTTTAAAAAAAAAAACCTTTTCTATTTTAATTTACTCATCAGAGGACATGTATGTGGTTAGATGAAATACTCAGCTGGTAAAATGTTGGCTGTACACACCTGATGACCTACATGAATTCAGATCCTCAGTGCACTCGTCAAAGCCAGGCTGATCACACCGGTAACCCAAGGCAGGGCTGCAGAAGGGAAACTGAAGGCTCGCTGTAAGCTCTAGGCTCGGTGAGAGGACCCAGCATCAAACACAAAAAAAAAAAAACAGGTGGAGACAGAGGAAGACTTCAAACATTGACCTCTCCCCTCCGCATGCCCATGCACAGCCAAGCACACCTGCACATACATGCACACACATGAATACACACGATACATCCATGCTACTTAAAGCCCATCTAACAATATTGAGATGAAGCCGGGCGGTAGTGGCGCACGCTTTTAATCCCAGCACTCGGGAGGCAGAGGCAGGCAGATCTCTGGGAGTTCGAGGCCAGCCTGGTCTACAAGAGCTAGTTCCGGGACAGGCACCAAAGCTACAGAGAAACCCTGTCTCAAAAAACCAAAAAACAAAACAAAACAAAAAAACCAAAAAACAAAAAAACAAGATGACTTACTAATATCTGAAGTGGATCTGAAAGGACCCAGAGCAAGTACATGTGCTCAAGAGAGCCTTCCACAGAGACCAGACAAAAATTATTATTCTACCCTCCTAAGTGCAAGAAGGCAATACCTGACAATTCTAGAATGGCTAGTCATCCGAGATTACAAGATATTAAAGTCCATTTTAATGCTTATTGCTGTGAAACTAAAACGCAATGACAGTGAAGATATTTGTGGACCCATGTCTATAGCAGCATAATTCGTGATAACCAAAAGGTAGCCGCAAACACAGGTCCATTACAGTTGAATGGATGAGAATATATGGTTTATACACACCATGGAATATTATAAGCCTTTACAAAGGAAAAAATTCAGAAATAGACCACATACTTAAAGATGTTTTACTAAGTTAAAGAGGCCATCACAAAGGACATTGCTGTATATGAGATCACCCACATGAATTATATAAACATAGAGACAGCATCGAGTTATGCTTGGCAGAGGACCAGAGGAATAAAGAATTATTGGTCATGTGCCTAGGGCTTGAGTTCTGTGTGGACTTCAGTGGATGGTTGGGGAGTGGCGATAGCAATGATTGAGGGGTTGAAGAGATGACTTGGTGGTTAAAGTGCTTGCTGAAGAGGCATGAAGACTGGAGCTTGTACGCCCAGAATCCACAGAAGCGCCAGGAAAGTATAGTGGCCCCACTAGTAATTATAACTTCTAGAGGCAGAGCCCAGAATCCCCAGAGCAACCTGGCTAGTGAGACTAGTCATACCCAGGAGCTCAGGTTGATGAGAGACCTTGCTTCAAAGAATAAGGTGGAGGAGTAATGGAGGACGATTCCCGATATCTACTGGGGCCTCCTTCCACCTGCGCATGCACACATGTACATATGTACCCAGGCATGTACAAAAATGTGCATCTGTGCACACACACACACATAACCTCCGTCTGCACATGCACACATGTACGTGTGTATACACACATATGCAAAAATGTACATCTGTATGCACATACAGTTCCATCTGCACATGCACACATGTGTGTCTATATACATATATGCAAAAATGTACGTCTCTATGTACACATACAGTTCTGACTGCACATGCACACATGTTCATGTGTTTACACAAATATGCAAAAATGTACATCTGTATGCACACATAGACTTCTGTCTACACATGCACACAGGTATGTGTGTATACACACATATGCAAAAATGTACATCTGTATGCACACTTACACTTCTGCATGCACGCTTACACTTCTGCCTGTACATGCACACATGTTCATATGTACCCATGCCTGTGCAAAAATGTGCACATACACATACACCTCCATCTGCACATGCACACATGTACGTGTGTATACACACATATGCAAAAATGTACATCTGTATGCACACTTACACTTCTGCATGCACGCTTACACTTCTGCCTGTACATGCACACATGTTCATATGTACCCACGCCTGTGCAAAAATGTGCACATGCACATACACCTCCATTTGCACATGCACACATGTACGTGTGTATACACACATATGCAAAAATGTACATCTGTATGCACACTTACACTTCTGCATGCACGCTTACACTTCTGCCTATACATGCACACATGTTCATATGTACCCACGCCTGTGCAAAAATGTGCACATACACATACACCTCCATCTGCACATGCACACATGTACGTGTGTATACACACATATGCAAAAATGTACATCTGTATGCACACTTACACTTCTGCATGCACGCTTACACTTCTGCCTATACATGCACACATGTTCATATGTACCCACGCCTGTGCAAAAATGTGCACATACACATACACCTCCATCTGCACATGCACACATTTACGTGTGTATACAAACATATGCAAAAATGTGCATCTGTACATACACATATAGCTCCACCTTCATAGGCACACATGTACATGTGTACCCACACATATGCAAAAGTGTACATCTATACACACAGAAAAAAATGGAAAGAGCAGAATGGTTCAAATAGTAATTTAAAAATCAGTAGAAAATCTACATACTAACTTTATTTCTATTCCATCAGACAGGCATGAGTACGTAGGGCTTTACAAATCTAGATCCTGAGAAATTAATGTGGCATCAGGTTTACAAGAATGGTCCTTTGGAAACCCCACCTTGATTTCTGATTGGGTTCTAGGAGACCCCTGAGTTTAGAGACCAAGAGTAAGAAGAGGGGCAGGCAAAGAAATAAAGGAAGTTCGTTTGGAACACAGGTCCTCTCTCTCTAGGCTTTTCCCCTCAGGCTGCCATCCAAAGTGTCTGCTGCCAAATTTGAACCTGGAGTTTTTGTGATGGGTTCCCATCTGGATAAAGGGGGCTGGAGAGATGGCTCAGTGGTTAAGAGCATTGGCTGTTCTTACAAAGGACCCAGGTTCAATTCCCAGTACCCACACGGCAGCACACAACCGTCTGTAGTTCCAGTTCTAGAGGATCTGGGCATCCTTACACAGACGTACATGTAGGCAGAACACCAATACACATAAAAATAAGTAAAATTTAAAAAGTTCTTCCCTTCTGGGTAGAGGGCAGAAGGGAAGAGGGCGAGGAGCTCTCTTTTTTTTTTCCCAGGGCTCTCCTGAAAAAATCCACTGCTTGATAATCACATCCCTGACCAGAAATAATGTTCTGCTTTTCCCAGAGACTGTTCTAGAAGGTCACTAGCAGACTTCCAGTTCCACCTTGTGTGTGCGTGCACTTGGGTGTTTCTGGAGCACTGTAATGGTCTGTGACAGACCTACCATGTTCTCATGCCCCACCTCTTATGTGAAGTTTGTATATTGGAAGCTTTGCTGGTGGCTAAAAATTTGTGTCACTGAATCTAATGAAAGTCAAGATCCCTCTGTAATAGCCAGCCCCACCCACACAGGTACCCCTTACCCACCACATCTGCAAACACACAAAAACCGCCGTGAAATGAGACAGGTGGTCCCTCCCCACAACAGTCTTCAGTTTAGCAGGTTTGTTTTGTCTTCATCTTGTTTCATTTGCAGTGTCGAGGACCCGGGACATGCTAGGCCAGCACTCTACCACCGAGCCACACCACCAGCATGAGACTCCCGCTCATGAGACGACAAAGGATTCCCTCCTCTGGAGAATGCCCCTGATGCCAGGTAATGAAAGTAGACTTCTTGGAAGCTAAGTGATGGTGATGCTGTGGCCTTCAGAGGCAGAAACCCTCAGCTCCCTGTTCTTACAGTGGCATTCTTCTCCTCAGCTTGCTCGATAAGCAAACTCTACAGGGACTTGTATGCCCGGGAGGATTTAGATTTGGGAACAAACTTCACTCTCTCAGACAAGTTGCCAGAGCTACAAGCATAGCAATTCTGACCTCACATGAAGGAATATGGGAACACTAAGTAAGCTGAGCTTCTTTCTCGCTCTCTCTTGCTCTCTCTCTTTTACACGTATGCACGCGCGCACACACACACACATACACACACACACCACATGTCCCATTATAGGAAGCTTCCATCTGTTAGTCTGTTGTTCTACAAAGCCTGAAAGGAAGCCTGTTGACAGCCACTTCCGGCCTCAGGAGCAGCTGAAGGGCCTTGCAGCAACCCACTCTCCTGAGCAGAAACCAGGCCCGGAGCAAGAGGCAGCAGAAGCCAATTAGCAGGGCCCAGTACAGCTGCTGAGGAAGCTCAAGGGCCCAGCCTATCACTGTAGATCTTTGCTGATAAAAGTCAGCTGACAGTGTAGGCCAGAGGCACCCAGCTCACATCCTCAGAGCAGAAATGCTTGTCTGGGTTACTTTGCAGCAGGTTTGGCTCCAGGGTTTAGTGGCTTCTTAGCTCATCACTGTTGAATCCTGTTCCCACCTGCTTCTCCTCTTTCTTGGTCTTCGGTTGATATATCTTTGAGAATCCCCTGAAGAAAGGCTCCCTGGATAGCCACACTCTGAATCCCTACATGTCCAAGTTTGATTTTAGCCTTATAATTTAATTATGTACTGATCATAGAATTAGTGGGTTCAAAATATTTAAAGGCTAGCTAATTTTTTCACTCCAGAGACAGACAGCAGGCCGGGCTGTGGTGGCGCACGCCTTTAATCCCAGCACTCGGGAGGCAGAGGCAGGCGGATCTCTGTGAGTTCGAGGCCAGCCTGGTCTACAGAGGGAGTTCCAGGATAGGCTCCAAAGCTACAGAGAAACCCTGTCTCGAAAAAACAAAAAACAAAAAACAAAACAAAAAAAAACAAAAACAAAAACAGAGACAGACAGCATCACTACGAGTCCTAGGCCATCCTGGATGGCATAGCAAGAGTCTGCCTCAAGAAAAGAAGAAAAGAAAAAAGGGAGTTTCATCTTCTAGTCTTGCTGATTCACTTAGGAGCTGGAGGGATGACTCAATGGATAAAGTGTTGGCCACGCAAGCATGAGGATCAGAGTTCAGATCCCAGGACGCACATATGCCAGGTAGATGTGGCAGCCCACTTAGAATTCCTTGGAAGGCAGAAACAAGCAAGCTGGTAGCTCTGAATTGAATGAAATTTCCTACCCCAAAGAAGGAGATGGAGAACAGTGATGAAGACTCGATCAGTGGTCCTCAGCCTTCTTAATGCTGTGACCCTTTAATACGGTTCCTCATGTTGGTGACCCCCCAACCATAACGTTATTTTCGTTGCTACTTCATAACTGTAGTTTTGCTACTGTTATGAATTGTGATGTACATATTTGTGTTTTCCAATGATCTTAAGTGTGTGACCCACAGGTTGAGAACCACTGCCCTAGATGGACCTCTGCCTTCCGTCTCTATAGTGGTGCTCACACACATGCAGGAGCACCCTCACACACACGTGCGCACCCACACATAAACACATATGCACACCACCTACATCCATACATAATAAACTAAAATTTAGAAAACACTGCAGTGTGGCCTACAGAGTGAGTTCCAAGACAGTCAAAGGCATCGTACAGAGAAACCCTGTCCCAAAAACTCAAACCAAACAAACAAAACCACTGTAGGGGTTTGGATGAGAATGGCCCCATAGGCTTATTTATTTGAATACTTGGTCCCCAGTTAGAGGAAATGCTTGGACAGGGTTAGGAGATGTGGCCTTGTTAGAGGAGACATGTCAGTGGGGGTGGGCTTTGAGGTTTCAAAAGCCCACGCTGTTCTCAGCACCTTCTGATTGTGTCTCAAGATATAAGCTCTAAGCTGCTGCTCCAGCGCCATGCCTGCCTGCCTGCCTGCTGCCATGATCCCTGCCATAATGGTCATGGATTCTAACCTCTGGATCCATGAACTCCAAAGTCAACACTTTCTTTATAAATTACCTTGGTTATGATGTTCTGTCTCAGCAATTAAAAAGTAACTAAGACAAACGCTATACTCAGGTTTATTATAAGTATTATTATCATTTATAATGTTTTTTTATAAAGCATTCTTTAAAGAATATGAATGGGCAGCCAGATGAACATCCATGAGTGAGATCTGGAATAGTCCCAAGCACAAAAGCTTTCTGTCCACACAACTGGAGTGCAGCACCCAACTGGCATCTGGGAGTGTTGTGCCTCTCCCTCTGAGCCTTCAAGTGTTCAGCTACTTTGAACTCTTCTGGGGTTTTATGGAGATTTTATTGTGCAGCAGTGAATGCTAGACTGGGTGGGGAGATCCAGAAAAGCCTGTCTGTCTAGATTCTTTAGTGTTCCTTCCTTGTGGGTGTGCAGCAAGCACCCTCTGGAATGAGGAAGGTCTTATGACCTATTGTTGAATATGAGTAGGTCAGAGAATTTATTACAGTCAGCTAAAGAGAGGGGTGGTGTGTGTGTGAGTGTGTGTGTGTGTGTGTGTGTGTGTGTGTGTGAAGGGATTAAAATTTGCTTTATCCACCTTGGGAGACAGAAATCCTACTTCGTATAACCTGTCTTAAGGAGTAAGTTAGAAGCTGAGAGCCATAATACAGATATAAACAGTGAAATATGTAAATATTGAGTCTATCGCTTTATGAGTTTATATCCAGCTGCCAGTTAAACCAAAACACAGATTATTTGGACCTGATGATGGTTCAATGGGCAAAGGCACTTGCCACCAAGCCTAATGGCCTTGTCAGGTCCAAAAGAAATGCCACTCCCCCAAATTCTGGCACCTGTTTTCCTCTACCAAAGTAGCCATCCCTTGTCACTGTCAGAGGGACAAATGGCTACCCGTGCTGCCTGTTAGCACACCTAAGATCATGCTGGCCTCCAGGCTCACTTAGTACCTGGCTCTTCTCAGCTCTACTCAGACCACCCCACCCCAACTTCTCCAGCTCATGGGGTTCCCCTCTCCGGCTTCACATTCCTGTGTAGCCTTGTCATTTCAGCGAGAAACTCTTGGTCCTCTCTTTTCTCTTCCTCTCTTGGTCCCCTCGTCTCTTCCTATCTCACTCTCCTCTTCTTTGGCTCTTGTCCATTCTTCTGGACATGCTCAATCTATCATTTTCTGTCTCTGCTCTAGACTCTTCCAGATGCCTCTGGCTGTACTCTCCTTCATATCTACAATAAAAACCTTCTCCTCAACCATACCTTGGGACCATCATGTCCTCAGTTTAAACAGACCTGAGTTGGATGCCCAGGCCCCTCATGGTAGAAGGAGAGAACTGACTCCCAAAGTTGTCCATTGACCTGTTTCAAGTGCTTTCTAAATAAATAAGTAAATAAATGCAATAATAATAATAATAATAATAATAATAATAATAATAAAACGAAATTTCTCAGGCCCCCTAGATGCTTCTTTATTGTGTGTATATGTGGCATGTGTATGTGTGTGTGTGTGTGTGTTGCCCTGGAGGCCATGCCCATGTCCTTGGCCTGTGTTGCCACCAAGGATTATAATGGTGTGTGTCTGTGGTCTGCCCTGCCACTGGAGACCATGCTGAGGTCCATGGTACATGCTGATGTCAGAGACCATGTGGATGTCCATGAGCCATGCTCCCACTGACTGTAAAGAACAAGGAAGCTACTTTTGCCATGGTATCAATGACCGCAGACTCACAGTTGAGAAAGAGGGACATTGAAGACTTCTGTGATAACTCAGAACAACCCCGCTCCCTCCCCCCAAAAAAGTAACAACCTAGACAGAAAACCTTTGAAGAGAACTCTTAAAAATTATGATAAAGGTGCTGAGCTGATCGGTCCAGGCCACTGGAACCATCACGCTCAGGCGAAGGGCTGAGCCAGATTTCCTAGACCCATGACATGACAGCCAGCTCTCTCGTGCCCATGGTGAGGGGTGGGACCATCTCCCCCGATTGTGGGAGGCTGGGTCTCCCATGGAGGGTGGAGTCAGCTCTCCTGCTACAGTGAGCAGCTAGGGGCAGGGCCCACTGTCCCGCGGCCAGTGAGAAGTGGGGCTGGCTCTGCACAGCCCTTGGATTTCAACACACATAGTTTCTACGATCCCCTGCGGCAACACCAGCCATGGACATCGTCACAGAACCCAGCTGCAGCAGGATCAAGACATGGCCCTCAGCAGTAACTCAGGTCCAGGCATCATCGTGTCCCTGGGTGGCATGGGCCACCCAGACCAGTGATGGCCCCAGCAGCAGCAAGGCAATTGTTATTTTTAGGTGATAGCTTTATTGAGATAGAACTCAATAAAGAAAACTCACCATTTTTAGGTGTACAATTCAGTGGGTTTTAGTATATTATCCATAGCTAAGGACAAGAATGATCAAATTATAGAACATTTTATCATTACTAATATTTTTATCACTTCCCTTATGTCTTCTCTATTTCCTCTCATCCACTTATAAATGGAATTACATACAGTACATGACCTTTTGCGCCTGTCTCCTTTCACCTGGTACAATGTCTCCAAGATTCCCGTGTATTATTGTATATAAAGACATTTTTTCCATTGTTGTACAATATATTGTGAATGGCTTGAGCGAATTACAGGCTAGAGAACCCAGTTTCCACTCAAGACTGCCTCCATCTCTGACACCAACCGCAGCTTCCCCGGGCTCCTGAAACCACCGTGAAGTTGGCTAATTAACTAGAAAGACTACCAGCCCTCACTGAGGCATTTCCCACCATGGGGAACTTTTTTTTTTTTTTTTTTTTTTTTGGTTTTTCGAGACAGGGTTTCTCTGTGGCTTTGGAGCCTGTCCTGGAACTAGCTCTGTAGACCAGGCTGGTCTCGAACTCACAGAGATCCGCCTACCTCTGTCTCCCGAGTGCTGGGATTAAAGGCGTGCGCCACCACCGCCCGGCTCATGGGGAACTTTTATTACAGGGAAAAGACACAGATAAAGCTTGTTTAGTAAGGAATGCAGAGAGCAGAGTTCAGCAGAACCCCAAACACAAAGCTTCTACTACCCTTCCTTCCTGGAATCAGGCTGCCTTCAGTTCCTGGCCTTAACACGTGACACTGTGGGTGGAATATTGCCAGTCAGGGAAGCTGGCCTCTACTTTGGTGTCTAGAGTTTTCACCACACAGACAGGACTAATTGATTGATTGGTTGATCGCCTGTGGTTTATCTCAGCCTCCGGGTCAGCAAGTAGGCTCCATTCAAAGTCACGCTGTTGATTTCTGCTATGACTCCACTTTGTGGGGCCTAGAAAGGGGGTGACTGACTCCCACTTTAAATCACCTTGTTGAGACTATCTGTTAAGAACCAAGGCCCCAAGACAAAGACTCTCTTATCAGTCATGACATTCCAGAAGAACAGAACAGAATTGCACCGCTGAAGCCAAGGACAAAGACCAGACCTTCTTTTGAAAAAGACTAGAGTCTCTACTCCGCATGTTTCACAGTAGGAATATGCTACATTTTAAAAAATCTATACCTTGGTTGGTGAATGTTCAGATTGTTTCAGCTTTTATTCCAGTGCTTAATCCTTCGATGAACATTCATGTACAAATCTCTCTGCAGTTAAGTAATATTTCTTTCATATATGTATAATTTTATTTTATATATGTGTGGGTGTTGAAAATTGAACCTGGGGCTCAAGCTTCGGTTTTCGGGAAGAGTAGCTAGTGTTCTTAACTGCTGAACCATCTCTCTAGCTGCCAAAAATTTCTTAATTTTCATTGGCTCCTTATGTAGCTCAGTCTTATTTCTTAAATTTTTCTTTATTGTAGAAAGTGTGTCAAAGGGGGTGGAGCCAAAGAGATGACTCAGCAGGGAAGAGCGAGTGAGCACTGCTCCTGCAGAGGACCCAAGTTTGACGCCAAGCACCTGCATCAGGTGTTTTACAATCTCCAGGGAAACGGATGCTCTCGGGGCCTCCACAGGCATCTCCACTCACCAGTGCACAACCTGGCCCCTCCCCCACACATATGTCAGACACAATGAGTGTGCCCCACTCCAAAGGGCAGGCTCACTGGTCCAAAACTGAGTCTAGACCCAGCTCAACCTGGACCGTAGGAAGATGCCTGGTGGTTATGTCTGGTGGTTAGATGAAAGTCAGCATTTCTCAGAAACTTGTGAAACTGGTTCCCATCTGCCAAAAGCAGTCATTCCCTTCACTTCTGACAACTTCTTCAACCGAGGTACACCTGTGGTGCCTATCAGCATACCAAAGTCCATGCTGTCTTTCAGGATCCCTCCTTTCCCACTCAGATATACTTGTTATATATTTCAAAGCCCCCAACTTCTCCCCTCTGGTTCACAAGCTTCATTTTTCCACAGATACCCACTATCCTTATAAGACAGCCCACACCCCCCTCGCTTCTCTCTGCTTTGCTGGAGAGAAGCCTTGGAAGCCTGGAATAAACTTTTTCTCTTCTACCCATGGAGTGACCATTTCAGTTTCTTTACTTTGCTCCTCCCATACAATAGACATATATTCTTTCTTAATTTTCAAAGGAAGAGAAGTAAACATAAATATCTATCATCCAGAAGAATTCGCAGTAAATTTCTTAACATACAAACTTTTTGATAGTCTTTTAATTGCAAGTGAAAGGATCCCAGTTGTACTATCCTAAGGGGGAAAAATATCTTAATTCATCCGATGAAAAGAGTTTCTCATGGAACATTAGCAAAGAAAAGCAAGACTTGAGGACCGATTGCAATGGAGGGGATTGGGACCCCTTAGAGTCTGCCTTCTGTCCCTTTCCTGTGATATCTGCTTTATTCCCGTCCCTTGGAAGGTTCCAAGGCCTTTCAGTCCATGGCTGTAAAGACTGGGTAGCGGCCTATGAGTTTCTTAGTGCAAGTCCTGCTGTCTGCAAGGGGCTGGTCTGTCTTCACCTGCGGTGATGCAATATTCTGAAAACATCTCTTGCGTTTTAAGAGACTGGGACTTCTGCTGGGCCTCACAGCCAGAGTTAATAATGCACCCAAAAGTCACTTAAGACAACTGCTAGCCTATTGTGTATGCAGCCTGTTTGTTTAACCTGCCTTAAAGAGAACAATGCAACAACCAACCTTCCTAGCCTTGGCTTTCCCATGTAATCAGCCTTTACAAGATAAGCTAACGTAGAGTGGCCTCTTAGGTTCTGTGCTCATCCATGCCCCCGGCCCAGATAATACATGTGTAACATTTGCCGAAAGCAACCAGTACAGAAGCTGAAAGCAATTTCCTAAAATCTGCCATAACTGTTGAATGTTGTGGAAATTCCTTCTCATGACGAAAGCATGTGTGCCCCCTCCGCCTTTTTTTCTACTGGATTTGGTTCCTGTTCCCAGCACACACAGAAGACTGGCAGGTCGCTATCCTTACTGTGGGTTTATCCCCAAATAAATAAATCTTTGTTATCCTCCATTCCAGGCTGTTGTGGAACTCTTTGATACTATTACAGTCGAAAGCAACCGTTAATAGATAACTGGTTAATTAACAATTAATTGATAAATATGATAGATAATATTTTCCACTAGAAACCCCTCTGTGACTTTATCATACTAGCTTCTCTGTAAGCTGTGCAATTCTCCGTGTGCATTTTTCTTCCAAAACCCCCATCAATCATGTAGTGAACGCTCACTTACACATCTTTCTCCTTTACTATACGCTGCACAAGGGTACAGAAATGTGCTATTGGGCTAGCTACCTTTGCTGATGGTGGCCAAATCCTTGACAGGACAACTTAGAAAGGGTAAGGATTTGCTTTTTCCTCACAATTTCAAGTCTCGTCCACGGTTGCTTGGCCCCATAACCTTGGGCACAACAACATGGGGGCAACAGCCTTCACCTCCTAGAAGTCAGGGAATAGAGAGAATAAAAGAGACACAGATACAACCTTCAAAGGTATGCCCCAGGGACCCACTTCTACCAGCTAGGCCCCACCTCCCCAAGTTTTCAACACCTCCCAAAGTAACACCACCATCTGGAGAGCAAACATATTCAAACCCCAATAGCCATGTTAGCCAGGTATCACCGTGCCTGGTAAAATGCCTCTGGTCTAATTAATAGCCAGCATTTGGGGGAAGAATGGGTTGCTTGCCAGTTGACTTTAATATGCAGCTCAGCTAAACAGCCACGGAGCCAAGCAGGGTGGAAAAGATGGAGATGACTCATCGTTGTATATGTCTCATTTCCTGTCCATCCCAGAGACCAGTGTTTCTCCGATGGTCTAGCCCCCAGATGACTGTGTCCCCAAGGGCTGTCTCCAAGCTCTGATGGGCCGGCGTTGTTCCGACTTGTCTACACGGCGGTTTTAAAGAGATATTGATGCTGAGCCAGAGTGGATGGTGGAAAAAGAAGCGCATATTAGCTAGTTCAAAAGATCTCTCAAGCTTTGATTTTTCTCTGGCAGATTTGTGGGATGAACTCTAAGCACTCATAGGTAATTTTTAAATCAAATTATGCTTTTGCATCATGGCAACTACTTGGTAAATATGATTTGCTAATATCAGCCGCAATATCAGGAGGACAAGCTACAGACCTTAGATCGTCACATGAAACACAAGTTGCCACACATTGTTAAAATCAGGCGGCCTGCACCTGTCCAAACAGGCTGGCTTCCTGTATTATCGATGCCCCAGCTGCTCCCTCTTGCCAAATTCATCTATTCTGGGCTCTTCTTTGTCATAGCTTTATTGTGCCCTGCTTAGGAGACTTATGTCCAAATAACATTTAAGGGGGGGGGGTGCGCTGGGAATGTCGCTCAGTTAATACAGGTCTTGTCTAGTGGGCAGAAAGCCCTAGTTTTGGCCTCAGTACCACATAAGCCAGCCATGGTTATGGATGCCTATAATCTCAGATTTCAGAAGACAGAAAAAGGAAAATTAGGGGTTCAGGGTCAACCCTATCTCAAAAAGGAAAGAGGAAAGGAAGAAGGGGGAGGGAGGAAGGGCAGGCTGGAATTTTGCTCATAGCATCAATGATGTGAGTTGTAACTTGTCAGGGACTCATCTGTCACTAGAAACCAGCTCTTTTTTTTCTTTCTTTTTTTAAAAATAATTTATTTATTTTTATTTTACATACATTGATGTTTTGCCTGTGTGTATGTCTGTGTGAGGGCATCGGATCCCCTGGAACAGGAGTTATAGACAGTTGTGAGCTGCATGTGGGTGCTAGGAACTGAACTTAGGCCTCTGGAAAAGCAGCAGGTCTCTTAAACACTGAATCATCTCTCCGGTCCTCAGAATCCAGCCTTTTTCCCCTCAGCATCTCTGGTTCCATTTTGAAGTGTCCCCTTGAGGTCATAGGATGGCAGCAGCCATATTCCTTCCATCTTCTCAGCTTACAGTTCAGCAGACAGAAAGAGATGAAGCCTAGAGCCTACCTGTCCTTGCAGCAAATGCACACAGCTAAATCAGTCATGCCCCTGTAATGCAAGCAAGTAAGTCATGGAACACTAATAGAGAAACATATAAAGGAGACATAAGGGATGAGTCAGTCGCTGTGGGAGCCTCCTGCCCCACCTGACTGCCCGCTGTGTTCTGAACCTACCTGATGATGGGAGAGAATTTACTCCCAAAGGTTGTGGTTGTTCTCTGAGTTCCACTTGGGCACGGTGGCTCTGGCACACACCCACTCACTCATCCCACCTTCCCACACATACACAAACACAAGAAAAACAAGTAAATTTAAATATAATTTAAAACTAAAAAAAGAAAGACCTCTCGGGAGGCAGAGGCAGGTGGATATCTGTGAGTTTGAGGCCAGCCTGGTCTAGAAGAGCTAGTTCCAGGACAGGAACCAAAAGCTACGGAGAAACCCTGTCTCGAAAATAAAAAAAAAAAAGAAAGAAAGACCTGAAATAAACATACAAAATTAATGTGTGGGGTCAGGAGGGATGACACGGTCAGTAAAAGCATTTGCAGCTCAATTGCAAGGACCTGAGCTCTGATTCCCAGAGTCCACAGGAATGCCGGATGTGAGGGCACACGCCTATAACTCCAGTACTTAGAGGGAGACAGGCGGAACCCTGGGATAAGGTGGCTAACCTAGTCAAATCAGTGCGCTCGCTCGGAGTTCAAGGAGAGACCCTGTCTCAGTAAACAAGGTGGAGAACAACAGAGACCCGACATTGCCCTCTGGACTCCACATGTTAACATGCCCACACACTTAGATGGGCTCATACACCTCTTAATACATGCACACACATGCAGACATCCCCCGCCCCAACATATCCATGCAGACAGAGAACACTCATACGAAGAGAATTTGTGTGGGCCTCATAGTGTGCAGATTGGGAGCTGAACTACACAGTAAGGCCCCCATCTTAAAGACACAAGTCTTATCACTCGGGGTCTTATTCTTAGCATTAGCATAACTACAAACACCCACTCTCAGACACAAGCTTTGAACCGGAAATGTTTCTCCACATGCTAGAATCCTGTTCTAGAAACAAACTAGGGCAGCTTCCACAATGTTGCAAGTGTCTTCCTGGACCAGTGCCAGCGTTGGGGGACGGAGCTTCAAACTGCGGGGAGGATGAAAAGACAGAAGTCCAGGAAAAAGAACCGGGCAGTTACCCTGCTCACTCCTGACTCAGCGCTGCTGGAACAGGCTTTGGCTTGATGGGAAGTGTTATCCATTTTCTTGTTTTTCGTGCTCCAATCTGCGGCTCCAGAAGCACGCACAAATTTGCATAGTATTTGCAAATATTGTTCAGGAGCCTAGTGAGGAACATTTGGCACCACAGAAAACCCAACAGTTCTTATTACTCTTAAATTGTGACAAGATGGGTCTAGAGTTCACTCTTAGGAACCCATGATGTTGCCCTACATGAACATGAACAAACACATGAATATTAGGATGATAACTGTGAATAGCCCTATTTTTATTAAAGACTTTAATAAAATTTAATAAAATATTTACAAAATTAAGTCAGTTTTATTTATATAATTTGGCTTTAAAATTGATATTCAGTTATCACAATTAAAATTTTAGGTTTTATTTTGATATACTTGAATACTTTAGAAGACAACTTATGGAACAATCTATGTAAATAATTTTGATTTGTAAATGTTAATTTAATCAGTTAATTTACAGAGCTGGAGACTGAACCCAAGACCTCACTGAATGGTATGCAAATTTTTAAACTACATTCCTGGCCCTCGCTTTTTTTTTTTTTTTACTTTAACTTACAATTACATTTTAAATAATACATTCAAATTTTATATCCTATGAATACAATAGTGTTTCATTTAAATTTTTTATTACTTTTGTTGTTTATATCTGTGTGTTTGGATACTGTCAAAGTGCAACTGGGGTGGGGGTTGTTTTTCTTTTTCCACTATGTGGGTCCTGAGGATTAAGCTCGTCATTAAGCTGGATCCAAGTGTCTTTAGCCACCGAAGCATCTCACTGGCCCCAAGCACATTTTATTTTTAATCCTACAGGCCAAATCTGACCATCCATTTCTTTTTCCTGTGTGAAATGGGCCATCGCTCATTCATTTGTATGTGGTCTGTAGGTGTTTTAAGTCACAAGGGTAGAGCTGCAGAACTCTCATGGGCTGCAAAGTGCTCTCAAAAACATCGGTTTTACTATCGGGTAACATGCAGAAAAGATCGGCCAACTCATACTTCCTAGATAGTTACTGCCAATAGAGCACTAATTATGTAAATATGTTTGGTGTACCAGCATAACTTTGTTGAAAGGATACAAGAAAAACAGATTTTATGGGCTCTGCACATAACATTGTATAATTTATGTTTTTGCCCGTCCAGACATCGCCGACTTCTCAACAGAACACCCAGACATGTGCGGTGATAATTAAATTTCATCATCTTTAATAGTCTGCCAACTTCCAGTCTTGTAGAAGTCAGAATTTCCACATATCTTTCTAGTTTGCATTTGGGGAAGAGCATTTTCCAATTCGCAGCAGCAGGTTTTGTTTGCTCTTGTCGCAGACTCTGCAAACACAGGGAAGGCCTGCCAGAGGGTGCTCAGAAGTACACCGAGTTCCGCCGGCCGAGGGGCTGGGCATGGCTGCTGCTGCTTGGCATGGCTGCTGCTGCTTGGGAAGATGCCCCCTGTGCATGGACGGTCATTTGAGGGGCGAACTCAGAACCAGAGCAGTAACACACGTCGGTCTGGTCCAGATTTGCTAGCCAGTGGCACATTCGGGCAGATAACACGCCTTCCCTCTCTCCCTGTAACTAAGTAGCACCTACAAGAGCCTCTAGAGAAGGTGGGGGGCTCTAACTCCAGATGAGGTCTTTTAGCGGTGGCAGCAGAGTCTTGAGAAGTTTCCAGCAGTGTGGTCTCAGCTATTTATCTTGTTTGAATGAAGTATTGTTTATCCGACGTTCCAGTGCAAGTAGGTGTCCTGTGTTTTGTCTACGAACACTCGTTCCAGATGAACTAGTCATGTCAAAATGAGCCTTACCTCTATTGATGCTACAGTCTGAAAAATCAGGCATCCTCCCTGTTCCCAACCCCACCATTATAGATAACCTCTGCCCTGCACTCATCAGTCTGGGCTAGGAGTGAAGTCTGAGCAATGTTCCTCCATGGAGCACCACTGATACCTGGGGCTAGCTGATTCCAAACACATCCCACAGCAGCTGATATTCAGGTCTATCGTGTTCTTAGCAAGACGGGGCTTCTAATGTTGCTATCAGCTGCACATTCGATCTGGTAGGCTGTAGAGGAACTGGAGGCTGAGACCGAGAAGGCTGACAAATGAGGAAATAACAACCATCAAAGCTGACTAGCACTTTCTCTATGCCAAGTTCTTTCCTAAGTACCTTCTGTGTTTTAACGCATGCCTGCGGAGCAACTTCATGGTACCCCTCTTGGGGTCCAACGGTTTCCGTATACCAGTGCAGGGGTTACAGGCCCATATGGCCGTGCTTAGCTTTTGCACGGATGCTAGGGACTTGAACTCAGGGCCTTCTGCGTTGACAGCAAGTGCTCTTACCCACGGAACCACTTACTCGGCCTCTCCCACCTTAAAAGTTTTTTTTTTTTTACTGTGGTTTAGTGATTCATAAATCAAACTTTGCTTTAAAATGAAAACTTCTAGTTGCCTTAGAAGAGAATTTACCTTGCATTTGCAGTGAAGTCATATAGCACCAAGCCCATCACACCAGCAACACCACGTGATTGACAGTTATGTGCCCAGTGCCACCTGGGTTCTACAGCTCATGCTGATATGCTCTCTGCCCCCCACATCCTCCGCATGCTCGCCAGCCTAGCTCTTACACTTGAATCTCTGTATTTTGTATTAGGGAAAAGAAATGAGTTTTCAAAATATAATCAAAATGTTTCCTTATTCTTCGCCAATCTGAGATTTTTGGCCCTTCAGCCTGCGGACCCCTCTGGTTTGAGCATCCTTGAGCCTATTAATAAACATCCAGGGAAATAGTTCCATCTTTGTTAGATAAAACATTTGTGTTGACACTATTAACGTCCCTGAAAGTATGGACAATCAGAACGTAAACACAGTCTTGCAATTACGGCGTCAGAATGCCAGATGACCTTTTTAAATTTCCAACTATGAAAATGTCACTGTTATATTTCTCTTTTCATTTGTGACTAAGAATGATGTCACTGCCACAATCTCTTTGTCTTCTGATGACCAACTACCTTATAAATAGCACAACTACAAGTATTTGAATTTACAGAGACTGTGGACCTATTTCAAGGGAGGTGATTTCTCATTAAGGGACAGTGGAGATGACAGCCAGAGAGGTAATTGCCTTGACGTGACTCAGACAGTTACACCCCAGATCCTATTAGATTGAAAAGCATCTAAGATGACTCCTGATTATTAACTTGAGAAAAGATTGGCCATTCGTTCCTTCGTTTAGCTCACTGTAAAGTAGCTAACAGACTGTGGAATTCTTTTTTTTTTTTTTTTTTTTGGTTTTTCGAGACAGAGTTTCTCTGTGGTTTTGGAGCCTGTCCTGGAACTAGCTCTTGTAGACCAGGCTGGTCTCGAACTCACAGAGATCCGCCTGCCTCTGCCTCCCAAGTGCTGGGATTAAAGGCGTGCGCCATCACCACCTGGCTCAGGCTGTGGAATTCTTATGATGAAAAGACAAGGCACCTGGGCCCTGGCTAGTGAGAATAAGTAATGAGATTCTCACGAAGTGTTTGAGGAAGGGGCTATGGAACAGCACAGAAAGGGAAGAAGCTGGTAGATTCTGGATGGGTCTTAAATGGTGGCTTAGACTCTAGATGATGCTGTTCTAGCCGCCAACCATGACCTACCAACAATGCAAGTTTGTTTCTGTAGGCGGGGCCCCCATCCAGCATGTTGTACCCGTACCATGTAACACATATGTCCTCCGAAGCCTGAACACAGAGTGACTTTTTGAGCAGTAGTGGTATTTATATGTTTTAGGCATGCGTGTGGAGGTCAGAGGACAACCTTTGAGAGTGGTTCAATTTCAAGTCATATATGGTGGTTTGAATGAGAATGGTCCTATGAGCTCATGTATTTGAATGCCTGGGTAATAGCTGGTAGAACTATTTGGGAAAGAACAGGAGGTGTGGCCTTGTTGAAAGAGGTGTGTTATGGGGATAGGCTTAGGTTTCCAAAGGCCACATCATTGCTGGCTCTCTGTGTCTTGTTTGTGGATGGAGACGGAAGCTCCCATCCCACTGCTCCAGGCCCGCCTGCCTCCGTGCTCCTCACTATAAAGGTCATGTACTGCCGGGCGGTGGTGGTGCACGCCTTTAATCCCAGCACTTGGGAGGCAGAGGCAGGCGGATCTCTGTGAGTTCGAGACCAGCCTGGTCTACAAGAGTTAGTTCCAGGACAGGCTCCAAAACCACAGAGAAACCCTGTCTCGAAAAAAACCAAAAAAAACAAAAACAAAAACAAAAACAAAAACAAACAAACAAAAAAAACAAATAAAGGTCATGTACTCTAACCTTATGGAACTATAAACCTCGGATTAAAAGCTCTCGTCTATAAACTGACGTGGTCATGGTGTTTTGTCACAGCAATAAAAAGGTAACTAAGGCAGGTCATCAGGTTTGTACAGCAAGAGCTTTCCCATCGACTCTTCTCACCAACCCATAATGTTCTTTTTGAGACATTTCTGCACTGAAGGAAACTGTTTCATGTAGGCAACTTCTGCGCCAAATACTGCGGTTGTGCTGGAATCCTTGGCTATCATCAGGGAAGAGAATTCACACCGACTCCAGCATGAATGGCTACTTTCCTTCCCATGCCCCCTCGATTTTCCCTGTCCTTCTAGCCTACGATTTCTAAAGCAGGGTTTCATTCTATAACCCACACTAGGTTCGTACTCACTGTTGTCCTGACCCAGCCCCTGGGTGCTGGATTATAGGAGTATGCCACCAGGCCCAAATATTTGCCTGTCTTTGTGAATATCCGGACATCAAAGCCAAACACATATAGATCTTCTCAGCTCGACACTAAATTTGTAGGTGGCCAAAAATATTATTTTTGCTAAATTTAGAAACTATTACCCTACTTTGGAACAAAGTTAATGTTGCAAACTTAAGAGGGGAAGAAAGGCCAATTAGTAACTGAGTTTGTTTGGATTAAGGAGCGCTGTAGTGATGAAGTCATCCCGTCTGAGGCCGGAGGCATGCCGGCTGATACTCCAGTTGGCATTTTAACAAAGATCCGGATCTGGACCTTCAAGTTGACATTAAAATTTCTTTTCATTGCCACATCTTGACACTCTAGGAGAAGAACTGGGGCATTCGTGACCAAGAAAATTCCAACTTCATCCAGCTGGGCTGCAAGGTGAAGCCAGTTACACCTTTTCCTTGGGTCAGAAGCAAACCCCAATTCCTGCGGTGAAACTCCAAGGGAAAACACTTTCTCCCACATACTCAGCCATTGCCAGAAGGAAGCCTCCAGAAAGGCTTGCTTCACAGAGTTCTGAAGCAGCTGTAGAAGATACTCAGGAAAAGCATATCAGGGGTGGGGCCGGCAAACACACAGCTGGACACCATTATGCCATTTCTAGTGCTGACTGCTTGCTACTGGAAGAGTCTGCACCTCTGTGACAACCAAAGTGAAAGCCGTGCCTTTCAAAGGCCCGAATACAGCTGTTCTTAGAAAATTACTGTTGTTTGGGGGGCTAGCCATGATGTTTACATTACTCTGAACCTGGTAATGTCCCTCCAGGGAGGCAAGGGAATTTTATGTTTCCCAGAGGAGAATTAAAGAGTCCAAGAGACGGCTCCAAATGGAAAATAAAAGCCCTGGAAATGCAGGCCTGACAGAACGATATGGAAAGTGTGCACAGAACCTAACTGGGGGCCACATCAGTGAGAGGACATACATGGCCCCTTGAGGAGGAAGACTAGGCTTTTTGTTTCTGTTGGGCAGTATCTCACATAGTCTGAACTGACTTGGAACTGCACCTGTAGCTAAGGATGACCTTGACCTTCTGATTCTCCTAGCTCCCAAGGGCTGGCATCACCAGTGTACCCCATGCACCATCACACCCAGAGCTTCACGTGTTTTTTTTGGTTTTTTGTTTTTTTGTTTTTTTTGGTTTTTTCGAGACAGGGTTTCTCAGTGGTTTTGGAGCCTGTCCTGGAACTAGCTCTTGTAGACCAGGCTGGTCTCAAACTCACAGAGATCCGTCTGCCTCTGCCTCCCGAGTGCTGGGATTAAAGGCGTGCACCACCACCGCCCGGCTGAGCTTCACGTATGTTGTGCAAGCATTCTTCCAGCGGTGTGGACTGTTTCTTTATACTGTGTGAATATATGTCATTGTGATTGGTTTGATAAGGAAGATGACCGGACTATAGCTAGGCAGGGTAGGCTTAGCTGGGAGAACCAGATTAAGAATTTGGGGATGGGCAGGGTGGTGGAGGCAGAGGCAGGCGGATCTCTGTGAGTTCGAGACCAGGTTGGTCTACAAGAACCAGTTCCAGGGATGAAGAAAGGGAGTCACAAGAGTCTTGAGCCAGACACGGAAGAAGCAACATGAGTTCATAAGTGAGGTAAATGAGCCGAAGGGCACATAGATTAATAAAAATGGGCTAATTTAAGCTATAAGAGTTAGTTAAAAACAAGTCTAAGTTAATCGGCTGAGCATTTATAATTATTAATAATCCTCTGTGTGGTTATTTGGAAATTGATTGTCAGAAAAGGGTTCTTAGAGCTTGGGGTTTTAGTCTGAGGCAGGATTTCTTGTGTCTACCAGACCCTTGTGATTCTTTATTACGTCCCAGAGCTTCTGCAGATTGTCTCCATGCTAATGAGCACAAAGAACGAATGCAAACTGATGCATACAGGAAGATGTGATTTGGGATCTGCATCCATGCTGACTGGAAGTAGATGGTTTCAGTGTTCAGCGTTGAGACAAACAGTCCACTCTTTTGTCATTCAGACTTCAACTCTTTGTGAAGTCACTTTGGGCTGGTCTACCTGCTAGTCTTTTTCTCTTCATTTCTCACATGGAAGGTGGAGCTCTGTTAATGTTCCTGGCTTCTCTTGCAGCTAGATGGCCAAACACTGTAATTCTCATCAATATATTTGCTACAATTTAGACCTGTTCTGTCCCCAAGGCCTATGGGATAAAGGACTAGCCCCCAATTTGGCAATAATAGAGACCCAGAGAGGGGGAGCCATAAATTCATTGGGAGCCATAGGCTTGGAGAGTGGAGGCCATATAGGTCCTTCCTCTTTGCTTCCCAGCCACCTGAGGTGAGCAGCCTCGCACGACCATCTGCTGTTTCCAGCTACAATATGCTGTTGCAGCACAGACCCCAAGGCAAGGCATCACTTGATCATGGGCTCATTCCTCTAAAGCTACCAAATAAATAAACCTTGCCTCTACTTAAGTCTATTTGTTTAACTGTATTTGTTACAGTAACAGAAAGCCAGCTTTTCTGTGGCCATGAGGTCTGTGACAGACAACATCACTGCCTCCTCTTTCTCTCCATGAATGTGTAAGAACTGGGACAGCCATTTGCAACCATGTTTAGCCTAGAGCTAAGGAGGAAGCCGTAAAATAGGAAGGTAACAGTTATCTGTCAGTTCTGCGGGGTTGCTGAACAACATATGGTCTTACTGCTAGCAGACACGTGAATAAACGTCTTTATTTCTTGAGACACTTTCAGAGGGTGTCAGTGACCACCACTAGAGATTTTATAGCCACCGCTTCAGGTAGGAGCAGAGCTGGGAAAGCTATCTGTAGTTGTTACTTTTCACTGCTCTGACAAAATACTGAAGTAAATAAAACATAACCCCTCTCAAAATAAACCCTCAAAGGGTATATTTTGGCTCACAGTTTGAGGTACTCAACAATGTAATACAGACCCCCCCCCTTTGCTTTGGCTAGTGGAGGAGTTACTATCGGCACATAGTCAAGTCTTCAGCATTCAAACTTCATTTGTGGGTTTCCCTATCTTGCAAAAAATTG
The DNA here is from genome assembly GCF_950005125.1 of Chionomys nivalis. Taxonomy (NCBI): domain Eukaryota; kingdom Metazoa; phylum Chordata; class Mammalia; order Rodentia; family Cricetidae; genus Chionomys; species Chionomys nivalis. The sequence continues at coordinate 13,977,954 of NC_080101.1, read as the reverse complement.
TAATTCATAAGTCGATGCTCAGGCTTTTTGTTTGTTCATGACATGCAGAGTGATAAAACGATTGATATACCCAACAGACACATTCTTAGATGATGTGGGACAGAGTGACTTGCTTGGCATTATTTCAGATCTGGCATTAACAAATGTTCTTTTCATAGCCAATGTCATGTTCTTGCATTTTTTTGTGCTTGTTGATTTCACAATTTACAACAGTCCCCAAGGGAAGTGCTGAAGTGCTGGCTAATGTTCTTGCAAGAAAGTCAAGGGGTTACTCGCCTTTGCTGGGAGAACTTCCCTTGAATATTTCTTCTAAAGCAAATCTGCCAGTATCAAAGTCATCAGTTTGTTTCGCTTGAAAAGCCTTTGTCTTCCTTTTATTTTGAACAGTTTTGCTGGATAAGAGGTTGTTGGTTAATAGTTATGTTTTACTTTACAGTTAAGACAATGTCTCATTCTGTAGCCAAGGCCAGAAATTCACCATGTAGCTTAAGTTAGTCTAAAAGCTGACAATAGTCTTGCCCTGCTTCCTGGATACAAAGATCAGAATTGTGAGCCATCATACCTGGCTAATCCCCTCCCCCGAGACAGGGTTTCTTTGTAGCTTTGGAGCATGTCCTGGAACTCACTCTGTAAACCAAGCTGGCCTCAAAGACATCTGCCTGCCTCTGCCTCCTAAGTGCTGGGATTAAAGGTGTGCACCACGATTGCCCAGCTCTGGCATTTGTTAAAAAAAAAAAAAAAAAATGTTGTGTAGTTTTCAAAACAGGGTTTCCTGTGCAGACCAGGCTGGCCTTGAATTTACAGGGAAGGCCTCTGCCTTCCAAGTGCTGGGATTAAAGGTGTGAGCCACCACTGCCCCGTTATTTTGTTTTTATTTTTTATTTTTATTTTTATTTTTGGTTTTTCGAGACAGGGTTTCTCTGTAGCTTTGGAGCCTGTCCTGGAACTCCCTTTGTAGACCAGGCTGGCCTCGAACTCACAGAGATCCGCCTGCCTCTGCCTCCCGGGTGCTGGGATTAAAGGCGTGCGCCACCACCGCCCGGCATTTTGTTGTTTTTAATTCTACTCTCTTGGGTGTGGGTGATGTGCTCGCATCCATGTACCTGGTGCTCATGGAGGCCAGAGGATCCGATCCTCTGAAACTGGAGTCAGAGATGGTGGGAACTGGCATGTGGGTGCAGGGGATCGAACTCAGTGTTTTTAACCACTGAGACATCTCTCCGGCCCCATACCAGGCTTCCTTTACATTTTTAATGTTATCCCACATACTCCACTGCTTTTATGATTTCCTTATAAGCAATGTTTTTGCTTTTCTCCCCAGCTGCTTAAAGATGTCCCCCGATGATGTGGAAGCTTCCTATATTCACGGTTCTCTCCGTTTTTTGTTTTCTCTGTTCAATTTATCTAATCTCTATTATTTTTTGCCAGTTCAAATACTGTTGGACACCTCTAGTGAGCTTTGTTTCCATCGTTTTTGAACTCACATTCCATGGTTCCCTGCAATAATTTCCTGATGGTGTATTCGATGTAACATCAGATGTTTAACTACTTCTTTGAACATGTACATTGGCTACTGTGTTTCCCCAATAAATCTGACATAAAGATTGTTTATTATTAGCAATTATGTATATGCATGAGTAACGGTACATGAGTGTTGTGCCTGTGGAGGCCAAAAGAGGGCGCTGGATCTCCGTGAGCTGGAGTACAGGCTGTTGTGAGTGGACTGCTGTGAGCACTGGGATCTGCACCTGGGTGCTCTACCCAAGTAGTACCTACTCTTAAATGCTAAGACCGCCCCCAAATGCACAATTTCTATCGCCTCGCCTTCCTTCCTGTATTGGTAATACTTCCATGTTTCCCTACATGGCAGCCATTTTGGTTAAAACCTGTTCATCCCAGAAAACAGTGTAGTGATCTTGGTTACTGGTCCCATTCTCTAGAACTTGCTTGTTTATTCATTTAAATGGAGTTCATTTTCCCTGTACCAAGCTCAGTCTCATTTGTCCTTCGGACAGTCTATCAGGAATCAGTGGTTTTGATAAGGCTTACTTCCTCTCTTCCCGCCAGTCAGCTGCTAAGTCATACTGCTGTCAGATGACTGCTTGCAGTTCTTAACTGCGCTCTGGGGGCATAAATTGCACCACAGCCTGTCTGATGCAGTTCTGGTATCTCCAACTGAATGGATTCATAGTGTTCTGGTCTGTTGTCCAATGAATGTTAAACAAGTCCTCTATGACCAAGAGCTGCCTGCAGCCCAGAAGGCTTTTTTACAGAGCTTTTTACAGAGATTCAGAATGATTTTTATGGCTGGCTTTTGTTTTTAGATTTTGTTGTTCGTTTTTCTCTGATCTCAGAGCAGACACACTGGAGATGCAAGGGGCACCAGTAGCAGGCTTCTCTGAGTGATGTTTTAGTCCAGGCCCCTGGTTGGTGGAAAAGGCTATACACAAATGCATCAAAAAAGGAATTTGTTTAGGACCATCATGATAGGAATCACCCGAGGATCAAACCAATGGGAATGTGTAAGTTGCAATTTGGATGTGGGGAAGTTGTAAGATGGAAAATTACTAACATCCAGGGAAAATAAAATAGTTGAGGGCAAGGTCATACCAACAGTGGGGAGTAGGAATTTAACTAAATATTGAGAGCATTTCCATCAATCTGGGATCCTGATTGAGAATTGTTCTCAAGACTGAAATCCAAGAATGCCTATTAAAAAAAAGTTGAGGCTGGGCAAGGCTCACACCTGGACCTCAGCACCAGGGAGGCAGGTGGAAAAGGGCAAACGCCAGGCCAGCCTGGGTTATACAGGAAAGCCATGGCTTTTGGTTGCTGGAAGAAGGAAAGCAGAACAGGGAAAAGAAATCATTCAGAGCAGACTGGCTCTGTAGTGGAGACTCGAGTCTGTAGCGGCGAACAGTTAGGGTCTTTTGGAGTTGACTTTATTAATATAAAACCACAACACAAGCTAATGTAGAAGTGACCAGAACCCAGAGAAACCACACCCCAAGAAAGTCCATTTCATGAGTAGGGTCTAGGCCAAACAATGCTGATACTTCCACTGTGCTTGGGCTCCAACCTCAGCAACAGAAAAGATGAGTAGTCTGAGGGCTGTGGTGGGCTAAGGATGGCAGACTGTGGCCTTTCTTACCATTTTTTCTTTCTTTTTTTTTTTGGTTTTTCGAGACAGGGTTTCTCTGTAGCTTTGGTGCCCGTCCCGGAACTAGCTCTTGTAGACCAGGCTGGCCTCGAACTCACAGAGATCCGCCTGCCTCTGCCTCCCGAGTGCTGGGATTAAAGGTGTGCGCCACCACCAACCATTTTCTAGATGTTCTGAAAAAGTGTTGTTTTGCTGATTGCCCTAAAGACCATTTCCAGAAATCTTGTGGATTTCGTTTTTGTTTGGTAAGGAATTTAACACGTGCCGGATTCTGATGCCTTCCGGCTTAAACAAAGCCTGAATAAGGAACATCCATGATTGTGTTTGGACCAATTCCCCCAAATCTTCACTTCATCATCCATCTGTCCATCTAACTGGTTCTGTCTCTTGTGAGAATCATATTAAAGCTGTAGCTCACAGTAATCAGAGACAGGGCCTTTAAGAATTTAATATAAGTCAGGCTATATGGATGAGCCTGAAATCAGTGTCCTTGGAAGAAGATACCAGAACCCAGTCAGTCGCATAGAAAACCATCTTACAGGGTAACCATCTAAAGTAAACAGGAGACCTCAGAAGAAATTAAACCCAACAACTTGATCTCAGATTTCTAGTCTCAATAACATTTTGCTTTTGCTGGGGACAGAACCCAGGGTCTTGAGCTGCATCCCAGCCTCCTGTTCATCATTTGAGTCACATAGTTTGTAATACTGTTATGACAGCCCTAGCAAACAATGTGCAGAATATTCTGACATCCTTGGGAGTGTCCATGTCTGGAAAACCTATGTATCTGGGAAACACCATGCAAGAAAAATCTATAGAAGCCAGAGCCAACAGTTCTACAGAGGACTTGGATCTGGAATATGTATACACTTGTTTACCATATTCCCAAAGTTAAGAGTAGGCATTTTTATTATTTTTACTCCATGTGCACTGGTGTTTTTTTTTTTTTTTTTTCCGAGACAGGGTTTCTCTGTGGCTTTGGAGCCTGTCCTGGAACTAGCTCTGTAGACCAGGCTGGTCTCGAACTCACAGAGATCCGTCTGCCTCTGCCTCCTGAGTGCTGGGATTAAAGGCGTGCGCCACCATCGCCCGGCATTCATTGGTGTTTTGCCTGCATGTATGTCTCTATGAAGATGGTGGATGCCCTGGAACTAGAGTAACAGACAGGTGTGTGCATAAGGCCCTACAGTGATTACCAGCACAGCTAAGGAACTGCAGTGAGATACTGAATACATGGGGTTTATGGTATTATATGTACATGTATCTAAGAAGCTAAGTAACAAATTTAATTATGCTTCTTACTATAGCTTCTTGGGATGCTAGTTAGAATGTAGAAATACATTTGGTTAGAGATCAACAGCTCACCAAATCAGGCTTACAGTTGCAAATATAAAGCTAATATACATAGAAATGTACCACTTCTGAATGTAGCTGAGTATAAAACGACTCAAGATAAATTTTACTTGAAAACAAGATTCTTTTGTTAATGAAATTCAATATACACACATATGGAAGTTTCATAGTAAATTTAGTCCACGGTATTTTGCGTTCTTCCTAAGAGTCTTTCTGATTTAAGCAACATACAGACTGGATTATAGCCTTTAGTTTGATATAGTAATTTCTTAAAATCCCACTAAAGTGTATCACAGAAACACATAAATCCTAAGAGTACAAAGATGTATTGTCAGAAGTAAATTCTTAGGCAAATGATACACAAGTGAAGATCCAAACCACTAATTAGTCAGACACTGGAAACCTCTCCTCATAAACTTGTAATACTCGTTTGCCAAGGAAATTCCAAGGTCTCATTTCTGAACCTGATGCAAATGCGTACTCAAGTTTTGTGTCATTTGTGTATGGCTTCCCCTGACTGGTTGGCATCCCATCTGTGACTCTTCCATGTAATATATAGTATTTATTTGTAGCAGCACAGTACAGTTCCATATGTAAATATCCTATCATCCCTGTATCTCTCTAAAGTGTTCCTCTGCCAACACTTACTCAACATCTGCTTTCTTATGGTTAAAGACAACCTCTATAAACAGATTAGAACTTGATACTTGCATTCTCCCATGATCAACAATTCTGCAATGACACAGATGCTGATTTAATCTCACAGGAGGCAGTTTCTTCCAGAAAGAACGATTAACACATTGTCACAGAATTTTAGTCATTTTTTTCCTGGCTAATTAGCCTGGTGGAGTTGGGAATTCTACACTGAAAGCCAATGGTTCAGAAATGCATTAGGTTCCACGAAACCACTAATCTTATCAGTTTAATCTAAAAAAGGACTACAAATTTCCATTGGTTTAAAGACAATAGAAAAAAAACCTGCATGATGTAGGAACGTCATGCAAAACCCCACCAAAACACAGAACAGCTTTAATATGTTTAGCCTTATCTAGCCCAGTTCCATCCAATCAGCAATCCAGTGCAGACTAAAGACTGGACCCAGCTTGACTGTGTCCTCTTACTCCATTATTGTTCTTCAAATAAGGGCATCTGAGTAACAATGAGTGCTTTCAAATGGTTTATTTCTAGGGCAGAAGTACATCATTGTTACAGGGCTATATAGCACAACTAGCTGGCTGGCAGCTACATCTATATGTATTCTAACAGAACACTAACCACTATCATCCAACTTTGGAACTTTAAAGGCAGAAATTTAAAGGTACTTGATATAGAGTCAGATGTCTCTGCGGCCACTTACACTATATCCTCCCAAGTCACACGCCTTTAACACCTACTATCCCAGCACCTAACTCAACTGCTGGCTGAAGTACAGTACCCCAAGTAATTCCACTCAACTACACCCACTGTGATTCACAAGTTGAAATCCAACCTCCCAAATTTCAGACGATGAGTGTATTCAGAGACAGATTTTATTGTGAGTGAAAGGACATTGTGTGGCTGGGCCTTAATTATGCCTGTCCTGTGGTTGTTTTACATCTCCACATGGAATCCAGGAGATACTTCTATCTCTGCCTCTTCTGCACCAAGACTACAGGTGTGTGTTGCTACACCCAGCTTGTTGGCCTTAGAAGAGATCACAACACAGACACAAATGGAGGGAAGACCACAGGAAGGGACACAAAGACCACAGAACCTACACAAAAAGAAAATTAGTACCAGGAAGAAAAAAAACTGTACAGGAATAGAAAGTGTCAAATTCTCATCAGAAGTTGAAAAAACAATTTGAATTTCTAGGTCCTACAACTGTGAGGGATGGGTTTTTTAAAGAGCAGGGTTTCCTTAAATTTTTATACCAAACTACACTGTCAGTTTAAATTTTTTTAGCCTTCAGCAAAATGCTCCTGGCACCCTGTTCACTATCCTCTTGGCTGTCCTAGAACTCACTCAGTAGCCCAAGCTGGCCTTGAACTCACAGAGATCTGCCCGTCTCTGCCTCCAGAGTGCTTGGTGGGTTAAAAGTGTGCACCATGACCGCCCTGCTCTGCTCAGTGTCTTTTACATTGGATTTGGTAGTTTTCAGAACTGTCCCCCAGCCCCAGCACTGCAGACCTTCACGATTGTGTTTGTTAGCAGTGCTTGGGAAAATGAAACGGCAGCACTTGCATGATGCATGCAGCAGACGGTACTGAAAGGCAGTAGGAGAACTGGAATGGATGGAAAAGTGAAGTGCGGACTCTCAGTCCTCTCACGCTCAAAAGTGGCATGGTTCCTGGTAGCAGCTCTGCTGTGTACGCATTTCACAGTCAAACTGATCAAAGCTTCACTTGGTTGTAGGGCTACCTTTCTTTTTAAAACAAATATGACCTCTTTGGCTGAAATACTTATGTAGTAACACTTAAGAAAACAAATCCTGTGGGCAAGCCAACAATGAGTAGTAGCATAACATTTCCATTTCCTAGAGAGCTTTGAGTAAAAGAGACGTAGTACTCCCGAACTGCAACAATACAGAAGTGAGCAGCAAAGGGCTTGCCTACAGAAAAGCAGTGCGGCCACAGTAACTGGTAACCTTTAACTCAAAGGGCGCAAGCTCACTAGGCCACACTGTCTCCAGCTGTATACAAAGGCCTGGAGGGAGGAAGGCTGTGAGCACTCTGATTTGTGTATGCAGTGGAGAACATCCCAACAAGGTGGTGTATTTTAAGATCAGAAAATTATACCTAAGGAGCAGACAATTCTATTAGAGTTGTTTAAGCACTTGCTCTCCAGCATGATGACTTGAGACGGACGGCCATGGGGAGTAAAGGAAATTATGACGTCGTTAGGATTACAGGTAAGACAAGGGGAACCCAAAGCACAGACGATAACACAGAAAAATTTTAAGAGAGTACAGATGCCATGACATTTATTAAAAGGCATGCTACAATGCTATACTTGTTAGGAAAGGAGACTGAGATTCCATGTAACAGGTATCAAATATACAAACCGAAGGAAAACGGAATCAATATTGTAGTGTACAGAAGCTTGAATTAACCATGCACTACACAGTTAGAAAATATGGTTTTTAATATTTTCTCCTCTTTGCATTTATAACATAATTCACTTAGACAATCACAGAATCCTTTTCTTCCAATACCACAAACTGTATTACAAATGAAATCTGGTACTGCTGCTTATCAAAATATACAAGACAATTGCTATTTTCTATAAAACCACTTTATATGTTAACTTGTTCCCAAAAACCGTTTTTTTTTTCCTTTTTGGCCTGGTTTAAAAAAATGTTGTTACAAATATTTACAGCATTTTCTTCTGTTAGATGAACATTCTTACAAACAGAAAAGGGGAATTTTATGAACAGACCATGTAAAACACTAGACAATATTAGAGGTTTTTAGCTGTGCTATTCCCCCCTCAAATACAGTACTGAAAATGACCATCCTTGCTGTCCACTTATTCTGTTCACAGTAAAATTCCCATTTTTCTCTAAGCAGTCTATTCATCAGGAGGAAATGGAAAGTCAAGGCCGCTCTGCGTGGTATCTTTCAGAAAAGAGCTCAGGGAAAATGCTTCACAGATCAGTTAAAACCAGAACAGGCAGTCTTTGGTCAGAGCAATGAGGTGAAATTTCAATGTAAAACTTGGTGTGGTCAACAATGTTTGTAATTATTAGTACTTCCTGGATACGGGATGTATTTTTAAAGATCTGGGTAACAAGGAGTGGTAAGAAAAAAAGAAAGACTAGAGTATGATATTCTTAATGACACCAAAAACAACTACGTAGAACACCTGTTCTTAGAACTACTATGAACATAACAAAACTCTGTTGGCAGCGTTAAGTGAAGTTTGTCATAAGCAGTTTTCGGGCATGACAGTTATCATCACCAAGGTCCCTGTTCTCTGGAGCATGTGCCTCAGCCTGAGACAGCTAAGGTGACCACCGTAAAGACGGAAAGCAGTTCTGCTCCGGCACCATACAATGCTCTGCTTTCTGTGCGGAAGCAGACATGCAGCTGAGCTTTTGTTTACTCGGGACTGTTTGCTTGGATGACTAGTTTGTGGGACAACATTCTCTTAAACTGTACAGTACACATTTCCTGAAAATCAAAATGCCAATGCTACCTTAGGCTCCAGTAGGAGAAAGGCCGACGAGACTACTGAAGAAGGCACGTAAACTTTGGCCCTGTTTTGTTTTCCACCTTTACACCCCCAATTAACGTTTCTGTAATTTTCTTTCTTTTTTAAAAACAATTCACAAGTACCTGTTAGGATTTGCTCTGAAAAAGACTGCAAACAGTCTTCTACTAAAACAACCCTTTAAAAAAACAGCCGAGTTATACTTCAAAGTTATGTACAATCTAAACTGGGTTTGTTTTAGCACAACAGTGAAGAGTCTGGCAGTTTTCTTCTCATTGCCAGTAGATCAAGACAAAGGAAAAGCTGAGAAAAATGCTCTCACCAGTCATGCTCTTGGTTTTAAAATAGCAGTACACACTGGCTTTCTAGGAGGTAATCTGGGGTTTACAAGTGGATTCACTGAGGCACAAAAGATCATTATTTCTGAGTTTGTTGTTTTCTGTCCAAGAATATTTAGTGAAACTAGACAAGAAACTGCATAATATATTCATTCAAATATAAATGCTCTGTGTGATGAAATGAAGACTTTAAAAATTGACACTTTATAGATTCCTAATAGCTATTTGTTGGTTTTATCTTGGGGGTAGATGGGGACACAGGCTCATGTAGCAAGGCTGGGTTTCAAACACAACATTCAGCCTCCTCCAGCTGTGTGCTACCATGCCTGGCTCATAAGGGCTAGTTCCTAACCTTCAACAGGCCCTTAATCACCACAGCAGGAAAGGACAAAGAAGGAATTTAAAAGATAGCAGCTATGACTCTAAAACATTCAGTTCAAACACTGCTACAAAAAATTGCATCTAGTATTTAGTCCCAAAGATCTCATGTCATTTTATGGGGATATGGAGTAATCCTGAAACTCTAGCAAATTGTCAATTAAGAGAATACATGATTTTGTCTATTCTCATATATCACAAAACACATTTTACCAATATATGAGTTATGCGAACCCCAAAGTAAAACATCTTGCTATATATAGCACTGTTTTAAAATGTGTACTGCTATTTCCTTAAGTCCTGAATTTATATATGCTTAGTTAGGATACCTTGAAAAGTGATATGACAACACTCCCCCGAAAAAGTAAATTAACTCAGCAAGGCAGTCGCAAAGATCAACAGCAAAAAAAAAAAAAACAAAAAAAAAAACAAAACCACCCACCACTGCTAAAAGATACTGAATAAGTGCATGCCAAAACAAAAATACAGATCAAAATTTTCCATCACCCCGGTATTTAAAACTATGCCAACACAAATATGTAGACCTCTATAATTCAAACAATAAAGAGCTCAATATGGACAGCATCCATATGCTACAGCTAATTTTAGACACAACCGGATGACTTCAAACATGCTCTTTTAAAATAAGCATATCCTACATTCCCAAATCTTAATTTTGTTAATTTTGTCAATAAATTAAAATGTACGTAATGTGCATATGTATATATAACATTAAAAGAGTATATGTATGTATATACACTTATTTATACACACACACACACGCACACATATCTACACAAATCCCTGAAAAGGATTTCAGTGTTCTCTCAATTTAAAGGCCATCCCTACTTCAGAATTACATTCAACACTATTATGATTTCCCTTCTGTTATCAGTAACTTTTGCTACACGTATGCTGGATCTTATGTCATGAATTAATAAATTACATAGTTCCCAACTCAAAATAAAGGAAGCAATCCAATTTAAAATGTCACTGAAAATTAATATAGAGTCTGTGTGAAAAGAGCAAATTTGGGGAGACAGTTCCATTTCCCCTCCTTTATTTGGTATTCAGGTGAAACATACCTCAAATGTAAGTGGGAAAACACCCAACCAATGTTTAATTATCATGCCCATCTATTCAGCCAATACTAAGGTAACCCCATCTGAAATGTCCCAAGCTAGCATCTCTCTGTCTGTTCTATGGACTGTTGCTTCTTACTGAGGGAATTCTGATTTAAACAATCTATAATTATCTCTTTCAGCTTCTATTTTCTATAAAACTTTTTCTTTTAAAAAAATGAAAAATGTATGTTCAAATTAATGGCTGAAAACAGAAGAATGAGATACTCTTTAAAAGATGAGATGATCAAATTTGAGAATATTAAAAGTGAAAAGGGGTGGACAAAATTGATCCCTTTGATAATCCTGTATTTTAGAAACCAATTAAGCATTGAAGGAATAATTAACAAAAGCAGTTTTATATTAAGAAACAATTTTACATGATATAATCACTGAAGCAACATTAACATGTACCTTACATTCAACCAAAAACGTAAGAGGGTCAGAGTATAAAAAATAACCCACTTTCTCATATTCCAAATATGTGGACATTCAGTAATGAAGTTCCATTAATAAAGATAATCAAGTCCTTGAGTGCTGAGAAAGAACCGAGTAATCCTGAGACAAATCCTAACGGGTGGTAAAGGTCAGACACATGTGAACTGAGACACAGTTCTGCAGCTCTGACTTTACAAGAAGGCTGGAGGCAACCAGCGGTCACAACAGAGGCCTACAGGTGCACACTGAGTTATTCCCAAACCACTCACCCTTCCCTAGCCCATCACTATACCAAAGCACCAAAAATTTGAATAGAAACTATTATTGAAACCACTTAAAATTGCAATGAAAAACGGGGGGAAAACCCTTAAAATCCAAGACAAGGAAAGAAATAACAGAATGCTCACCAAGCCCACAATTTATCTTTCTAGATATTTAGATAAAACTCTAATCTATTATATCTTAAGCACATAATAAGGCACATAATAAGAAATTAAGTAAATACACAGTAATTCTGAGTATTAGAGATTATAGTGGTACAAAAAACCCTTGAGATTTTTTTCTAAAAGAAGACCTTACCAAAAATAACTTTTAAAAAATCTGTCAAACCATATGATAGACCTGAATATTTTCCTTAAGACTGTAAACTTTTTTTCTGAAAACAATTATAAAAAAGTAGGATTACTTTTCTTTTAAAATTTTCCAAGATCATATTACATTACTTGACAAATGTCATTTTGAAATTCAAAACATAATTTTTTTTCTAAAATGGTTCACTATTCTGATATTGTAACAGATCTAGGCTGAATTCCACTTCTGTTTCCCTGGGACAATTGCAACACTTTGCGTTTCCAAAAAGTCTTTGAAAGAGAAGATATGCATTATTCAAAGGAGTGACATACAGTGAAAAAAAAATCACTGAAAGAAAGCATGCATGTTTATAAACCTGCTTCCAATATAACTCCATGTGGTTATGTATAATAACTATCAATAGATGCAAATATCTGATATAATTTATAAGTGAACATCATTTTCTACAGGGAAATTGCTGAATCATAAAGTTAAAAACTTGGTTGTAAGTGGTTTAAATTACATCAAGAAATTGTAAAAGTCTGTATGCCTAAATTCCTCAAAGTACAAAGGATACTAGAAATGTCATGTAAGGCTGATCTGGACCCAAACTTAAACAAAGTCTATCCTTTTGAAATCTAATTCAGGGAATTAAATTATTTAAAAAATATTTTCCTGATCTTTTTTCCTGAAAGTTATTTTCATAGAAACTGCAGTACAAAGGAAAAGCAAACCTTTGATCAACATTGGTGGGAAAAATTGGAGAAAAAAAGGAATATCTCTTGTTTTGAATGTACTTGAATATTAATCAAACTCCCAAAGAGTTACTTTTGTGAAAGAGGCAGAATTGGTCTTGAGCTGCTAAAGTTTGTGCCTGAAGACTTTACTGAAATTATGGTCCAGTTTCAGGAGAACATTCACAGAGAGCTCAGATGGTGGACTTTGAGAAGGAAACTCTGAGGTGATGATTCTCTCCAAGATCATGATTGTGAAGCTCAATAAGGGCCTGGATTGCTTCTTCCACAGACCCCAACTGAATGAGTGCCATCTTACGATCCTTCCTATAATGACAAGGAAAAAATAAAAAGTACAATTAATTTGGTTTTAGACCAAAGGACTTTGCAGAACTACTTTTAAAAAGCTACAAACCATGTTAAATAATGTTAATTACTTTTGAAAGCAAGGACTTACTGAAAGAATTTAAAAGCCTTCACTGAGCATCCAGCGTCTATGAAAAGGTTCTTCAAATCATCCATTGTAACAGAAGGGCTGCAAAATATCAGAGTTATCAACTACATTAGTTCTATTGGCAAGAGAGTCACAGATGCGCTCTGATCACCATCGGATCCCTTGAGCACTTATGTTCCAACAATCTCTTTGGAGATATTATATAAAGAAAAATAAAAAATATGTATTCTTTCAAAATGATTATTTCTCACACTATTGGCATTAGTAATTAACTCTATTAAAGCTACTTCTCCAGCTCTGGCTTACTAGCTATAGCCCAGAATTATACAGTCTTTATAGCTTTCATGGTGTCTGGAAGGTGTATGGGTTGGCCAGTTTCTAAGAATATTTACACCTGGGCTATTCTCCTCTCATACTGCACCGAGATGTCCTCTGTATCCCTTAGGATAGCACAGAAATGACAATACATGCTGAGAACTGAATCCTGGGTTTTCCACATGTCAAATACAAGCTCAACCACTGAGCTACATTCTCTGATACCTCTTTGCCTGGCATTTTGACTTCAACCTTATGAGACATACTCAGAGACCACTTAGTTGAGCCATCTCTACATTACTAATTAACAATGTGACAAATATTGAATAGCATGCTAAGTTTTGGGGTAATGTTATACAGCAATGAATAACTAGTACAGTGGTCTATCATGCAGGCAGTACATGATGAAACAACATCACTGATTCCTCGGGGTAACAGATCTGTGCTTACACCACATTCCTTACTCATTTGTGTACCCTTTTGAATTAATTATTCCTAGTCTGAGTCCCATCAATAGACTGAAACTAATGACCTTATTTCAAAGACTATTAGAAATAACTAGTAAGGGGCATAACAGTTATCAGACTAGAGCTCACAGAAAAGTCGAGTGTTACTGCTTAATGGGACGGTTTCAGTTTGAATAATAAAAAGGTAATGCAGAGGGGCTGGAGAGATGGCTCAGCGGTTAAGAGCATTGCTTGCTCTTCCAAAGGTCCTGAGTTCAATTCCCAGCAACCACATGGTGGCTCACAACCATCTGTAATGAGGTCTGGTGCCCTCTTCTGGCCTTCAGGAATACACACAGACAGAACATTGTATACATAATAAATAAATAAATATTTAAAAAAAAAAAAGGTAATGCAGATAGGAGTGAATGGTTACACAAAAAATATGCAACGTTCTTAACGTAAAATGTGCACAGCACTATATACTGAACAGTCAAAATAATCATCATTATACAGATTTTATATTAAAACAAAACAAAAATGGTTGTTATGAAGATACAATGAGGTTACACATGTAAAAGCACCATAATCATGCTTAAAGAACACAGAATATGGAGAAAATTCAGAAATACCAGTATTATTTCTTTTTTTCACTTCTAATGTCCTATGTGGGTTATAATCAGTGACCAGCCCCTGCATAATTCTATACTTAAGGAACAAACTGGGCACAATCCTAAAAGCCAATGAGTCTCAAGTTCGAAAAGCTTCAAGAAAGAAAAGGACTGGGTGTCTAGCTCAATGGTAGAGAACTTACTAACTATACATGAGGACTGGATACAGAGATTAAAAAACAAAATTATTGGGTGGCAGTGCCATACACCTTTAATCCCAGCACGCAGGAGGGAGAGACTGGCAGATCTCTGTGAGTTCGAGACCAGCCTGGTCTACAGAATGAGATCCAGAACAGGCTCCAGAGATAGAGAAACCCTGTCTCGAAAAAAAAAAATCAAAAAACAAAAACAAAACAAAAAAATTCACCAGCCAATTAACCAACCACACACACAGATACCTAACAATAACAAGCCCATTTAGACAGGCAGGTTTCTCTGTGTAGCCCTGGCTGTCCTTCAACTTGCTCTGTAGGCCAGGCTGACCTGGAAGCACCACCACCACACGGCAGGTATTCATTTCTTAAAGTGACTCACTCCTCCATTGCCTAGTTGGCATGAGGTTTGATTTTACAGCCTAACCGAGATAAAAAGTTTCTCATCAAGCCTGACTGTACACCAGCAGAGAAACTGAATAGTTAAAACTATTGAGTAATTATTTTTATTTACTAGTTACCTCAGGTTCTTAGAATTATATTCCAAAACTTGACCCAGCCAACCCCTTGGTTTTTAAATTGTACACACATACACACTCCCACAACTTTTTTTCCTTTTCGTACTATTTTTAGTGATATTTCGGAATTTCACATCATGAACCCAACACACTCACTTTCCTTTTATGTCTGTCCTCGTACCCTTATGACCTGACCTCCAAAAAAGAAAGAATAAGGGGGGGGGGTGTCCAATTTGTGTTGCCCATATACTCACTGTTGCATGGGCACACTCTTGGTAGCCATAAAGAAAACTGAGTCCTTCCCCACCTACACTCCCACCAGAAGCCATCAGCTGTGGAGAACTACACTCCAGCATCCTCATCATAATTTCTTAAGAGGTCTCTTCAATGGCTTTCTATCTAGGCTGTTCCTTTTTTGGGGGGAAGGGGCAACTATAACTTTTAGCACTAGTTCCAAAACTTACTCCTTTCATGAGTAAGTTTAAAGTTTTTAACATTTAGGAATTACAATACATTTTTTTCTTTGAGAGGTCAGAGACTAGATATCTCATGCTGTGTGTGAGCTATACAATCTCCGATGCAAGCACTCAACTTCTTACGTAGCTCCAAGGCAGAGATACTGTGTTAATGAGTACAGTGGTTTTACATCACATTTATATCCTATGTGTCTACCAAAGGAATATCTACATATTTGTCCCCGAGACAGGGTTTCTCTGTGTAGCTTTGGAGCCTGTCCTGGAACTCGCTCTGTAGGCCACACTGGCCTCAAACTCATAGAGAACCACCAGTAGGCTACATATACTTATTTTTATCCTCACTTCAAATAGAGAAGCTAGTAACTAAAATTCTTTATTTGAAAATCCTCAAGTGCTGACAACTTCACTTTTAAGGGTAGGATTAGGGACTGGAGAGAGGTTAAGAGCACTGACTACTTTTCCAGAGGATGTGGGTTCAATTCCCAGCACCCACATGGCAGTTTACAACTGTCTGAAACTCCAGTTCCAGGGAATTTGACATCTTTGTATAGACATACATGAAAGTAAAACACCAATGTACATAAAATACACAGGAATTTATAAATCTTTAAAAATGTCTTGGGAAAAAAAGGGTATGATTGGAAATAAAGGCTTTCCACAGCATGGTGGCACATAAAAGAAGTTGGCAATAGATGAGAACTATGGAGTTTAGAACAATTTTGTAGCTTTTGCTTCTCCCAAGACACATATTACAGATTAATCATCAAAAGAACTTCTTGGATACATACGGGATGTTGGAAAGATGTAGAGTGGCTGACGGCGGGAAGATATTCTGGAAGTTCTTTGAGCCGGGCTTTTTAAAGCGATGCAGGGGACTATTGCTGAAGTCCTTAGTCAGACCTTGGTCTTCCTGTCCCTCTCTAGGGAGCTGGACTGCTTGGTGTTTGGACAGTGTAGCACGAAGTACTTTTCCATAAAGTCTCTGACCACTTAGATGGTTCATTGCTATAGAACAGGAATAAAATGAGGAAAGTTTGAATACTGAGATCCTTAATAATATGTTACCATTTTTTCATTTTCTCATTTAAAAGTTTGAGCTCAGGGGCTGGAAAGATAGCTCATAAGTTAAGAGCATTTGCTGCTTTTCCCAAAAACCCCATGTTCAGTGCTCAGCCGTACATGTCAACTTCAGACTGTCTTTAACTCCAATTCAATTCTCTGGCTTCTGCCAGCACACATGTGGTGCGCAAACAAATATACAGACAAAATGGGTATACACATAAAATTTTATAAACAACAAAAAAATTACCAGAGCCGAGCGGTGGTGGCACACAACTTCAATTCCAGCACTTAGGAGAGAGAGGCAAGTGATCTCTTTTGAGTTCGAGGACAGCCTAGTTTAAAGAGCAAGTTCTAGGAGCCAGGCATGTCACACAGAAAAACAAAACAAAAAACCCAAGTGCTCATAGTAAGAAGTATTAAGTAACTTCATTTTGTTATAATAAAAGCAACTAAAAATTAAACTAATAACAAACAAAATAACTTCTGAGCAGAGTGCTATAAGAACACATAAGGCTCTCAAGGTAAGCAAAGCATTTTTGTAAGATATCAGAGTAGTTATATTTTAGTGGCCAGGGAATGAAACATTCTTGTACCATTCTTAGGAAATCTGCCCCCTTTAAATTATTCAACAGCTCTAGAAAATCTAATTTAGAAAAAAAAAAGAATATTCTAGCTTCTCTTCAGATCATATAATTTTTCAGATTTTACAAGAAAAATGAAGACCCATAAAGCCTCATGACAAGTAAGGTTTAATAGTTTAAAGTGAATGGGAAACCCTGGAGTCCAAACTGTAAAAACTAAAAGTGTGTTATGTGTTTTAGATAATGAACTTCAGAGTTTCGAGTAAAGCAGATGCAAATAAGAAGGGAAATACTATCAGAAAGTGCTGCTGCAAAACCACATCCCTCCCAGTTCCACACTGCCCACCCTGAGGGAAAATCCACATGCAAAACAGGCATCACCACTGTCAGTACCGAGCTGAGCTTGACTTGCGTCTGCCATCTGCACCAAAGCGTTTTCTTTCTTGTTAAACATGATCTTCACTCGATGGACATCACCATACACTCCTAATTAAAACACAAAACACTGCATTTAAATGCCTGGGTATACCACATACCATCCTGTGGCAATTTCATGCATCCTGTCCTAGTAAGTTTCACAGCTTTATCTCTCAGGTATCTTGTCAATACATCATTCAGTATAAACCCAATGAATTGACTCCTCCTTACGGCTTCCTACATCTAGCATTGAACAGCCCCGGCAAAGACAAAAGGGAGCACTATGCACACAACTGCTCCTCTCCACACCCACTTCTGACACGGTTCTTAAAATCTTTCACCTAATAGCCAGCACCTTTGGAATTTACGGGCTAAGCACCCCTCCTCACTGTCCACTTCTTCCATTCTCACAACTGTTGAGTGTGCACTGAAGGACTACCCTAACACCTTCTAGCTCATCTCATTACATGATTTTTTTTTTTTCAAGACAGGGTTTCTCCGTAGCTTTTGGTTCCTGTCCTGGAACTAGCTCTTGTAGACCAGGCTGGCCTCGAACTAACAGAGATCCGCCTGCTTCTGCCTCCCGAGTGCTGGGATTAAAGGCGTGCGCCACCACCACCCGGCTATGAATTTTTTTTAAATTTTTTTTTAATTACTAGTAATTCCCAGAGTGGGTCCTCTATCACGGAAGACAGGCAAAATAATTAATCTGGGTGTGGGAAGACAATGAAACACTAGTTTATCACTTTTACTCTACAAAAATTAAAGAGGGACTACAATGTAAAAAGCATTCTTTCATTTCCCTCTGCCTAATGTACTGTAATACACTGCAGTTTCCACAGTATATAAAATCAGAGTTCTGTATAAAGGAACCTCACTATACTTGTAATTCAATAAGAAAACGGCTATGAAAATCTTCAAAGGAACAAATGAGAGATGGTTACTAACACCTAAAGATAACTTTTAACCTAGAAATGGATTTAAAAATTGAAAACAACAACAACAACAAAATCAAGTGTTCTGAATCTACTGCCCCTCTCAAAAGTGGAGGCTGAAGGAGGCATTTCTAAAAACAAAATATAGAGCTGGGCATGAAGGTACACGCTTGATCCCAGCACTCAGGAGAGGCAGAGGCAGGCGGAGCTCTGCGTTCAAGGCCAGCATGGCTTACACAGAAAATTCCAGGACAGCCAAGACTATATACAGTGAGACCCTGTCTCAAAAAAAAAAAAAAAAAAAAAAAAAAAATCAAAATCAAACACCCTGTAACCAAATAGATACATCTATCTAATTTGTTCTTTAAGACATGGGAGACTTCACTTTTTTAATGAAGGCATATTTTACTCTTAAAGAAGACCTACTTCAGACAACAGGTCATATAAAGATACAGTGTTAATTCAATATTATACAACCATTAATTGCATGTGCTACCATTAGCAGCATTGACAGTGACTAAAGAGCATAAGTGGTCTCTTAGGTAATGGAATAATTCTAAAGCTGGACTGTGGTGATCCTGAGCAACTGTGAACACATAGTAAAAACTGGAGCTAGAAACGGTGCCTGACAACCTGAGTTTGATCTTCAGGACCCACAAGGTAGAGCCGACTCAAGCCAGGTTAGCTTCTAACATTCAAAGGCACACCACAGATAATGACCCCAATAAACTCATAGATTTGACTATTTGGTCAGATCGGACTACTTGGCCACCTGGAGTGGTACTATTTAAAAGGATTAGGAAGTGTGGCCTTGTTGGAGGAAGTTTGTCACTGGGGGTGGGCTTTAAGATTTCAAAAAGCCCATTCCAAGCCTAGATTCTCTCTCTCATCCTATTGCCTGTGGATTTAAATGGGTTAATTTGAAATGTAAGAGTGAGTTAGTAATTAGCCTGAGCTCTCAGTGTGCTTACTGAGAGCAACTGCCGGACAGGAAAGCTCCACCGGCAACATGTCTCCTTGGCTGGTTCTTCCTCATTTTTCAAAAGTCAGCTAACATTTTTGCTTAGTCAGCTAGATATACTGACTAATACTCCCTGCTTTATACCAACACTTACAAATTTAAGTTCCCCGATTATAATCTTTGCTCTATCTTTAGTGTCAAACATATTACTAAGCATATAAAATTAATCAACAAATATTACTGGGCTGGAGAGATAGCTCAGTGGTTAAGAGCATTGCCTGCTCTTCCAAAGGTCCTGAGTTCAATTCTCAGAAACCACATGGTGACTCACAACCATCTGAAACGAGATCTGATGCCCTCTTCTGGCCTGCAGGCAGACACACAGACAGAATATTGTATACATAATAAATATTAAAAAAAAAAACAAATATTACTAAATGAATCATGTGCTCATTTCACATTTATAGATAGATGACACTAAAAACAAACAAAAAAGAACTTACCAAATAGGATAAAAAGTCCATGTGGTGTGATAAACTGAAAAGATAACACAAAATATAACTAAATAGAGCCCAATTTTAAAACAAGTTTATTTACAGTGTAATAAGGACAGTTTATTCTGTTAAAGCACTGTTCTGTTTCTATATTCTGGTGATACATTTTATTTAAAATCCTTAAAACAGATTTAAGCATTTTAACACAAACCTAGACTACATGTAAGAACCCACCATCCCATTTCCTGAAAGACTACTTAGACCACTTCTCAACTCACATCAGGATTGAGGTTGGTGACAAGCAGAACAGAATTCCCTGGTATGCCACTTGTCCCAGGAATGGCCATCCTTCCAGTGACAGCAGAGGAGGTGAGTGTGAGGGGACCAAGGGCTCCAGGAACAGCTGGAACAGACAGACCTTTTAAAACACAAAAATATCTTCTTACATTATAGTTATCTGGAGAATAACATTTGATAGATACAACGTAAGCAAAGTAATTGAGCATTTTTAAAAAGTATACAGATTATCATAAAGGCTATCCAAGAACAGCTTTTCTTTCCATAGTCTGTTTGAAAGATGAGTTCCTTATTTGTTGATATTATTTTTAATTAATACCATTCATATTGGCTCTACATAGTAACTGGACTCATTGGTCTTAAAAATCAATTAAGCTTCACAGAAAGCCTATCACCTGGGACCACATTCTATCCAGTACCTTCATGTCAAGTGGATGTAATTTTCATATTGACCACAAGTAAAATCAGCTATATATTTTACCTAATTTTTATATGACACACATATGTAAATATATTAGATATAAATATATAGTCCTTCAACCAAAGTATCAAATGTATGAAAATATTTTTAACTGTGTAAAGTGCTATATATGCAGATTATAATCAACAATAAGTTTATCTTGTTTTAGAATTTTTACTGCCCAGGATATTCTTAAACTACGGCAAAGGATTATATATTGACACTATACTTAAAACAGCACTTTCTCAGAAGATCCACTATTTCTATCTTTGCTTTAAAAGAACTTAAGGATATAGGAACCTCTGGTACTATAAAAGGAGCCAATTTATTTATCTTACTGTACCTGGAATGAAACCAAGGCCTCGTGTGTTAGGCACACACTATCACTTAGCTACATCTCCTGTCTCATTTTAGCTCTTTCGGTTTAACATTTTTTATATTTATCTGATCACTCTAATTTACATCCTGCAATTAAATTGCAACAGACTTGAAATTCACCTTATTTTGTTTGATAATATAAGAATTTTAAGACTGTGCAGGCTGGGCGGTGGTGGTGGATGCCTTTAATCCCAGCACTCGGGAGGCAGAGGCAGTGGATCTCTGTGAGTTCAAGACCAGCCTGGTCTACAAGAGCTAGTTCCAGGACAGGCTCCAAAACCACAGAGAAACCCTGTCTCAAAAAACAAACAAACAAACAGGACTGGAGAGATGGCTCAGTGGTTAAGAGCATTGCCTGCTCTTCCAAAGGTCCTGAGTTCAATTCCCAGCAACCACATGGTGGCTCACAACCATCTGGAATGAGGTCTAGTGCCCTCTTCTGGCTTACAGGCATATACACAGACAGAATATTGTACACATAATAAATAAATATTTAAAAAACAAACAAACAAACAAAACAACAACAAAAAAAGACTGTGCAGATGGCATTCTCCAATTGAATGCCCTTGGAAGGGAGGGGGCGAGTGATAGGGTCACTTTATATCTCTGGATGGCCTGGAACTCTGAGATCCTCCTACCTCAGTCTCGTGACTGCTATAAATGAAGGTGTGCAACACCACACCTAGCTTGAATTCTTTGTACAGGAAACTTTTTCCTTCATATGATCTATTTTCCATGCCCTTCTAATTCACCTTGCAATTTTTGCTACTAAGTGTAAGTCATATATCCACTAAAAGATGTCGGAGTCCCCTCTGTATGCTGGGATTACCATAATGAATAAAGAAAGTGCTCTGGACCTAGAGCAAGGCAGAACTTAGGTAGGCAGGGAAAGCTAGGCTAAATGCTGGGAGAAAGAAGGGCCAAGTTAGAGTTAGAGAGAAGCCATGGAGCAGCTGCCAGAGTCAGACATGCTGAAAATTTGCCAATAAGCCACTGCCGCATGGCGATACACAGATCAATAGAAATGGGTTAAATTAATATAATAAGAATAAGCCAATAAGAAGCTGGAGCTAATGGGCCAAGCGGTGATTTAATTAATACAGTTTCTGTGTGATTATTTCGGGTCCAAGCTAGCCGGGCAGCAGGGAACCAACAAGCGACCTTCCTCCAACACTACAGTGTGTATGTATGTGCTCTGCTTGGCTTTATAAGGCTTATCAAATTAGAAGCATTCATTGGCTTTTATATCCCCCCCCATGTACATTATACTGTTTTAAACTTACAATGTTGTAAATGAGTATGTAAATGTAGTATGTAAAATCAGATTCATAGCATACACTTCTTAATCACAAACCTGTTTATAGACACAAAATTACCAACGATATGATCAAATAAAAAGTCATAATTAAAGCCAGGTGGTAGTGCACACCTTAAATCCCACTATTCAAGAGGGTAGAAACAGAAAGATCACTGTGAGTTTAGGCTAATCTGTCTACAGAGTGAGTTTGCATTTCTTGAAATAAATGACACTCATACCCTTCACTGATAAATACTCTTCAGAACTCATGAATGGTAAAACATTTTCAAAAGTTGTCTACATTTTTATTGTCTATGCTGCCTTCAAAGTGTCAAAGAAACAAAGACAGTAAAAATCAGGTCTGTTCACATAACAAGCTTATCAATAAAGAAAGAAGCAGATTATATACACCATCTAGCAACCTGATAAAGGCTAAATAATGTACTTAATCCATAGTTATTTGTGCCAAGAGAAATTGAGTGATTTAAAACACACAGTGGAATTACTGAGTGCACAGTGACACTATGAGAAATGTTTGTAAACAGAAAGATGCTTGACTATACAAGTTACTCCATGGTTGTTACACCTTAAGGCCTTTATTTTAAATCGTTCAAATTTTGGTGAGCTCCTAGAAAACAAAGAATTTCATTTAAAGAAACATTTCAAATTCAACCTGAAAGGATTCACCTGTAGCTTGAGGAAATCCAATGGTGGGGGCAAATCCAGCAGCCCCTGCATATGGAGAGGAAATTATACCTGGTGCACCTGGGAAGAAGAGAGGCTATAATAAATACACTGTCTGCTAACTATGCTTACCAACACAATATGAAATGCCTATATGAAAATACATTATAAATGGAACTGAACCATTATGGAATCATAGTTGTTCAGTAGGTAATCCCTAAAGTATAAAAGCCCTTGCTATCTAGAGAGGTTGAGCCCTTTCAACTGGGTTCAAGGATGAAGAACAGAGCTTATCTATTAAGTCTGGACTAGGCTAAGATTCTGGTGTTTATCTAGAGGCATTTTTTTTTTCCTGTATGAAAAGCCATCAAGTGTTTGTTAAACTGTAATGTACTGAAGTAGTACTGGACTGATGAGAAGAAATAATGAAGCTGGACATTATGGCACATGCTTTTAATTCCATTACTGAAGCAGGAGGGTCATGAATCTAGGGTGTGATTTTATTTAAACAAACAAACCTGAGATAAATTTTTGTCATTGAAATGTTTAAAGATACAAGTATGAATTACAGAGATTCACATGCCAAGGGTCCTCTAGGTATATAATACAGCAAGTGGACTAAGGAGGCACCACAGAGACTTCACTAGGATGGTTCAGGGAAGACATCTCTGGAACTTAAGGGAAAGTTTGAGCTAGACAGTATGTTGCTGCGAAGTATGGTGCTGTGTATTTGGACAAGCAATGCCACTCTTTCCTTAGGAAGCCTCGTGACAGAGTCAATAAAACAGGAGTCAGTTCCAAGGAAAGAATCAAGTGTGAAATGACTGTAAGAACTCAAAGGAAACAGCATGGCAAACTCGGAATTATTATAAGCAACATACAGACTTGTAATTATGCTGACTTAGCTTTGAGTGCCTACAGACAAAAGCTCCGGTTAAAAGGGCATAAGACAATAGGATGGTCAGGCCTAAGGTGAAGGGAGGAAAATATCCTATATCCTATAGAGAAAGACAACAGCTTTAAAATGGGAAAACAATGATCCCTGGAACCTTATGAAATACACTGGAAATGTGAGGAGGCCTTTCAACAGAAGTTACACAATAAATAAAGAGAAGGGAACAGTTTTCAGGGAATAAAAAGAAATGAGATTGCAAAATCCAAGCAAAGAAGGAGCTGTTTCCATTTGTATTTCCAGATGAAATAATCCGTAAAAAAAACAGCCTACGTATTTTTTCATCTTATTAAGAGATCACACAAAATTCTAAGAAAAATGGCTAGAGACCATTAATAATTATTTGTAATAATTAAGAACAGGTAATCTGCATGCATCTGAAAAACGTTCCACGACAGAAACTAAGGTAATATAAATAAAGACAAAACCTGCTTCAAAGTCATCATGTACTATGGAAAGTTTTCCCAACTCAAAGAAATACTAAGTAGCCTGGTGTGATCATTCCGCATTATGTATCATGTACTTACTACATTTTTTTTTTTTTTAAATAGCATTAAGAGCAGGCAAGATGGTTAAGACAGTAAAGTGCTTGCCTTGTATTTGATCTCTGGAACTCACATTAAAAAGCTGAGCCTACCCTACCACAGACAGACAGAAGCAGATACTCAGCACTGGCCAGTCAGCCTAGCTTAACTGCTGAATTTCACACCAGTGAGAGATCCTGTCTTGAAAAGAAGGTAGATGAATCGGTTGATGGTGGTGCACATCTTTATTCCAGCACTCAGGAGGCAGAAGCAGGAGGATCTCTGTGAGTTCAAGGCCAGCTTGGTCTACAGAGTGAGTTCCAGGACAGGTATCAAAGTTACACAGAGAAGCAGTCTTCAAAAACCAAAAACCAACCAAACAAACAAACAAAAACCCCAAAAGAACAAAATATAAAAGGTAGATGGTGCCTCCAGAATGATCCCTAAGTTTGTCCATGGTCTCCACAGGCAATACATATTTGTACATGCTAGTAATGTTGGGAGTATTATTTTAAGATGTGTTACTTTTGTTTATGTTGCACTTGTTTAACTCTGTGAAGCTGTGATCCCTTGCCTGTCTATAACACGTGCTAGTCTAATAAAGAGCTGAAAGACCAATAGCAAGGCAGGAGAAAGTATAAATAGAAGAAATCTGACCGGGCGGTGGTGGCGCATGCCTTTAATCCCAGCACTTGGTAGGCAGAGGCAGGCGGATCTCTGTGAGTTCGAGACCAGCCTGGTCTACAAGAGCTAGTTCCAGGAAGAGAAGGAAGACTGAGAGAGGAGGAGGACTCAGGGGACAGCTACACAGCAAGCCACAGAGTAAGAAACAAAGAAAGGTATACAGAAATAGAGAAAGATAAAAGTCTAGAGGCAAAAGTTAGGTGGGATAATTTAAAGTTAGGAAAAGCTGGCAAGAAACAAATCAAGCTAAGGCCAGGCATTCATAAGTAAGAATAAGCCTCTGTGTATAATTCAATTAGGAGCTGGGTGGCAGGAAAAAGCCAAAATAGTAAAAAGAGTAAAACAACTACAACTACAAGTAAGCACACACACAAATACAAGAAGTGCCATTAAAAGTTTTCATTATTGAGTTGGAGAAATGGTTCAGTATATTAGTCTGACAATTTTCAAGTTTTTAGAAAAAAATAGCAATATATTATTTTTGTAACTGCAAAATTTCCAAAGTTCTATTTGGTTTAGATACTGCAGTATAGGTATTAATTTCCTTATTTTGACAAATGAATTTTATTTATGTAAGAATACTGCTTGCCAAGCATGTTGGCTCAAACCAGTAATCCTATGTTAGAAGGCTGAGGAAGACTACTGTGAGCTCAAGGCCATCCTGGGCTACCCTGTCTCAAATACACAAAATACACACACACAAAGAATATCTATGTTCTTAGTAAACATTCAGTGAATATTTAGATGTCAAGTCTATCATATTTGTAACTTACTCTCCAACAGTGTTAAATGGGAGACAAAGCTATAAATATACACAAATACAACTGGAAATGATAAAGTAAATGAAGTGTGATGCTAACAACTGAGAAATATGGAGTTATTTGTGCTATTCCTACAGCTTACATTATTTTAAAAACAAAGCCACTTAAATTACTATAAACTTTTAGAATATAAGTAACAATCTTTTGTTTTGAAAAAATATTTCTTTTTTGAAACAGGCCCTCTTCATGTAGCCAAGGATACCCTTGAACTCACAATCCCTGTCTCAGCCCCCTGGGTACTGGGTACATAAACTACCATACCAGCAGGTATAAGTAAATACCATTATTTAAAAGAAAAAAAGATTTTTCAAGAGCACTTAATTCTGCTTAGAAATCTGCATATTTAAAATCAAGGTTACCCTTAAGTACGTAGCTTTTGGGTAATATTAATGTGCTAATGTTAGAAAAGAACGTGGAACGCAATTTCATATTTCTAGGTGTTTTGTGAAGTAACAGAATTATCTCGTATTAAGGTTTAATATATGGGCATATTCCTTTAGAACATATGCTTTTCTTTAGAAGTCCCAAGAGAACCCAAGAAGAAAAAGGCTGACATAAATAAGTGAAACTTGTAACTTCAGAAAATTTGCTTTGTGACTGAAAAAGGAACTACTCACCAAAAGCAGCAGCCATAGGAGGTTCAAGGGGTGGCTGACCATCTCCAGTAGGAAGGTCTATGCGAGTAAAGTCTCTGCTTTTGTCATTATTGTATTTCACATTAAGGCTGGTGAGTTTGGAGAAGTCAATACGCAGAGTGCAGCATGCATTATAGATATTCTGGCCATCCAAAGCCTAAAGCAGATGAGACAGGGACTGGTGTTTTGTCAAGACCACACAACTCACTGAGCAATCTATTATGGCTACTTTGCCCACAGTAAATATTTAAAGGCGTTAATTTCATACTTCAATTTCATTTTAGTATAATTTATATGGGTGAATATAAGGTATTGATGAAACACCACTGTAATAGTATGCCAACCATAATATATAAATATATGTAAATTATTTGCCATTTTTTTTTACTTGCTTTTTTTAATAAAAAACAAAGGGAGTCACTTGTGACCAAAGATCAGTAATCCATCCCTTTACTATAATAAAATTACCAGTGGGCTATTTGTGGCTACGGTCTGCTTTCACAAATAGTCAAATTTATAAAAACAGACACAAAACCCAAAGAGTACGGCAGCTGTATAATGGACATGCAGCTAGAGGGTGCAGTAGATGAAAAGGCTATTATTTCCCAAACAACAACACAGCAAAATCAAGGTTGACGAAGCTCTCCAAGAGAGCTGTATTTAATGATCAAGTGTTTTATTTTGTCTCATTAAAACAAAACCAAAGATTCATGCACTTAAAAAATAACATAAATAAACAGCACCATATTTCTTAAGTTTTAATGTCTTTACTAATTCAGAGCTCAATAACAATGAGAGCTGAATATGGTTATAAAAGTAGTGAAATCAATCTCTGCCTGAATGGAGACAAGTAAATGAAACCACAAGGTCAAACATGTGCTTAGCAGTCAGACTGCATCAGGAGTGCTATGTTTAAATACAGATTTTAAATGTGACGAACAGCAATAGGTCTCAGAGATCTGAGACATAAGACTAAAGCTGCTTCCAATGGGAAAGCAGTAAAGTTTTAGCTTAGAAGGAAACAATATAGCTTACAATGATATGATCAAAAGGCAGATTTAATTAAACATAAGATAAATTGGAGCAAGTGAGATGTGAAGGCTCTTCAGATGTCTCCAAAGCAAATGACTAATAATTTAAAAAAGTATAATTACCATTTTGGCATAATGTGCATTCAGTGGGTCAGCATACTGAAGCAAGGCTTGAAACTGATTATTCTTTGTAAAGGTGATAATCTTCAAGACTGTGCCAAATTTAGAAAATATCTGAAAAAAAGGGTTTAAGACAATCTCTTGTTCTGTAGTTCAGTCAAGCTTCAAATTCATGATCCTCTTACCTCATCAATGAGTCATATTAATATATAAAATACAAATAATTTTCTCCATTAAAATTTCTGGGACAAAAATGTCTCAAAACAAGTATAAGATGTTAATATTTCGATACCTATGCATGATCCTGGCACACAACAGGTACTCAAATATTTAACTAAATTTTTGTTTTGATTTGTTTTGTTTTTCGGGACAGTTTCTCTGAAGCTTTGAAGCCTGTCCTGGAACTCTATAGAACAGGCTGGCCTCAAGGTCACAAAAATCCACCTGTCTCTGGATTTCTGGAGTGCTAGGATTAAAGGCATGTGCCGCCACCACCCACAAACAATTTTATAGTATATACAAATGGTACAATTCTAACAGAAGGATATAATAGCAATTAACTGATAGTTTGATACAATGATGCTCACCAGTGTATGAATTAAAACAAGAAATCAAATGAGTCAATGATTAATTTCACCCCTGTAAGTCACCAGCTACTTCTGGAGGCTTTTAGAGGCAGAAACAAAGAGTCAAAATCAGGCTTGTTCAAATTACAAGATACTTTTTTTAAGTACTGGCAAGTTAAAGAGTAATAAAAATTTCTGCTTTTATTAAGGCAATAAACAGGCAAAGGAAACCATGTTTGGTTATATATAAGTATTAAAAGAAAAATAAGAGGAAGTGAGATTAAATAGAGTGCACATTAGAGCAAAATTCAAGCCAGCTCCAACTCCTCTAGCAGGGTGGTGGTTTGAGTAAGAACACCCCCCTCGGGCTCACTGAATATTTGAATGCAGTCACCAGGGAGTGGTACTACCTGAAAGGATTAAAAGGACTGAGAGGTGGGACCTTGCTGAATGAAGTGTCACTGGGGGGGTGGGCTTTGAGGTTTTAAAAGTTCATGCCAAGCTCAGGGTCTCTCTTTTCGCCTACAGATCAGAATGTAGCTCTTAGCTACTGGTCCAGCACTTGCTTGCATGCAGCCAGGTCCACACTGATGATCAGGGGCTAAACTTCAGATACTATAAGCAAGTCCCCAATTAAATGTCTAAATGTCTTCTTTTATAAGAGTTGCTATGGTCTTGGTGTCTCTTCACAGCAATAGACCAATGACTAAGTCAGGGTGAATGAGATACAGTGTTGAGGGAGCGGACTTAAAGTAATGAAGACTTTTTAAGGACAAAACATTTGAGATGACCAAATGATGGACAGCAGCCAATGAACTTTGTAGAATAAGTATGACAAGCCCAAGAAACAGAAAGGGAAGTAAAGATAGGGCTAAGCTGGAGAACAGAAAACATAGAGATAGACAGAGTTCCAGAAAAGCCAAGGTGTTAAAGAATAATGTTAGGTACTGTGAGTAAGTAAATGAAGAAACACTTGTATGTGGCATTGCACTGGGAAGAAGTAAACAAGGACTTCTGTAACTAAAGACTAAGTCTTACTCCAACTGATGGTTTTGAAAATTGAAAAGTCCTGCTCACATAGGATTCCATAATCTTCTATATGAATAAGAAAGTCTGTTACTACTTGGAAACAGTAACTAAACTATAGGTCATGACCTCATGAAACTTACTAAGGTACCTGATGGGGGTGGCAATGTTGAGTCAGAATCAAAACTATCTTTTCTAAGATATATAAAAGCTATTACTATTACAGAAGCAAACACAAACACTCTGCTGATCCGTCACAGAGGTCATTATCTTTATGAAATAAACAGTAAAAGACCAGTTACAACTCAAGCCTCCAGTGTCTTGACTGTTAAAATGCTACTCTGTTCAATAAACAGAAAACAAATTTAATAGAATAATGAAACCAACGACTTAAGTAACTACTAAACCACTTTTAGGGAGGGACACTGGTAGCTACAAACACCACTGTTTAAATTCCCTAGGAAACACTTCCCAGGTACACTTAATTTTAAAACTGGTACTCAATTATTGAAAGTAACACATTGGTACTACTAATTCTGTATTTATGATTTATATCTATAGCGAAGAACACATTGGGAAATGAGTAAAAGTCCTACCATAAATTGAAATGCTGATGACGGAAATTAAAAGAATATCTAAGGGCCCAGCTTATTTATAATGTTTGAGTTTAGATAAGATGTATTTCAGTGTTTGAACACATACACACCCAACTCACAATTCTTCAGTCAGATAGATTCAAAGGCACCTGTGGTAGTTTGGATGAGCATGCCCCCAAAGTCTCAGATATCTGGATACTTGGTTCCCAGAAATTGGTATCAGGGAGTGGGCTAGTACGGTGACAGACCTGACCATGCTGGCTTTTTTTTTTTCTTTTGTGAAAGACTTTGGGATTCTGAATTAGAAAAGAAACTTACACTGTTAAGTAGAGGTTAATGGGCCATTTTAGTAGATAGCTGTGCAAGCCTGGCTTACTGATAATATTGTTCCCCTCAGACCATTTTTGTGATATTTTTGGCTGAGATTGTTGACTACTTTCTGCCCTTGTCCTAAAAATTTACCTGCAGCTAAATTTAAAACTAACAGACTAAACCGGTGATGTGGTACACGTGTCTTTAATCCTGGCACTCAGGAAACAGAGGAGGTGGATCTCTGAGTTTGTGGTCAGCCTAGTCTATAGAGCTAGTTCTAGGACAGCCAAGGCCACACAAAGAAATCCTGTCTTAACAATCTCCCAAAATAATAGACTAATTTCTTTAGGGGAGGAAATTCCAAGGCAGTCTACTATTGCCAGCCATGTGGTTATTAGTAATCACACATAGGGAGACTACAATAAGAGCAAGCAAAACAAGAAGTATAAAATGTACAGTTTGAAGAAAAAAGAGCCTTAGGAGCAAGGCTTATGCTGAGAGATAAGATTAAAGGAGAAAGGGAAGAAAGGAAAACAAAAGAAAGAAGTTGTTTGCAAATGTAGTTCAACGAGGCCTAGCTTCAGCATAGGGCGAGCAGCTAAACACAGCAGTGTCATCCATGTGGTTCTGGCTTTAGAGTCGTAAAAGAGGCATGAGTAAAGATTGTGGGATCTTCTTATCGAGTTTAGGAGAAACCACGGAGGCCCGGAAATGTATGGCAGGCAGGACAGGCCCCCCACGAAGGCCCTGAGAGGGCAACAGTTGCGAATGGCACTGGAGATAGCAAGAGGTTAGACATGCTGGAGCTGTAAGATATCTGCCAAGGAAAGCTGCACATGGGGAATGAAACTAGACCAAGTAAGAGACGCACAGTTGGAGGGATGGAGTGAGTCATCTAAGTTCTCTGACATCGGACATGGAGCTATAGGATTTGGAATTAGTCCTCCTGGGTTTCAGTCTTACTCTGGTTTATTTTTTCCTCCCTATGCCTCCATTACTCCCTTAGGGAATTATTCTGTGTCACTACATAACTTATTTTCTGGTTTTATAGGGGATTAAAATTAGAGACTTAACTTTAGTCTTAAGAGACTCTGAACTTTGGATTTTTGAACACCATGCTTCAAGGTGGAAAGGCTCCACCCCAACCAGGCAGTTGCAACACTTTGCCTGGCCTAAGAGGTTTTCTTTAACTGCAAAAGATTCCACAATCCCTTTACTCAGGGGCCCTTCATAATGCTAAAGCCAGAACCCTGTGGGTACACTGTCCTAGTCAGCTGCTTCCTCGGGATGAGCCTGACCCACTTGAAAGATTACGGGGTCTTTTGAAATCGGATAAAATTCATTTTACATTATAAGCCACAAGTCTATAGTGGCCAGAGTGGACTGTGGTGGTCTAAAAGACAATGGCTCCTATAGGCTCATGTTTGAGTATCTGGCCCCATGTTGGTGGAACTGTTTGGGAAGGATTAGTAGGATGGCTTTATTGGGAGAAGTATATTCAGTTTTACTCACTAAAAAATTATGTAAGTAGGTGACCCTCCATTTGTAAATTTTAAATATCACTAGTCCTATTTAGTGGATTATCTCTGATAAGACAGCTTACATGTATTAGTAAATTATCTACAAAGATTACACTGGATATAAGTGATTACCTAACAATGCATATCATATATCTGTGTATGTACTAAAGCTTAACTTCCCTTCAAAATTTACACACACACACATTTGGGGGTGGACAGGGTTTCTCTGTGTAGCTCTGGCTATCTTCAATTTACTCTGTAGGCCAGGCTGGCCTCGAACTCACAGAGATACACCTGCCTCTGCCTCCTGAGTGCTGAGATTAAAGGTATGCACCACCACTGCACTGCCAAATATTTTTATTTATGAGTGTGTATGTGCACCATGATAATAATGGACTAAGAAGCCTCTGAAACCATAAGCAAGCACCAAATCCAACGTTTTCTTTTATTAAGAGTTGTCTTGGTCATGGTGTCTCTTCAGAGTAATCACTAGACAGGAAAATAATTCCATTTTGTTGGTTTTGATGTGGGATTTTGTTATTAACAAGCCATTACATCTGGTTAAAATTAGAATTTCTCACCCACTGTTTTCCCTCCAGTGTTTGGTATCATTATCATAATTATTGGTACGAGGAACTGAACATTAAGACCACATGCATGAAAGTTCTTCATGCCACATGGCTCTACAATTCAGCTACATCCCAAACCTTGCCACTTTGATGCATCTTTGTAAATCACAAATTCCAAACTAGGCCAGGTGTATTAACATACCATTCAATACCAGCACTCAAGAAGCAGAGACAGCAAATATCTCTGTGAGTTTGAGACCTGACTGGTCAATAGTGATTTCCAGGATAGGGCTATAAAGGTCAATTCCCGTCTCAAAATAAATAAAGGAAGAAACTTAGAAAAGGGGGGCTGTCAAAAATACCTGACACAATTTCTTCTACACAACAGGGTGGTAAGTCTTTTATTATTTAAGCAGATAATGAAAAGAAAATATCAACCAAATTGGTAAGGAACAGATTTAGGGTGGGGGAGGGGGAGAAGGAGGTTACTGTATGTAGTATTGCTGTGCTGTAGCTCACTGTGGAGGCCAGGCTGGCCTTGAACTCAGAGAGCTGCCTGCCTCTGTCTCCCAAGTGCTGGAATTAAAGTCCTGTGTTATCACACCCAACTTAAAAAACAGATATTAACTAAATTTAGGGAATCATAGTCGATTCTTCTTTCAGAAGAGCTTCTTCCTTACCTGATGAAGAACTTCCAAAGTGACAGGGTAAAATAGGTTTTCAATAATTATCCGGAGCACAGGACTCTGCCCAGGTAGCACTGTGCCTTCACTGGAAGGAGCTCCAGGAAGGGACAGGTTTCCTGACTGTACAGCACTGACAGCCTGCAGTGCAGCTTGGGCTCTCTAGAAAACAAGCCAAAACAAGAAAAAAGAAAAATTACCACTTTTGATCACAGAAGCAGTGAATGGATCCTGAAGCCAAGATGACATAAAACAAACTCAATTCCATATACTTTATCTGGACGCACATATCCCAAATTGTAGAATTTAAGTTCTCAATTTGCTTTGCCAGTCTTTCTTTTTTTAAAGATGGGGCTCAGGAGATGGCTTGATCAATCAAGTGCTTGTTATATGAGCATAAGGACGTGAGTTTGACCCTGAAAACTCACATGAAAAAGCCAGGAACAGTGGTGCATGCTTTTAGTCCCAGCATTATTGCTTAACAATTCAGTTCTAAACCCTTTGGATGGCTTAAAACAAGTGTAAATATGACTGGTGTGTGAGCAGGGAAAGCAGGCCTGCCACAGAATATCATCAACAAGCAGAGGAGCAAATCCATAGCCAGGGCTGCCTTGCAAAGGGAAATCAGGACCTAAAATAGAGGGAGGGAGAGAGGGAGGGAGGGAGGGAGGGAGGGAGGGAGGGAGGGAGGGAGGGGAGGGGAGGGGAGGGGAGGGGAGGGGAGGGGAGGGGAGGGGAGGGAAGGGGTATAGGGGTGTGTGTAAGTACCTTCAATGTTAATGTCAGCTATCACCTGAAGAGCATGCTGGAGCTCAAGGAGTTAGAAGGATGCCCACAATGATATAGGAAGCCAGTGCAATGAAGATGACCTGAGCAGGGTGAAGAGATCCGTGGGGAGGGCAAGAGGCTAGAATGTGATCAAGCTAACCCATCACTCAGTTAGCCTGGCATGGAGTGTTAGCGTACAAGCAAGCTTCTAATACATTTCCACTGAAATAAAAGAAGGAATTCTAAAAAGCGGCTGGTTCAGAGCTGTGGCAGCAAATGCAGAAGGCAGGTGTGAAATAATTTTGATTTTGTAGTATTTTTGTTAACTTTCCAGAATGTAGAAATTGATAAAATTATAAAGGTGATATGTTAAAAGGATACAGAAGACAACTTGAAAGGATTCCCACTGGCCCAGTCCAAGAAATTTGAGCATCAAAGGTCATCCATAAAATAAACAGAAATGCTTTTAAATCCATAATGCTAACAACTGACAGTTAGTAAAGAACAACATTTATGATATCTCCAAATGCCTGTGAATGAGATATTATTTCTTCCAAGTTGGGCCCTCCATATCTGCAGGCATGACAACTAAACAAACAAAAAAACTTCCATCTATACACACACTCCCTAATAAAATAATATAACAACTTTGGGGTTTCTGTTGGAATCAAGTCTTGTTATTTATTATGTAGCTAAGGCTGGCCTGGATCTTGTCATCCTCCTTCCCGAGTGCTGGGTATTACAAGGGTGTATCACCACACCTGGCAGAGTATTACAACTAATTACACAGTATTCACACTGCACTGGGTATTTTAAGTAATCTAAGAAGGGATGTAAAGTATGTGTGCTTATGGTATATACAGCTATTACACCATTTTATGTAAGAGGCTTTAGCATTCTTGGACTTTAGAGTGAGAGTCCAAGAAACAGCTAAGCAACCTACCACCCTTCTCAAGGAATAAAAGGAGAAGTACAGGCACTCCACAGTACAGAAGTCTAGCAAACGTGACTGTGTCACTTCTAGATGTATTCGGCAAAGATACATATCCTGAATTGAACCAAAAGGAAGTATAAGACCAACAAAAGTTGAGGGACATTTTGGGAAATAAACTGCCTTTCATTTTCAACCATGTTAAGGACATCAGATTAAAATAAAAGAATCTGTCTAAAATGACTAGAAAGACGTAAGTAAACGGAATGCATATATGAACCTAACTATACCAAGTATTATTAGGACAATTAGCAAAACACAAATGGGATCTACAGATGGCAGGAGTAATGTACCAATATTAATTTAGTTTTGCTTTTGGGAGTCCAGAAATAGGTACTGAACTCAAGGCCTCATGCACACCAGGCACCTGAGCCTTTTTGGGAGTACTTTTTCACTTCAAGATAAAGTCACACTAAGTTACTTGAGCTGACATTAAAATATATGTGGGGTCTCAAAAAACCTTGAACTCATGATCCTCCTGAGTAAATGCAATTACAGGTCTGTGTCACCAACCCAAACCGGTGTTCACTACCATATTCTAGTTGGTAGAAGAAACATCCCCATTTGTAGGAAGTACGCACAAAACACCAGTCAATACTGAAGGACCAGGTGGGTCATACACTCACAAAAAAGGCCTGAGAATTGAACTTAATACTCTATGTATTTTTTCCATTTGTAATTCCCTCAAAACTTACACTAGTTAAAGATGAAGTGAAAGGATAATAAGTACCACCTGCTTGATCGTATAACATTAACTGATTTAGGGCTGAACTTCTGGTATTGGAAAAAAATTGGTATACTCTTCCCTAAGGAAGACTATTTCTTTAGCTCTCAGCATTCCTTAGTGCGTGGTTCTTGGTGCATGATTGAGGCCTCGTGCATCTTACCCCCAATGGAGACAGGGTTTTATTACACAGCCATAGTGCTGTGTGATATTAAGCTCTTTGGGCTCTTTTCAGGGCCTGCCACCCAGCTCCCACATGAATCACACATGGAGGCTTAGCTTGGCTTGTTGCTTGCCAGCTTTTCTTAAACCTTCCCAACTACCTTCTGCCTCTGGGCTTTTCATCTTCTTTATGTCTTATTTTCCTTCTTACTCCGTGGCTGGCAGGGTGACCGGGTGGCTGGTGCCTGATGTCCTCCTCTCCTTGTTCTCTTTTTGCCCCTCACTGCTTGCTCCTTCTCCTTGTTTCTCCTTCTATTTATCCTCTCTGCCCTCAGCCCCACCTATCCCTGATCTTGCCTCATTATTGGCCATTCAGTTCTTTTTTTAGGACCATCAGGTAGGTGTTTTAGACAGGCAAAGACTCACAGCTTCGCAGAGTTAAAAAATAATGCAGCCTAAACAAAAGTCACACACCTTAAAATAATATTTCCCGGGGGCTGGAGAGATGGCTCAGAGGTTAAGAGCATTGTCTGCTCTACCAAAGGTCCTGAGTTCAATTCCCAGCAACCACATGGTGGCTCACAACCATCTATAATGGGGTCTGGTGCCCTCTTCTGGTCTGCAGGCATACACACAGACAAAAATATTGTATACATAATAAATAAATAAATATTTAAAAAAAATATATTTCCCAACACACAGCTAGCCTCAAATTCAGTCTAGTGCTGAAATTACAAGTTCCTCATACTAGCCATATTTACGTAAGAATGTTAATAATTTAGCCGGGTGGTGGTGGCGCACACCTTTAATCCCAGCACTCGGGAGGCAGAGGCAGGCGGATCTCTGTGAGTTCGAGGCCAGCCTGGTCTACAAGAGCTAGTTCCAGGACAGGAACCAAAAAAAGCTACGGAGAAACCCTGTCTCGAACCCGCCCCCCCAAAAGAATGTTAATAATTTGAAAATTGTGTGTGCATCAAAATAAAAAAAATTACAAATTAAATATGGTTTTCATTTTCATACACTATATTCAATTTCAAACTATTAGTCACAGAATTGCTAATTTAAATAATTGATGGTAGTTTTAATTTTTTGCTTATAATTTTTCTAATGTGAAACGCTTGAGTGTTTAGCTTTTTGCTACAATGAACTTTATTAAAATTAAAAGTACCTCTCTCAAACTTGGGAGCCTTTTACTTACTTTCTGTATTCTTAACTCAACACCCCCACCACCACCACCACGGTTTTTTGTTTTTGTTTTTTTTTTTTTTTGGTTTTTCAAGACAGGGTTTCTCTGTGGCTTTGGAGCCTGTCCTGGAACTAGCTTTGTAGACCAGGCTGGTCTCGAACTCCCAGAGAGCCGCCTGCCTTTGCCTCCCGAGTGCTGGGATTAAAGGCGTGCGCCACCATCGCCTGGCCACCTTGGTTTTTTGAGAGAAGGTTTCTCCATGTAGCTTTGGAGTCTGTCCTGGGACTCTGTGGACCAGGTTAGCCTCGAACTCACAGAGATCTGCCTGTCTCTGGGATTAAAGACGTGCACCACCACCACCTGGCAGCAAATCCCATTTTTTCACACTTGTATTTGTTCTTTTTCTTTTATATTTTGATTTTTTTTTCAGGACAGGGTCTGGAACTCATTATGTAGAACAGGTGTTTGTTTGGGTTTTTTTTTTTGGATTTTTTCGAGACAGGGTTTCTCCGTAACTTTTTGGTTCCTGTCCTGGAACTAGCTCTTGTAGATCAGGCTGGCCTGGAGCTCACAGAGATCCGCCTGTCTCTGCCTCCCGAGTGCTGGGATTAAAGGTGTGCGCCACCACCACCTGGCAGAACAGGTGTTCTTGAACTCAGAGATCTGCCTGCCTTTGCCTCCCATGAGCTAGAATTAAAGGCATGCTTTTTGTCTATTTTAAACACTTAATTCCTTCCTTACAAGTTAGAGAAAACCTCTTTTTAATATTCAGAATACTTCATAAATCTGTATGTGTGCAGGGGCCATACAAATCTCTGCATAAATTCCAACATTAGTACACATGCTGAAGTGACCACAATTCTTTTAAAAATGCTAGTCTACAAACATTTTAATAATGTTTTTTATACAATGCAATTTTTTTACATATCAGATAATATAAAAACCGCCCAATGTTTAGTTCCCAAAGCAACATCACCACTAACAACAATATGTGAATTAGCCAAACATTTTGTTTCCATTATTACTTCTCAAAACTATTCTCTTGGCCGGGCGGTGGTGGCGCACGCCTTTAATCCCAGCACTCGGGAGGCAGAGGCAGGCGGATCTCTGTGAGTTCGAGACCAGCCTGGTCTACAAGAGCTAGTTCCAGGACAGGCTCCAAAACCACAGAGAAACCCTGTCTCGAAAAACCAAAAAAAAAAAAAAAAAACAAAAAAAACAAACTATTCTCTTATAGCTAATAGCGTAGGGTCCTAGACACCCCTCCCCCAGTCTTGCTTTAAACATGATAATCTACCTCATTTACTACACTGAGCTTCTCAGTAAGATTTTATTAGAAAATGAGGATGGTGGTGCTTTTACAGTTTTGAAAACTAACTCAGATTCCATCTGAATCCATGCGTTTGAATTTGAATTGATGTGTATGGAGTGGAGAGTACCGATCAAAAAAGAATCAGGATTAGAATCAACAGGTAAATACTGTATGAACTGCATTCTACACACTCCACAAGAGAGACATGGAAGCTATTAATCAGCGCTATCCTACAGCCAACAGATTCTTATGATAAAGTCAGATTTTACCCTGTTCAATAAAACAGCTATCAGCCACAGTAACTGGGGAGCTGAATTTTATAAGTAGCTAAATATAGGTCATTATTTCTGCACTGGGTGTTACAATTCTGGAGTACCTGGGCAAAGACATTATCATAGTGGGCATTCCTCTCATGTAAAAATGATTAACTATCAAAAGCATGTGCAACTAACAACAAATTTGATCTCACTTAATTCTTTACTTATGATGTCAACAATCATTCTATTAATTTTAATTCTACGTGAGTGGTCACTGCTGGTAATTTTGCTGCTATTGTTCTTCTTCACTTTTTCTCTTTGACAGAAAAATAAGAGACTCAATGGTGCATACTGCCTTAGTCACTACAGAACATTCAATACAATTTGCACTGGTGCTCACAGAGCACTGATTCAAGCTTTCTAAATAACTGGTAAGAAAGTGAAGACAGGCTTTTAAAGTGGGGTACGGTGGTTCACACCTATAATCCTAGCACTAAGGAGACAGAGGCTGAAGTACCAAAAGCTCAAGAGATGGGGGGAAGAAGGAGCAGAAGCAAAGGAAGGAATGAAAAGATGGAGGAAAGAAAGTGGAAAGGAAGGAAAGAAAAAAAACTTCTGAACATAAAAACTCGAAGGGGATGACAGTGAAAAGTATGATAGATATATTTTTAGAATCATAAGATTTTGAGCTTTTTGTTTTGTACCAAGACATGGTTTCATGTGTAGCCAAGGTCAATTTTGAATTAAATCTTCCTACCTCAGTTTCTCCAGTGCTGAAGTTATAAATATGCATATAAATACAGACATGCATATAAATTATGTAACCACACCAAGTTCTTAGTAGCAATTTTTAACTAATCAAAAACATTTAAGCAAAACAAAAAATGTTTGAAGATAAAAACGCTTCTGATGTTTAAAATTATAAGGCAATAAAATTACTACTGTAGGATAAGATTTTTAGACATTTGAGCCAACAATTCTAGAATGATTATACTACTAATATGGAAAATAGAAGCAGTATAATCAAACAAGCACAAGTACTGTGTTAAGTTTCAGTGGGGAGATTTATTTTTTATAAAGCTTAAGCGTGCCCAAGGGAGCAGGGTGGCACAACTTGTAATCCCAGCACTTAGAGGCTGATAAAGGAGAACAGGAGTAGGAGGACAGCCTGACTTGGGCATCATATTGAGTCCCTATCTTAATAAAACAAAACAAAAGTATCTGTGATGTGAAGAATACATTTCCAAAGTCAAAAACACGGAAACCAGCATGGAGTGAATACTCTATAGTCTTTTAATTTTAATAATTATTTGAGAGAACATTTTAAAGGTAAAATCCTTACAAAATCATTTCTACAGATTCATAAACTATTTAATAAGGTCAAGAAAACCTCCAAAGGAGGTTTCAAATTTTGTACTTCACAACACAATTACATTTAATAATTATAATTCTTCTGCAAATCAAGGAGGTGGAACTACTTTATATCAATGGTTCTCAACCTTCGTAATGCTTTAATACAATTCTTCATGTTGTGAACCCCCATCATAAAATTATTTGCTACTTCATAACGGGAATTTTGTTCCCATTATGAATTGTAATATCTGTTTTCCGATGGTCTTAGGAAACCTCTGTGAAAAGGTAGTCTGACCCATCAGAGGGTTGTGACCCACATGTTGAGAAACTTTAACTTCATAAGGACTTGAACAATTGTCTACTGCTGAGAGTTGCATGTGTGCTTTGGGGGTATATCTTGACACTCAGAGAACAAAAAAAAGGAAGAAATGTGAATCTATCCACTTCCTAGTTTTCAGAATAAAAACAAACAAAAAGCTCAACATTTTTAAATACATGGAACAGGTACTTTCCATTTTGATTTAATGTTTGGTTAGCATTCATACTGAACACTGTACAAAAGTGAAAGTAAAGAGTGTTGGGAAGAAAACCAAGGCTATCTAAGAATAAACTAGGCCATTCGGGTGCCTGTGGTTGCCAAGCAACTGGGATTTCTCACTGTTTCCCTTTGGCATAATCCAATCTTTAAGTTTGTATTAAATTATCTTTTCTTCTGGCAATTTATACTAACATACTTAGGAATCAGACTACTGCAAAAACTGTATGACGTGCATGAAGAAAATGTTTAAATTCTACTCAAAGACTTTAAAAGAAAACAAACAAAGCAGAACTTTTAACAATGAAAGATCAGAAGAATATGTTAATCATTTCCAAACTTGCAAAACAACCCAATTTCAATTTTTAAAAGAAAACAAGAGTTAACAAAATAATTATAAGGCATATAATAAGTTAATTTCTAAAGAGACAGTATATTGCTCCTCAATAGATTAAGCTATATAGTGCACACTAAGGCAGGAATGGAATTGAAAAGTTGGGTTCAAACTAGATTTGGAGTACATGCTTAGTGAGCAACATTCATGAACAAAGAATGTAACAAGTGTATATAAATGCATATTGTAAGCATGCAGGAAAAACTAAGGCAAGTTTCACAACAGTAGATTAATAAATGGGTTATTAAGTAAGTTAATTCAGAAGAAACTTATCTTGACATAAGGAAGAATAAAGCCCCATTCTTATTCTTCGAAAAACAAGCAAAAAAACAACAGGAGAACAAAGACTTGAATAACAAACCAGAAGCTTTTGGAAGAGGGGTTTGAGAGATGATTCAGCTATTTATTGAAAGCACTTGTAGCTCTTGCAAAAGACCTGGGTTGAATTTGTAGTGCCCACATGATGGCTCACAATCATCCATAAACTTAAGTTCCAAGCAACGGGATATTTTCTTCTTCTAATCTCCATGGGCACCAGACACACACGTGGTGTACATTCATACACACATTCATAAACATAAAATTAAGTATATACATTTTTAAAAATATTATAAGAAATTGTGTTTTGTTTAAACCCTGGTACACTGTATTAGAGAATGGTATGTGTTGGGAGCTGCAGATCCCTGGCCCCCGACTTTCTTTGCCGGCCTCAGACCCTTTGTCTGCTGGAGTGAACTGAGCAAAATACCTGTGCCTGCAGCTGCTAGATCCCAAGAGGATGTATACCCTAATTGGTTATCCAAAACCAGATGGTCAGCTCTGAAATCATATACACAGAAGCAACATTAAACAGACTAAGTAAGTTTTAGTGTGTCTGTCTGTGTGCATTCCAGGAGGTGGTAGTGCTTGCTTTACTCCCAGTGCTTGAGAGGCAGAGGCAGAAGCAGGTGGATATCTGACTTCGAGTCCAGTATGGTTTACAGAGTTAGTTCCACAATAGCCAGAGCACACAGAGAAATCCTGTCTTGAATGGGGCGAAGGGAGGAAGTGTGTGGAGTGTGGGGTATATGTGATGGACACAACACACTAATATATGTATAACAATAATAATGAAAAAAAAGCAGTTGCAAATTTGAGAAGGAATGGGGAAATGAGAAGGGTTGAAGGAAGGAGAAGGAAAGAGAAAGTGATGTAATTATATTTAAATTTAAAAAGGTATTTAAAAATTAAAATACACTTTATTAAAATGTACTTGTTTTGTAGACAAGTTTTTCATGTTAAAATAAATTTCTATTTAACTACTTAAAATGAATCTGGAAAGACACAAAAGACTCACCATGGACTGAATCAAAATAAAAAACAGAAATAAAAACATTATGTTGTTATATAATATTCCACATTCACTTGAGGAGTCAAAACTCATTGAAAGAAAATTTCTGACCAAATTCTTTACATCTTTTTTTTTTTTTTTTTTTGGTTTTTCGAGACAGGGTTTCTCTGTGGCTTTGGAGCCTGTCCTGGAACTAGCTCTGTAGACCAGGCTGGTCTCGAACTCACAGAGATCCACCTGCCTCTGCCTCCCAAGTGCTGGGATTAAAGGCGTGCGCCACCACCGCCCGGCTAATTCTTTACATCTTAAACTGTCTCCTTAACATCACAACAGGAGTATCACCCCTGGCTAGATCCTGGCAGAGTGCTTGACA
The DNA here is from genome assembly GCF_950005125.1 of Chionomys nivalis. Classification (NCBI taxonomy): domain Eukaryota; kingdom Metazoa; phylum Chordata; class Mammalia; order Rodentia; family Cricetidae; genus Chionomys; species Chionomys nivalis. The sequence continues at coordinate 13,935,649 of NC_080101.1, read as the reverse complement.
AACACACAAGACCCTGGAAGGCCAATTCCAAGCTTTTACTTTCTGTAAAAACAAAGGCTAAATTTGTTTTAGCATTCCTTTGACATCTGTGATTTTAGGAGGTACAGAATTTTATCTATTTTTCATTGTGAAAACAGATTTGAGGGGAGAAAATGTTACTGCTTGCTCTTCTGTATCTTCCTGTGTAGTCCAGTTTCCCATTGCTAGGATTACATGAATGTGACACCATGTATGGCCCAGTAAATGTCATTTATGATGTCATAACTTCCTATGTTTCCAAATGAAACTGTTTTTATTATTAAGCTTGTAATAACAAATTATATATTCAATCATAATAAAGTACACTAAAATAAAGAAAAACATATGGTGGTTCTTCTCTAATGTATAATATTTTAAGTTATTATGCCACGTTTGTATACTTATTCTTACAGATGCCTATAATACTTACAGCCTGATTAGGCAGATTGTCAGTCTTAAGTTCTCGGTGATTGGAATACTGGATATAAACAGGCTGACTTCGTAGATGAGGAGTAACAGGAGTGTAATAATTTACCATAGTAACAGCAGCTTCTTCAGAAGCCATTTCTAAAAAGGCCTGCAATAAACATAAAAGATGGTTAAGAATTACTGTATATTGGTTTAAACTCCTGCTTTCTCAGCATACATTGACGCTGTCCCCCAAGAGGATAGAATAGTCTTGGAAAATTGGCTCCAATAAAAGTTTTCAAGCCAGGTGGTGGCCACGTACATCTTTAGTCCCAGCACTCAAGCAGGCGTTCAAGGCCAGCCTGGTCTATAAAGTGAGTTCCAGGACAGCTAGAGCTGTTACACAGAGAAATCCTAGATTGGGGGGGGGGGGGTGTGTGTGTGTGTCCAAAATTACCAGTTAATTATTGTTTGGTTTTTGGTTTCTCATTTCTATTTCTCTAAATGCCTAAAAAATAGTTATAAAGTTAAAAATAAATGTTTGTGTTACCATTACAAATAAATACTTTCACGAGTTATGATTTACTGGTTTTTGTTGCTGTATTGATGCTAAAATTGGGGAATAAATTACTAGAGTACAGAGAGGAGATAATAGAATTTCATTCAGTAGGGGCTAAAAAGGAGTTAAAAACAAAGATCTGAGTGTGAGTTATAGTGATATTTTCATTGTAAGCTAACAAATAAAGCTTACCTGAAGATCAGAGTGCAGAGCTAAGCCACTAGTTAGCCACAGAGGCTAGGCAGTGGTGGTTCACACCTTTAATCCCAGCCCCACAGAGGTAAGGAAGGGATATGGCTGGGTAGAGAGAGAGTATAAAGTGGGAGGAGACAAGAGCTCAGATGCAGTCTGAGGATTCGGTAGAAGGAAGAACTCTTTAGTGGTTGACTGCTCTGTTTCTCTGATCCTTCAGCTTTCACCCCCTAGTATCTGACTCCGTGTTTTTATTATTAAGGACAATTAGAATTCGCGTTACAGTGAGTGCAGTGGTGCACACTTTAATCCCAGCACTGGGAGCAGAAGTGCGAGAATCTCTGAGTTCCAGGACAGCCTGGTCCAGAGCATAGTGAGAAAAGGGGGAAAGTCTGTTAGAGGGCGGAAACGGGAGAAGTGGTGGAAAAGTACTACCCTGCCTAAATTCTTAAACAGGGTCTGGGTATATGAATTTGCTCTTCTTCATTTTTATAAATTAGCCATCTACAAAAGAAATGGAACATTCTTTTTCAGTTGGAGGCCCTACAATCAAACCCTGTTAACAAGGAGCCAATGTATCTGATCTGATAGCAGGGCATGAGAAATGTCAGAGCCTGAGTAAAACCTGACTGAAATCTCCATGCCTACAGCAACTTGGTCATGGACACCTCTGCGCTTCAGTTTTCTCTACTAAAATATGCAGCTAGCTAAGCAAGCTATAACTCTTATAACTCAAACATGAAATGACTGTAGTAGAGTACTAGTTAGGTGGTCTGAGACTCTGTAGGAAAGAGCAATTAAACATCAGCGTATGAAGGCATTCACTCAAAATAGTAGCATACATACTCAGTTTTCTTCAAATTTTTTAATTTTATGTTTGTTTTGTGTGTTTCAATTTTTTACATGTACAGGGTGTTTTGTCTATGTATGTTTATGTACCAAATGCATATATTGCCCAGATGCCAGAAAAGGGAGTTGGATCCCCTAGGACTGAAGGACAGGTAGTTGTCAGCTACCATGTGGGTGATCTTCTAGAAAAGCAGCCAGTGCTCTTAACCACTGAACCATCTCTACAGCCCCCACATTCATTTTTCTCACTTTTCAATTATGCTTCTAACCAACACTCATTCTGTACACTTTTGAGCAAAAGCTATGTATAAATCTATAGTCTGTTATATATATATATATATACACATACATAAAATGTTTTCACACTATGCACATGAACACTGTGTTTATACATTTGTATATTATGTACACAAATGTACACACGCACACACACCCCTACCTGCACATAGTACTTTGAACCACTACCAGCAAAGAATAGGTCAGGGTAATACCACATTTTTAAAAACAAAATCTCTCTACTTGTGAACGGTTTTCATTATACATGTGAGATAAGGTTTCCCAATTTAAGATTTCTGATAAGAATTTCTTTAAAACTTAAAATTCCAGCCCAGAATGAGAAATCAAGTGTACAGCAGTAGTTAGCAAACAGCATTAAAGTACCAAAAACTTGCTACATTCCATATCCATTTATCCATCTTTGCTCCTGTGAAGAAATCTTTCTGAACATATACCTACTACCTTATCCAGTACCCTATTATCATCCATGCCTCAGCATAAACTCACATTATTTTAGCAAATGCTTCTAGGGCTTAGAAATAAGTGTTGAGAGATTCGTAAAAATATAGATGTAAACACTTATAGCACATATGTAAACATAATCACATTTCACAGAAGACCTGGAGATACTAGAAAATAAAATAGCTTCAAATCCTCCAAATAAAGACTAATTTAAAAAAGCAAAGGATCAATTACTGGAGTAAAGAAATCTAAGAACTTCCTACATTAAGTCAATACCGATTCAATCACTCAAGTGACACTTGGTACCTATAATCATTGTACAAATACAAGATGAGAGAAATAGCGTGAGAAAGCAGAGATGGAAGAAGCTTCTTGACATTTAGATCTTATCCTATACATTGATTCTAGCTATGTAGACTGCTGTAATTTCTGTGATAGGATTAAAATGGCAATAAAACTTTCTTGGTTTTGTAGCTGTTTGGGGAGAGCAGGTTCTCTCTACATAAACCTGTCTATTCTTGAACTCACTATGTAGACCAGGCAATCCTTGAACTCAGCAATTCCCTGCCTTGGTCTCCTGAGTGCTGGAATCAAAGGCATGTGCCAACACACAAACTTTTAATGAATCAAAGTTTGTCTCCTTTTATAATGGCTGATGAAAAAGACAGAATATAAATATACCAACCATACTGAGCACTCAGAACTACCTATAAGAGTATCTCAAATTTATGCAAAACTAACATGATCAAAATCAACATAAACTTTTTCTTATATAATCCTTTCTCGTTATAAAATAGCATTAGGAAGTAGTTTTAGTTTAAGTATAAATCATTTAAAATTCATCTATAATAGGCATTGGTAATACGATTTATTAAAACATTAGAAATGTTGAGTAAGTCACACATGGTGGTGAAGGTATTTAATCCTAGGATTCAGGGTGCAAAGATAGGCAGGTGGATCTCTGAGTTCAAGGCCTAGTCTGGTTAAGAACACTGGCTGCAGCTAGGCAGAGTGGCGGACGACATTAATCCCAGCACTTGAGAGGCAGAAGTACGTGGACCTCCATGAACTTCAGGCCAGCCTCGTCTACATAGTTGATGGGGGACGATCTTCTCTATGCATTGCTTTTATTGGTTAATGAATAAAACTGCTTTGGTCTATGGCAGTACAGAATATAGCCAGACTGCAAGGCATAGAGAGAGTAAGCGGAGCCAAGGAGAGGTCATGTAGCTGCTGAGGAAGATAGATGCCCAGATAGGTCACAGCCTCGTGGTTATACACAAATTAATAGAAATAGTTTAATTTAAGATGTAAGAGTTAGTTAATAAGAAGCCTGAGCTAATAGGCCAAACAGTGTTGTATATATTAATACTTAGTATATTAATTAATATTAATATATTATATTAATAGTTGTGTATATTAATATAGTTTTGCTTAATTATTCAGGTCTAGGCAGCCGAGAAACAAATGAGCTGTGTCCATTACACATAGCGAGTTCCAGAATAGCCAGAGTTACAAAACAGAGAAATCCTGTCTCAAACAAACTGAACACTGGTCTGATTACCAGTACCACTTGGCAGCTCAGAATTCTAACTCTACTACCAAGTGATTGATCCATCACTCTCTTCTGACCTCCATGAGCACTAGGTATGCACATGGTGCACATGTGTATGCAGGCAAAACACACAAACACATAAGTATTTTTACTTTTTTGGTTTTTTCAAGACAAGGTTTCTCTGTAGCTTTGGAACCTCTCCTGGAACTCCCTTTATAGACCAGGCTGGCCTCGAACTCACAGAGATCCGCCTGCCTCTGCCTCCCGAGTGCTGGGATTAAAGGCGCGCGCCACCAACGCCCGGCCACATAAGTATTTTTAAATAAATCTTAAAACAAAAATAAAGATAAGCTTTCCATATAGAATCTAGACAAGGCACTACTGATGTTTTTCTGTAACCAATAGAGTTCCACTTCATTAATCTGAAAGTTTGTAAGTCACCACCAGGGGAGAAAGCTGATGAAATTATTCCCACGTCTCCCCCAACATTCCACCTTTGCAAGTGAGTCCAGTGACAGCACAGTTTCTTGGTGAAGTGAATTACTAAAGAGCTCCATGATGAAAATAAAACACAACAGCTAGGGTTAGCTTACAGAGTCAACATAAACACAGAGAAAAGCTGTGGACTTGCACAGACTGCCTTTCACAAACAATTCATTTTAGATGTGTGCATGCAACCCGGTCAATTTTTAGTAGCAGAGACTGATCTAATTGATAGCCATGTACCAACTCCAAAAAATGTGTTAAGTACAGACTGAATACTACAGAATGCTACGTGATGCCTCTACATCTCAGTGACCTCATCTAAATTAAATAGGGATGTTGTTTATTAAACAGACTAAACTCAATCAGGCATTATCCAGTGTCATGTCCGATTATTTATAAATGAAAATATTCAAGAAAAGCAGAAGAAACAGGTAACACAGTATAACATGTTACAAAATTTCTAAGGCCTGGATTTGGTATCTTCTTCATTACAATGCTGGGCATACAAGATTTTCAGTACAGCCAAAAATATGTTAAGAGAATTTATTCTAGTAGGGTCCAAGTAGGAACAAGAAGGCACTCAATTTTATGAGCAAGATGGTTTCTATATTTTGTCAGGTACCAGAAAATGAAGCTTCCTTATTCACCTTAAGAAAAACTCAGTTTTAGGAACACTGAAAATTTTGTTTTTGTTGTTTTTGATGGGAGGTGGAGAGGAGACAAAGACAGAAAGACACAGAGACAAGGAAGAAATACACTAATGGGAGAAAATATGTACAAACTATATATCTGATTAGAAGTTATTATCCAGAATAGATAAGGAATTTCAAAAATTCAACTATAAAACTAAAAAAACCAATTCTATTTTAAAAACCAGGTAACATAATTGGGCCTGTCTGCACACAGTTGTAAAGTGAGGGCTCCATAGCTCTGGAGTTAGAGCGCTGGTGTTGTTTGTGTGAAAATTCCAGAAGGGAGGAGGTAGAGACAGAGGTTCTCAAGATGAAAAGTTGAGAGGATGGTATGATCCTGTCCTTGGTGGGGAGAGGACGATAAAACATCTCTTACAATTTTCTTTTTTCCAAAAGAAAAACAAATGGTCAACAGCTATTTGAAAAAAATATTCAGTTCCACTAATCAGGGATATAAAAATCAAACTTATAATTAGCTGTTTGATAAAAGAATGGCTATTATCAAAAGATAAGACTAAGAGTAGGGCCTGGCATGATGATATACACCATAAATATCAGAAATCAAGAGGCAGGCTGTAGCTCAAAAGTAAAGTACTTGGCTAGCACCAGCAAAACCCTAGTCAATTCCTAACACTGCCCTCTACCCACCCCTACCAAACAGGGGGCTGAGGAATAACAATATTTCAGATGTTTTGAATCTGATTTAAACATTATATGATATACTCATGAATTAAAACATCAAGTAGTATCCCATTCATCCATACAAATTGTATATTTGCATGTATCCATTAAAAGTTGTCCTGAAAGGTGAAAAGAAAAACAAAAACAAACAAAAAACAGAAAACCAGTTTGGTGGGTAGAAAGAGGAGGTGAAATGAGAAGAGTTGAGAAGAGAGGTGATCAAAAAAAAAAAAAAGGCAATAAAATCTTAAAAAAATTATGTGAAAACTCATTTTTACAACGAAGATTCTCTTCTGTCTCTCAAATTATTAAAGAAGCTACATGATAATTCTACAACTAGAATATACATAGTATCCAATGATTTTATGGAATGAAGGAACATGACATTATTTTAGTCTACAATAGACCAGAGCAAAGAAGATTCACAGCAATCAGTTAAAATATAAATAAATAAATAAATAAATAGATAGATAGATAGATAGATAGATAGATAGATAGATAGGTAGGTAGGTAGGTAGGTAGGTAGATAAATCAATCAATAAATAAATAACTAGGTTTTGGCTTTTACAAAAAAAGTGGCCTACTGTAAACCAATCCATTAACAAAGTTTACATTTATTTTATGTATGTTTATGCCTGCATATATATATGTGCACCAAGATGTTCACCAAGTGTGTGCCTGGTGCCCATGGAGCTCAGGAGAAGATGTCAGACTCTTCTTGTGCTGGAAACTAAACCTACAACCTCTGCATGAGAAGCACGCCTTAAAAAAAAAATTTTCCCCCTTATTTCTACTAACTGTTCAGTCATGTCTAGTTAAACATTCAATTCTATTTTACTGAACAAGGTAGCACCCAAATCTTTTTGTTGTTAATGTTGTTTGTTGTGGTTTTTAGACAGGGTCTTTCTTCATGTCTTTGCTGTTCTGGAACTCACTATGTAAACTAGGCTGGGCTCTAACTCACAGAGATTCACCTGCCTCTGCCTCTCTAGTACTGGGATTAAAGGTGTGCGCCACTATGCCCAGCTGCTCCCAACTCTTTGGTCCCACGTAAAAGCCAATTAGATAGATCTTCAGCTTATAGTGATAACTGCACAGTATGGAAAACTTAACTGTTCTTTACTTGAACAAACAAAACACAATTTATAGCTTCTCTATCAGTAACTGCAACTACCAGGCTATCTTGTAATTACAGGGTATTTTTAAGTAGTAGAACACATGAAGTAAAATACGAAATAGGACTTCTAAAAATGACCCCAAGTCAAGAGATAAGATATACTCCTGTTTCTTGTGCTAATTTTTGTCTATTGTCATACAAGGGAAATTTTTTACTTAAAAACTAATTTGTGGTCACAGACAGTAAGAAAAACTGACCAGCATGGTGACACATACCCCTGAGATCCCAGATACTTGAAGGGCTGAACTTTAGGAAAGTCACTTGAGCTTATGAATTTGACACCAGCCACAGCAGTAAAGACCCTGTCTCAAATCAACTACTTAATTCTTAAGTTCAAGAAAATAAAAATTATTTGAAATACTAACACCCAGAAGATAATCACTCAGTGTCGATCTTTAAATATTACATACCTGGCTTTTTCCTTTCAACATCAAAAGATTAGTTACTTTGCCAAATGGTAGACCTAATGATATGACCTCTGCTTCGGTGACATCACATGGAATTTTGCGAAGATGGAGAACACGGGAAGGCGAACAGGGAGGTCTATCTCCTTTAAATTTCTTGTTGTCATTCCCATTAGCTAAAAAACATAAGATTTTTTTAAATTACTGAAACTAATTTGGGTTGACACACTCCATTAACTAAATCGTCACACGACTTTCTAGCATAACAGATTTCAAATTCATGGAGCTATAAGATTGATGAAAATAATATGAATGGAAAATAAAACCAACCACCTCTTGATGAACCACTTTTGGTCTTTCACCATGGCTATTAACTTTTTTAATTGTTGCCTGATTTTTTTTAAATGAAAAGTATTAGGATAAATGAATTACATTGTTTCATAAAGAGTCATGTATACCACCTTCATAAAGTAAGCACCTAACACACAAGTATGCCTTTTCTACATTAAGATACAAAACACTTTAATTTCAACAGTATTCAATACAGTGACAATCTGTTGCTGGGGCACAGGCTAAACCCCATGCATCATATGTGTATATGTAAACTGTGTAGTAAATAAACTTTACTGCCTCAGTCTGTGTAGGTACACTCTAGGATGTTTACTTACTAATGATAAAACTGGCAGAATACATGCCAATCATTAACTAAAGCTAACTAACTATACGTCTAAATTCAATGTTGAAAATAATATTCAGAATAAATATATGTTTATTTTTATAGATGAGTGTTTTTTCCTGCATACATGTATATACAATTTACACGCCTTGTGCCCAAAGGACTAAAAATAGGTACTGGAATCCCTGGAACTGAAGTTACCCACAGTTTTAAGCTGCTGTGCAGGTCCTGAAAACTGAACCCAAGTCTTCTGCAACATCACCAGGTGCTTTCTTAAGAACTCAGCAACATCTCCAGCCCACTAATACATGCTTTTTTTGTTTTTTTGTTTTTTTTGTTTTTTCGAGACAGGGTCACTCTGTAGCTTTGGTGCCTGTCCCGGAACTAGCTCTTGTAGACCAGGCTGGCCTCGAACTCCCAGAAATCCGCCTGCCTCTGCCTCCCGAGTGCTGGGATTAAAGGCCTGCGCCACCACCGCCCGGCCCACTAATACATGTTTAAAGACCCTTCTCTAATTTGTTCTATGGCTAAGTAAAAAAAAAAATTGAAAAATGATAAATTTTACAAAAGATTATAATATAAATTTTGTATCTAACACAACCAAGGAGATCTGGATGAGTTACATCTAAAATTTTAGTTTCTTAGGCCATTATAGGTTTTCTCATTTTATCTTTATTAGCTAAATTTTGTGTTCTTATGATAATCCTACTTACTAGTAATAAACAGACTCTGGTGGAAATCCACATTTTCCAATACCCTCTACATACTTAAAACTACAGATGTGCTACTCAACTACAGTATGGCATGTCTACTACAGTACTGCGCTGTCCTGAAAGTTCAGAATGACTGTTGCAAAATTAACTCATATCCTAGCACATACCTAGATTTTATTTAAATCTTACTAACTAGGATTGACCTACCTGGGTATAATGATTACTTAAGTTTATGCAGATGAAATTCAGAAAGATTTTTCTTCCAAGAACACAATGAAGACAGACTAAAACAATTATTTAAAAGAAAGTAAAATGATATTTTCCAATATTGGCAGAAAAATACAATCTTGCCAAACCCTTAATATCCTTTTTCTAAACACTAATGAAAATATACTACCCATCATCCTACAAACATATCATGAGGACCATATAAAACTATTTAATGCCATGTCTGTGGCATATAACTTGACCCAAAAATACATGAATAAGTTGAACACCCACAAACACAACATTTGTTCCCAGATTTTCCATGAATGTGGAAAGCATCATGAGCAGAATCAATAAACAAGCATTCACATACTTGCTGGTGAATTACATCAAAAAATACAACTTTGTCCCTCCAAAATCACTAATGTCACCTCTGACCTTTTCCCTTTTCCATCTCCTTTCCTATGGATCCCGCCCATGTCTTTAGAATTTAGTATGGCAATCTAATAAAAAGTCCGTCATGGCCGGGCGGTGGTGGCGCACACCTTTAATCCCAGCACTCGGGAGGCAGAGGCAGGCGGATCTCTGTGAGTTCGAGACCAGCCTGGTCTACAAGAGCTAGTTCCAGGACAGGCTCCAAAACCACAGAGAAACCCTGTCTCGAAAAAAACAAACAAACAAACAAAAAAGTCCGGCATGTTACTACCTAGCTCTAAGAAAGAATGCTGACAGGATTCCAAATATCCTTCAGTTCCTTATTTTAAAGCTTTTCCACTAAAACTGACTTAATTTAGTTCCATATATCCGAATGAAGGTCTAACTCTAAAGGCAGTTCCTAATCACAAAAATCTCAAAATTATTTTGGCACTCCTAGAGAGAGAGAGAGAGAGAGAGAGAGAGAGAGAGAGAGAGAGAGAGAGAGAGAGAGAGAGAGAGAGAGAGAGACAGAGAGAGAGACAGAGAGAGAGACAGAGAGAGACAGAGAGAGAGAGACAGACAGAGAAAGCGCACACGTAGGTTTACATACATAACTAACAACTGGGAGTTCTACAATATTGTTACTAGAAACACCCAAACACCTGCCATTCAGATAGAAGCTGAGCATCACTAATGACCACCATGGTATTAAGTACTTGAAGAAACTCCTCAAGGCATAGAGTTACTATAAGTTCATCCTGAATACTCTAAACATAATAAAGGAACATTAAGAAGGTTGTTTCTGGGGCTGGAGAGATGACTCAGAGGTGAAGAACACTTGCTGCACTTGTAGAGGACCTGTGTTTGATTCCCACATGGTGGCTCACGAGCATCCATAACTCATGCTCCAGGGAATCCAATGTCCTCTTCTAACTAGCTTGAGCATCAGGTACAAACATGGTACATAGACATAGAAGCAAGCAAAACACTCATACACATAAAATAGGTAAATCAATAATAAAATTTTTAAAGGGAGGTTGCTTCATTGACAAAGATATCCTATGATAGGATTAAATTGAAAAATTAAATGATAGAAGCAAGTAAGTATTTGAGTTCCCACTACATTGTACTATCAAGAGCCCTAACATGACAAACTTTTACCAAGACACAAGCAGTTATAAACAAGCAATTTTAAGTAAGTAACTAACCTGTACAATAAAAATACATGGTCAGTGTTAAGGAAAAGGGAGGGTAAAAAAGAAGGGGGAAGGGCACTTGGACAGCTGTTCAATCAGATGTTCTCTTCTGGACAGACTACTCATTACTTACTATATTTCAATTTTTTCCATAAATATATAACGGAAATTATAAAAACTAAATCAGCTTAACTTTCAGTATCTTTTGAATGCCTAGCACAATGTCTAGTACAAAGTAATCAACTGCATATCTGGTTATTCTTTAAAAACAAAAGAAAACTTTTCAGCATAGAAATTACACTATTTCTACTATTTGATGTCAAATGATTCTATTGTTTTTTCGTTTTTACTAATTCAGGACACTGAAAATGTTATCTATAAAATCTAAAAGTCTAATAAAAGACTTGATAAAAAAAAATCTGAAGCTGCAGAAATGTTCATAAATAACCATGTGAACATGAAAAGCCAAAGACCCAAGGATGACTGGAAAACAAAGCAGAAGGAGAGAAGAGACTTGAAAGTCGTCCTTGGAATGCACCATGGCACACACTCCCACACACATACAATAAATAAACAGAATCTGATACTAACAAACAATATGAAAATAGTAATATATAGTTTTTTATAATGTTGTATTTCACCAATTAACACTAAAAGTTGTCAAATATCGTGTTCTGAAAGGTGTGTGGACGTAGTGTCTGTACTTCGTTTACTTATCTGTTTATGTGGTAGAGATTAAACCCAGGGCCTAGTAAAATGCCAGGCAAATATAGTCCCCAACCTTTGGATTTTGGAGACGACTTCTTTAAAAAGTCCAGGCAGGGGCTGGAGAAATGGCTCAATGGTCAAGAGTATCAGCTGCCTTCCAGAGGACCCAGGTTCAATTCCCAGTACCCAGATGGCAGCTCACCAATGTCTGTAACTTCAGCTCCAGAAACTCTAACAGATATATACAGGAAAAACACCATTGTACATTTAGTAAATAAACACATCTCAAAAAAAAAAAAAAAAGCCCAGGCAAACCTGAAACTCACCTCACAAGTTTGGGAATTTTTTTTTGGGGGGGGGGGGGGGGGTTCGAGACAGGGTTTCTCTGTAGTTTTTTTGGTGCCGGTCTCGGAACTAGCTCTTGTAGACCAGGCTGGCCTCGAACTCCCAGAGATCCGCCTGTCTCTGCTCCTGAGTGCTGGGATTAAAGGCGTGCGCCACCACCGCCTGGCACAAGTTTGGGAATTATAGGTGAGAGCTGCCCTGGCAGTTTTGTTTTTAAGTTTTATTTAGTGTGTGCAGGTGCCTGTGAAGGCCAGAAGAGAGCAGCACTGAAATCTCTATAACTGTAGTTACTGGTCGGTTGGGAGGCTCTCGATGTGGCCGCAATGCTAAGATGGATGTTGTTGCTGTTGTTATACTATTATTATCATTATTATTTTTTTTTTTTTTGTTTTTTTGAGACAGGGTTTCTCTTATTATCATTATTGTATTCCAAGAGGACTAAGAGTTCAAGGATAGCCTGGGCTACTCAGTAAAATATTGTCTCAAAGAATTAAACCAATCTTGTATTTCCGCCACAAAACTAAAGAAAGTCAAGCAATACAGATTCTGATGATCACTGACAGATCTATGTATTTGTATGACAAACACAAACTGGAGACAATACTGTCATCATCACGTTGCCCTTCCAATTATACTTTTCTTTCATGTGTGTTTCAGATCCACATTTATGAATGTCATCCTCAGAAATGCACTGGATGTCATCCTCAGAAATGCTGTCCAGATCTTTGGAGAAGAGAGGGTCTCGCTGATTTAAAGTTCCTCAATTAGGCTAGAACAGCTGGCCAGCAAACTCCAGCCATTCCCTAGGCTTACCATATCAAAGCTGGTATTACAAGCATGCTCTCAGCTTTTCATGTGGGATTAAAATGTTTATGAAACAACACTTTATGACTAGCCTACTTTTCCAACTGCTGGAACTTATGTGAATCACAAACTTTCAAGTAACTGTTTCTTCTAATATTGTCATATGCACAAAAACTTTATTTTTCTGAGGTCAAGAACTCGGACAGTCTCACTTTATTGATGTGTCTGGCCTGGAACACACTTTGTACCCCAAGGTTGCCTTCAATTCATGACCTTTCTCCCTTGGCTTTCTGAGTAACAGGGCTATAGATATGTACTACCATGTCTAATCTTATTTATATTTTGTTGCTGTTTTTCCACTTATATTTGTAACTAGACATGTACTTTTAGTATATTGCTATTTTTGTAATTCTGGGTATTGGACCTAAGACCTCATATGCTATGTCATTAGTCTTACAGACTTCGTAATGAAGACAATTTCAAGTATATAAATACAAAGATTATATAACAAAAATAACAAATCACTAATTTGTTAGTTATTCACTAGCACCTTCCTCTTTATTTAGAGGATTAGATGGCAGTGGTACTTATAACTGTTATTTTATTTTAAATAACATTTTGTCATTTAAAATGCAAATGAATTTTTAGATCTTTTTTTAATTAAGCGGGGTTGGGATTTAATAAAGATATTTCAATATATGGCTAAGTACTAGGTTGCTCAGAAGAAAGTAAGACATACCCTAGAGCATGAGTGTAGTTTCTCAAAGAGTCACAGAAAATAAGCTAAACGCAAGTTTATCTATTATTTACTCTTCTGATTATTAGATTTTGTTAATAATTCATTATCATACTTTGCTAGCTTCTTTTTCTGTTTTATTTCATATGCTACCAAGGGCTATAATTATGCTTTTATTTTTGTTTGTTTTGTTTTTTGAGAGAGGGTTTCCCTGTGTAGTCCTAGTTGTCCTGGAATTCACTCTGTTGACCAGGCTGGCCTTGGACTCACAGAGACCACCTTCTGAGTGATGGGTGTATCACCACCTCCCGATCTAATTATGTTATTATCAATTTGTGATAAGGTTTTCTATTTATTTACTGTAGTGACATTCTTTACAATTTTCTGGTTTTGACTTGTTCTTGTATGCACAGATTAAGCCAGGCCGATCATGGGAGTATTATTTCATGTGTTATGTTAACTCAAAATAGAGATGAAAGTGCTATAATTCAAACTCCAAACTATATATTTTTTGACTTGACTAGGAATCAGATCTTCTAATACAACCTTCTCATAACTTTCATCCACTTTCTTAAATTGTAAAATAGCACTCATCACTTCTTTTTTTTTGTTGTTTTTTTGTTTTTCGAGACAGGGTTTCTCTGTGGTTTTGGAGCCTGTCCTGGAACTAGCTCTGTAGACCAGGCTGGTCTCGAACTCACAGAGATCCACCTGCCTCTGCCTCCCAAGTGCTGGGATTAAAGGCGTGCGCCACCACCGCCCGGCCCACTCATCACTTCTTAGTCACTGTTCTATTGCTGTAGAGCGACACCATACCAAGGCAACTCTTACAAAATAAAGCATTTGAGGGCTTGCTTGCAGTTCCAGAGGCTTAGTTCATTACCATCATGTTTGGGAGCATGGCAGCACACATGATGCTGGAGAAGTGGCTGAGAGCTACATCCTGGTCAACTGAGAGAGAGAGAGACTGACACTAAGACAGGTTAGGCTTCTGAACCCCCACCCTCCCAGAGATAAACTTCCTCTAACAAGGCCACTCCTTTTAATTCCTAAGTGAAGAGGAAAAAGGAAAGTTAAAGCTGGACTTCATCCTTGTCAATCTTCTTTTTCCAGGGTCCTTCCAGTTAGGGGGGAAGGGGGACCTGGATTTTATTCTGGATTGCAAATCTAGTAATAATTTGGGGATTCTGTTTTGAAAGGAAAGGAAGAGTCTTAATCACACACATTCAACCTTGTATATACTGTGCTCATCTTGTTTACATTTATTACAACTCATAACTGTATCAATCAAAGTATTTCTCTATAGCTTTCATTTTGACTGTATTCATATGATGGGTTTTAATATTGCTATTATCATAATTCCATAAATAAATAGACTTACATAATCAGCAGTCAAATCAAGAAGTAGAACACGGGGCTGGACAGACTAAGACCTCATGCTGATGCTCTTCCCAGAGGACCTGAGTTCAGTTCCCACCACCCACACCAGGTGGCTGATAAGCACCTATAACCCCAGTTCTAACACCCTCTACTGGTACCCTGAAACAGCCACACACAATGGCATTCACTCACACAGAACACACAAGTGTTACATATACATGAGCCTTTCCTTTCCATTTCAATTTATATTCCAAGAAATCATAAACTTGATTTCTCACAACACAGACTAATATTTTTAACATTACATAAATGAGCCAATAATATAACATATACTGATTTTCATTTCATATTATACTTGTGAAATTAATATTATACATTTATAATAGCAACATACAAAACTATGAATGACTCGGACTTTAAGCTGTGTCTCTTGATAAAATGTAATCCTCATCCTTAAATATCTCAAATGAAAGACAGAACTCCTCCAAGCAGTAGGAGAATGAAAAAACATACAGAGACGCTCTCTGCGGGTTCCATACAATATTTGTACTTATCAGTCTAACCAAAAGAAAGATTTTGAAAGTAGCTGTTTTATCTGAGTAAAAATGGGTTGGAAAAAAAAAAACCAGTATTAACAGTTTCTGCCATTAGTTTGTACAACTATATTTAAAGGGACAGTATAATTTATGAAGTGTGGAACTTTGTTCAAGTTCCCAAACAGAAAGCACTGTCATGCCCTGTGAGTACATGCAAACAAACACACAGCAGTAAAACCAGATTATAGTAACATAAATTTAATGTAAATTGCATAAAAATCTCTTTAAGTCTGTTTTACAGGTAAAGTTCATAGGAAAAGATAGTCTTCATAATTTAAAGCTCTTAAAAGAATATCTACCTACAAGAAAGAAAGGTTTCTGGTTTGTTTTTAACTACATTTTATTTACTAATTTTTTTTTTTGGTTTTGGTTTTTTTGTTTTGTTTTGTTTTTCAAGACAGGGCTTCTCTGTGGCTTTGGAGCCTGTCCTGGAACTAGCTCTTATAGACCAGGCTGGTCTCGAACTCACAGAGATCCGCCTGCCTCTGCCTCCCGAGTGCTGGGATTAAGGGCGTGCGCCACCACCATCCAGCTATTCACTGATTTTTAAAAGTGTACACAAGTGTGCTTATGCAGACATGTGAAGTCAGAAGACAACAGGAATCAGTTCTTTCCTTCCATCATGGTATAAGACCTGGGGATCAAACTCAGGTCATCATTAGGTTTGGCTTTTACCTCCAAGGCATCTCAAAAGCTCACAGTAGATGAGATTTAAAAGAACATTAACAACATTTAAAAAGAATAACTGTAGGTGCCAAGTTGCCTGAGGGAAGTCACAGCTTGGCACCAATGTTCCATCATCTTTATGCAATATAAAAATCATTTTAAATATATTTGTCTATAGTATTAGCAGTTGTACCAAAATAAGCCAGAAAAGTATTTGCTAGATTTAATTCCGGTTTCTGCTATAGTCTCATCCACTCACTTAAGACAGAGCAGTTAAATCTGAAAGTTAATCAATGACAGACTGGCATCCACAAATCCAGGGACAATATACAGAGCCTTGATCTGAAAGCAGCAGATACAGTAGGATAGGAATGGGAAGGAATAGGTAGCTCTTCCTAGCAGCTTTCAGTCTTGCTGCCTACTGCCTATACTCTCTCTCCCTCACATACCCTTTCCTGGGCAAGGAACATGGAAACAGTTCAGGTTTGTCATTGTGTGCTAACTTTAGAAAATCAGTTATTACACAATATTGACATACTTTTTTTTGTTTGTTTGTTTTTCGAGACAGGATTTCTCTGTGGTTTTGGAGCCTGTCCTGGAACTAGCTCTTGTAGACCAGGCTGGTCTTGAACTCACAGAGATCCGCCTGCCTCTGCCTCCCGAGTGCTGGGATTAAAGGCGTGCGCCACCACCACCCGGCACTGACATACTTCTGAATCTTTTCAATGGAACCCAACTTAACATTAGAGGAGTAATTCCACCTACTATATTTAAATTCAGCTTTATAAGTTCAACATTAAGGACAAAAATTGTTATTATCATCATTTTGAGGTAGCACAGAATTTTATAGTGAAGCCTGGCCTGGGAACTTCCTGTCACTGAATTAAAAATCTTCCTGTCTCGGCTTCCTGAGTCATGGCTGAAATTTACAAAAAAAAAAAAAAAAAAAAGTTGTGCAGTATACTAAAATGAAAATATTGGTGTTACTGTCACTGTCACGTGGACGTGGGTGTCCATGGAGGCTGGAGAAGGGTTTGAGACACCCTGCGGCTAGCATTGAAGTCACACTCACAGTGTCCCAAGTAAGCAATGGTGGTGAATGCCTATGAAAGCATTCTGGATGCAGAGACAGAAATCACAAGTTGGGACAAACTTGAATTTGAGCTATTACAAAAAATTAAGTTATCATTTTTCAGAAGTTTCTTTGGTGCTAGAGATACAACTTCACCCTAATATATGAAAGGTCTTGGGTCCAATTTTCAGGATGAAGAAAAGAATGTTTATTCTACATTATTACCAAATGGAAATCATAACAAAAATCAAGACATTGCTAATTTAACTACCCTGCCACCACTCCCACCCACACATACCCTCTCTCCCCCTCCAGGACAAAGTGCTCTGAAAATCTAGGACTTTCTTGCATAAGAGATGTAAGAATCAAACATGGTTAGATAAATAGGGCCTGCCCAGCATTTACAAGGACTAGATTAGATCCCTAACAACAACCCCCCCCTCCCCTCCTCCAACCGCAAGATATAGAGAAATGAAAACTATACACTCCAAAACAGAATACCCAATGGAGTCCCAAGAGTTCTTTTTCTCCTTCTCGTCCCCTCACGCCGCAACACTGGGTTACAGACAGCAGTGACAGCCTCTACATGGGTACTGCAATCTAAGTCAGGCCCTCAGATTGCACAGCAAATTGGAGAAGGCAAAATGAGTGAATCAAAAAATTATTCTGTCCTATTGCATGTAATGGCTTTGTGGGAGCCCAGGTAGTTTGGATGCTCACCTTAATAGACCTGGATGGAGGTGGGTGGTCCTTGGACCTCCCACAGGGCAGAGAAACCTGCTTACTCTTTGGGCTGAGGAGGAAGGAAGACTTGATTGGGGGAGGGGGAGGGAATGGGAGGTGGTGGCGGGGAAGAGGCAGAAATCTTTAATAATTAAATTAATTAATTAATTAAAAAAAATTATTCTGCTCCAAAACCACAGAGAAACCCTGTCTCAAAAAACCAAAAAAAAAAAAAAAAAAAAAAAATTATTCTAATCAAACCAAGCATTTTAAAAAATAAAAATTGGCAACTATAGAAGCTAACACCAAACAAGACAGGTGTGCTGGTCCTATACAAGTTCAACAAGAATCCCAGAAGAAGGCAACTCTCTGGGGAGATGGCACTCCCGAGAAGGAAAATGAAAATTTCAGTAACAGTGCTTACGCCTGTCTGGGCCTCAGATGCACCACCTAGGAGCTCTAAAAACAAAGGTAATATATCCCTCACACAGAAACTTCAAAGGTAAGTCAGGCCATTTGCAGATTTTCAGTGCTTCCAAGTTATCCTGAGTGTGCTAGTTAATCCTGACTGTCAACTTTAGACACTTAGAATCATCTGAGAGGTAAGCCCTTGGGTGTTGTCTAGGAAGGCTTTCCAAAGCAGCTTACTGAAGTGGGAAGACCCAACCTGAACGTGGGCAGTTATCTTTCACTGAGCTAGACTTGCTGAATGATGACAGGCATGTGCAATGCATCCTGACAGCGGCCAGAGCTTGACTTGTGGGTATCTTCCTCTATCACTCTTCACCTTACTTTTTGAGACAGGGTCTCCGCTAAACCAAGAGCTCCCTGTTTTGGCTAGACTGGCTGGCCAGCAAGCCCCAAGGATTCGCTGTTCTCCACCCCTCACACCACAACACTGGGTTATAGATGGGGCAGTGACTGCCTTTGCATGGGTACTGCAATCAAAGCAGGCCCTCAGATTGCACAGCAAGCACTTATGCACTAAACTTTGTTCATCTCCCCAGCCTCTTCTCTGGTGACTCTAATGTGAGCTCAACTTTACAAAGCTGGCTTTAGCCTCAACTCCCGCATCACTCTGTTCACATGTTCATATTAACATATTCTCTACCTACAAAATCTTTCTAATTAATTTTTTGGTAGATTAAAACATGGTGGACCCATTCATAAATGTCTAACAAATACCATCTTTTCCCCTTAACTGACTCTTTCATTTCTCATTGAGTAAAAATTACACTTTTTACTGTAAACATTGGCACATAAGAACAATGAAAAAATTCACAGGAAAAAAAACATGGGGGAAGGGGGGACAAAACTTACCATACACACCTGCAGAAGGAGTAGAATTGTTCATGGTAGAAGGTCCGTTAATGACACCAGGAGAAAGAAGCTCATCAGATCCCCGCTGAAAAGCAAAATTAGTGCTCAATTAATAACAGCATTATTTTATATTAAACATAAAGATACTTTAAAAGACAGTTGGAAACAAACTGCAATAAAGAAAAATTACAGCAAATGCTCAGTGTAGTCATGGGGGGAGAGAAAAACAGTGGGGGCATTAATTTTGCAAATGCTTCTGACCAATTACAACTGTCCAAACATTATGTCTGAAGTACTAAATTGTATGTTGGAGACTACTTTATGACAAAGTTTTTTATAAAATATATTTACATGCAAGTAATTTATACATTCTAAGAATCCTGATTTTTCAATACATATTTCTAAAAATAGGGCTATAGGACACATTTTCTATCCAAAATTTTGTAATTACTGGTTTCCATACCATCAATCCTAAGAACTATTTTTGATATACATCATTTATCCCCTGTTGGGAGCTGTGAACCCCCAGAATTTCTTGAATGCTGAATTTCTTGTAAACAGTGTGTTATGCTTGCAGCTGCTCTAAGTATGAGACCTTCAGGAGTTCCTGATTGCAGGATAGTGGTTTCTGGTGCGTTTGGCTGGGGCGTGGCTATCAGTCAAGGATCCCTATATAAGCTGCCCCTGGACACAATAAAGGGGGCATTCCTGTTTCAAGGATAACCCGTGCCTCTGTCTGTGTCTTTAAATCTCCAGGCCCTTGCCCGGCTTGCGAATGGTCCTGCAGTGCAGGCGCAGCGATGCAGTAGTAGTGCTAGTAGTACCGTACTGTCAGGTAGTACAGGCGGGTGGTGCGATCCCACCCCCCGCTTTTTTTTTTTTTTTGGTTTTTCAAGACAGGGTTTCTCTGTTTCTCTGTATAGCCCTGGCTGGCCTGAACTTCCTCTGTAGACCAGGCTGGCTTCAAACTCAAGGCTGCCTCTGCCTCGCCGGGCGGTGGTGGCACACGCCTTTAATCCCAGCACTCGGGAGGCAGAGGCAGGCGAATCTCTGTGAGTTCGAGGCCAGCCTGGTCTACAAAAAGCTATTTCCAGGACAGGCACCAAAGCTACAGAGAAACCCTGTCTCGAAAAACCAAAAAAAAAAAAAAAAAAAAAAAAAAAAAAAAAAAAAAGGCTGCCTCTGCCTCTGAGTTCTGGGACTAAATGTGCATGTCACCGTAACTGAAAGTATATATTATATCTTAAGCAAATCTGTTTTCAAAATTGTATTTCTTTATGGTAAGAGAAATCTGTCTCCTGGTGCTGGGCATTGGCCTGAGAGGAAAACCTCCAACCACTCAGTCACAGCCCCAGACCTTGGTTTTTCTGAGTCGTGCTAAGGCCAAATGGTGATCTCTCTATCCTCTCGCCTCAGTCTTCTGAGTGCAGGACTGCAGGAAGAGCCATAGTGCCTGTCCTACTTACACATCTGAACTCTCAGCACTAAAATGTATCCAATAATTCTTTTCAGTACAATCCTAATTATATCCAAGGTTATAAAAGAGTAATAAATATGTAGTAAAAAAATTAAAACTAATCTATTTCAAATGGATCAAACTTGTTCATCTTGATGAATTTTTAATAATAAGTTATTTTGGCTCACTGGGTGACAGAACTTAATCATCAAATAACTATGAATTTTAGAGTAATACTACCACAAATATTTATTTTTAGTTTTGATGTGTGTGTATGTATGTATGTATGTGTGTATGTATATACGTATGTATGTTGTGGGAGTAGAGGGTAGCCCAAGGAGGCCTGAAGGAGTTGGATTCCCTGGAATGGAGTTACAGGTGATTGTGAGCTGCTCAGTGTGGATGCTGGAAACCAAACTTTGGTTTCCTGTAAAAACTCTTAGATACAAAGCTAGCTCTCCAGCCCCTACAACAAACATGTTGGCTTCTGCATTACTACAAACACAATTATTTAAACAATTCTTGTTTTAAGCACCCAGAAATTACTATCCTCAGCTCTTTTACTCAAGTTTATAGAAGTCACCAAAAAAAAAAAAAAAATTAAAAAACAAAACAGGAGCCAGGCAGTGGTGGCGCATGCCTTTAATCCCAGCACTCAGGAGGCAGAGGCAGGCGAATCTCTGTGAGTTCGAGACCAGCCTGGTCTACAAGAGCTAGTTCCAGGACAGGCTCCAAAACCACAGAGAAACCCTGTCTCGGAAGAAAAAAAAAAAAACAGGATGAAAAAATTTCAAATCCCAACTCATCCAAAGACCAGTATGTGCCTTACTTAAAGCCAAGTGTATGAAATAAAGGTATTATTATGGGTTTCTGGTCTGATAATTATGGGTTAACTTTGCAGTTTGCTGTTAAAGTTTTCAGTTTAAAATATAGTGGTAATCTAATGTATCCAACATGGGTTGGTTTTTTTTTTTTTTTTTTTGGTATTTTCTTTTTGTACCCTTGGCTATCCTGGAACTAGTTCTATAGAAAGGGCTAGCCTCAAACTCAGAGATCTACCTTCCTCTGCCTCATGCTACATACATGTGTCTTTAGTATCACTATGTTTCATGTCAAAAATAGAGCTGGTTTGATAAAAAGGGAAAAAAGTTCTTATAAACCTGCCTTTGCTTAAAAAAACCACTGACTCAAGCCGGGCGGTGGTGGCGCACGCCTTTAATCCCTGCACTTGGGAGGCAGAGGCAGGCGGATCTCTGGGAGTTCGAGACCAGCCTGGTCTACAAGGGCTAGTTCCGGGACAGGCTCCAAAGCTACAGAGAAACCCTGTCTGGGGGGGGAGACGGACAAAACCCTGACTCCTCACTTGGGCCCACAAAGCAAGGGGAAATCCTGGTAAGGATCCCTTCACTTCCCAACTATACTCCTTAACTCTGCATATGGGCGTGTTAATCACTACCCAGGAGTAGGCAATATTTAACCTCTGATTTCACTTTGAGGCGGAAGGAATAAAGAAGAGTACCTGAGAGGCACCTTATAATGTCCTATTCCAGGACCCTCCCCCGGCCTCCTGCAAGTGTTGAAAGGCCTCCAATCAGTGTCCTAAACCTGCAGTCACTATGGATTCCACAAAGAACAGAACCTCACACAACAGCCATGACCCAAATGAGGGTACTGTCCATTAACAGCGAGGCAGCACCCTGGAGCATGACTAATTTATCAAGAACCAGCTTGTCCCTTACTGTAATAAGAGCTCCTTTTTGACCACCTTGCAGAACAAGAAAAAGAGACAATAAACTAACAATCCACACCTTGATCAGCAGTGCTTAGCTTTTAGCTCTTGCCCCACCCACCACCATGCTTCCTGTATCTAAATATGTATTAATACCACAAAGATGGGCATGGGAACCCCTCTTTTTGTTCCTCTTCCTAATGCATGGTGATTCAATCTCCTTTCTCTGCTTTTCACAATTACTCATTTTTTTCACTCACATAATTGGGACAGGTGGCTGAGCCCAGTGTGTGGAGACTGTTCTGAAATTCTCGTTATAATCTGAGCAACCCTTTCAAAGAATAGTCTAAAGATGATTATGTCTAAATGTCAAAAAAAGTTTATGTAGATTGTAAGCTAAAACAATAAAGAGAAAAATGATGAAAACTCCAGAAGATAAAGGAATAACTTTGTGATTGTGAAGTGAGACACTATTTCTCAGACAGGAAACAAAAAATAGCTAGGTATGTGCCTATAACCTTAGCACTTAGGCTCAGGCAGGAGGACCACAAGTTCCAGACCAAGGAACATGGTCAAACTGTCTCAAACAAAACAAAACAGCAACCCCTCAAAAAAGCAAAGAAAAATAATACAGATACAGACTTTAAAATCATTTTTGTGTTTACAGTAGAAGAAAAAGTGAAATGAAATATGATAATGGCACACCATGTATGTGAATAATCAACAAAGGATGTACACCCATAATCATTAAAACACAAGAAACAAGAGATGACAAGGGAGCAGCATCTCACCATGCGGCAGCAGACTGGGACCAACGTCCTTTCCTGTGAAAGGACCCCCAGGACTTGTGATGCCTGCAGTAGAACAACTTCCTGACTCACTGACATGTGACCTCTACAGAATGAACATGACGTATATTTCACACAAACATTGGCTAATCTTTTTGCCAAGCTTTTTTGTCGTTGTTGTTGCTGCTGTCTGTTTTCTTTGCTTTCACTTAGTAATGACAACATAGAAGGAAGTCTACTCTAGCAGCCCAATTTCCAGCACAAGAATAAGTAAACCCACCCATGCTGGAAATGAACAATAAGTATTTTTCTAACATTATACGCAATCAACATGGGAAAACAAGCCTAATCTTATTTGTTTCTCAGGAACATGTTAGGACCCTAACAGAAACCATCATGTGAAGAAAGGTGGCAAAATGGAGCATTGGTAAGGCGGAACAACAAAAAACAAAACTCTTAGAATTAAATGGAACTTTAACTGGGTGTGATTTAATGGGTATAACTTTTAACACTATCCAACCTATGAATAGCAAACATATGAACATCTAAAGGATCCCTGTGACCTACCCCTATGCAGACTCAAGAGATGCTTACTTATGCGCACTTAGATGTAAGGCTATTCCCAGGGCATTACTCATA
Source organism: Chionomys nivalis (assembly GCF_950005125.1). Taxonomy (NCBI): domain Eukaryota; kingdom Metazoa; phylum Chordata; class Mammalia; order Rodentia; family Cricetidae; genus Chionomys; species Chionomys nivalis. Next base: position 13,911,719 of record NC_080101.1, on the reverse strand, counting down.
TTAGAGTGGCAGGAAACAACCAAGTGCCATCAACAACAGAATAATCTTTATCAGTGCATGCAAAGGTTATACAGAGGCAATAATGTAATCTCAAATATTAAGAGGTCAACCACTAAGAATACACTCAGTTATCTTGTGTTAGGTTTATTACTACTACTTTGTATGATGTATATGTGTGTAAGGGAGTCAGTTCTCTACTCAAAACACAAAAATATTTTATAGAAGGAAAAAGACTGTATCATGGATAAACAATTAACAGTATTGCCAAGGAAGTCTTAACAAGTTGAAAAATGAAGCCATTATGTGACAGGTGTGGGAGGGAGGTTAGCGCTGCATCAACAGTCTCCTTAGAAACACATGGTCAGTTTACATAAGTCCAGCAATTTCCTGTGGACTTGTTAATGCTCTAAGTCAAGACATAAATCAGCTTCATTTGGCACAAGCATCAATTATTGATGCTCCCACCTACTGAAAACAATTAAATATACAGGGACAACAAAGCAAAGAAATATTGTGATTAAGTAGTATAAATAAAATGTTTCATTATCATATCTGACAGGAACTGGTTTTATTTGCAATTCAAGTGAAAATATTAATGTGATTAAAAGATAATCTGTACAACTGAGAAAAAGCCACTAAGTAACATGCAAGATTTTGAAAATAACCAGATCTAAATTTCAGATCATACCTAACGTGCACATGAAATTCTAGGATCTATCAAAAATTCTTAATTCTCTAGGACTCTAACTTTTCTTCATATGAACAGAATCTTAAAATACTGCAATTAATATCCAAGTACTACCTTCAAACAAAGCAAAGTTTCTAGCCAATGAATTAACCCTTTGTGAAACTTTGTAGAACAGAAAATTTGTTTTGTTGGGCAGTGGTGGTACACGCCTTTAATCCCAGCACTTGGGAGGCAGAGGCAAGTGTATCTCAGTTAAGTTTATGGACAGTCTGGTCTACAAAGCAAATCCCAGGACAGCCAGGACAGTTACACAGAGAAACCATGTCTTGAAAAACAACCACACACATACACACACACAGATGTCATGTGCCACATTTATTAGTTTATACACACCGAGACATCCTTACATCCCTGAAATATAGCCTATTTCAATTGGAGGTATAATATTAATGTACGGCTGAGCTAGATTTGGTAGTTTTGTTGACAATTCTTGCATCTCTTCATCATTACAGAGTAACCTCTTTTCAAAATTTTTTTTTATTTAATGTATATTTTCTCTACTCACTTTTGGTTTCTGCTTGTGGGGAATTGTTTTTGATCCTTTCATTTTTGGTTTTTATGTATCTTCACTAATGAACTGGGTTTCTCACAGGCAGCATATAAAAGAATCCATTTACATCCAAGGTTATTACTAACAAAACATGTTTTTGCTGGGCAAAGTGGCACACGCCTTTAATCCCAGCACCTGAGAGGCAGAGGCAGGCAGATCTCTTAGAGTCTGAGGCCAGCCTGGCCTACATAGTGAGTCCCAGGACAGTCAGGGGTACATAGAAAAAAACCCTATCTCAAAAAAAAAAAAAAAATTCTTAATATTCTGTTAAAATACTTTTGGTTGTTTTGATTCCTTTGTTCTTTGGTAGTTTTCTCTAATTGATTCTTTTGAGCATCATTTCATACTTTTTTTTACATTTTCATTTATTGCAGCTACTCCGGTGATGGTCATTCTCTTGGCTTTTGTTGTCTTAGAAAGTGTTTATTCTTCAATTCTAAAGAATAATTCTAGTAGGTACAGTAATCTTGGTTGCTCCTTTCCATCGCACCCCAGGATTTTGAATATATATCGTCCATTTGATTCTAGTCTATATGGTTTTTCCCAGAGACATCTATTTTGAGTTTAATAGCTCTTCCCTTCATTATATTTTTGTTTTTTTGTGGTGCTGGGATCAAATTCAGGCCTTTGTGAATGCCAGCCGAGTGCTCTACCACTAAGCTACATGCACAAGCTAACTTAACACCTTTTTTCTTGCTATTTAAAAATTTAAAAAGAATTCTCTTTACTTCATACTTTTGACGGATTTACTATAAGCCTTGGGAAGAATCTTAAAAAAGAAAAAGAAAAAAAGGCCAAGTCTAAAGACTCTTTTGAACCTATTAGACCTAGATATCTATCTCTTTCCTAGTATTTGGAAAGACTTCAAGTATTTCATGGAATAGACTTTTTTTCACATAGGGTCTTGCTGTGGAACTTTCTACACAGGTTAGCAATTCTCAAATTGACAATCCTCCTGCCTCTGCCTCCCAAATCATAGGGTAACAGGTGTACCCTACCACACCTAGCCACCTCTTAACTTTAATATATATCTTTATTGCTTATTTGTCAATTCAACATTACCTCTTGATGTTCATTGTGAAAGAGAAAGCTATTAAAGGTGGCAATCTCCCCACCCCTTTCCACCAGTCTATCCCTTTTATTATAACTGTCTGCCCTGCAATCACAGAATACTGGGTTCTGTCCACTCCTACGGTGACTAAAGGGTGACTCAAAGTCAAAAATCAAGAAATATCACTTTTAGCTGGGTGGTGGTGGCTCACTCCTTTAATCCTAGCACTTGGGAGGCAGAGGCAGGCGGATCTCTGTGAGTTCGAGGCCAGCCTGGTCCACAAGAGCTAGTTCCAGGACAGGCTCCAAAGCTACAGAGAAACCCTGTCTCGAAAAACCAAAACAAAAAACAGAAGAAAAAAAAAGAAAAGAAATAGCACTTCTATAACTATGTCATCATCATTATTATTATTATTATTATTATTAAGGAATCCCAGTCCTGATACAGTTCATTTTCTATTCTGTGGTCCAATGTCACAATCTTACAGCTACATGACAACAAAAACAAACAAACAAAAAAGTTCCTAGATTTAAGGTCGAGTGCACTACTGCAGTCCCACTAACTGCATAACATCGTGTCGTAGTCTAACATGGTCCATTAACAACCACAATTTCCTTACCCCAATTGTTTGGATTTCCATGACATCTTTAAAGACTTTACTTTTGGTTTTGTTTATAATCTTATCCTATACCATACTGATTTTTGTTTCAAGCTTTCCACAACAGTATTCATTCCACCAGGATCTCCTTGCACAAGTCCAGAGTGACGGCTTTCTAAGCATCTGGACAGCTGTCTACCAAAGTCTTTTCTCTGCTCTTCTGGGATGGCTCAACATTTTTTTTTAAAACCTTTTCCTCCACCGGGTGGTGGTGGCGCACGCCTTTAATCCCAGCCCTCGGGAGGCAAAGGCAGGCGGATCTCTGGGAGTTCGAGGCCAGCCTGGTCTACAAGAGCTAGTTCCAGGACAGGAACCAAAGCCACAGAGAAACCCTGTCTCGAAAAACAAAACAAAAACAAAAATTAAAAAAACAAAACAAAAACCTTTTCCTCCTTGTTCTTTGTTTGTTTTTTCATCTTGCTTAGGACATCACTAACGTCAACACAGCCAAGTTTCTAGGCCAGTGCCAATGTGAGAACTCCACACATATAAACAGGATCATCTGACTTACAGTATTTCGTTAAATTATTTCTCAAGAAAATTATAAGGTGTTACTGTTTTCATGGAGTATGTAACGTCGCTGCTAAGTTTCCAGTCCGACTGGCAGTCTAACCAGACCTTCACTTATTTAAAATTGACTTCTTTCTTTCTGGATTCTTCAGAATCACGTCCTCATCCAGGGAACTTTGCAATTTCATGTTGGGTGATGGTCTTTCATATTCATGGTGCTAGCTGGGCACCTGGTCTTTGGTCTATAGCATGAAATTAATATGAATGGCTTACTCTCATGCTCAAATTTAACTGTATAGATATTTTCAAAAGCTAGAGGAATATGGGTTCCAGAAATTAAGACACTAAAAGAAAAACCCAGAGGAAGCAGGACAACTTCAAGCACTTTATGTGAGGGCAACACAGACAAATGGCTACAGACTGAGGTTGAAGAACCAAAAGACTCAGTGAAAGATGTTTGAAGGATGCTTTTAAAATAAATTTTGTTGCTTAAAAAGAAAAAAACCCTCAAGTATACAAAGCCTCAGAAGACCTGCCATACAAACACACGTTCATTTTGTTGGGAAAAAAAAATCATTCAAGTCAAAAGAGAAAGCCAAAGGCAATAGGTGACTCAAGAAAGACAGAAATGGGAACTGGAGAGATGGTTCCACAGTTAGGAGCACAGGTTGCTCTTCCAGAGGTCCTGGGTTCAAGTTCCAGCGTTCATATGGCAGTTCAACTTTCCAATTCTGGCCTCCATGAGTATCCAAGTAGTGCACATAGATAAATGCAAACAAACAAACAAACAAACAAAAAACCAAAAAATAATAATTTCTTTAAAAAAGAAAGAAAGAAAAGGGAGGCAATGGGGAGATGGTTCATCTTGAAAGGTGTGTGTGCTATAATCATGAAAATCTGTTTGGACTCCCAGCACCAAAGGAAAGTGTCTACTACAGCACATTACTATATTCCCTCTGCTGAAGAGGTAGAAACAGAAGAATCCTTAGGACTTCCTGGCCGGCCAGTCCACCACAATAGCACAGTCAGTAAATTCCAGGTTCAGTGAGAGACCCTGCCAAAGTGGGGCTGGAGACAGCTCAGCTGGTAAAGGTATTAGCCTCACAAGCATGGCAGCTTGCATTCTATCATCCCTAGACTCCACATAAAGGTAGGAACCTACAAAAAACTCCACAGTTATTCTCTGACCTCCACATGTGAGTGCGAGCGCACAGGTACAATACACACACACACACACACACAAAGTTAAAACTGAAAAATAAGGGACACTTGGGAGGCAAAAAGCCAGGGATCTCCAAGTTCGAGGTCAGCCTGGTCTACAAAGTGAGCGAGTTCCAGAACTACACAGAGAAACCCTGCCTCAAAAAACCATAGACAGGGCTGGAGAGATGGTTCAGTGGTTAAGAGCACTGACTGTTCTTCCAGAGGTCCTGAGTTCAATTCCCAGCAACCACATGGTGGCTCATAACCATCTGTAATGAGATCTGGTGCCCTCTTCTGGCGTGCGGGCATACATGCAGGCAGAATGCTGTGTACATAATAAATAAATCTAAAAAAAATAGAGAGAGCGAGAGAGAGAGAGATATGAGTGAATGAACGAATAAATAAATGAATGGTGGGAAGCAACTTGGGGAAAATAATCCAACAGACCTCTCACTTCCACTCAAAAATTCATGCACACAGGAACACACATACACACACATAAACACAAACTAGAAAAAAACGAATGAATACAAACTCTCACACACAGGCACATACACGTTCATACTCACTAACACACAAAAATAATGAGGTATCTTGTAAAAGCACTTACCATCAAAAAGTAAAGTTGCAACACAAAGAAAACAATGCCAATACAAAACAGAAAGATGAAAATCAAAATTTTTTAAATATTTTTATTTATTATGTATATAGGTTTCTTCCTTCATGTATCCTGTAGTACAGAAGAGGACACCAGATCTTATTACAGATGGTTGTGAGCCACCATGTGGTTGCTGGGAATTGAACTCAGGACCTCTGGAAGAGCAGCCAGTGCTCTATTCCTCTGAGCCATCTCTCCAGCCACCGAAAATCAAAATTTTAATAAATCCTTAGAGACTAATAAGCTGAACATACAAATAAAACAAGAGGCCCGAGTATAGTGGTGCACGCCTTTAATCCCAGCACTTGGGAGGCAGAGGCAGGAGGATTTCTGTGAGTTTGAGGCCAGCCTGCTCTACAAAGCGACTTCCACAATAGTTAGGGCTACACAGTAAAACTCTGTCTAGAAGAAAAAGAAAAAAATTCTGTGTATGTGTGTGTGTAGACACATACATACATACATACATAGACAGATCAAGAGAAAACAAATGATATCAATAATCTGTGCTAACAGATACTGAATATAGAACCAGACACCTAGCTAGAAATAAACATTTACAAAAGCAGACAGTCTGGGCTTCAGCTATAACTAAGTGGTAGAGCATTTATCTCACATGCACAAAGAAGGTGGAGCAGCACAGATATTGTATCAGGTTGGTAAGCTTATCTGTCGAGGGCCAGATAATAAAAAGTCTTAGGCCAATCATTCAGCTATGCTGCAGTAAGAACAAAAGGTAACCATGTACAACACAGAAATGAGCCATTCTGGTCAGTAAAACGTAGATACTAAGATTTAAAATTCACTTATTTTTCTCTTGTTATGAAATATTAATCTTATTTTTTAGCTCTTAGATGTATAAAAACTATTTTAGTTTGCAAAACATATAAAAACAAATGACAGTGAGCTCTATTCAGCTCTTTGTTCCCAGTTTGCCAATTCCTGTATTAGTTAAAGAAGTCTCAATTTCATCCAAAGGAATCTACTGAGATTATTTTTCTGTGACCAAATAAGCAATAAGCAGGCTACAGTGCTACAAGGCCTGCACTCAGGAAGGTGAAACAAGAGAACTGTACTCCAGGCTGCTGGGGCTACACAGTAGAAAGGAAGAAAGACAAAGGAAGGAGAAGGGAGAAAAGCAAGAAAGAGAAAGAGAAGGAATGAGTTATAAGTAGTAACAAAAGAATAGATTGTATTTAGAAATTAGAATTTTAAAAGTACTAAATAAGTCATGGGTTAAAAAGAAAAACAAAAGCTGGGCGGTGGTGGCGCACACCTTTAATCCCAGCACTTGGGAGGCAGAGGCAGGCGGATCTTTGTGAGTTCGAGACCAGCCAGGTCTACAAGTCTACAAGAGTTAGTTCCAGGACAGGAACCAAAACCACAGAGAAACCCTGTCTCGAAAAACCAAAAAAAAAAAAAAAAAAAAGAAAAGAAAAACAAAAAAGGAAATTATAAGGTACTTAGAAATAATGTAATTAATCACTTATGTGAAACTTCAAAGCCATTTTCAGTACCTTAAACAGAGCTTGTCTCAAAATAAAATTAAAAACAAAACAAACAAGCAACAACAACAAAAACTTACATTGGTGGTATAATATTCGCCTAGCATTTGAAGCCCTGGCTCAGCTCCCAGGTGGGAGAGCTGGGGAATAAACTATAAAGAATCTCGCCAAGGGGCTGGAGAGATGGCTCAGAAGTTAAGAGCATTGCCTGCTCTTCCAAAAGTCCTGACTTCAATTCCCAGCAATGGCATGGTGGCTCACAACCATCTGTAATGAGGTCTGGTGCCCTCTTCTGGTCTGCAGGCATACACACAGACAGAATAGTGTATACACAATAAATAAATAAATATTAAAAAAAAAAAAAAGAATCTCTCCAAAAACTACTAACTGTGAAAGAAAAATGACATGGCTGCCTTACAGTTTAAAAGACTAGCAATCACCTTAAGAGAGTTAAGAGTCAGACACGAAATGGGGGAAATGAGAAAACAAATGGGAAAATGTTCGAATGTTCGCTAAGAGGGGTGATGATGGCTCAGCAAGTAAAGACAAGAGCCATCAATGATTCAAGCCTGACACAGTTGAGTCCCATTCCTAGAACCCACATAAAGGGAGAGAACTGACTCAAAGTTGTCCTTACACACACACACACACACACACACACACACACACACACATCATATTGTAATAAATTGTTTTTAGGCTAACTAAATGGATAAGGGGTATACAAGTTATTTCTATTATTCTTATGATTTTTTCCTTAAATTTACAATTTTTAATGGAATTTACGTTAGTGTATGCATATGTATGGTGTGTGTATATATATGTGTACGCATATGTATACATTAGTTTTATGGCTAGGTCTAAAATAAGTCTCGAATTCTCCTGTAAGCAGCTTAGATACATTTATTTCCATATGGTTACCCAGGTAGTCTAACCCCATTTGTAGAAAATAAGCTCAATGTAAATTTTAAAATAAAATTTAAATATCCTAGAACAGTTGGAGCAGTTTAGAGGATCTACACCACATGATTTCGGGATATATTACATACCTGCTAATATTAGGAGCATGTGATATTAACATAGGAACAGATAAATAGAGCAGATAGCCTAACTCACACGTGATAAATTGACTTTAACCATGGTGCCTAATAATTCAGTCTAGAAAATTTTCTCAACCAATAATTGAGAAAATCTTCCTTTACATCGTCAGCCACACAGCTGTCTTTTAAGTCAGGATTTCAGAATGTAGGCTTAGCTGACCTAAAACTCCATGTAGACCAGATTGGAATTGAATTCAGCCTCCTGTCTCTGCCTCCCAAGTACTAGGTGCATGAGACACCACACCCAGCCCTTGAATATTTATAAAAATCAAGCTGTTGGGCACTCCTGTAAAGGATTTTTCTTAATCTGATTTGAAGCAGGAAGACACACCCTAAACTGAGCCCAAAAAAGGGGGGGGCAGTTTTCTTCTATCTAAGTCTTGCCTTCACACTTACTGGCAAGTTCATCTATCTTGTTACTATAGCCAGTATTAAATCCAACAGAGAATGCAAACCAGCAGCTTTCTAGGTAGTAATGCACTCCAACTCTAGCACCAACAGGGACTGCAGAAGCACACAGGCTTCTGGTCTGAACAAATGGCAGATTCTCCACCTTTCTGTCATAAGACAGCCACTGTTGGACTACCCAGACCATTGTCTCTACGCCAATCAAATAAACACACACATGTGTAGGTATTCATTCTATGAGTTCGGTTCCTTTAGAAACCCCTGACTAATGCATTCCTACACTAATGTGTAAACATCTTTACTCCATCCAAAGAAGAAAGGGCAGTTCCTCAAATTCTATTCCCTGCAAGCCTTCCTGGCTTAAATAAAGGGCTGTGGGGGAATTTAAGGCAGCACAGAACAAGAGGTCCATGAAAAGCTGAAACTAAGGACATTCCGAACGTGTCCCTTCTCAAGATCCTACATCTCATGCTCTGCTACAACAGCAATGGAATACAGCTGAAAGAGCTTTAGGGTCAGGCTCTAAAAAGACTCAGACAAGGACAACAGGGAAATGAAGCTTTTGGTTAGGCAAATACCAAACCCAACTCAATTCCTAGACAGATCAGCATAGAACTTGTCACTCCAAGGACTTTTTTGCCTCTAATTTCTCTTCTGATATATCTGGCTTTCCACAATGTAAAAATTACCTTAAGAGGTAAACAAAAATAAACACAGGTAGGTATTAAACCCCTGAACAGAATCATGAGGAAAAAAAAAATTTTTTTTTTAAATATTTATTTATTATGTATACAATGGTCTATCTGTGTGTATGCCGAAGGCCAGAAGAGGGCACTAGACCCCATTACAGATGGTTGTGAGCCACCATGTGGTTGCTGGGAATTGAACTCAGGACCTTTGGAAGAGCAGGCAATGCTCTTAACCACTGAGCCATCTCTCCAGCCGAAAAAAAATTTTTTGAGACAGTTTGTGTAGATGTAGCTGGCATCAAACTTAAGAGATCTACTTCCCTCTTGTCTACCCCGCCCTGCCCCACCCAGTGCTGGTACTAAAGGCACACCCCACCATGTCCAGTTAGGACAAAAATTTTTAAAACTAAGATGACAAGTTTTCAAATAGCCCTTGGTGGTGGGCATATATATACCTTTAATCCCAGCACTTAGGAGGCAAAGGCAGGCGGATCTCTGTGAGTTCGAGACCAGCCTGGTCTACAAAGTAGGTTCCAGGATAGCTAGGACTATTACACAGAGAAGCCCTATTACAGGAAAAAAAAAAAAAAAAAGGATTTCAAATAGTTATGACCAATGTTATAAAGTTCTCTACTAAAAACAAGTAGAAAACATATAATAAAGACAATTTAAACATATGCAAATTCTAAAAGAAATAAAATATTAGAAGAAAATACTGACCAGGTACAATGGTACATGCCTTCAATCCCAGCACTTAGGAGGCAGAATTAAGTAGATTTATGTGAAGTTGAGGCTAGCCTGGTGCACACAGAAAGTTCTAGGGTCACAGACTAACGCCCTGACAGAAAGAAGATGGATACATACTGTATTAAAAATAAAATCTTAGGCCGGGCGGTGGTGGCGCACGCCTTTAATCCCAGCACTTGGGAGGCAGAGGCAGGCGGATCTCTGGGAGTTCGAGACCAGCCTGGTCTACAAGAGCTAGTTCCAGGACAGGCTCCAAAACCACAGGGAAACCCTGTCGTGAAAAAGAAAAAGAAAAAAAAAAAACCAAAAAACTTGTTTTTCCCAGCACTTGGGAGGCAGAGGCAGGCGAATCTCTGTGAGTTCGAGACCAGCCTGGTCTACAAGAGCTAGTTCCAGGACAGGCTCCAAAACCACAGAGAAACCCTGTCTCGAAAAAACCAAAAATAAAATAAAATAAAATAAAATAAAATAAAATAAAATCTTAGGCCGGGCGGTGGTGGCGCACGCCTTTAATCCCAGCACTCGGGAGGCAGAGGCAGGCGGATCTCTGTGAGTTCGAGGCCAGCCTGGTCTACAAGAGCTAGTTCCAGGACAGGAACCAAAAAGCTACAGAGAAACCCTGTCTCGAAAATCCAAAATAAATAAATAAATAAATAAAATCTTAGCCTGGTGGTGGTTACGTACACCTTTAATCCCAGCACTCAGGAGGCAGAGGGAGGCAGACCTCTGTGAGTTCAAGGCCGGCCTGTTCCACACAGCAAGTTCCAGAACTGACTCCACAGCTACTGGGAAACCCTGTCTCAAAAAACCAACCAAACAAACCAAAACAAAACAAAACTCAGGGCTGGAGAGATGGCACAGAGGTTAAAAGCAATGGCTGCTCATGCAGAGGTCCTAAGTTCAATTCCCAGCAACCACATGGTGGCTCATAACCAACTGTAATAGATCTGGCGCCCCCTTCTGACGTGCAGGCATATAAGCAGGCAGAACATTGTATACATAATAAATAAATACATCTTTAAAAAAAAAAAAAAAATCTTTGGCTGGTAAGACGGTCCCAGGAGTAAAAACACTACCAAACCTGATGACTTGAGTTCATCCATGGGTCCCATATGATGGAAGGGAAAGAATGAGCTCTCACAAATTGTTCTCTGACCCCCCACATGTATGCCACAGTGTACACACACACACAATAAAATCTGTGATGGGTTCATTAGTAGACTAGATATTACTGAAGAAATAAATCAATAAACTTCAAATTATTTCAATAGAGGCTATGGGTATAAGTTCAGTCATAGATTGCACGCCTAGCCCCAGTACTGCAGAGTGTAAAGATAAGAATATTTCAATAAAATTTCCCAAACTGAAATACTGAGTGGAAAAAAAAAAAAAACAATAAAAACCCAAAGCACCCAACAATATGTGACAATTTCAAATGAGTAAGAGAGACAAAACCAAAATGTCCAAAAGGCAAAGAAAAAAATACATTACAGCCCATGAATTTGAGAGAAAGCAAAAGGGAATAAATGGGAAGAGCTGGAGGGAAGAAAGAGAAGGGGGAAAGCAACGTATTTTAACAGATTGGAGGGTGAGATCAGCTCCAGCAGGATGCTTCTGACCTCTACTCGGATGCTGTGGCACATACACACACAATTACCTAAGATAAAAACATAAGTAAATGTGATTTTTAAAAGCTATATTTTGTCTATAAGAAACATTGAAGAGGGCTGGAGAGATGGCTCAGTGATTAAGAGCATTGCCTGCTCTTCCAAAGGTCCTGAGTTCAATTCCCAGCAACCACATGGTGGCTCACAACCATCTGTAATGAGGTCTGGTGCCCTCTTCTGGCCTTCAGGCATACACGCAGACAAAATATTGTATACATAATAAATAAATATTTAAAAAAAGAAGTCTATTCTTTAAAAAAAATTAGTTGTTTAAAAAAAAAAAAGAAACATTGAAGAGTCAGTGGTGGTGGTGGCAGCACAAATCTTTAATTCCAGCACTCATGAGGCAGAGACAGGTAGAGGCCAGCCTGATCTACAGAACTAATTCCAGGACAGCTAGGGCTATAAAGAGAAAGGAAGGAAGGGAAAGAGGGACGGAAAAGAAAGGAACAAAATGAAACATTGAAGACTTAACAGATGGCCTAGAAAGATGGCTCAAGGACTGACCACTTGTTACTCTAGGGTTCAACTACCAGTACCGACATGAAGATTCACAACTTTCTGCAACTTTAGTTCTAGAGGATCTGATGAACTCTTCCATCAGGTATGCACGTGGTACACACACACACACACACAAACACAAGCATGCATGCATGCATGTATGCAAGCACACAGTCAAAACACTCATATAAAATCTTTTAAAAAATTAACCACTAGACAGCACATAAAAGGGTACTAATAAATTCCACTACAGTTATCAAATCAATAACAAAATTCCAAGTATAATGAAATATTACTGATACTAATTATTCGGCTATGACCTTTAGAGCAGCACCAAGGGTTACAAAGGATGAAAGACAACCTATAGACGAAAACTGGGCCATCAGGCACATTCAAGGAAGTATGGCCATAGATGTGACCTCTAATATAAAGCAGGCTGTGTGAAGTACAGACATTTTAGGAAATGGCTCAACAGCTCATGAGAAGGTGCTTCCATCACTATAATGAAATACCTGGAACAACTAACTTACAAGAGAAGTTTGTTCAGCTCATAGTCTGGAGGTTCTGGTCTAAGATCAAGCAGATGTACTACTGTTTTGGGTCCCTAGTGAGAAGGCCAAGTAGAAACGGCAGTGTGTGCATAATAGACAAACAGTTCACCTAAAGGCCAGAAAGTAATGGGAAAGAGGAAAGTGCCAGCATCCCACAATCTCACGGAAACCTAAAACCTCCTAATAGGCTCTATTAATTCCCCAAAATGCTACCCCACAGAGTGAGCCTTTAACACACAGACCTTTGGGGAACATTCAAGATCCAAACAATATTAAACAGTTTTTGTTAAACATGCATGTCCTGGGCTCAGAAGAGAGATATAACAGTATGCTAAACACACACACACACACCCATTCACAGAAGTTTTATTGGTAATATTTCCAAACTGGAAAGAACTCAAGTGCCCATCAACATGAGAACAAATTTTAAGACACAATAAAATACAGATAAAAGAGGATGGACAGCCACATAGAACTCCTACTATTAAACAACACAGATAAAGTCTAAAAATCATTTTTCTAAATAAAAAACTGTCATAACCATAAACTTTATGCTCTATGAATCTATTCATATAAGGTACAAAAACAGGTAAAACCAATCTACGTTAACAGAAATCAGAAAATCAGAACAGTTGCCTAGACTGTGTCTGAATTGAGATAACAAGGATGTTTTAGAACGGCATTCTCTCATTTTGGTTAAGTGTTAAAACTTGTCAAAGGTTACTGAACTGCTCTCTACATAAATGACACCTCATTTTTAAAGGGTAAGAACTTGCAGCCAAGGCCTTCTGCGCTTCCAAGAGTGATGTACAACAGTACAAACACTTTCTGTGAATAGCCAGAGGGTGAATATATTATGCTTTGCAGACTGTGACCACTACTTAGCTCTACAACTGAAATGTGAAAGTAAGCACAGACAATATGGAAACAAATAAGCATGGCTACGTTCCAATAAAACTACTTACAGAAACGGGGCAAGCAGGTGTGCTCATGGGCTGCTGCTTGTTAGCCCCCAATGACAAGCATGAAGAAAACTGACCCTCAAAATTAATTTCAATCTGCTATATTGTTCTTTACTACATAGGAGGCTTGGTAACTATTGGAAGCCATTTACAGTCCTTCTTAAGCATGTGTTTTTCTATATTCAATGACCCAGTAAAGATAGGATGATCACCTAAAAAGGACTATGACAGTTAATATGGAAGACAAAATAACAAGGAATACATGAAATGTGGTTTAAGATTCTGAATACTAGCCAGCTAGTACTAATGAAGCACAAGCTGGAAATTTAAAATGTACTTTGGCACGCAGAAAAAGCAATTACCTACAATGCTGACACTGATTTATGTGCTATAATAAAATCCTTGAAATGTGTGTCATATCACCAGATTGTGTCTTCATAAGAACTCATTGTTTATCGCTTCTCAATTATGTGTGTGTGTTTTCTTTTCTTTTTTTTTTTTTTTTTGGTTTGTGTGTGTGTTTTATATAGACATATACACATACATAGATAGCCAGTCATGGTAGTGCATTCCTGTGACTCCAGCCATTAGAAAACTGAAGAAGGTTCAAGTCCAGCTTGGTTAACCAAGCAAGATTCTGTCTCAACAACCCAAAAACAAAAATGTTTCATGATTGAGTTCAAAAAGGTAATCTTTTAATCTAGCCAAAGTATAGAAATTAATACCACACAAAGAACATCCAAGTATATACCATGATATGAATTCTAAACTCCTGACAATGTAAACATGTCTTCCACTTAAGTGTATTCGACATTATTCATGCATCAGCCATCTTTTGAGATTATAATACATCAGACTGGGAAATACAATAGTAAAGAAACATCAGAAATGTCTTCCTTTGTGATGCATTATAAAACCCAACTAGTTTCCCTCTGCTAAAATAATTTTATGTCTAACAATATTTTTAATTGTCTTTTCCAAAATCTAAATAACTTCCAGGGGCTGGAGAGAGTACTCAGGTTCAGACTCCAGTAGCTCACAATCACTCTGACTTCAGTTCCAGATTGCCCTCTCTGACCTCCATGGACACCAGACATACATGTAACATATACATAACATGCACAGGAAAAACACATACATGAAATAAATTTTAAAATAATTTAAAATATTTTTTTAATCCAGAAAAGTAAACTTAGGGAATACAACCCGAATTTCATCCTTACTACTAACTAAAGTCATTGTGTTATATTCAGACAGCAAACAGAGGAAGCAAATGTTGGCTTATCTTTCATATACTCTACATGAAATGCAAGCCTTAATGGTTCATTATTTGGTAATAACTAAACTTCTCTGGTGAGATCAAAGGAAGAACAATTCTGCCAAAAAGTACAACTAACAACTGGGCGGTGGATCTCTATGAGTTTAAAGCCAGCCTGGTCTACAAAGGCAGTTCCAGGACAGCCAAGGCTACACAGAGAAACCATCTCTAAAAACAAAAGATGGTCAAGGTAAGAGTCAGTGGTTAGCTGTTTTACTTTTCTGATCTTCAGGCAAGTTTTATTTATTAAAATACAAATGAAATGCCACTATAGGTACATATAATGAATGATTTTATAGCATGATCACAGTATTTTAATAAATAAATATTGAATATTTAAAACACACACACATATTCAGGCTGCCTGTTGAATCAACTAATCAGCTTATTATCTCTTTAGAGTTGTTGCTTTCAAAGCACTTCAAAATATAAACAGAAAGCCATACCCTGTACTCTGGCTCCTAGGCATAACATCTAAATTTTCTTTCCTTTATCATGGACGTGTTTTCACCATAATAAAAACATAGGTTCTTCGAGCATAAGTCTTTAACATTTAAGTGGTAACTTTTTAAAATGTCTGCTGTATTTATATGCCAGATAAAAAACTAGAATCATAAATCACATCTTTAAAGACCAAAACAATTTATTTAAATGTCTCTTCTCCCACAGGCACCTTCAGACACAGTTAAGGACTTAATTTTGAATCTGAATCACAAATGAGACAATATATGCATGGAGGGGGTAGTTCCAGAAAAGGCTCCCTCCATTTATTTCCTATTCATAAACATATACACAAAGCTTGCCAAAGCAGATATCAACTCTGCCCAACCCCAAAAGACAGTACAACAGTTTCCAATATGCTTAGCTCAGACATCCCATTTTTGCTGCTAAATGCTGCTGCTCCTTGCCTTGCTTATTTTTTAAGAAGTAACGACTGTAAGTGCCACCATCAGATCTAGTAAGTATAAAGAAACGGAAACATGGAACTGGTTAGCAAAGTGTACAGAAACAGGGCGACAGTGGCGGGATTTGTGTTTTAACAAAACAAACTCGAAAGTGATCAAACAACTATATAAATGAACCTGGCTTATTTAAGATGTATGCAAGGTTAAGTACTTCATTCTACTTTCTACAGTAATCTGCACTGTGTGGCCTACAGAACTAGATTTCCCAAATCAGTATCAAATACCAAAGTAATAAAGGAAACTTTATGACTGT
Organism: Chionomys nivalis; assembly: GCF_950005125.1. Lineage (NCBI taxonomy): Eukaryota > Metazoa > Chordata > Mammalia > Rodentia > Cricetidae > Chionomys > Chionomys nivalis. Next base: position 13,895,678 of record NC_080101.1, on the reverse strand, counting down.
TATCTTTTATTATTTTATTTATTCTAAAATTTTCCTGTATATGTATGCACCTGGGTATGCATGTGCACCTGGAGTTAGGCAGTTGAGTCACCATACAGGTGCTGTCAACAGAACCTGGGTCATCTGCAAGAGCAGCGAGGACTCTTAACAGCTGAGCCATCTCTGCGGCTCCCAGACAATTATATTGTAAAAGTCACATACTGAGGAGCACTGTTTACTTGGTTTGTATTTTTTTAATACAGTAATGAGAGGACTCTGGTATAACTAAAGACTTGTAACTTAGAAAAAGCATTACTACAAAATATTGAGTTCCCTAGATGGTCACCTTTTAGATAGAGGCCTCATTGCTAGCAATGAGGTATAATGAAAAATTTTCAGAAAGAGAAGACAAGCATTTGAATACCAGAACATCACATCTTAAACAAACTTTCTCAACTTGCTTTTTCATCCCTAAAATCAGAACAGTAATGACAACTATCTTTAAGAAATGTTATGATTTCTCAGAATACATGTAAAGCACATGGCACACAGTTGGCACAAAAAACAAAACAGGCATTGTTATTTTATTATTTCTAAGTACAACTACAAAAGATTTTTTTTTAAAAAAAAAAAGACTCATTAGAAAAATAAATCAGAGTCTGGGATAATTTTAACCACAAAGCCAAACAAAAAAAAAGTTAAACTTTACATGTTTTTTTTTTTTAATTTTACTATAGTTCCTCCTGAAAGGTACATAAAATCCAAAATTAGCCACGGGTCTACTTAATTTTGGAGTTAAAAGTAAAGATTATCATCACATAGAACAAAAGACAATTTTGTGAACAGGTGAAATTATTTCACCACTTGGGGAGATGTCAAAATTAAAATACAAAAATGATTATGAAAGGATAGTAAAAGAGTCCTACCTTTAAACCGACTGCTATAAGATCTGTAACAACACTGTATGGAAAAAGTAAAGAGAAAATGGAAAACAAAGTTAGAGAACAAGTTTTAAAAGACAGATAAGATTAAAGAAAAAGGAAAAGCATTATAATAATAAATAACGAAAAAAATGATGAACTGTGAAATGTTAATAAGGAAAAAACAATGGACAGCGTAGCAACAGCAGAGTTCCAAAGCAAAGCCTCGACACCTCAGTGCAAGAAAAAACATTACTCCCTAGTGTGCAGGAACGTACAGTTGTGCGTCAATACAATAAGCATGTCTTTCTTCATCTCACTTTGACAAATCCAAACCAAGACTAAAACCACCAAAGTTCATTTGTTTAAAGTCCCTGAGATGAGTGACCAAACCATAAAGCTTTAAATAAACAAAGCCTGGGCCTGGAGTTTAGAAACATGAAAACCATCTTGGAAACCTGCTTCTTACCACCCCAAAAACTCACCAAAATATTCTTTTTTTTTTTTTTTTTTTTTTTCACCAAAATATTCTTATGACTATCTCCCATAGCTAGAATAAATACAAATATCACATTTCACACAAATTTTATTGCAAGATTTGCTTTTTAAAAAGTTAAACATTAATATTCTGTTTTGAGTACACAGGTATTATTCTTCCTAGGTGGAAATGAAGACACACACTCACACACACACACACACTCACACACACACACAGAAAGAAAGCACTCAAGGAGAAAATGTTGGCTTGCCTAGAGCACAGTCCACGTAGTCAGAAATTTTACACACCTTAAGAGTGTAAAAAGCCCTATACAGTTATTATTCTATACAAAAATTCATCTCTTCTACATCTTCAGTTAGCAGTTTATCTCCATATTTGCTAAATAAGTTCTGTATTATGTTACTAATCAATAATGTCATAATTTCCTAAAGATATGCAACTATCTCTGCATCGAGTGGTATAAACTTAATGTTTTAAACAATAACCATATATTTTCCCTTATACAGTTCTGAAATTTGTATTATTTTTATAAAATTTAAACCTAATAACTGATAAGTTATACTTTTTAAAAAAGCAAACGTTTTTCCTCGTCTATCTGCATCAGTGCTATCTTAGCTTTAACACCACACGCATGTCAAGGTTCTTAAAAACTATTAGCAGGAGTAAGTTTGGGAAGGTGAGTGTGGAGGAGCAAAGACAGAAAAGTGCCATGATATATATATATGTATGAAATAGCGTAATGAAACCTATTACTTTGTGCCAAATAAAGAGGTGATTTTTAACAAGACGTAGTTAGTAGCAGATGACTAAAAGTCTATGCAATTAATGTTCTGCATCAGATAAGCACTTTGCTGAGTAAGGTTGACTAGTCCTACTCCGCCACCCCCACCCCAGAGCGGGCAGTGGAGGAGGGGTTTGCATTTCACACTCAAGAAAGAAGCAAAGTCAAGCCTCTTAACTGTAAATCTCACGGCACAAAAAGCTAACTTGATTCCCCAAACCCGAAGTCGACCCTTGTGAAGATAATTTCCCAGCCCTTCCTGACTGACATTGGGGAATTATGGCATAAATCACCGAAACGATTCCACGATTTCAAATGAATTGGCCAGGTAAAGAGACGTCAATGCTCAAGCAGGAAGAGGCTTTCACGAAGTAACCTCCATTAAACGGGAATCCTTTCAAGAACATCACAACCATAAATCAAATCTAAAATTGCAATTTGATATCTGCAGCAGCATGCAATCTGCATTCAAATGACATAGTGCATATCACGATATTGTGAAACTAAGATAAACGAAACCTAAGCAGGGCAAAAAACTGTTGGAAGATTCTAGTGTCTTCACTGAAGTACGTAGCAAGCAATAATCAAATACGCGGCAACCTGTTAAATGGCTTTCACCGAAAAGTAAGTTACGTGCTTTTTTTTTTTTTTAACTGAAAAACAGGTAATATGCTCCACCATCCAGCAGTTTACAGAAATCTTGTCAAAAGTCGGCAGGGGGAAAGAGGTTAAGGAACAACTCAAACGCCTAGGAACTAAATAAATAAAAGGAGGTGGAATATCTAATAGACTTGGAGAATTTATACTGATGAACAACACTACATCGGAACCCCAACTTACTAAAATCTTTCAATTAACACTTTTATTAACAAGTCCTGCCCCATGTCTCTGAGTTACAGGAGAAATTATCAACTCGGAAAGGGTGATTGTAAGTCCTGTTTTCCTCTAATTTTAGTCACGGACCCCATTTAAACGGAGCAGTTCAAAGAGTCCGGAAAACTGCACTTACACAATATCTGATATCGCCCGCGGCGAATTCACGAAGTTTCGGGGGGGGGGCAAGGAGGAAGTGTCCCCGGTGACAAAGTGCAGACGCTCGGTATTTAGAAATGGTTAACGTATCTCCCAGCGCAAGTCCGGAGACCTCGCTGGCTCCCGAGACCCACACGAGACCCACACGCGACCGCGGTTCGAGACCCGGTCGCCGCCCAGACGGCTGTCGCCGCTCGCCCGGGCCCGCCGCCGGGGAAAGCTCCGCCGCGCGCCCCACCCCGCCGGTAAACAGCAACTCCCCGAGCGCCGCGGCCGCCTCAGCCTCCGCCCCCGCCAGCGCCGCGCACCATTTTCTGAGAGGAAGTGTGGGGAGGCTGGCCCGACACCGCGGCTCCGGCTCGTCTCCGCTTCCCCAGAGCGCCCCGAGGCTGCGAGGGGCGGACGTGACGGGGGCGCCGCGCGCAGGAAGCGGAGACTGCGGCGGACGGACCCCCGCGCTCCCCGGGTCCCTGCCGTCGGGCTCGGCCCCGGGCAGCTCCTCCGCTAGCCGGCGCCGCGCCCTGCTCCCCGGCCTCGGCGGGACGCGACGCCGAAAAGGAAACGAGGCCAGCGCAGCCCCCGAGCGGCCACCCGGCACTTACCCATCCATGGCCCAGATGGAGGAGCGCGTCGTGCGGGGATTGACGGGCTCGCCGCGGGCGGGGGTGGGGGGAAAGCAAGCGGCGGCTCCGGGGACCGGCGAGCGGAGCCGCTCCGCAGCTCCGGCCGGTCGGAGGTGGAAGGAAGAGTGGGAAACAGGGGCGGGGACCGGGCACGCTCTCGCCAGCGCCGCGCCCCCGCCTTCCCAGCCCACGAGCGCGTCCCCGCCTCGCCTGGCCCCGCCCCCTCGGCGTCGACGCCCTCCCCGGACTCGGCTGGACTCCAGGGCGCCCTCTTCCCGCCTTCGCCTCTTCGCCCCGCCCCCGCCCCGCCTGCTCCGCCCCCGCCCGCCCGCCCGCCCGCCCGTGACTCGGCGCGCGTGCGCGCCCCGGCTCCCTTCCGTCGCGCCCGCGTCTTCGGGGACGCGCGCCTTGTGCTTCCCGCTTTGCGGCGCTCCCTCCCTCGAGCCCGCGGGCCTTCCGGCTTCCCGGAGTCGGGCGCACTTGGGCGCCCGGGCCTGAACGCTTACTGTTGTTGGCGAGACAAGCTTCGGTGCCCCCTGGGGACATTTGAAGCCGGGAGGAATTTCTGCGGGCAGGGGACTCTGCTGGCGGTACGACAGGGGACCGGCGCGACGGCCACGGGGCAGGCTCCGGCAGTGGTCTTCCGGGACCTGAGAGCGGCGACCCGTCGCCAGGTCCTGGAAGTCAACCTCTGAGACCCGCAGTGGCCGGATAGGTGTGGTTGAGACAGGAATTAGGTGGATGAGACTGCCCTGGACCGAAGTGCTTCATTTTTGCCGTTTTAATCTGAGTGCTTTTCTATCCAACGGTCAAATACTAAATATACATGAAACTTTAATTGCATAGTTATGGGATGGCCATTATACTGCCAGTATTATAAGTTTATTCATCCTCCCGCGCGGGGGGGAGGGGGAGTGAGGTGATAGGGAAGGATTATTGTTTTTTCGGATGAAAACATATGAGTGATCTCCGGAATTTCACGGTCAAAAAAAACGTTTCGTTTGCACCAAAGCCCTTTCCTCTAGTGTGAGTAAAAACAAATTATCCGTAAAGCATAAAATAGCTATTTAATATATATAATGCGTATAACTTTTATAGCCTACCTGCCTGTGAAACAGTGCTTTTCCAATTCACAGATCATTGAAATTAGAGCCATTTAAGCCACAGCTCGAGCTCTCTGAAATGTAAAAAGGGGACCGCCCACACCCATTTCAAAGGAAGTAACAACTTCAATCTATCCTTCCTGATTTCCTACTTTAGAATAGTAGATACTTTCAGTTTGTAATTCAGGAATGTCATTTTTAAAGTAATTTCAGTTCCCCTATTCAAAATCTCAAAAATGTTTTGTATGTTAAATCTAAATATTAAGTTATGTTTGGAAACATTGCCACCCTACATTGTTAGGTGGGATTTTATTTATTTTAGTTTTTCGACACAGGGTTTCTCTGTAGCTTTGGAGCCTGTCCTGGAACTAACTCTTGTAGACCAGACTGGCCTCAAACTCAGAGATTCGCCTGCCTGTACCTCCCTAGTGCTGGAATTAAAGGTGTGTGCCACCAGTGCCCAGCCCTGTTATGGGGGATTTAAAAACTAGCCTGTGCCAGCAGTTCCTACCTGAATTTGAGGCCACCTTGAACTATGTCAGTCCTAAATTGCAGGCCAGCCTGGCTCACAAAAAACAAGCAAACAAACAAAAAACCAATAATAAAATATCAAGAGAAGCAGCCGGTGGAGTGTTTCTATCACTGTATTTGAAGAATATTGTGGTATGAGTTTCCTTCCTTTCTTTTTAGCTATACGTGTAAATATAATGCTTCTCATTTTTTCAAAACTCAAACAGCAGTAAATAATTTTGTTTGTTTGAGACCGAGTTTTAATATCTAGAGCAGCCTGGCTGAAACTTGCTATGGAACTCAGACTAGCATCCAAATATAAGATCCTCTGACTTCAGCCTCCTTAGATTTTTGGTTTTGGTTTTTGTTTTGTTGAGACAGGGCTTCTTTGTAGCTTTGGAGCCTGTCCTGGAACTATCTCCTGTAGACCAGGCTGGTCTTGAACTCACAGAGATCCTCTGCCTCTGCCTCCCAAGTGCTTGTATTAAAGGCGTGGGCCACCGCCCGGCCATCCTCCTGAGATTAAGAGTTGCACTGTCACACAGTCCTGAAAAGCTTTTGTTTTTGTCTCCAGACCAACCCCTTGCTAACCACTGTAACCATGTTGTTTAAATTTACCTAGACCTCTACTATTTTTAATTTTTTCTTTTTTTTTTTTTTTTTGGTTTTTCGAGACAGGGTTTCTCTGTGGCTTTGGAGCTTGTCCTGGAACTAGCTCTTATAGACCAGGCTGGTCTCGAACTCACAGAGATCCACCTGCCTCTGCCTCCCAAGTGCTGGGATTAAAGACGTGCACCACCACCGCCCGGCAATTTTTTCTTTTTTTGAGGCAGGATTTCTCTGTGTAATAGTTCTGACCGCCAGGAAATCATTTTGTAGACCAAGCTGGCCTCAGACTCACAGAGACCTACCTACCTGCCTCTGCATTCCAAATGCTAGGATTAAAGGTGTGTACCACCACCCAACTTATAATACTTTCTAAATTGACTTCTTCTTTTTTTTTTGTATGTTTGTTTTTTTGAGACAGGGTTTCTCTGTGTCACTTTGTTGCCTGCCCTGCAACTATCTCTTGTAGACCTGAGACTCATTATCTATACCAACTTGTCATTCCAAAAAATTCATAATAAAAAGATTACATGCCTGAATAAAATGAACAAAGCTGTACTTTATTTCCTAAACAAGCCCAGCGTAACATTAGGGGCTGCTTGTTGGGGTTTCTTTGCTGGCCAGTTCCCACAGCTGTTTAGCCCCAAAGAGGTCTACATTAGATATAAACTGATTGGCTCATTAGCTCAGACTTCTTGCTAACTCTTTTTTTTTTTTTTTTGGTTTTTCGAGACAGGGTTTCTCTGTGGTTTTGGAGCCTGTCCTGGAACTAGCTCTGTAGACCAGGCTGGTCTCGAACTCACAGAGATCCGCCTGCCTCTGCCTCCCGAGTGCTGTGATTAAAGGCGTGCGCCACCACCGCCCGGCCTTGCTAACTCTTATAAGTTATATCAACCCATTATTAGCCCATTATTATCTGTGTTAGCCACATGGCTCAGTACCTTTTTCACGAGGCAGGTCACATCCTACTTCTTCCGTGGTCTGGGCAGGACTCGAGAAAGAGCTTCTTCTTCCCAGAATACTCCTGTTCTCATCGCCCTGCCTCTACTTCCTGTCTGGTTGTCGCGCCTGGCTACTGGCAGGGTTTATTTAGAACATAATTGACAGATACAGAATTGTTCCACATCAGCCCAGTTTTGTAACAGAGGCATAGATAGGTGGATACAGTTTATAACAGAAAACAAGGCAAAACTTTCCCTTTCCCATGGTCTTGTGTCCGAAATTCAAAGGTTTGAGCTCTGTGAGCTCTGTGAGCACAGTGAGGGCCACTGTGCTGTCCTGATGTCCTAGTCAACCCAAATCAGAGAGCTCTTTCAATGAGACACCTTGTTTCAAAAACAAAGTGGAGGGGCTGGAGAGATGGTTAGGAGCACCAGCTACTCCTGAGGAAGTTCCCAGTACCCTCGCAGTGTTCATAACCATCAGTAATTCCAGTTCTAGGGTATTCGATGACCTCTTCTGACCTCTGAGACCTCCGAGAGTAATAGCACACATGCTACACATACATACATGCAGATAAAACACTCATAAAAGGGGGCTGGAGAAATGGCTCAGAGGTTAAGAGCATTGCCTGTTCTTCCAAAGGTCCTGAGTTCAATTCCCAGCAACCACATGGTGGCTCACAACCATCTGTAAAGGGGTCTGGTACCCTCTTCTGGCCTACACACAAACAGAATATTGTATACATAATAAATAAATATTAAAAAAAAAACTCTCAGCCGGGCGGTGGTGGCACATGCCTTTAATCCCAGCACTTGGGAGGCGGAGGCAGGTGGATCTCTGTGAGTTCGAGACCAGCCTGGTCTACAAGAGCTAGTTCCAGGACAGGCTCCAAAACCACAGAGAAACCCTGTCTTAAAAAAGCAAAAAAGAAAAAAAAAAACACTCATAAAATAAATAAACCTATCAACCTAGCATGGGGGCACACATCTTTAATCCCAACACTCAGGAGACAAAGGCAGGCAGATCTCTGAGTCTGAGGCTAGCCTGGGCTACATGGTGACTTCCAAGACAGTCAAATTTCACAGACAAACCTAGTTTCAAAAAAACAAAAACTAAATAATAAACCATACATGTATGCTTGTATGCATGTATAATAAAGTAGAGAGCTGTTCACTAAACACCAGATGCTGACCCCTGTTTTCTGCAGGCATGTACACACACAACAACAACAACAATTATTACCACCCAAGGAGAGAATGGAGTTTGCAATTTTTTTTTTTTTTTTTTTTTTTTTTACGTTTTCTGTAATTTCAACAGAAGGTTCTGGGTTTTCAGAACGATTCAATATTACCCACATGATTTTGGAATAAGCATTTAAGCACTTTATATTATGATATTCTGTCTTGGTGCCAAAGAGGTTAATCTCTGCAGAGTCTTATATACTTTAAAAAAGATAGTTTTAGGGCTGGAGAGATGGCTCAGAGGTTAAGAGCATTGACTGCCCTACCAAAGGTCTTGAGTTCAATTCCCAGCAACCACATGGTGGCTCATAACCATCTGTAATGAGGTCTGGTGCCCTCTTCTGGCCTGCAGACATAGACACAGACAGAATATTGTATACATAATAAATAAATAAATATTTTTTTTTTAAAAAAAAAAAGATAGTTTTAGGGGCTGGGGAGATGGCTCAGAGGTTAAGAGCACTGGCTGCTCTTCCAGAGGTCCCAAGTTCAATTCCCAGCAACCACATGGTGGCTCACAACCATCTATGATGAAATCTGGTGCCCTCTTCTGGTGTGTAGGCATACATGTAGGCAGAATGCTATATACATAATAAATACATAATTTAAAAAAAAAAAGATAGTTTTAAATAGTTTGTATTTTTTCCCCTGTGTTTTTGTTCTGGTTTGCTTAAGAATTTCCCCCCTGAAACTTGTTTATCTGATAAGAGGCACACTCCTTCATTATTATGTTTACACAAAAAGTAACCTTTGAACACTTGCCTTAAGCTATTCCCCTATGCAGTGGATGGTTAACATTTAACCCACATTGATGTTTACAGGTAAGACTTCTTAAGACATAAAAGATGCCATTTTAAAAAATGCCAATATAGTTCAGAAATAATACTAGCCATTAGTTGAGTCTCAGAAGGTCATTATATGAACATTTTATCTCATGACAATTCCAAAATAATAACCATTAACATCTGCTGCTTAAAATGGAAACCTCTGAAATCAAACTAAATGGAAAAAGCCAGTTTCAAAAGTTTATGTACTGCCGGGCGGTGGTGGCGCACGCCTTTAATCCCAGCACTCGGGAGGCAGAGGCAGGCGGATCTCTGTGAGTTCGAGGCCAGCCTGGTCTACAAGAGCTAGTTCCAGGACAGGCACCAAAGCTACAGAGAAACCCTGTCTCAAAAAACCAAAAAAAAAAAAAAAAAAAAAAAAGAACATCACATTCATAGCCGGGCGGTGGTGGCGCACGCCTTTAATCCCAGCACTCGGGAGGCAGAGGCAGGCGGATCTCTGTGAGTTCGAGACCAGCCTGGTCTACAGAGCTAGTTCCAGGACAGGCTCCAAAACCACAGAGAAACCCTGTCTCGAAAAACCAAAAAAAAAAAAAAAAAAAAAAAAAATTTCGGTATGGTCTTCCTGAGACTTTCTCACTATGGTTGTCAAATGAAACCGTAATAGCTGATACATACAGAATCTGTGTGGCTTCAGTCCTTCTTCAAACTCCTTCCCCACCATTGAAGGAAGTGGCATCAGTGTCTCCCATGTGCTCACTTGAGATTACTGTACACTCTGGCAGTTTTAAATAATTTATGATTTTTTCCTTGTATTTTTCTTCTAGTTTGCTTAAGAAATTTCTCGCCTGGAATGACCACTAGTAATGTCCATTTTGCCCTCCTATGACTGCCCTCGTGCTGTCAGCCGCAGGGTCAGCACCTGGTGCAGAGGACCCCTAGTTATATCGCACCTGGAATGAAGACACTGTTGCCTCCTGTCACTGGAGGTAGAGTATCGAATCCTTGCCAGACTTGCTTTGGACATTCTGAAGCACTTTTCCAAAAAGGGAGAAGATTCCTGTCCCCTCTCTTTTTGTCAGGGTTGGCCAGAATTTTTAATATAACTATTCTTATTTGGAGGTGGGGTTTGAGACAGGGTTTCTCTGTGTAGTTTCTCTGAAACTCACTCTGTGGACCAAGCTGGCCTCAAACTCCCAGAGATCTACCTGACTCTGCCTCCCAAGTGCTGGGATTAAAAGCGTGCACCACCCCTGCCCAGCTGTCCTTATTTTTATTCAGAGGAAAATCTTTAGGGCTTAAACCAGAGGGTAGTCGAACTAATAAACACTAATGTTTTAGGAATCATTAGACCTAGAGATTGACCTCCTGTCCTTAAAACTGGTACCGCTAGCTGGGTGTAAATGGTACCTTTAGTACCAGTACTCAGGAGATAGAGGCAGGAGGATTTCTGTGAGGTCAAGGCCCAGCCTGGTCTACATAGTGAATTCCAGGACAGCCTGGGCTACACAGAGAAACTCTGTCTCAAAAAAGCAAACAAAAAACCAGCTATGGGGTGATGGCACATGCCTTTAATCCCACCACGCAGGAGGCAAAGGCAAGTGGATCTCTGTGAGTTTGAGGCCAGTCTGGTTTACAAAGGGAGTGTCAGGAGAGCCAGAGCTGTTACACAGAGAAACCCTGTCTTAAAGACAAAACTGGTACCCCCTAGTCTCTGCATGAAGTACAAGTTCCTAACCTAGAAGTCTCCTGGAGTCAGATATCAAAAAGATTAAACCACTGGATAGTAGAGAATTTCTTTCTTTCTTTTTTTTTTTTTTTTTTTTTTTGATTTTCGAGACAGGGTTTCTCTGTAGCTTTGGTTCCTGTCCTGGAACTAGCTCTTGTAGACCAGGCTGGCCTCAAACTCACAGAGATCCGCCTGCCTCTGCCTCCCGAGTGCTGGGATTAAAGGCGTGCACCACCACCGCCCGGCAATAGTAGAGAATTTCTATCTTCAGCCAACCACTCACCTCCAGGAAAGGGGTGATTGGAGATTAAACTCTTGAGAAATTTTTGAGACAGAAGGTTTATATAACTCAGAAGTAAAATATCTAGTCCCAAAGAGTATGGTGACACAACGTAGCACTCAGAAAGTAGAGACAGGCAGATCTTTGTGAATTCAAGGCTAACCTGATCTACAAAGATTTCCAGAGCAGCCAGGGCTTCATTACAGAGAAATCCATTCTTGGAAAACCAAACCAATGTGTATATATGTGTGTGTGTGTATACATATATACACATATGTACACATACGTGTATGTGTATATAGATGTGTATGTGTCTGTATATATGTATATGTATGTATGTATGAAAATACTTTCATCCCCAACACTCAAAAAACCAACTACAACAAAATTCTTTTAATGTCTTTTTTTTTTAAAAAATGTTATGAGTATGGATGTTTTGTGTGCATGGATGTCCATGCACTCCTGGCATGCCTTGTAGATGGAAGTTTCTGTCCCTCCCAGTCCCATAGCCATTCAGTCCCAAAGAAACACACAGAGGCTTATATTAATTATAAACTGTTTGGCCTATTAGCTCAGGCTTATTATTAACTAGCTCTTACAATTTAAAGTATCCAATAATTCTTATCTATGTTTAGCCAAGTGGCTTGGTATCTTCTTAGTAAGGCATTCTCATCTTACTTCCTCTGCTTCTGGATGACAATTCACTGCCTTTCCTCTTCCCACAATTCTCCTTGTCTTCCTGCCTGGCTACTGGCCAAACAGCATTTTATTAAACTAATATGAGTGACAAATCTTTACAGTGTACAAAAGCATTATCCCTCAGCTATGCCTGATACCACAGAAGCTAGAAGAAGGCATTGAATCCACTGGAATTGGAGTTACAGAGGGTTGTGAGCTATGTGGGTACTGGGAATTGAAGCTGAATTCTCTGGAAAGAGTAGCTGATACTCTTGACCATCTGTGGTGATTTGAAAGAAAATGGCCCCAGAGAGACTGGCACTATTAGGAGGTGTGGCCTTGTTGGAGGAAGTGAGTCATTGTGGGGGCGGGCTTTTTTTTTTTAATATTTATTTATTATGAATACAATATTCTGTCTGCATGTATGCCTGAAAGCCAGAAGAGGGCACCAGACCTCATTACAGATGGTTGTGAGCCACCATGTGGTTGCTGGGAATTGAACTCCGGACCTTTGGAAGACCAGGCAATGCTCTTAACCTCTGAGCCATCTCTGCAGCCCCTGGGGGCAGAGTTTGTGGCCTCTTTTGCTCACACTTCCCTGTGTGATTCCAGTTGACTTCCTGTTGTCTGGAAAATGTAGGACTCTCAGCAACTCCAGCTCCACATCTGCCTGCATGCCACCATGCTCCCCATCATGATAATACTGAACTGAACCTCTGAAACTGTAAGCGAGCCACCCCAATTAAATGTTTCCTTTAGGGGGCTGGAGAGATGGCTCAGAGGTTAAGAGCATTGCCTGCTCTTCCAAAGGTCCTGAGTTCAATTCCCAGCAACCACATGGTGGCTCACAACCATCTGTAATGGGTTCTGGTGCCTTCTCTGGCCTGCAGGCATACACACAGACAGAATATTGTATACATAATAAATAAATATTTAAAAAAAATGTTTCCTTTATAAGAGTTGCCATGGTCATGGTCATGGTGTCTCTTCACAGCAATAAAAGCCCTAACTAAGACACACCATCTCTCTAACTTCTGTGGCAAAATTCTCACAGAGATCCTATGTACTTCCAGGTTTCTGGATATATGAAGGTGTTGGGAGGATGGAGTTCCCAGAGATGGCCTAGAAGTTCTTCTTCCACCCCTGTACCTGACCATATAGACCTCTTCTGCCTGATGTCACTGTTGTGTGCTGTGTGATAAGCCATCCAAAATAAGTACAGCGGGGTTTTTGTTTGTTTGTTTTGTTTTTCCAAGTGTGCTTGAATTTCTCATCCCTCTGCCTCCACTTCTCAAATGTTACAATTATAAGCATGCCCTGTTATAGCTGTCAAAAATGTTTGAATTAACCATAACTTTGAGCAATTTTGAATTTATAGATACATTTCAAAGAATTTATGCATATTCTACACCATTTCTGCTATTATAGCTTACATTGAAACAGCATATTTAATGAAATTAAATAATTCTGATATTATTGCTGGTTTTTTTTTTTTTTTTTTTTTTTTTTTGGTTTTTGAGATAGGGTTTCTCTGTGGTTTTGGAGCCTGTCCTGGAGCTAGCTCTTGTAGACCAGGCTGGTCTCAAACTCACAGAGATCTGCCTGCCTCTGCCTCCCAAGTGCTGGGATTAAAGGCGTGCGCCACCACCGCCCAGCCTTATTGCTGGTTTTTATTAAGAGAGGTGACTCAGAGGTTAAGAGCACTGACTGCTCTTCCAAAGATCCTGAGTTCAACTCCCAGCAATCACATGGTGGCTCATAACCCTCTGTAATGGGATCTAATACCCTCTTCCAGCCTGCAGGCATACATGCAGGCAGAACACGGTATACATAATAAATAAGTAAACCTTAAAAAAAAAATAGTGGGGGGTGGTGGTGGCGCACGCCTTTAATCCCAGTACTGGGGGAGGGGAGGCAGAGGCAGGCAGATCTCTGTGAGTTTGAGGCCAGCCTGGTCTACAAGAGCTAGTTCCAGGACAGGCTTTAAGACAGCAAGTTCCATTAAGTCATCCAGTCCCTTGAAGATCCTTTTCTCAAACTCTGACATCTGTAAACTATAGTGTTCAGAGGTCTTGTAGGATGTCCTTCAAATGGAATTTGTCTTTTCTGTCATAATTAAACTGAATTATAGGACTAGAGAGGCAGCATACAGAGATAAAACACCATTTTTCACACTGTGTCTAAGGTGCATATTGTACTGTGAATTGTCATGGCTGAGACAGACTTTGAACACCTGAGTGAGATAAGAATTAAGAATTTATAGTTTTTGACGCCGGGCGGTGGTGGCGCACGCCTTTAATCCCAGCACTTGGGAGGCAGAGGCAGGTGGATCTCTGTGAGTTCGAGACCAGCCTGGTCTACAAGAGCTAGTTCCAGGACAGGCTCCAAAACCACATAGAAACCCTGTCTCGAAAAACCAAAAAAAGAATTTATAGTTTTTGAGGCTCCAAAACTACACATAGAACACTGTCTTGAAAGAAAAAAAGTGCAGTTTTTTTTAAACTATTTTTTCTCTCTCCATCCTTTTTCTAGATTTTATTCTCTGGAAAGACATCATTGTACACAGCTCAAGCTTAAGGAATGGGCATTGCTCTCCACTTCCTCCAAGGGACAGCATTTGCCTAAATTATTTGGGATTATGTGTTGTCATTCTTCCCCCATGAATTTGCATATATAACCATTTAATTTTTTCATTACACGCTCACAGACCTTCATTTTATAATGTGACATTCATATTATAACCTAATGTTATTTCATCTTCATTTCCAAATTGTTCTAGCCATTGGCCAGTGGGAGCTATTTAAGCTGACTTTTGTGTTCCTTAACATACTCCCATGGGAGTTGGGGGTATGTTTGTGTATTTTTCTTTAGTCTCTCAGCATTCCCAGGTTAGTCTCAGCCGCCTGAGCCCTAGGACCACAGGCACAAATTGCTGTCCCCAGCGACTCTTGAGCACTTCTTGACTTTTAACTCTATGGTATTACAGGACGTTCCCAGTCCTCTTGTTTATATTCTGCCCCTGTGTGAGGATCAGTCATTTGTCAAAAACAAGATCTGGGTACTAAATATGTTCACTGCTTCTAAAGTTTAACTTGAGAATTTCCAAAGATCCATCCTGTAATGAAGAGGGAGAGAGAGAGAGAGAGAGAGAGAGAGAGAGAGAGAGAAAGAAAGAACATGTGTTCAGGTATGCATGCATAAGTGGGCATGTGTGTAGGCCAGAGAACAACCCTTATACTATCCGCTTTATTTTTTCAAAGCCAGGTTTTCCCGCTGGCTTGGAACTCACTGAGTAAGGTAGACTGGCTGTCTAGTGAGCCCCAGGTATGCGCCCATCACTGCCTCTCTAGCCCTGGAGTTACAAACACACACCATCACACCCAGATTTCATTCTTACTTTAAATTTTTTTTTTAAAAAGGAAAGAAAAGCCGGGCGATGGTGGCGCACGCCTTTAATCCCAGCACTCGGGAGGCAGAGGCAGGCGGATCTCTGTGAGTTTGAGACCAGCTTGGTCTACAGAGCTAGTTCCAGGACAGGCTCCAAAGCCACAGAGAAACCCTGTCTCGAAAAAACCAAAAATAAAAAAAAAATAAATAAAAAAAAAAAAAAGGAAAGAAAAGAAAAGAGAAAAGAAGTTTGAGGCTTAAACTCTGGGTCCTTGTGTGTGGTACTCTATCAGCTGAGATAACACTCTCTGCTGTGGGGGCTTTATACTACCATCAGTATAAATGTATACTGGAGTTTACTCTGGTCCACAGTGGCAGATCAGCTTGGCAGGCCCCTCACCCACCCTTCAGCCTCCCTTCATGTCCACGTTTCAATAATGGATCAGGAAACCGAATCCTGGAAAAGAGAAACATATGGTGCATTGTCTCTTCTTCAGGTCTCCCTCTCTTGTGGGAACGGCCCCCAGGGGTGTTCTTAATTTACAGACGACACACTTTAGCTCTAGTCTCTCTCTCAAGCTGCTACTGCGCCTTCAGGAACATCTCACATGCTAAAAATAGCGCTGAGCTACCCTTTGGAGGGGATTCTCGCCAAACCCCATTGCTCTCCCTGATTTGGGAACACAAAGCAAAGTATTCTTCTTAGCCTGTGGCGTGTACTCGATCAGTGTCCTGTAGTCTTTACCGTTGAAGTTTCTCTTCTGGCCATGGTCCCGTCCCCCGCCTTTAAAGTACGCCATCTTCCCAGACGTTCTGCAGCAGCCAAAGACTTCCACTGAAGCCCTTTGACACTTCTCATCCAGCCTTTCACCAGTCCTTAGTATGAGTTTTTACTAACTTATCTAGAGCTAACCGGCTAAGAAACTGAGGTCTGGGCCTAATCTTTTCACAGAAGTAAAGGTGGGTAAAACTGCTCTGCGGTACCAGAAAATTCCTTTCCTCCCCCCGTATACATGCATCAAGGCAGCTTCTGTGCTGAGTCAGCATTCCTTCTGGCTGCTGGAGTACAAAGTAGATAAATATTACAGATGCCTGTTGTAAAACGTCGTTTGAGAGGGACCTTGGCGGGCCAAGGGGTTACGGAGGGTGAGGGACAGACACGCCGCTGTGCAGGCAGAGCTTATGTGGGAGTTTTATTGAGATAAAGGGAGTGGGGGAGGGAAGAGAGAAAGAGAAATACAGAGGAAGAGAAAGAAGAGGCAAGTACCAGTCTGCCTCTTCAGAGGAGCAACGGAACGGAAGAGAGCAGGAGTGAGTGGGCAGAACTTGCCTCTTAGGACCGTGTGCACCTGTGTACAGACGTAGTGACGTAGACGCCATAGGATCTGCGCTGGCCAGGGTGTTGCCTGAATCCTAACAATGCCCGCAATAGCATTACCATAATAATTGGTCTATGGTGAGGGTGGGGGATAATTTCTTTTCAAGTATCTGAGAGCACATAACAAGCATGAAATATAATATTTTTTTCTGGGCGGGAGGTGTCACGTATAGCCCTGACTGCCTTCGAACTTGCTACGTGTTGTAGACCAGGCAGCCCTCAAACTTTCAGAGATCAGCCTGCCTCTACCTCCAAAATGCTGGGATTAGAGGCTTGGGTCACCTCACCACACCCAGCAGGAAATAGAAGTTTTATTTTGTAATTAGAACAAAACAATTCACCCACCCTAGTCAGTGGTTCACACTCGTCCACATAATCGTCTGCCAGAGTCTTTAGCATAGAGCCTAGCGGGTTGGTTAGCATATACCTGTCCTGTTTCCAGCCCTGCCTTTGTTGAAGTAATAGCCTGACGTAAAAAGGTAGTGGAAAAGTTCCTGGAATGTGAGACAACTAGCTAGAGCTAGCTGTTCTCGCTTCCCCGTGTGGCTCTGAAAAATGTTTAACCGCCAACCATTCCACAGGACGGCAGGCAAATGTTCAACCCTGAGTAGGCAAATAAGCAAAAGGTCAGTCTAAAAAAGAAGAACACACACACACAACAACAACAACAACAACAGAACCCCGTCTGGAATGTTGCTCCCTGGGAATGCATTATTTATATACCTGGGAAATCGACCCTCCCTGCCTCCCTCCCACCACCCCTGGCAGCAGTGACTTGCACCAGGGCCTTAGGTCTTCATATCTCCTTTCTTCCAAAACACAGGGAGGATGAGACCTTAATCAAAAATTTCATTTTGTGGAGGCAGCAGGAGGATGACCCCTAGGAGGTTTTGGCAGAGACTAGAAATACAGGGTGTTTCCAAAGCTTGGCCTCTCTGTGACAAACTACAAGCTATTAAGAGATCTAGGGAGAGGCCCTGGGGCTGGATTCTTAAACTAATTTCAAAAGTGAGGCACAATCTAAAAGCCGGAAGGCAAAGGACCTGTTAACTGTCCTGCGGTCATCATGGAGGAGGGAGGAAGCTTACGACGATCAAGGGAATGTCAAATATTTCTCTTTCTCAACAAGTAAATGCAGTAATTTGTTTCTCAAAATTCAAATCTCTCTTTGGAAAACGCAGGTACATTTGCCATACTATTTCCTGACAGGGCACCCGGAAGAATTAGGTGGAAAATCTCTCCGATGAAAGTCGGGCTATACATGCTCACCCTGGACTTTCTGGCTAGTTATTTTCAAAACAAAATGAGTAATTCAGATAAGAAAATGTTTGACCTGGGAAAGGAGGCTGGATCCTGGTGTGGGAGCAGCCCCACGCGTCGGGAAGAGCAGCAGATGGAGGTGGGGAAGGCAATTGTAACGAAGGAAATTTGCGCAAAGGAGATGTTCTCAGAGACGAACACTGGGAGTGTGGCTGTGCTGAAGAACCCGGCAACGGCTCATGTTCTTCTGATCCTTTTGTCTTGAGCTAGGGTATCTGTTAAGAATTGGGCCGGGCGATGGTGGCGCACGCCTTTAATCCCAGCACTCGGGAGGCAGAGGCAGGCAGATCTCTGTGAGTTCGAGACCAGCCTGGTCTACAGAGCTAGTTCCAGGACAGGCTCCAAAGCTACAGAGAAACCCTGTCTCGAAAAAAAAAAAAAATTAAATTGGGCCCACCCATATTTAACAGAAAACTCAAAGTAACTAGGAAAAAAAATTGCTTTTTGTCTTTAATATTGTACTTCATCAGAAGAAGTTCAGTTCTGGATTCAAGGCTGGCTCATTACAAACCCAGTCTTCTTTCGGTTTCATCCTGCTGAGCAGATGACTCTCTCAGCGTCATAAATGGCAGAAAAGTCTTCAGAAAACTTTTATCCAGTCCAGAGAGATGGCTCGGCGGGTAAAGGGCTTGCTGCACAGGCGCGAGGACCTGAGTTCAGATCCCCAGCACCCAGGTAAATGCAAGGTGGGCATGGCGGCCCACCCATGACTCCAGCAGCAGGAAGACAAAGACAGGATCTCCAGGGCCTCCTTAAATACTTGCAAACACCCCCTACTTTTCCAGACTCCTTTAAAAAAGAAATGAGCCGGGCGGTGGTGGCGCACGCCTTTAATCCCAGCACTAGGGAGGCAGAGGCAGGCGGATCTCTGTGAGTTCGAGACCAGCCTGGTCTACAAGAACTAGTTCCAGGACGGGCTCCAAAACCACAGAGAAAACCTGTCTCGAAAAACCAAAAAAAAAAAAAAGAAATGAAAAACAAAGCTTTCCCAGAATCTTTCCAACTTCTTTCTCAGTCATACTTTGGTCTCATGATCACGATTAGTTGCAAGAGAGCCTGGTAGAGGCAATGCTTTCGCGGAACGTACTTCTATAGGTCACTAGGTGTCAAGTTGGGAGCGTAGGCCCCAGTCCCTCGCATCTATCCCAGGCCCCAGGCCTGATCTGGACTCCAAATCCCAGCAGGCCAGCTCCTGACCCCTCCCTGGACCACTCCCCAGGGTACTTAAGTGATCTCCCGAAAGAGAAACACATGGTCTCCCTTTCTTCCTCCCTGGGGTCGCATTCCTGCCGCTTCCTGAGAGCGCAGATCTCCCATTAAACCTGGATATTTCTTAATTTGGCTTGTTTTGATTCGGCTTGATTGGGAATTTTTGTGTCGGTGGGGAGCTTGTATTAGGAAATATTCCTAACACTAGGAATCTCTGCTAAAGCTGTTGTCATATAAAGCGAAAACTGTTTTTGTTTTTGTGTTTTCAGGACAGGTTTTCTCTGTGTAGCTTTGGAGCCTGTCCTGGAACTGTCTCTGTAGACCAGGCTGGCCTGGAACTCACAGAGATCCGCCTGCCTCTGCCTCGGAATGCTAGGGCACAGCCACCATCCAGAAAAACTCTTTTCTTCTGTAGTGGTGGTTTTACCCACAGGAGGGAGGTCTCAGCAAGATTTGGAGCTCCGTAGTGGGGGCCTGGAGTGCAAGCATCAGGGACAAAGAGCCTTTGAAGGCCCCCGGTTAACCAGGGATGAGTCAGTGACTCTGTAAAGATCCCTGGCAGCCAGAAACAGATTTAAACTCCTGGGCGCAGATTCTCCAGTTCTGCACTGCTGACAATTTAGGGGGCCCTCTTCCTCACAACCTCGCAAGGCAGAGAGGGACACCTTTTGATGGCTTTCCCTCTCTCTCCCTAGGTTTGATGCTCTCTCTCACAATTGGCTCTCATTTTCTTTGTTTAAAAAGATGTATGTTGGCCGGGTGGTGGTGGTGCACGCTTTTAATCCCAGCACTTGGGAGGCAGAGGCAGGCGGATCTCTGTGAGTTCGAGACCAGCCTGGTCTACAAGAGCTAGTTCCAGGACAGGCTCCAAAGCCACAGAGAAATCCTGTCTCGAAAAACCAAAAAAAAAAAAAAAAAAAAAAAAAAAAAGATGTATGTTGTTTTTAATTATGTGTACAGGTGTGGGCTTGTGCATATGAGTGCGGGTGACCTCAGAAGCCAGACAGAGAGGGTGTCAAACCCTCTGGAGCTGGAGTTAAGGAGGTTATGAGTCGCCCACCTCCCCAGCATGGATGCTGGGGGACGAACTCAGGTAGTCTTCACGAGTGGTCCACACTCTTACCCGCTAAGCCCACTCTCCAGCCTGGATTGGTCCTTATCCTATATCTAGTCTTCATACAAGGCCGTAGCCCCTTAGAATGAGGAGGACTATAATTACATTTTGAGTTAACATGAGATTTTTTTAAATTATTATTATTATTATTATGTGGCTTTTTGGTCCCAGCAGTAAGTTTCCATTTCCCCAAAAGTAGGTCACTTCCCCTTATCTGAGATGAGTCTCTCTGTCCATGCTACACCATAAAGAAAAGAGGGAGTTGGGGGCCAACTGTAACCCCGGCCACCAACAACTGTTTGTGTACTCATACATCAGTGCAAGGGACCCTATTACAGCAGTTTCTATGTTAGTGTAATGTGGTGGGTTAGGAGAGAAATGTCCCCCGTGGGCCCATGTATTTAAACACTTGCTGCTCTTTTGGTGGAAGGTGTGAGAATCAGAGTTATAGCCAAAGTTATGTTTTAAGTTTTAGTTACTGTGCCTAAGAGGTCCATAAAACAAAAATGCCTCTAACCTGTAAGCCCCTTATTCAAGGACAAATACTCCCTGAAATTGTGGAGGCTATTGCCCCCCTGAAGGCCCATGAGGCTTTGCTGCCGGTTAACACTGTTCGGAAGTGATAGAGTGGAGGACAGGGCCTATTCGAATGGCTTTGAGCTGTTGGGAGCTTTTCATCCAAGCGGATTGTGGGACCTGTCCCTTCCTCTGTCTTTGTGTCCTGGCCATGAATACGCTTACTCATGAAGTATGAAGCCCGGTCACGTGAAACACGTGATGTGCTTCCTCACACTAATGTCCTAGCCAATCATGGTTAGTGCCTGTGCTCTCTATAAGAGAAGCCCCAAAGCTCTCTCTCTAAGCTGATTATCTTAGCTATTACAGTAATAGAAAGCCAACCTGGATAGGCCCCTGCTGATTTCATGAGAATCCCTTTATAGAAGAGCCAGACTCAGGATGTTCTAACGCTCTTCCAAGTTATTTTAGTTTGCAGTCAAAGTTAATAACTACTGTAGTAGGCAGGGGGGATGCTGGTGTATACCTTTAATTCAAACACTAGGGAGGCAGAGACGATCAGATCTCTGTGAGTTCAAGGCTAGCCTAGTCTATGGAGAGAGTTCCAGGACAGGCTCTAAAGCTACAGAGAATTAATGTCTTAAAAAACAAAACAAAACAAACAACAACAAGAAAACTACTGTATTACGCAGGGAATGGTGGTTCACACCTTTAATCCCAATACTCAAGAGGCAAAAGCAGGTAGATCTCTCTCTTTCTGTGTTTTTTAATATATTTATTTATTATGTATAGAATATTCTGTCTGTGTGTTTGCCCGCAGGCCAGAAGAGGGCACCAGACCCCATTACAGATGGCTGTGAGCCACCATGTGGTTGCTGGGAATTGAACTCAGGACCTTTGGAAGAGCAGACAATACTCTTAAGCTCTGAGCCATCTCTCCAGCCCAATCTCAGTGTGTTTGAGGCCAGCCTGGTCTACTTAGTGAGTTCTGGGACAACCAGGGCTACACAGTGAGACTGTGTAGTACCCCAATTGTCTGGGGGTAGCGGGGGCGGGGGAGTCGCACCAATCAAGAAGGAAAAAGAAGGCCGGGCAGTGGTGGCGCATGCCTTTAATCCCAGCACTCGGGAGGCAGAGGCAGGCGGATCTCTGTGAGTTCGAGGCCAGCCTGGACTACAAGAGCTAGTTCCAGGACAGGAATCAAAAGCCACGGAGAAACCCTGTCTCGAAAATTAAAAAAAAAAAAAAAAAAAAGAAGGAGAAAGAATAACTTCTTTTTGTTTTGTTTTGTTTTGTTTTTCGAGACAGGGTTTCTCTGTGGCTTTGGAGCCTGTCCTGGAACTAGCTCTGTAGACCAGGCTGGTCTCGAACTCACAGAGATAGAAAGAATAACTTCTGAGTTTAAGGTCTAGTCTCTTGAAACCCCTCATTCAAAATGGGGTTGAAAGGGAGGCAGCACATATTGAGGGGTGGGGGTGGGGTAGAAGCAACACTCATGCTCTCAGGAATGCTATCCTTTAGAAGTCAAGCAGGAATCGAGACACCCCACCTTCTCAAACAGGCAGACACAGAGTGGATCCATCACCGCCAGACTGGTCTGAAGAAACAGAGAAAGGAGTCCCCTACCAGAAGTGAAAGGATGTTATCCCTTCTGGTAAGTATGGGCAAGTGTGAGAGCTAACAGCAGAGCACACACACCCGAGAGAGAAAGTCAAATTTCAGCGTTCTGAAAACCGCCAAACCACAGAGACATAAGAAAGGAACAAGTACGTGCAGAATCACCTGGACGAAAATCAGTGAAGTTTGTCTTTACCGATCGACAATAACCTTGAAGACGAACAGATGTATTTTCTCAGTGGAAAGGGAGAGACTCACTGGATGGCTGAAAAAGCAAAAACCAATGAAGATGCGATGATACGTGGTTTCTAAGAAACTGTCTTTACGCCGGGCGGTGGTGGCGCACGCCTTTAATCCCAGCACTTGGGAGGCAGAGGCAGGCAGATCTCTGTGAGTTTGAGGCCAGCCTGGTCTACAGAGCGAGTTTTAGGACAGGCTCCAAAACTACACAGCGAAAAATCTGTCTCCCAAGCCAAAAACAAACAACAATAACAAAAAACACATGTATGCGTGCACATGCACATGCGTACATGCGCACACACACACACAGACACATCACACAAGGGTACACACAGAGGCCAGAGAGGGCTTTAGGTGGCCTGGATCTGAAGTTACAGATGGAGGACCACTTAATGGTAAAGTATTATTTTTTTGAGCACAGTAACTGTAATTTTAGTTTTTGAGAGGCAGAAACAGGAAGATTAAGAGCTTGAGGTCAAAACATTTCTTTTAGTGATTTAAATTTTGTGTATTTTTAAAAGAGATTTATTTATTTATTATGTATACAACATTCCTTCTATGTATGCCTGCACACCAGAAGAGGGCACCAAATCTCATTACAGATGACTGAACCACCATGTGGTTGCTGGGAATTAAATTTAGGACCTCTGGAAGAGCAGTCAGTGCTCTTAACCTCTGAGCCATCTCTCCATCTCCCCTTGTGTAATCTTTTTTTTTTTTTTTTTTTTGGTTTTTCGAGACAGGGTTTCTCTGTGGTTTTGGAGCCTGTCCTGGAACTAGCTCTTGTAGACCAGGCTGGTCTCGAACTCACAGAGATCCGCCTGCCTCTGCCTCCCACGTGCTGCTGGGATTAAAGGCGTGCGCCACCACCGCCTGGCTTCCTTGTGTAATCTTTTTTTGTTGTCCCAAAATACGTATTCTATTTGAGACTGTGTATCTCTGTGTATCTCTGGATGGCCTGGGACTAGCTCTGTAGACCAGGCTGTACTTGAACTCAGAGGTCTCGCCTCTGCCTCCCTAGTGCTGGGATTAAAGGTGTGTGCCACCACAGCACGGCATAGTCTTACTTTTTAAAGGGTAAATACCTTCATATTTTTGCCTTATCTCTAAATGTAATAGTCTAACACAATGTTTAAAGAGTTCCTGGCTAATAAAATTTGAATTTTAAGGCAACACCGCCACCTGGCGGCCGTTGTTTTGAGTGTTTTCCTTAATCTCTCGATTGTGCGCAAGGACTTGGAACAAGGCGGTTATCTGAGATGGTGACACCACTTTCTAATGCTTCCTGCACCATTTTACATTCTCTGCTGCAACGTCTGAGGGTTCCAACTTCTCTATGCCCTGAACACTGGTTAGCTTCTCTCTTTTTCACGTGTAGCCATCTTAGTAGATGCAAACTGATGCAGTTTCGTGGTATTTGGGTGCAAGATACTTGTACTTTATGAGATAGATGATTTATAAATCTGATTGTCCACTCTATCGATTGTCCTTTCAGTTCCTATTTCTTTTAGACAGGGTCTCATGTAACTAGGCCAGCACCAAACTCACTGTGAAGTTAAGGATGGTCTTGAGGAGTTGGAAGCTGTGAACCCCCCCAGATCCGGAACTTCTGGTAAACAACTTGTTTTCCTCTGCTATGAGACAGCCTGCAGCTGCTCTGAGCACGAGGCCCTCAGGAGTTCTTGATGGCAGGGAAGTGGTTTCTGGTGGGTTTGGCTGGGGCATGGCTATCAGTTAAGGATCTCTATATAAGCTGCCCCTGAACACAATAAAGGGGGCATTCTTGGGGCATTCTTGGGTCAAGGACGACCCGTGTCTCTGTCTGCGGGTCTTTGTGTGTTTCAATCTTCAGCCCCTTGCCCGGTTCACAAACTGTATGGTAGCGCATGGAGCGCAGACGGGCGTGGTGCGCTACATTGAGCTCCTGATCTAACTGTCCCCACTTCCCTAGTGCTGGGATTATGGTCGTGTGCCAACATGGCCAGCGGTCTTTCCATGCCTTGAGAGCATCTTTTGAGGCACAGATATTTTGAGTGGCTGAAAAAGTGGCTCAGAGATGAAAGTAAACGCCCCCAGTCCTCTCAGGAACCCGGGTGGTAAATGCTGGGCTGATGTGGTACTTGCCTGTAACTCTGACCTGATTCCTAGACAAACCTGCTAGTAAGACTAGCCATATTCTTAGACTGAGAGACACTGCCTCAAGGAGTAATGCCCCTGACGTCAACCTGTAGCCTCCACATGGATGCAGACACACGCTTGTGTGCGCCACACACGTCTACCCCCATACATGTAAGAGCTCGCATACACACATGTGAATATTGGAAAAGGGGGAAAACTAAACACACTCAGTAGGGAGAAAATCGGTTTTACTGAGGACAGGGCGAGGGCCAGCGAGTGGGCTGACAGTCCCGCAACTAGTCTACCCTCTGCCTGAGGACTTTTAAACTCCCATGGATCCCAGCGCCTGGCACTTCTTGTCGCCGAATGCGAGGCTATGACCGTTGACCTCTGTGTCTTCGTCTGAGAGCTTTGCAGCTCTAGTGCTCGTGTTCAGGGCTTTGATCTATTGTGCACCGGCTTTTCCATGAAGGTGTGCTCCAGTTTTATGCCTGTGGATTTCGAGTTATCTTGACACCTTGCAGAACAGGATGACGTCTACATACTTGATGAACGCAATTGTCAGCAGGCGGCTGAGTCCCTAGGCTGCCGAGTCTGTTGCGTTGGTGCTACTCTTTTAGTAGAACCTTACTTTTTGTTGTTTTTGTTGAGAAGGAAGTCTGAATTTCCTCTTGCATTAGTATTCTGTCACTGTGACGAGACACCGGGTGAAGACAACTTAGAAGAGTTTGGGGGTGCAGTCCCGGAGCCAGGAAGAGAGAGAATAGTGGAACTCAGACTGTCTTCTTTTCCTTCAGTCCTAGAGCCCAACCCATGGAATCAAGCCACCTAATAGTGTTAATCCTCTTTCCCCAGTCAAACTTTTCTGTAAACACCTTCATTTGTCCTTTCAGAGAGGTGTTTCCATGGCGATTCTAATTCAGCCAAGTTGACAATGAAGATGAATCACTTACCTGTTACCCCTCTTTATCATTAACACCCCAAATTGGTGTGTGATAGTTGATGCAAATAATGATCCAACGCTGACCTATCTGTGAAGTCCATGGTCTACATTAGTGTTCATGTGTTATGTTGTACATTTTATGGTGTGTCTTGTTTTGGGACAGCATCTCACCATGCAGTTCTCCGACAGAGTCCTGCTCAGTTACCCAGTGTTAACCCTGAGCGCGCTATGGAGCCCAGGTGGGCTTTGGTCTTGTAACTCTCTTCCTTAATTTTTTCAAGAAACTGGGATTATAGAGGTGCCACCATGGCTGTTTTTTTTTTTTTTTTTTTTTTTTAAAACATTTAATTTTGGGGAAACTGCAGCGCTGGCTTAGTGGTTAAGAGCACTGACTGCTCTTATAG